>NC_136901.1:81547938-82252904 GCF_949606895.1 Notothenia rossii | reverse complement strand
TCCATTTTTTATTGGCCCGCAGCAAATTATAAAAATAGAATAGAATGTGGCCCACACATGAAACTTGCACTTGACTGTATTGTAGTTCTTAGTTTGACCAGTAGGTGGAGCTACTCACTAGCTGCAGTCCTAATGCAGCTTCTCCACAAAAAAAAGTTTCAAATAAAAAAAATCCGCGACGACAAAATGGCAGAACCAAAGAAACGCAAGATAGCAAGTGAATGCAGAAAATTTCAAACACAGTGGGAAAATGAATATTTCTTCAAAGAAGTCAGGGGGAAATGTGTCTGTTTGATTTGCAATGAAACGGTTGCAGTGATGAAAGAGTACAATGTACGACGACACTACGAAACCAAGCATCCGACCTTCACGTCCTACACTGCTGCTGAGCGAGAGGAGAAAGTCAAGCAAATGGTAGCTAACCTGCAGGCTCAACAACAGTACTTTTACCGTGCTAACAAAACACAAGAAAATGCTACAATAGCTAGCTATGAGGTATAGCTCAACTCATAGCGCGCCACGGGAAAGCTTTCTCAGACGGTGACTTCGTTAAACAGTGCCTCATTAAAGTCGCTGGAATAATGTGCCCGGAAAAGATGCAGGAATTCAACAACGTGAGCATGTCCAGAAACACAATTGTGCGGCGAATCGAAGACTTGTCAGCTAACATACAAAATCAAGTGTCACATAAAGCTTGTGCTTTTGATTTTTACTCGATTGCATGTGATGAAAGCACAGATGCCACAGACACCGCACAACTGTTAATTTTTTTGCGGGGAGTTGACGATAACTTTTGCATTACGGAGGAGCTGCTTGATCTTCGGAGTCTAAAGGGCACAACAACGGGTAAGGACATTTTTGAAGCCGTGTCAGGTGCAATTAACAAGATGCAACTTAAATGGGACAAGCTGTGTGGAGTTGCAACGGACGGGGCTCCCGCTATGACAGGCGAGCGCAAAGGAATGGCATCTATGGTGTGCGCCAAGGTGCGAGAGAGTGGAGGCGAGGCTGTAAAATTGCACTGTATCATCCACCAAGAAGCTCTCTGTGCCAAGACAGTCCAGCTTGGCGATTTGATGACCACAGTTGTGAAAACTGTCAACATAATTCGAGCACGAGGGCTCTACCACAGAGAATTTCAAGCTTTCCTATCTGATGTCGATGCTGAATACGGGGACGTACTCTATCATTGTGATGTGCGCTGGTTTAGTCGCGGCTCCGTGCTGAAGCGGTTTTATTCCCTGAGATCAGAAATTGACCAGTTTTTGAAAGAGAAGGACCGACCTCTTCATGAACTGAGTGATCCTCTATGGTTGGCAGACCTGGCCTTTCTAGTTGATCTTACTGGTCATCTTAACTCACTGAACAAGAGCCTACAAGGCAAAGACCAGCTTGTACCACAACTTTATGCACACATGAAAGCATTCTGTGCGAAGCTTCGTCTTTTTGAAACACAACTACGCAACTTCAACCTTGCGCACTTCCCTACGCTGTCCGAAATCAAATGTGCTCATCCAAAGGCCGACCTCTCTGCTAAAAAGGGGAAATATGTGTCTGTGATCACAACTCTTATGACAGAATTCAATCAGCGCTTCCAAGATTTTTCTGTCATTGAGAAAGAAATCAAGCTGTTCTCAACTCCCTTCCTGATGGATGCAGAAGAAGTGGAAGAGAGTCTGCAATTAGAACTCATCGAAATGCAGTGTGATGATTCTCTGAAGAATCAACATCAGCTCCTCTCCCTACCCGACTTCTACCAGAGCTTGGAAAAGGCCAAGTTTCCTCTGATGCGACGCCACGCAAAAAGAATGACGAGTCTGTTTGGCACAACATACATATGCGAGCAAACATTTTCTCTGTTAACTCTGAACAAAAGCAGATTGAGAACCAAAATGACCGACAGCCATCTCTGTGATGTCCTTCGCATCTCAACCACCAAACTTACTCCTGACCTTTCAGCCATCCTTCAGTCCAGAGCGCAGCATCACTGCTCCCATTAAGTGCAACGCTGTTCCCATTGTAGGTAAGTTAAAATATATTACACAGTATTCATGTGTTCAAAAGCCCAATTACTTAATAAATTCAGTCAATTAAAGTTGATAACATTTTTCAAAAAAACATTAGCTGATGTGTTAACAACCGCAATAAATTATTTGCATAACTAGGTTAAATAAAGCCTACCCTTTCCCTTGTCCTGTTATTTTTCCCTCTTTATACAGGGCTGTGAAGGGGGTCCCCATCCTGACAAAGAAGCAATCTGAGGCTGCAGTTTTGAGAATGAGCTGCCAACCCTTTTGTAAAAAAAATTAAAACCCATACATAGAAAGATGTGATGTATAAAGTTTTTTCTTTAAGTATAATAAATTATCAAGAATAATTTACCTACATTTGATTGATTTTATTTGAAAATAGATAAATGAATACCCATACATAGAAAGATGTGATGTATAAAGTTTTTTCTTTAAGTATAATAAATTATCAAGAATGATTTACCTACATTTGATTGATTGATTTTTATTACTGTTAATACACTAGAGGTGAGGCGATATACCTTAACTTTAGTGAGTGGCCCAACCTTTCGCATATTTTTCTGTATGTGGCCCTCAGTGAAAAAAGTTTGGACACCCCTGCTGTAGACCATCTGACTGTAAGTGAATGAACAGATGTGAATACTGAGGGACTGATAAGGGGATGAGCTGCAAGTGAGGAAATGGGCATTGAAAACCAGGCGAAGGAAGGAAGGAAGGAAGGAGGGAGTGGCAGGATCTGATATGACCTGTAGGAAAGTTATATGGCAGGAAAACAGAACAGATAAAGAAATTAACCTAAAGATGGCATGCACAGTGATGATGGGTCTGATATGTAATTTCTGAGTAATTCAAATTATTTACTTTTATTGGAACTGTTAAACACATTGACACATTAATATCACTAGTTGACATTTTCCTTTCAAACCTTTATTCAACCAGGTGAATCCCATTGAGATCATCGATCTCTTTTTCAAGGGAGACATACTGCAAGTAGGTTACACATCAAGACATAAAAACAAATCATATAACATAGTTACAGGGTTACAATATACATACCTATCGACATTTACAGGTACCAACAGTATCCGATTGCATAGCATCTATCCGAGCTTTAAAAACATGCAGTGGAACCAAATTGCTCAGTTTCCATTCTTTTTGCAGACTGTTCCAAGCAAGCGGAGCTGCAAACATAAAAGCTTTTGCCTCTAAGTCAGTCCTAGCACTTGGCACATGTAACAAAACCACATCATGAGATCTCAGGCAATAGCTACTTGCAACTCTCCGTGTGATCAGACAGCAGATATAAAATGGTAGTTTACCCAACATGGCTTTGTAGATGAACATGTACCAATGACTGAGCCTCCGTACAGAAAGTGAAGGCAAACCTGCCCTGGCATACAGGGTACAGTGATGAGTAAGTACTTTACAGTTAGTAACACATCTCAGACATGTTCATTACTGTGTGAAACGCTCTCTGAAAGGAAATATTGGCGCCACCGTGCCACTAATGGGAAAATGTCAGCTGAGCTCTTTGGGGATTTTCAGTTCTCAACTCCTGGTCTAATTGTAGTGCAAAAGGGTTAAAAGACGACTTAAATATTTTCGAGTTTTTCGAGCACATATGATAAAAAGCAAATATATAACTTAGATATTGCTGCTGCTTGTCTTTTGTAGATTTCAGTGGAACTTATCAAGTTGCTTCTTACATCTCTGTCACCATCTTTGACAACATGACAACTCTGACAAAAGCATTGTTCAAAGATTTTATCACAGTCTTGAGAAGCATCTACAAAAGGCAATGATTTTATTGTCAGCTGCAATAATATTTGTTTTTTATATCAAGTTGTCATCATTCAATATGTCGCCCAAGTATCACATTTAATCAGATGCTTTCAAATTTGCATGGAAATCCACACAACTATAAAAAACACAGCAATGTTATACACTCCATGGCCACTTTATGTTGTGTGTGTGTATGGCCTTAATGACAGTGTTTCGTAGTCCTGCTGGAAGAAGCCATTAGAATACAGGATGGACATGCTCAACAACAATGTTCACGTGTTAAAAATATGCCCATTTGGTACTAAAGGGCCCAAAGTGTGCCACTAAAATATCGCCTATGCTATTAAACCAACAGCAGCCTGAAGCTTGGATACAGGGCTAGATGGATCCATGCTTTCGTGTTGTTTATGCCAAAAATCTGACTCTACCGTCTGAATGTCACAACACAAATTGAGACACGTCCGACAAAGCAACATCAATTTTAAACAGAAAACAGTGTCATCTGGTGTGGCCCATCTGCTTCAAGGTTCAAAGAGTTGTGCATTCAGAGATGCTCTTCTGCATACCTGGTGTGCAATGAGTCGTATTTGAGTTAAGGTTGCCTTTCTATCAGCTCAAACCAGTCTTGCCGGCATTCTTAAATCGAGAATTGCAATGCTTTGGAAACTTTCTCTTTTTCTGACCTTTCTCTGCAAACCCAAGAGATTGTCAATTGTGAAAATCCCAGTGGATCAGCAGTTTCTGAAATACTCAAACAAGCCCGTCTGGAACAAGCTGCCCTCTTCAAAATATACAGGTGGCTTTTTCAAATGCAAACATTTTTTTCTACTTGTTTTCTCAAATCCCATTCCTGATTCAAGGAATGGTTGTTATTTGTATCTATCGTCCAACATCCTTGACAATCGACCAACCTTTTTTAAGTAACCGATTAACAAAAAGTGCAATCTTCTTGGGATAGCTATGTTTCAGGTCTGGTTATTCTGTACAATCAAATACAATGAGTTAATACCATGCATTATTAAGTACACTGTCTTACCAGAACTAATGGTAAAGGTTAGCTTGAAATGGCAGAATATTATATTTTCTTCAATCTGATCCCCAGCTAAAAATGTAGCAACAAATCTCGACCGTACATGTCTTTGAGTTACTTTCACAGAATTGGCGGATTATTCACAATATCAAGTATGAGAATGGACGGAAATGTATATTAACTTTATAAAACACACAATCAGCTCATACTCAATATTCCTTAAGTTACCTGTAGTTCCTCTCATAGTTAAAGAAGCATTAAGAGGCAGAGGAGGACATTGCTGTTCACTCTTCAGGGAAAGCCTTACAGGGACAAAGAGGGCAGTTGCTCTTTTTCTTCATCACCATGGGAGCGTCATGCTAAGATGCCTCACCCCAGGTCGCTGTTTCTCTGCTTCTGATGTAAATTATTGTCCGGGTATAAATAGGGGGACAGTCTGGCCGGGCCAGGTGGTCCAATCTGCCAGTTCAGTGTCCTGCTCCCTGGCTGGTGAGAGGCTGTGGGGGCTGTTTGTCCCCCACATTAACATTGACCTCAGCACCCACAGATGGGCGGCTTCTTGTATATTGATGAAAAGCTGGCCTCACCAATTACAGTTTAAATCTTTTATGCATAGAAAACACTTGATATTTGAATGATCGGAAGGCAATATCAATTGTTTTACAGTTTGGCTTCAAAATGATGAATGAATATGTGGAATAACAGAAATGTATTTTATTTAATGATCTCTATTAATTGATTAAGCGTTGTGTCAATACTTACAAATTGTATAATGTATTGCCTTTTCTTGTCTTAGCATTGTGGTTAACTGAATATGTTTGAACTGCCTGTCAAGACAAAACAAGACATTTGAGAGTCAACTAATTATTGATTATTGAAGAAAATAATTTGCACGTAGAGCGATAACTTCTCTGTTCTTGTATCTTTAGACATTTTTTTCATTCCCCAAGAAAACTGCCTGCCATTCATTGCAGTACGCTGAAAGTAGAATTGAACAGTTTCCTAACCATAAGTTTTCGGGCTGCTGTAAAGTAGTTTTTTTTAAGGAAAGAAATTGTTAGTGCATTCAATTATATCTCCTTGTATCCAATCTCCTGCCACCTGCAAACAGTTTGCCAGCTGAATATTCAGCATAACAAGGTTTTCCCCTTGGTGAGAGTTTTGGAGCAGCAGCAGCAACAAACCTCATTACTGTGTGGTTACTACAACCTGTCTGCCACTGTTTGTCTTCATGGTGTTCAGTAATCATAACATGTTTTCTTTTTCATTTTTCTTTTTTTTAATGGAGATTACGGTAGTTAGCAATGTCTGTAGTTCTGCATTTGCTTAAAAAGGCTGCTAATTGAGCTACTACTGCTGTAAGTGAGCAATTCATGACATACAATATATTATCTATGTTTTATAGCGCAACATAATTCCAAACTTTCATCAGTTATTTTTCTTTCGCAACAGTTTCTGGTGGCCATCCCAGTCCAACTTTTCCCCCTCGTCCCGGCCCCTCTCGATGTCGGTGTGTCCATCTTCCCCGTCATCACTTCCCTCAACTTCAATAGCTTCCCATCAGAGGTGCCAACATGTCACCAGCAGCGCTAAAAGTCTAATAGCTACTGGAACATTTTCTCTGACACCTGCAGCAAACACGGAGCCTGCTGGGATGCTGGGAGAACAGAGGGAGGTTTATCTGGGATGGCAGGCCTTGCCTCCATCACCGTGCCAATGGAGACAGCAGCACTGAGCCCGGCGCTTCACAGCCAGATAAGGCCCCCAGACAAAGAAGTGATGTAGCTAGACCCCACTCACTACAACGGAGGGGGAAAAACATGATGTATGACTAATAACTCTGGACAGTTTGCTCCAGTTAAATACTTTACTTTTAGCCTCTGAGTTAGTCGCTAGAATAAGTTAAGGATGTCAAAGTTGAAGTTATTTATTATGCAAAACTGAAGTTCCTCAAGGAATCCTTCTTCGCAGTAATGAGTAGTATGTTATTTTCAACGACTAATAGACCAGACTGACATAGACCAGTAGACAGAACATATAGAGAGCTCTTGTGATAGGGCTGGGAAATTACCAAGCATAAAATGCTCTGTCAGGTTCCAAGGTTAAAAAGGCTGTGCAAGTAATCACCAGGTATTAGCAGCCTGATTGGCGCATTGCTATTTTATGCAATTATGTAAATGTACTAATCACACTGGTGGTCTACTCTGACAACCGATTGATGATCAAATGATTGTTCAGGTGCAAAATGGCTCCGGTTCATGCCTCGTAATAAGGGTGTAGTGGGTCGTTGTTTTTTCCTATTCGTTAATTTATTTATTTTTATCAAAGATTTGTGAATTAATTCTTTAAACCCCAATCCTTCACAAGGATATTTCTTTGGGGCCTCTCTCAGATCTCTTACACTGTCATTTTGCTGCATTGCGCGTGCACTGGAAATTCACAAATACTTCAGAGAGAAAGTCACGGCCAGAACTCTTGACTCGAAACAAATTCAGCCATGGCAGTGTCTGGAGATGCCATCCAGTAACCTCACCATGTCATCAGTCCTTACACTGAGGTAGTTACTGTGGTAAACCATTATAGTTATTGAACTGCAGAGTTACATTGAACATAATATTGGTCCAAAACGTTGCCAATGTCCAAGCGAGAAAAGAGAGAGGCATTCACAGTAATACCGAGAAGGAAAGTCATTTGGCATGGGTCACCTCATAAAACCAAAATCCTTTCTAAAAGCCAACTGAGAAAATAGTCATATAGATGACTCTGTTTTTGGTTTTTGTTATTATTTGTGTGTGCTCACATAAGTGTTTGTGCTTGTTTGGCAAGAAATGAACTTTGTCACAGTGGCCCTAGACAATAACAGGCAGGAATTGCTGAGCCTGATGTTGGACTCAAGGAACAGTAAAGTCATTTCGCTCCAGCACACAACTTAATAGCTTTGGCTGATGCAGAGTTTGGAAATCCATCAGTCAATTGGGCCAGACAGAGATGAACAGTCTTGTGTGAGTGTCAGTATGCTTAGTAAGGGAGGAAACAGGTTGCAGGACAATGTAGCTTCTCATTATTTACTTGATTTATATAGATGACACTAATTGTTTTTATAAAGTACACATTATCAGCCAATAAGGGTTTGATCAAGCATCGCTTTAGTAATTTCTAATGGGCGACCAGACCCAGAGCTGTGATGCTTGTTTAGTCTATTTTGTTCAGTTAGACAGCTTCAGTCACCAGTTTCAATCAACCCCCCTGATTTTACATATATGTATTGCTATTAGCATAACCTACCTGCATCTATCATCAAAAAGTCCAAGAGCAATTTTTTTGTGGTGCAAAATTTTGATAAGGAAGAAGAAATAAGTGGATTAAAAAAAGGTAGTATCCCTGTTTTCCTGCTTTGATTGTCATCCTTTTTAAAAAAACCTTTCCGTATTTCAGTCCAAATTTGACACCAAAATTGGGTGAAGTTTAATGATGAATAGCTCGTTTTGATAGCTTGAATCAATCAATGCCCAGTGAGGAAGGACTTGTGAACCTCAGCTTTGAATATGACATTCATTAAATGATGGCAAAGCTAAATGAGAACATTTCAGCTGAAACAAGTTTAACCATAATTAAAATTAGCAACCTCATCCGTATGTAATTCCCTCCATCTTGTCATTATTTGGACAGGAGGGCGATGACCTCGCTCGTTGTGTCGGTCTGTGTTAAGGATCACTTGTCAGTCAACGAGGCTCCCAGCTAACCTCAGTGTCAGCACTTTGATCTCTCTGGTTAGGATGCAGGCACATTGCCACCAACGAAGTAAATTACCTTAGGTAGCTTAATCAGCCGTGGGGATGGTGCTGGGCAATATGTGGGAATTGGTATTCACAGTTTCGCGTTTAATTATTCATACTTAGCTTCAAGGTAGATGGCTAGATTTGGTGAAGAGGACTAAAGCAGAGGAAATGATGGAGAAGAAGACTCCACTTTCATTGTCATGGTAGCAGCTTTCAACGACTCCTCTCACAATGTTGTTCTGTGGTTGTGTTGTTATCATTTATTCTCATTGTGATTAATCTCATCAGAAATTAGGTTTCAAACTGCATTTTAATCATGTAAAATATCCCTATGTAAGCAGAAGTACTGAGGGCTAAGCATGAAAGATTCAAAAGATGCAAAAATATCTGGAGCCTGCCGGAATTACTTGACCCTTTTTATTTCTTAAGACTTGGAAAATATTCATATGTGATGCAAATGTTATTCCTGTTCTTCAAGCAATGGTTTAAAATGTAAGCTAGGGTTAATATCTGTGTCGTACACTTTTCCTTTAATACAATTGTTTCGGTATTTATGTCTGCTGGGATGGAATTTACATGTCATGTAATTTAAAAATATTTACATTTTTGAAATCTTTGCTGCTGTTCTCGGTTTTTCTATTTTCCATTTAATGCGTTAAGTCTTTGAGCAGTGGTCGATATTTTATTGTGCCATTTTATAGAGCAGATAAGGTTAATTATTGTTGACTGCAGCCACACTGAAATTCATTTAATTACATGAAGCCTTCTTTAAAAAGCCGCCCACTTTATCCTCTCTCCTGAAACCTAACTATATGTCTAGGTATAATTGTGCTAGTGTGCTGCACAGTCTCTATTTACTTCAAAGCAGCGCATACCTCTGATCGGAGGCGTCTCCGGTGTTGAGACAAGGTAATTAGCTGTTGAAAGAGGAACCTTCAATGAGGAGCAGAACAGACTCATCTGTTTTTCAATCAAAGCCTGTAACACAATTGACCGGCTGAATGAGGAAGCCTCCTTATAACTGTTACTGGTCAAACAGATAGCATTACTTCATATTTTGTGTGTGTCAACGATGAATCTTCCATGCAAACCAGAGTTAGCCATGGAGTGCCACCGGGCTCAGTGCTTGGACCTATTTTGTTCACATTGTATATGCTTCCGTTAGGCAATATTATAAGGAATCATTCTGTAAATTTCCATTGTTATGCGGATGATACTCAACTATATTTATCCATCAAGCCTGATGAATCCAATCATCTAAATAAAATTCAAGACTGTCTCAAGGACTTAAAAACGTGGAGGACCTTACATTTCTTTATGTTAAACATGGCTTAAACTGAAGTTATTGTACTTGGCCCAAAGAATCTACGAAACAAACTATCTAAAAATATATTAACTATGGATGGCATTAATTTGGCCTCCAGTGAGACTGTAAGGAATCTTGGTGTTATATTTGATCAGGTTTATCCTTTAACGCCCACATAAAATCAATCTCAAGGACTGCCTTCTTTCATCTACGCAACATTGCTAAAATCAGGCATATCTTGCCTCAAAACGATGCAGAAAAACTAGTCCATGCATTTGTTACTTCAAGGCTTGATTATTGTAACTTTATTATCAGGGTGTACCAAAAAATCAGTTAAGTCACTTCAGCTAATTCCAAATGCTGCATCACGTGTACTAACTAGAGTTAGGAAAAGGGACCACATTACTCCTGTCCTGGCTGCCTTACACTGGCTCCCTATATAACACAGGATAGAATTTAAAATTCTTCTTCTCGTCTACAAAGCCCTTAATGGGCAGGCGCAATTTTACCTTAAATAACTCATTATAAAACGGACAAGTCAAATCAAGCAATCTGATTGGTTCTCAGCCGTGATATACTGAGCGTATACCACGGGTAGAATTGTAAGTTACTTTTCACAACAAGTCAGTATCCCTCCGCGCCTGAGAAAAACAGTATACAGTTGGGCTTTTCAAACTGGAACAAGAAAGCAGCGGAGAAGTAACGGGGCAGAAACCCTCGTTTTTACGCAGCGGTCCAGACATAGACATCAAACTGCAAAAAATATTCAGTGTGCAGTTCCTTTGGCATTAGGGCAGGGATATTTAGATACTTTTGAAGGTTTAACATAATGAATTGTGCTACTTTTAAAGCAAGCAACGATGTTTTCAAATCTGTAATCAAAAAGGTCCGCAAAAACGCTATCGACCAATCAGATTGCATGATTTGACTTGTCAGTTTTATAAATATGTTTAAATTTCTTCCATTACGAAACAAACTTACAAAGCATAAGATGGAAACATTTAAGATTAATTTCGACCTCCGTGGGGGTCTTACTATGGAGGAGTGGATTGAGAAGTGCCTATCTCCAGAAAAAAAAGCACCTAAATGACGACATGCAGAGCTACGTGAAGAGCAGGTAGACCAACTGGAAAAGTACCACCATTCAAAAGCTTTCTGATGCGGGTCTTGAAACAAAGCAGAGAAATTATGACCGTTAGTGGCCACAGGTGCGAAAGCTCTCTCCAGAGCTACTGGAAGCCCAATCTCGGGGACCGGAGAAAGTGGAGCAATATTCTCGCCACGCCAAGCAACAGCCTAGAACAACCTCAACCTATACAAGTAACCACGTAAGCCATGCTACTGGTGCTGGACAGTTTTTCAGTGGCTGCACAATAAACGGCAACATACAAGTGAATGTAAATAAATAGCCAAATAATGGATCAAGCTCTCTGTCTAATATGTTCGCTACAGATGTAGCGCTTCATTTCAGACAGTTTGAAACGCGAGGGCCGTGATTGGTACGTGATCTGCCCTCGCTCAAGGGAAAACCTCCAGCTTGACTTGAGACCGCCCCCGTGATAGATAAATATAAATATAATGAAGCCAGCTGCAATGGATCATTGATCCACCAGGGGGTGCAGTGGGGTTCCACACTGGAGCTCATGTGAAATAAAGTCAGATACAGTACGCTGGATGTACAGCGGAACTTTCTTAAGATCCATATGTCACGGATATCATACTCTGTGCTAAATAAGAGTATTTTGTAATCATTTACAAAACATCACCATGTTGTTATTTAACAAAATAATGTTGTTTAGTTGAAAAAAACGAACGGGAGGAAATGCAGCCCGGCTCTCGATTTTTAATCATATTCAACTAAATTAAAACGTTATTAACGTGCCTAAACCCAGCAATTCACTAAAAATATTTATATTTTAATGGGGCCTCGTCGGCAGATCAGGATCCCGATGCGTAGCATGAAGGGTGTTATTTTCCCCATAAGGAACAAGTCGCTGCAAATTATCCCGCTTATTACACGGCCACATTCTCAACAAAGTAACGACATGACTCCCAATATTAATTGAAATGCTTTTATGGATTTAGAAAATGTTTTTATTGATTTAAAAAAATAGTTGTATGTATTGATTTAAATTGACATGCATCCGCTAAGAAAAATAGTCCGTTGTTACCATTTTTTAAACAGTCTGAATGAAACGGCAGCTCTCAGCTGTGTATTTACACAACTAAAACTAATGGCCCATAAACCACAGCTCTCTCCCCCCCCCCCCCCCCCCCCCCCCCCCCCCCCCCCCCCCCCCCCCCCCGGATCTTTCTACTCCAGCAGCTAAATTAACTGTAGGTTACTCTGAGTGACAAGTTTACAGTTAGTGGGGATGCAGCTTGGGATGTGAGGAGTGAGGGACACGGCTTAGAACGGGCGTGTCGCCTACTGTCCTGCCAGTGTTTGGCAGGACAGGAGAGCGTGTGCACCAGCCTGCCTTGATCTATGAATTCATGTCCGTGACACTCACTGCTGAAAACCTCCTTCACTTCATCAAAGTGTTTTAACCACACACACACACACACACACACACACACACACACACACACACACACACACACACACACACACACACACACACACACACACACACACACACACACACACACACACACACACACACACACACACACACACACACACACACACACACACACACACACACACACACACACACACACACACACACACACACACAAATATACTGTATTCAACTTCATTAAAACGTTATTAACGTGCCTAAACTCAGTAATTCACTAGAAATATTTATATTTTAATGGAGCCTCGTCGGCAGATCAGGATCCCAACGCGTAGCGGAGGGATCTTGATCTGCATGAAGGGGGTTATTTTCCCCATTTTCCCCATAAGGAACAAGTTGCTGCAAATGTATTGATTTAAAAAATAGTTGTATGTATTGATTTAAATTCTCACAAAATAGTTGTATGTATTGATTTAAATTGACATGCATCCGCTAAGAAAAATAGTTTGTTGTTACCGCTTTTTAAACTGTCTGAATGAAACGGCAGCTTTCAGCTGTGTATTTACATAACTAATGGCCCATCAACCACAACTCTCACCCCCCTCCCCCCCTGATCTTTCTTCTACAGCAGCTAAATTAACTATAGGTTACTCTGAGTGACAAGCTTACAGTTAGACACAACACTGTCATTGCAAGTGACCCTCAGTTATTTGACTTTTATGTTCAACTGCTAAATTCGTTACTGATAAAAAAAGGGCTTCTACTGTACCTAATTACCTTAACACTAGAACCGCCAGAGGTTCTTGTATAGGCCTACCTAAACCCGTCAAATCCCGCTATTAGAATGCAATTTTTAACAACATAGGGTGCTACATAACACACTTTCAGGAAAAGTCAAAGACTGGGAGACTTTAATATTTTATTGAAAAAAAGTTACATTGCACACACACAACACACATCACACAAATTGACCCGATTGGCAGTTCTAGTGTTAAATAAACTCACTAATTAATGAAACCAGTTCAATACGCATTATTCTTATTCTTATCATTCTTTATGAGCGCAGAAATAGTCTTAAAATCAGATCTGTTTTTTAAATGAAATCTGACGGCAGGCAGTTAGCTCTGATCACCTATGATAAATGCGCCACACCTAATCGCTTGCCATTCAGCCACAGAGCTCCCTCTATACAAATCAAACTGTAGACGGTGTGAAAGCACCTATTGTTTTAAATAATGGTCGGAATGTGAGCTGTGAGCCTTCTGAATTACCGTGGGACAGCACATTCTAAACTAAAATGTTCAATCAATAAAGTAACATCTTATCTTATCTTATCTTAATAATATCTTCATATTAATAATAATAATAAATCATACAGTATGTGTCCGAAGGGGAGCAGGATGAAGCAAACACAAAAATATACAAAAAATATACTGCATAATAAGCAAACAATTGTAAAGGTAAAAGTATGAGCATAACAAATAAAGAAGTGTAATGTAAACATTTACATTATTATTATTATGATTATTTAATATATAAAGACTATATATTATTGAATTACAAGATTAGATATACTTTAGTTGATCTAAAATATTGATGTGTTCAAATGCTCTTCAAAACACAACTGAAAGTCCATGAAACTTGTCTTTCTGTATTTGTGAATGATGCGCCATCTCCTGGTTAAAACCTGAAATTGAAAATCTCGCAACGCCCTCTTGGAAAATAGTGGGAGGGCTTAACATTCCTCGATACTGGTTTTAGGCAGGTCGTAGGCAGGAAGCTGTAAGCTGGAGTCTGAAATTAGGTGCTACATCTGTAGCTGTTAGTGTTGTTGCATAGCAACCACCTCGCACTATGTTTCGTGCAGAAGGCAACGGAGGGACTATTTTATTTTGAACATCATTATTTACTAATAAAAACTATTTAAATTAGAGTGTGTATTTTTCGGGCCGAACTACGCCCCTTAGCTGTGATTTAATGAGATTTAATGAGCATATACCACGGCCTGTCGTGAGCTATTGCTTAATTATACCCTACTGTCCAACTAGGGCATTGCGTTCCAAGAATGCACGGTTGTTGGTTGTTCCTCGAGTCTCTAAAAGTACAATGGGAGCCAGAGCCTTTTCTTATCAAGCTCCACTTTTGCGGAATCAGCTTCCAGTTTGTGTTCGGGCATTAGACAGCCGATCCGTTTTTAAGAGTGCGCTTCCTTTCTGATAAAGCTTATAGTTGATAAAATAATCTAATAAGAGTGCATTGACGTAGACACGTTGTGCCTCTTCACCTATACATCTCAGTTCTTACTCTTTTTCCTTACTGATGGTATGTACAGTGGGGCAAAAAAGTATTTAGTCAGCCACTAATTGTGCAAGTTCTCCCACTTAAAAAGATGAGAGAGGCCTGTAATTTTCATCCTAGGTATACCTCAACTATGAGAGACAAAATGAGAAAAAAAAACATCAAGAAAATCACATTGTCTGATTTTTAAAGAATTTATTTGCAAATTATGGTGGAAAATAAGTATTTGGTCACCTACAAACAAACAAGATTTCTGGCTCTCACAGACCTGTAACTTCTTCTTTAAGAGCCTCCTCTGTCCTCCACTTGTTAACTGTATTAATGCTGTTTGAACTCGTTATCAGTATAAAAGACACCTGTCCACAACCTCAAACATTCACACTCCAAACTCCACTATGGCCAAGACCAAAGAGCTGTCAAAGGACACCAGAAACAAAATTGTAGACCTGCACCAGGCTGGGAAGACTGACTCTGCAATAGGTAAGCAGCTTGGTGTGAAGAAATCAACTGTGGGAGCAATTATTAGAAAAATGGAAGACATACAAGACCACTGATAATCTCTCTCGATCTGGGGCTGCACGTAAGATCTCACCCCGTGGGGTCAAAATGATCACAAGAACGGTGAGCAAAAATCCCAGAACCACAAGGGGGGACCTAGTCAATGACCTGCAGAGAGCTGGGACCAAAGTAACAAAGGCTACCATCAGTAACACACTACGCCGCCAGGGACTCAAATCCTGCAGTGCCAGACGTGTCCCCCTGCTTAAGCCAGTACATGTCCAGGCCCGTCTGAAGTTTGCTAGAGAGCATTTAGATCAGTGGTCACCAACCTTTTTAAGCCCAAGATCACCGACCTCGGCCTAGGTGAAAGGCGAGATCTACCTATTGCAGAATTGAGTGAAAAAGAAGGCCCAGACAATGCTTCCAATTTGAGGCCTTTTGTATAGGCTAATTGCATCTGAATTACTGTTAAACTAAAGTCTCCATAATCAGCTCACGGCATATAGGGGGTAAAGGGGAGATGCTCACCTGGGAAGATATTTTTTTAAATATTGAAGTTGAAAGCATCAATCTGGTGCACTTTGAGAGCAAAATGAAGAGATCTATGGATACCTCTCTCAGCACCCAGATGAAACAGAACTGTAAACAGATTTTCTTTTTCTTTATGGATATTTTACAAATCACTCCCTTTTTAAACTGTATTCTTGTTTTACTGCCATAGTATTTCATACCTGTTTTTCATTTATTCTCTTATTGTTTGTATAACTATAATGATCATATGAAGGTGTGCCGCGGAAATAATCTTTTGAATAATTTGTGACAAAACCGTTCTAAACACTCAGAGAGTCCTTTAGCTCACCTGAGCCCCTCAGTCTGACAGGAGAGGACTCTCCTCCAGCTTGTTGTGGAAACAGCTCCTTATGTCCGTTAGTGCAGCTAGCTAACCAGATGCTAACATCACGGTCCCCGCTAGCACCGGTCCCTCTCTCTCCCTCTCTCCCTCTCTCCCTCTCTCCCTCCCTCTATCACACTAAATGCGCTATTGCCACACACACACAGAGCCAGCTTGAATGACACAAGCACACGTGTATTTCCATGCAACTCTCTGATTGGTCTGGTGTCTTGCCTCTGTTGCGTTCACTGAACACGGGAAATTACAGTCCTGCCGTTGTCTCTTGTGTCATGATGAGGTTCACGTAAAGCACGGTTAATGTATTATATTATTGAGGTGTCTCAAATATACGTCAATCAAGTGGCACCTGCTAACGGGGTGGTGGATGATAGGTTTACATCTAAAAACGTATTTTTCAAACATTATTATTTTAATTTTATTTTTTCTTTCTTTTGTTACTTTCTTTTTTAACGGTCCGCGATCTACCTGCACCACACTCGCGATCGACCGGTCGATCGCGAGTGTGGTGCTTTAGATAATCCAGTGCTTTAGATAATCCAGAAGAGGATTGGGAGAATGTCATATGGTCAGATGAAACCAAAATATAACTTTTTGGTAAAAACTCAACTAGACGTGTTTGGAGGAGAAAGAATGCTGAGTTGCATCCAAAGAACACCATACCTACTGTGAAACATGGGGGTTGAAACATCATGCTTTGGGGCTGTGTTTCTGCAAAGGGATCAGGTCGACTGATCAGTGTAAAGGAAAGAATGAATGGGGCCATGTATCGTGAGATTTTGAGTGACAACCTCCTTCCATCAGCAAGGGCATTGAAGATGAAACGTGGCTGGGTCTTTCAGCATGACAATGATCCCAAACACACCGCCCGGGCAACGAAGGAGTGGCTTCGTATGAAGCATTTCAAGGTCCTAGAGTGGCCTAGCCAGTCTCCAGATCTCAACCCCATAGAAAATCTTTGGAGGGAGTTGAAAGTCTGTGTTGCCCAGCGACAGCCCCAAAACATCACTGCTCTAGATGAGATCTGCATTTAGGAATGGGCCGAAATACCAGCAACAGTGTGTGAAAACCTTGTGAAGACTTACAGAAAACGTTTGAACTCTGTCATTGCCAAAAAAGGGTATATAACAAAGTATTGAGATGAACTTTTGTTATTGACCAAATACTTATTTTCCACCATAATTTGCAAATAAATTCTTTAAAAATAAGACAATGTGATTTTCTGGATTTTTTTCCTCATTTTGTCTCTCATAGTTGAGGTATACCTAGGATGAAAATGACAGGCCTCTCATCTTTTTAAGTGGGAGAACTTGCACAATTGGTGGCTGACTAAATACTTTTTTGCCGCACTGTAATTTGGTTGTGTGTGTAGACGGTGGAAGCAGGGAGAGGCATATACGTGCCTTGATCCCTGCTGAGTCGACGCACAACTGTTGATTGGTGTCAGTGCCAGAAACAATTTTTAGGAACAATGCGCTCATGGTATAGATATAATTTGGTTGTGTGTGTAGACCAGGGGTGCCCAACCAGTCGATCGCGATCAAAACGGTGCACACACGCTACGAGACGGAATTCCCTCCTAATTCTGCCCTACGCTCTTCTGTTTGTGGCATGCATATGTAAAATAGTTAAACATGTGAATACATAATTATAAGTTTGTGAATGTTTAATACATAATAAGTTATGAATTTTAAGAGATGAGATTGTTTCATTTAATATTTGAAGTTTTGTTTCCCGTGGGAACACCGTCCTGTTGCACGTCTTTTTTTACTTCCGGTATGTATGTTCCACCCTCTGCGGACTGGCCATCTGTAGAATCTGGAGAATCACAGAACAGCCGGTCGTCAAGGGCCGGCTCGATTCGCTGACGGCCGCCACCGCCCTTAATTTTTTATGTTTTTAAAAGGCATCATTGAAGTTGAACCGACAGAGGTCCGCCATTTCCCCGCAGCGAGGCTCCCCCCGGGTTGACAGTTCGCTAGCACCCCAGGCCCCCCCTCCCCCAAAGCATACACGTGCCTTGATCCCGGCCGAGTCGACGCAAAACTGTTGATTGGTGGTCAGTGCCAAAAAAGTGCATGTACGTAGACACGTTGTGCCTCTCCACCTCTGTTCCTTTCTTCTTACTTGCTACCCCTTTCCTTCAACCTATCCTAATGGAGTCCATGTACGTAAACACGTTAGTTTTGCTGCTATAGGCTTAGACTGTCGGGGGACACCTTACTGCTTCCTTCTGTCTGTCTGTACCTGTGTACTCTCTTGTTCCGAATAACCCAGCTTCCCCCAAATTTCTTTTTGATGTCTATCTACGCCGGGATCCTGAGTTGTGGCTGATCCTGTTGCTGCGGTCCTGTGTCCTGGATCCTGAATCATGTGTCCTGGATCCTGCTTCCTGAGTCCTGTATCCGGAGTCCTGGATCCTTAGTCCTGAGTCCTGAATCCTGTGTCCTGGATCCTGGATCCTGAGTTCTGGATTTGAGTCCTGGACTTTGAGTCGTGGCTGAACCTGTCTCTGCGGTGCTGCCTGACTCTCATCATACTACTTCCCTGATGGCTCCCACGGGATTGTTGACATCCTTGTGGATTCATCCTCTTATTGTAGACACATGCATTTCCAAACATTTGGTCTACCTATGCTGTAAAATGTATTATCTCTTCGATTTACACACGGCATCTATTGCACGTCTGTCCGTCCTGGGAGAGGGATCCCTCCTCTGTTGCTCTCCCTGAAGTTTCTCCCATTTTTCCCTTTAAACTGTGGGGTTTTCTCTGGAAGTTTTTCCTTGTACGATGTGAGGGTCTAAGGACAGAGGGTGTCATATTGTCATACTAATATTCTGTACAAACTGTGAAGTCCACTGAGACAAATGTAACATTTATGGTATTGGGCTATATAAATAAACATTGATTGATTGATTGATATTTTCTATGAATGAGAGCCAAAATTCTTTCAAACTTGCAAAATAAAATGCATACACAGCAATCACTGGAGGACTTTTTTAATCTCTGCACTTCTCTCTTTATTTGTTATGCAGAATATGAGAAGTGCACATGCAGTCCATGTGTTGGCACAGGCAGAAACAGAAGCTCTTAAAGTGAGACAGCTGCACACTCAGCTTTAATTGCATGACAAATCATTCAGTACACAAGCGATTATACCTGTTTAAGCTTACTTAAATGTTAATGAAGCAAAATGTGACTAACAGGATCAGTAAAACCTACTACCGCTTTGTTTGTTTTTCAGAGCGTAGAATGAATTCTGTTGCCTCTGGCCGTTGATTCCCAGCACCCCACACACACACTACTTGTTGTAATACAAGGCAACACCCTCCTCAGGTCAATGGGTGTTTTGTTTGCCCAAAACCATTTTAGTCAGGGGCCATCCTCACTACAAGGAGTACCAGCGTTTTAGGAGTTTATAAAGTGTTTACCGCAACTTTTCTATCACAACAAAGAGTTGGCTGTATTCTGACTATGTAAAATATATGATGAGCTACCAATTGATTGTTTTGGCAAAATCGTCCACATGTTGTTCTACGTTTGAGGAAGGGCGGGCATTTGCAGACCATTTACATGACCAAAAACCTATATAACACACTAAATGAAAGTGAAAAACCCCAAAAAGCTTACAGTAATAAGGCCCCTTTCACAAAAGTTAAATAATAATGTCGCTGTTCTGTATTTCTAACCAACACATCAGAGTCAAAGACAAGGGTGTCAAGGAAGTATTGGCCTGCCTGTCTCATCCTTTCCCTTCTATACACACACTTTAGTCTGCCCTCCTACCTTGCTTCCATGATTTAAGTACTTGTGACAGGGATAGCTGAGCCCCATCTACCCATTCACATGCAAGACTGCTTTTTAAAACCTTTATTTACCAAGGGTTGGTCTCCTCTACAGCTCTGTTCTATTCTATACCCTGCTACACATTCCCCCAAACTGAAAATGTGCGATGCTTTTTAATAAAGGCTATTGTGCACTATAGTCAAACTTTCAAGGATATTGCCTCCATTAAAGGCCATGCATTTAAGGATAACATATCAAAACCTTGAGTTTTACTGAATGGAAGATAATAAAAAGACCTAGAAAGCGAATTAAAGAGACCGTAAAAACAAGACAGCATTGTTCCTCTTTATTGCCGTTTCTAGTAATTAGTCATTCAATATTCTCATTAAATTCCCTCTGTCATACTTTACCTAATTGACATAATGAACTAATGGCACGCACTTTTATTTTCTCAGAGGGTAAGAAATCCGCACAGTAATAATACCACAGCCGTTACCTATAAACCTGTCTGTCCCTTTCCAGCTGATCCTGTTTAATTTTGAGGGAAGTTGTTTTTGGCACCAGCTAATGATAACCTGGGCTGGAGTTCATCGTGTCTGTGGGCTGGAGGGAGAATTTATTTCCCCCACCTCCTCATTGGCCATGAATGCAGAGACAGCACGTGTCTACGGCTGTTAAACAACACACACTGGCTCCCGGCCCACTCGTAAATTACGGAGCGAAAGCCTCTCCCAAGACGGCCTTCAGTGGCACAGTTCAGTCAGAGAGGTTGCTGCTTCCCATAACCAGCGCAACGGCTGTCATTTAACAGAGCTAGGGTCATTAGTTTCTTTATTGCCTGTATTTTGTTACATTTAGAACGGGTTTCTTCACGGTGCCCTTCCTAAGAGACTCCAGTGGATCTCTCAGACAACACTACTATCAGTGAACTGTTGGTTGAGTGTTGGTGTTGGGAAATAATATAGTATTTAGAGCTGCAGATAATTGTTTATTCATCAATAAGTCAATAGATGGAAAATAATAAGCAACTCATTTTATAGCTGATTAATCGGTACAATTATTTTGATTAAAAATGACAAACATTTGATGATTTTTGGGCTTTTCCTTCTTACCTCGTAGTAAATCAGAGTTTTGGACTGTTCAATCGTAAATTAGACACCTACTTTTGTTTTATGGACCACATGATTAATAGGTAATGAAAAGAATTGTCCATAGCAGCACTATTATAATCTGTTTTTAGTTGCAAGCCCAAATGAAAAATACTTGAGAGGAACGAGGACTCAGGGACGGCCTCTTGTTCAACAAAGAATGGCTTCTCCAGCTTGTATACACAGTGAAGAGTTTTCCCTTTGCATTGTGTAACTCCTAAAACTACCATTACAGCAAAGCTGTCGATGTTGTGTAAATGTTTCCATAGAGCTCAGATGCAATTTCATTTGTTATTTGAGGATGCACACATTTTATTGCTTTGCTCACAGTTGTTTTCCTGTTTCCTTGCTTGGGGTGATAGAGAATAGTGTTGTGTTGCTCCTCTGGCTATGTCTGTTAACAGTGTGGAAATTGTTTCCCTAGTCAACAACAGTTTTGAGCCTGAGCCACGTCTGAATGATTGAGGATGAACCAGTTTCTTGGAAATGTTTGTTTTGGGCTCTGCCGTTTTTATGCCCTTTTTGTTTAATGTCTATTTAATATTGTGTATTATGTTGCAAAGCTAAACACATAATGTAAAGTAAGTACAAGTAAACAAGCAGCTCTTCAGTTGGTAGCCTATATGGAGGATTTATCGCATGCATACTTCTTCTGTTTCACCATTTCTATGACTCACTGCTTTTTTAATTGTTTATATATACTGTTTCTGGATCAGTTCACCATCTAAATGAAATGATTTGAACATTTATGACAAAAACATCTACAGCCATATCTTCAAGAAATGTATCCACAGGGCACAGACGACTGCTTTAGTGCTTCTGTGTTTTTTGTCATTTATAGTTGTTTTTGTGTACCTTGGCCTCACATATTGCCGCTCAGTAGTGCTGCCATCTCTCCAACATGTCTCCCTTTGTGTAGGAAGGCTTGACAGACTGTCATCTCTTCAGCATGTCAGCTGGGGCTCATTAACAGAATGGCACCGTACCACATGATTGCATGTTTTTAATGGCGTGGGAAGAGATTTTGCTGTATATTCAATATATCATTTTTATTGCACGCAGTAAGGATAAGACTTATTATTTAAAGAGGTTGATTGTAGGCATGACAGATAAAAACACATCACCACAAACATGACAGTGCGTCTGTCCAGTGAAGCGATTTATTTCCCACAACCCACATGCGACATCGTGATAACGGCAAAGCTTTTTCTTGTCGTTACTCATTTATGCCTCCAACCAACTGAATAAAAGCATAATATTTTGTTGATGATTGACGGGAAAAACATATTTTTAAATATTGCATGTTACAATAGTGGTTAACATCGAGATCAACAATAGTAGAGGTTTGTTCGCTTTGAACTCCATGCCCTCCCCATCTCATCGGTGTTTACGTAACAATATGTTTCCTTTTGTATTTTCAAGGCAATAACCTGGAAGTACATAAACCGTTAAGAATTCATTAAGACACTTGCTCATCTGGCCATTACATAACTAAATATGAATGATTACGTTTTTTCTAATACTCATTTTCCGAACAAAAACTTAACATAATATCTGAAGCTTGATTAATTATAGATGTAATATATTTACCTTGACTAGTGTTTATACAAATGGGAATGAACAAGGCTGCCGATAAGAAATAATATACTGAATTTGGATTGGATATATTCATGGTATGAATGATTTAAAGTAGAGGTTACATGAAAAGAATATTTTTTAAAAGTCTTATAAGACATTGCCAGTCATATAGTGCACCTCATTTATAACAAATCCGAAAACAATGTTTATATTTTTTAATCAAAATCCAATAATGTGTTCTTCCTTTAAAACAGAAACATGTCTTATACAGTCTATGGTGTGGACACAGTTCTCTAGCTTTGTGATTCGCTACATTATAGGCCTTAAAAGATTTGATTTAGATTCTTCTTGTAACTGTGGAGTTATTTTTTTTCATTCACAGAACAAATGGATGCCTTCTGCTTGTATGTGTGTAAACAAAATGGTTGTAGTATATGTTTGGTTGTGCCTTTTCCCTACTTGATAGTGTGAACATATTTGTATGATTTCCAGACAAATGTAAAACACCCAGAGCCCTTCTTGTGTTGCCCCTGTGTGGGAGATGAGGTACTTTATCACAGAGATAAGCGTGCAGGCTGAGGGACAGCTACAGGAAAGAAAAAGGTACATGAGAGCTGCTTGTGAAGTACCGATCGCTTCTTGTGAACTTTGTATGATTAATCCAACGCTGAGAATTGTTGCAGAGGGCGATTTGGTTTGTGGCTTCCCAGGCTGCTGTTTCCCTGCTGTGGAGACAAAAGATGAATAGACCTAGCGGGACTATTATGGGGTATCTCCCTTCTCCATCACTATAGGGGCCGGTTGACTCTGATAATCCTCTCTTCACTGAAGGGATCCTCTAATCCCTGCTAGACACAGGTGTCTGGCCTTGAGCATTCGTCAAGATGACTAATGTACTGAACTGTGTGTGAAAAGACATATGAGAGTAAACACATACTTACACAAGGCTAAACACATGGAACATTTTCTGGATGATGAATATCTGTAGGAAGGCATGCATAGGAAACTTCTAATGGAAATTTAAAGCAGTAACATTGACATTGTTGGTGTATTGATTTACCAGTCCAGTAGTACGTGATACCACGTAGATACCAGTGATACGAACAGTCATCAATAACTATGACACATACTTTGCATTGTGTTTTTTTCTCTCTAAGACATTTGACTAAACAATCGATAACTAGTACATCATTTGACTGGCTACCTAGATGAGTCCTAATATCATCTGCCTTGTTTTGACAAACAATTCAAGTTGCATTTCTACTTCAAAGACAAGCTATTGTTTCATTTGAATAGCTCCCATTGTTTCAGCCAGTGTGTCTGCAGAAAACTCAGTTCAGCTTGCATATTGAGAAGCCTGCTGGATCTGAATCACAATTTCAGAGATGGATTTCAAAGACCAGTGTGAAACTTCTCTCTTCCCGGTGTCATTCATAATCATTAGTGTACACATTTCCTCAAGTTAGCATCTCAGGCTTTTCCCTAACTACGGAAAAGTACTTCAGAGCTGAGTGTGTGGGGATGAAAAATGTTGGTAATAACAGATATGATAGGAATTGTGGGTGCCTTTAGAATGATGAATGTCATTTGTTGTTGTGCCGACAAAGGACTTAAAAACTATTTTTCTTTGCACCAACCCCCTCATCTTATTCCCCCAAATTAAAATAACTGTCATTATTCTTCTGAAGTTTAGGATAATGCAATTCTGATAGTGAATAAGTAGCATATTTTTCTCTTCTCACAGCGGGAGAGTGTTCTTTTTTTCTCGTTGCCCTTGATTTTTTTTCTGTGGTTGCCATTACTGTGGTGAATGGTCTGCTCCCATTTTCAGCAATTTCCCTGTCTCTAAGTAGAAAGCCAGGTCCAAAAGCAAGAAGCTGGACCTGGTCAGGACAAGGACAAGCATACTTGCAGCATTATTCTACTCTCCTTTTTAAAAGTGCACTACTACGGTATTGTAGGCAACACAGTAACAATATACCAGGTCTGTTTTGGATTTTTTGCATTAATCTGGCTGCCATAACTCAACACATTTTCTTGCTTAGCTGTCACAGTACTCCATTTCTTTTGGGGTTTACTTATCTGCTAAGTTGCATTCACAGATAAAGTAAGCCACGTTTAATGGAATGAGTACAAAAATAAGTTGAAAACTCACACCCCTATATACACAGTATATCAATGGAGCTTTAGGGTAGTCAGCAACACAAACAACATTTCCTTTCTGGTGAAAAATAGTTTGAAAACTGTTTCATTCCTTAAGAGAATTTACGAAGGCTAAATCCCCAGCCAAGATCTTGCCAACTTTTACGGAGGACCAATAAAAAGCCTCCTGACTGGAAACATTAAAAACAGGCATAGGATGTTCACAGCCAAGGACAGAAGGGCTCTGCGGCGGAGGCTTAAAGCCGCCCAGAACATCATTGGTACCCATCTACTGAGCTTAAGTGATAGTGGTGAGAGGAGGCGCTTGCAAATAGTCCTAAGGAAATTATAATTACAATACCCATCCCTGCCAGAACCTGTTCGCCCTGGATTTTTCCCCTAACAAACCATTATGTGGAAAGCAGGGACGGCAGACCACTGTGTGTTAAAAGGATATTCTACTCTTGGATTTACTGGCGCTTTTTTCTTTCTTTTGTTATTTTTCAAATCTTATCTTGTTTCATCCTGTCTTGAAAATATTCAAATGTATATATGGATATTCAACAACACTCTATATTCACACCACATGGAAAAACAATGAGGCATTAACACATAAACATCTTCTCACTACATCCTGTGTTCCCAGGGTTAATCCTATTACAGCATTTCTACTGGGTCATATTAGGAGGTCAATGGAGGTCTACACTGTTAATAAGGACGGCTTAGTAATACATTTGATAATGTTACATACGAATACAAGCCTGACCTTCACTGTCTAACATCCAATTTCAATTTGACTATAATGCCAAGATGCTGCAGTATAGCAACAAGAACATGTAAGAACAGCCCTGTCTCTAAGTAATTGTCTTCATATGCATTGTACTTTTTCCTCAATTCAGAAATGATTTTAATAGATGATAGCAATGCCTTACTGTAGGCTGTGAGCTGCTTATCTATTGTGTGTGTTTTCAAAAGAGCAGGTTGCAGAGACGTTCAGGCCTAGCGGCTTGCAATGATGCCATCAAGATGTTATTGTGTGCGCCAAGATCTTTTTATCTAGTCCTATACAGTATGTCAGCATAAATATATCTACACGGCAGCTCCTGATAAGTGATACAAATCTTATCACCGCCTGATGTGTAAGAAAGAGAATAACAGAACTGAGCACTAAAGCTGACATGAGATGATGGTCGATGGGTTCTACTGTATGTGACATGTATTCTTCATCAATTCTACCCTGCGATTTATGGAATATAAATAGTATTGGGCTGTTTTGTTTTAATGATCCAAGTCCATGTCATTTCAGAAAATGGTAAATATGCCCCTTACAGTACCCAAGAGCCCTGATGTGTTTCAGTTGCTATTTTTTTCCAAACAGATCTCCAAAACGCCAAATATACAAGTATTAGTTTTTAGTTGAAGTAAATGACATTATTTGTTCTACTAGGTGGTGTGTGGCGCAGTGGCTTGTGCGTTGTTGTTGGGATCAGGGGGTCACAGGTTCAAACCCCACTGCAGTCAGCATGTCGTTGTGTCCCTGAGACACTTCACCCCAAATTGCTCCTGTGGGGATTGTCCACAGTATTGAGTATGTAAGTCGCTTTGGATACAAGCGTCTAACAAGTGACATGTAATGTAATGTAATACTAAAAAGGTCTGGAAGCCCTTGAACTAAAGTCAAAATCCAGAAAAGTGAGAATAAAGGTTTTGCCTGTCAATGTCTTTAAAGGAATTGAATGGCCATCGTGAGGTTTGGGGATCACTGTGACCTTCTCCCTGGCCTGAAAGTGTGTTGGTTTAGCATGACTGATGCAGATTATCATAGCTGGAGAAAGCCAATTACTCTGGTCATCGCTGCACCCTGAGGGCTCTTCTCTATGGAATGAAATGCATTACAGAGTTCTCTTTGCATCCTTCTGGCAGCGTTTTGTATTTCCTCTACGCTGATCCACCCAGTTTGAGTGTTAATAGCGCAGTCAATGGGACCCCCCCGTGCCTCGGAGCCCTTTTTGGCTCGGATGAGCTTCTGCTCCACAAAGCAGGGAGGTTGTGCCTCTTGGAGAAGCGGATGAATTACATTCTCCTCTATTTGTCTTTGCTCTCTATTCATGACAAAGCCCTTTTTATCTTTAGGCCTTCTTAACCGCTCGCGTCCGCAGACCACTACATAAAGAAAAAAGCGGATTGCACAGTTGTTGTTTAAGAAACTCTATGGCCTTTTTATGTAACAGAACAAACAGCAACCTAACATACCTTTGTTACCCTGGGTTTTGTTTTCCAACACAGATCTGCTACAGAACCAGCAAAGTTGAGATCACACATGTCGCTGCTGCATCTCTGACATGTACAAAGAGTACAGATCAAGCCGAGTCACTGGTAAGAGGCCTGAGTGCACCTTCTAAAGGTCTTTTTTTGTATCCATCTCGAAATATATTTTGTCTTTTTACTTGTCTTTAACTCTGAACCTGCCTCTCTCTTTCCTGAAGTGACATGAAATTATGTTTCTTGATTCATGTTTATTTGTTGCCGTGTTCACTTTGGTTTCTTTTGGTGCAGAGATCAAAATCTGCTGTATCCACTCAGTTATTAGTGTCAAGGCTTTTGATTCAAAATGGTTATCTTATTCAAGCTATCACATATTATTCTCACATGCAAGAGTACACACACTATCACAGCAATCCCATAAAGGCTCATTTTATTTGGTGAACCTTTTTGCTCGAATAGAACCATGCTTTCAATCCGAATAAAAGCAGGACTACTTATGTAAGTTGGTAGCCCAAGCATAATTTATGAACTTGCAAACAGTTATTTGCAAAACACCAACATGAGGGAAGCCACACCTTAGAAAACAGTACAATAACTAGGATTCTGGATCAGCATTTCTTGTTAGCACCTTTGTGAAATTGTTAGAATCCAGAGTAATTATTGGCCACCAATTTCTCCAAATAGATGCCTTAGTGTTCTGCCATTTCATTCTGAAGGCACTGGGTAACTTGCTGGCTGTCATCAATTATCACTTTAGTACAGATTCAAATATGTCAAGTAATAGTGGCTGCAATTTTCAACACACATGTATGCCCTGCAGAGGATGTGTGTTGAGGATGTGGTGATTTTCTGCCTTTTACTCTTGACACTATCATATTGACATACTGTTTGTTGTTCCAAGTGAAATGTCTTGACATCAGATGGATTCAAAGATAAATTGGCTCTGACATTGATTTGAATTGTAATAACTTAGGTGATTCCCCGCCATCACCATCTACACATTTTGAATTTGTTCATAACTTTGGTTACTACAATACGTGCACAACTGATGGCATTCCCATCAGATTTTTCCTTTTTGATTTACTTATTATTATTATTCATATAATTGTCAACATAGGGAACATTTAACCTACCTAGGATCAACAAGTAAGCATTGTTAGTTTGTGTGAAGCATGGCTGTGTAGATTCTTATTCTCATTATTATCTCCAATGAGGACGTTACTCTGATTTTGTTTGTCTTTTCAATACCACAGCATGTTACTAACACGATAAGTGCATAATAAAAAGAAACTGAGAATAGTACTAATGAAATAGATAATTAGCTGTTAAATAACCAGGTTCAGAGGAACTGTAATACTTATTACTATTCATAACATCAGGCATTTTCAAAAACAATGGATTCCCACAGTACATTGTTCGAGAGTATAAATTGAACAGAGTAAGAAACTGACAGATTGCTTAAGAGAGAGGAAAGAGAGGGGGAATGAGAAGCGCCCCTCTTGCTGGGCTTTGGCCGATGAGTGTGTCCTTTTCCATTACTCTCACACAGCGCAATATGCAGGTCAGTCAGGTGATAATGAATGCTCTGTCTGATACTTGGCCTTTCTTCCCTCCTCCTGCTTGTCTGGCCTGCTCTCTCAGTTGTATCCTTTCTCTTTCTTCGCCCCTTTTACACTGTAGAGGTTTCCACAGTGTCTAGTACATTTGGCTTTTTAGTAGGTTTAATTATCTAGCTTTCCTCACCCCTGTTCAGTTTCAGTTTCTCAGATCAGTTTGTAACAAAAAGGGAGATGCCAATTTTCCTGTCGCTTTCTCCATTAATTGAACACCGACTTCATGCCAACGTCTATTCACCTTTAAACCACATTTTCTGAGGTTTATATGAACATAAAGAAATGACACCTTTGTTGTAAATCACTTGCTTTAGTCTCGCCACTGAACACAGGATTGATGAACTGATCAAATTCCATGCGCACCAACACCCACTGCACAAGTGTCTGCATTCAGATTTGATAAAATACACGGTACTGTGTAGAAGTTTGATATGGTAAAACTTACACAGAAAGACTTACACAGAAAAACCATACTTTTTTTTCTAATATCAAGAATAAATTGTTTTATTATATGTATATCAAATATCTGTTGAGAGTCCATCAAAGCTACAAAAAGGGCTACATCAGGTATTAACAACTCATGACAAGCAATCAAGCAATGTATTGTGAACAAATGAAGTTTTTTAATTCTTTTTTTTGCCCATTATTTGGGGATTTGAACATGACTACAGTGTAAAAAATAAGGCAGGATATTTATTTTGTTCGCTAGAATCAATGTATCCTGTTTTAAGACGATAGAACACTAACTATTATTATTTATTTAAAGGGGACCTATCATGCAAAATGCACTTTTTGACGTCTTTTATACATAAATATGTGTCCCCGGTGCGTCGGGGAACTCACGCAGTGTCAGAAAATAAAACCCTTTCTCTTTTTCTCCGTACCCAAATCTTTTAAAAACGGGGGTACAACGAGCGGATACAGATTTGCTGCCGATATGACGTCAAATCTGCGGCGGACCCACAGAAAGTTGCCATCAGAAACAATGCCTGACGTGTTTTGGACGTAATCTCGGCTTTGTTTACATTAGCACGCCTCGCTAACACTCAGGGCTAACCTGTACTGTAGAGCACATGTGTTTAAAAAGCAGGAAATAAAAAAAGGAACTCACCTTGTGATAAACCCACAAGAGGAAAAGCATTTGAGCTCCATACTGTTTCAGAAATAATCCTTGATGTGGTTTAAAACAGGATGGCGTTTTATCACAGCAGAATTTAACTTTATCTCCGATAGAATTCTGATCAGGCATTAGCTCCGCCTCCTCTTTTTTTTTTTTCAAGCTAAGGACCCAAAATCTGTGTTTCTCTAACAGGGCTGCAAAAGAGGGGTATGAGCAGTAAGAGGCATGGCTACAATGGTTGATCTGTTTGGTATTTTTTTACTTCACTGACATGTTTTGTATAGGTATGTGCCTACAATATATTTTTCCAACATAGGTCCACTATAAATAAAAATAATATTTCAAATAAGGCCCCCTAACTCTTAGGATGTACAGCTGTTTTTAAATCTGCAGGTCAGCATGTAATTTAGCAGATGAATGGATATGAGGAAAAATAAATGGTCTGTCGTGAACGTGTGCAAGAGTTTACCTCAGAAGGAATCAAATTTCCAATGTAGGCTCTCCTAAGTCTATTTATCCCACATTCTTCAGCCTTTTTCTGCCCTCTTGCTGGAAGCTAGAAGCCTGGCTACAATACTGTCTTTGTGTCAATGTCGTCTTGGGGGCAGTGAAGTTTGATGCTTGAGTAAAGCTGATGGCACATTTGGTGCCAGGAACCAACCAGTTTGCTGCAGAACACAGCTGCCTAAATGCAGCACAGTGCCCATTTTCTCTCGTAAAACACATTTTCTTGTACCAGAGGACTCGCAGCATTTCTAAGACGTGTGGTAACATTGTAGAAACAAACAAACATGATTTTCGTCACTTCTTCTTGTGGATATACTGGTGGCAATGCATGAGTGGTGATGGAGTCAAGCGATTCTCCGGCTGTGGATTATGGCGAGGCAGTGCGTGTTGTTAACAATATTTCAGCGGTTCAGTGGGGTGACAAGTTATTTTCACTCTGACCCATTGCCATCAATATTCATGCTGAGGGAAAATTCTCTAGCGTTAGGTCTGGTCTTCTTTTGGATTTAGCCTAATCCGGTTTCCAGAACAGATGCTGCCATCACCAAGGCACCTAAAGAAACTCCCACCTCCCACATGAAAACTATTGCAAACATGGCTCTGCATCTCAAAACACATTGGCCCCAGTTACTTTTGATGGTGTCGTGTCACTCCTCCGCAACTCATTAAATGCAACCAAGTATGGATACACTAGTACGTGAGCTGGGACATTATGAAGCTCACTTAATGAGGTGTGACTTAATCTGGGGAGTCACCTCAACCTTTCCTGTCTAGATGATCATCTGCTAACCATCAGTCAGGGGGCACGGATGTGAGGTAAGGAGGAGAGAAAATGTAGAGGTAATTAGAAAGAGAAGGATTAAGGAAGATAGAGGTCAAAGATAACTAGCAAGAACCCAAAAGACAGAGATGTCCCCATCTTCCGGACACATTTCCGAGCTGGCTGTCGTGCGGCATAGAGGGCAGTGGAGTTAATGACATTTTTCACTAGGGGCTGAGCAGGAAACACACCATTCATTGATCTCAAAATGGAAGACACCAAATACCAGTGCAGTCACTTTAAACCTAAAGGCTCTCTGCTCAGCAGAACCTTTTTAAATGCCATCCTCTTTCCCCCTCTGACGGCTTCGTGGATCAGCTACCTGAACTCTTTTGTTTGATTGCAAAGGGCATATTGACACAGCATGGCACACTCTTACCAAGTGAGAACAGGACTGTGTGATATGGCAAATTACTCAAAAGAGACAAACAGTGTCAAAAGCTCACAGGACATATAGTCATAAATGTTGTTCAATGAAAGAGGAAATATTGACTGTGAAAAGATTAAGGCTATACCTCTCTGAGCTCTTGTTAACATTTTACGAAGATAGTTGTTGATAAATTCCAGCTCCCATTTAATATGTGGTAATTGAATTTGAATAATTCATGACAAAAAAGATGTCTCTGTAAACACACAGATACATTGAGCATGAGAACTGGGTCGACCACTCTATACATTCTTGCTTTAATGCATAACACCGAGTCGAGCTGGCGCATATGAGCTCATGATTTATGGAACGTATTCACCCGGTCTATGTTGAAATCTTTTGTCCAGAATTAATCATTTGACCTAACTCTCAAGTCATGCAGTTTATCTAACGAAAGAAGCAGGCTGTAATATCACCAAACACAGCAGCTTTATACAAAACCACAAAAAAAGAATGAAAAAATAATCAAAGCATTAGACACACATCATTCCTTAGGGACAGTGAGATTGAATGAGAGCATGCACTGGCTGTTACTCATTACTACTGGCTGACAGGGGTAATTGAATTCTGCCTAGAAAAATAAAAATCGGTTTATTTCTCGTCCTTTCTGGTGAAAACATGACGGCGAAAAAGGCAGCTATGAGCGGTTTGCTGTGCCATTTTTGAATACCCCCTTAATGCACACAACAACAAAAAAAGTACATCTGTGCTAATATAACTGTTTGTGTTGGCCTATGTGTCTCTTAAAATTTGACCTCAATATTTGTGCTTGTGCTGTTAAGAATTTAGTTTTTCTACCAACACACTCCAAAGAGCATAAAAAGCATTGAATATATGGGTGTCCATCCAATATTTTTACAAAAGCTAGGCCGCAGTCATATTACTCAAAGTTGAAGTGCTTGTTTTTGCCACTGACATGCACACGTATTATTATTAAGTGCCTGACAACATTATTACTGAAAATGCGTGGACATCAATATTTAAAATCGAGGAATATTAAAGAAACGTTGCCGATTTTCAGCCGTCTCTTTGTCACTGCAGTGCAGGCAGCATGTATGTTACTGGCCCGGGGGTGCAGTGACACAGAGCCGAACATAACTATATGCTGAGCAGGGAGAGCTAGCGAAGAGACGGAGAGTGCGACTACCGACACTGGCAGAGCGGCACCCGTCACGTAACATTAACTGCCGAGCGAAAACCACAGTGGCAGTCAGCTCCGCATGGCAGCTAGCTTGACAGCTAATTTACGTGACGCAGCCGAATAACAGCGCAACATTCCTTTGTAAAAGGGGCTGATATTACTGACCTATAAGTGCCTGGGGTAGCACACTTTTCGTTTAACTTTCCCAGGGTAATGCTACCGTCATTTAGTTTTCAATCCTGATATCCTATATTTTAACCATCTCCCTAACTGGCAGTTACAGACTAGCTAGTTAACGACGTTAGCTTTAGCATGTTCATCGGCTCATTCGGCTTTTTAAGTGAGATACAAAATAACACTAAATAACAAATTAACTATCAACGTTACCACAATATCGCTGATGGACTAGCAGTTGATGACATTTATTAACAGCTTCACAGTTAGATGACAATGTTTTCTGCTTACCTCCTCCAACTTTCGCCAACGGTCTTGCTTGTCTCAACGATCCTCTCTCGCGACGATGATGGTTAAGTTTACGGTTACGCCCAAATATCGCGAGTGCACACAGGATGCAGGGAAAAACCTTTCCCGCCAGATCGCGGTCAAAAATAAAACAATGGCAGAGGCTGGTAGAGTTCTCTTAATACATCCATGGATGTGTCAAGGAGCTGTCGAGAATGTAGCATGCCTTATTGTTCAAGCCGTGTTTGTCGTTTCACATCTTTACAACCGTGAACATTTAAAAGTAGATAGATTTTTGTCTCTTTTACATTAGTTGGTATCCAGTTTATTGGTGGTTATAGTGCCACCTTCTGCTCTGGAGTGGGAATCATATATAACCTAATCCCTTTGTCTCAGTTTATCTCAACATGAATGAATCTAATAAATGTGAAGTTGTTGCGATTCATGCAAACCATACATGTTTTCATCACGTTCATCTTGGAAACATGAAATTATTACGTTGAAAATACATGTTACATTTTATTTGATGTAACAGCCAGCCAAAGTCCTTTTTTTGAGTGTAGAGAGAAAGACCCCATTGTGTAATGTTTCTGATGTCTTTCCCAGTATCCTCATGGTAACATAGCCTAAATAATACAATTTGGACTATTGGGTTGGTTGCATAAAGACAGTTGAATTAATTCAGCCTTGACTAGTTTTAAGGACAGTCTGCTTTCAAAAGGGTGAGATAATTAAACATGTTTTCAACAACTTTAGCTGAAACTGAAGAAATGTTTCTGATAATAGTGCAGTTGGAAGATAACAGTTGTCAAGTGTTATCTTTTAAGTCCACCTTTCTTATTTGAGTTGAATTCTTGTATGATCATTATATTTATATCCTTCATCCTTTTAACAGCGGCTGACTGAATGCCGTTTTTTTTGCTAGAAAATAACAGTGCTTAATGAGCAAACTCTGTTGTTTTCCGGAGAAGAAACCTGGCTTACTTCACTAAATGTGTCAAAGCTGTTTACTGAGTCACTGTAGATATTTGCTCTTTACGGATGAAATGAGAAGAGTAATGTCATAACTGCAGAGCCCTTGGTTTGAGAATAGAGTTCTCCTGAGTTCACCGTGGAATTTCAAAGCAATTTTGAGTTTTGGAAAAAGGGAATGGAACTCTGGCCTTGGTAAACACTTGTATTTACCTCTGAAATTATGTTATGATTGCAGTTGAAACAGACTTATTGGTGGGGCAGAGGAGAAAATAATTTGATTTGGAAGATATTTTCTAAACGTGTCCAAGGCTTTTTGAGCTGAACTATGCAACCTCAATTTAGCTATATACATGGATGGATATTTGTATGTATCTGTATGATTGAATGCAGCTCTTGTCTTCGAAACCATGTGCACAGTGAACGGAGAGTTTAGCAACCTAGCAAACACATCAGATCTATGTGGAGAGATGAAGAGGCGGTATTACTAAAAGCAGACAGAAATGCCATATTAGCATTATATTTTGCTTTATGTAGGGCATTATTTTACTTTTGTCATCTCACTGTGCTTTTCTTTTGCAAGGTTTAAGGGCACCCAACTGAATAATAAGCACTACCAGGTGTGTATGCTAGATCTGAGTGGAATGAACACAAAGTATAACATTATCTTCAATCAAATACCACGATGAATATTGCATAGATATATTTGAAATATATACTTCATTAGCTTTTTTGAAAATAATGTGTTTAAAGGCAAATATGTGAATAACTTAGATTAGGTAAAATCAAGACTGCTAAAATCTGAATATATCATCACATTGTTGTAATTCAGCCTTTTTAAAACCAGCAAAATAAATGTTTGGGATATTAAAATATCCATATATCTAAGAAAATATCTAGTCTGATTGCAGGGTTGTTGCATTAGACTGCATTCGTTTCAGGTGTATCTAATAAATTGGCAAGTCATGTATATATGCTGACCTATTCAAGCGCTAATTCAAACAACTGAGGAAAAGCTCTCATGGAAAAATCCTTAAAGTATCAGGGGAAATTTTCCCCAAAAAGGAGCCCAGTGCTTATATCATCTTTAATGAATGGTAAACCTGTTTGACAGACTGTAACCATTAAAAGCTGGACTGCATATTAACATTGAACAGGTGTTGTCAGTGTCTCCTCCAGACGCCAGTCGAAAGCAGCCTGAAGGGAGTCTATAAGATCAGGAATAAACGACCCAGCTGTGCACAACAGTCATACATTAAATATCATTCTCATGCACATTTTTTTCCATGACTCTGTACACAGCTTGTGTCTAATTATGGAAGCATAATAGTGTTTGCTCTGCTGTTTTCCTTGTGTAATGAATCTTTCGGCTGTGTGTTGATCAAACCCAAACCCCATTCACACCCTGAGAAGCCTCAGTTATTTTTTAAAACATATTTTTTGTCAACAGTGTGAGCCAGAGATTATACAAATATTTGGGTTGAGTGCTTCTTTCCAGTTTATTTATAGGATTAGACACAACGGGAGCCAAACCTGGCCAAATGCAGGTACCATGACAAAAAGGTAAACACACTGATTATTGGATGCCACAGTATCACTATTAACAGCTCTTGAACACACTACAGCTTCAACTTAATGAGTGGAACCCCACTTATTTTAATCAATACCTTAATCACTTGCAACAAATTGGACAAGTACTCTCTTGCTGTATTTATCTTAAAACAGAGTGTTCCTTGAGCCTCGGGGTCGACAGGAATGCCTCCCATCCAGGGACGTGCACAGGTACGGGCTAATGTTGCCGGGCAACGGCCCTTTTGCAATTTTTGGCTGACCTGCCCATCTGGAGAGAGCAAGAGGTTTATGTTCTTTCTGTTGTGGCCAAATAAACATGATAAGCCCACAATTAGTATTGTACCGTCTTGCTGCGATAAAACACACCTTGTCAGTGCTGTCATCTGCCCCCAGTCACGTGACTTTGTTTACAATCTGACAGCTGAAAGCAAAGGACAGCCCTCCGGCCTCATATGGCTATGGTGATCATACCAAATGCCCACCTGGCTTTGGTGGCAAATCCCAGGGTAAATCTGTCCCCGGCAATGTCCCCGTTTTTAAATATGCTTGAATTGATTTTGAGTTTTCTCATGGCAGTTAGAGTAAGGGACAAACCAGGGGACTTTAATTCCTCTTGACACCGTTGGTTATTTACACCCAAAAATCTAAATAGGCTATAGGCCTACTTGTTATTGTGCTTCTGTCTCTCTGTGTATTTTACTCTGCTCCGTAAACTCCCACAGCTCTCTCTCTTTTCTTAATCAACCTCTCACTGTTGAACAGTTCACTGCCCCGCTTCATTGTAGGATTTCTGCCATGTATCTACTTCAGTTTGACCATCTCTGTTACTAAGTTATGGACTACTAAATAAATAAGTAATTAGATACCGCACCATTAATGCGCTCATAGAGAATGATAAGAATAAGAATAATACGTATTGAACTGGTTTCATTACTTAGTGAGTTTAAGGTCATTATAGAAGCCCTATTTTATCTGCACAGCAGTTACAATGGTCAAACTACATTAAAACATAATTGTCGCCATTTTTTCTTTAATAGTTAGTAATATTAGATATTTTAATGAGATATGGACCGCAAACTAAACATTTCCCTGGATTTCATTTAGAAAAAAATTCAAAAGGTCCTATGTTTTTTTCGGGGGGTGGGGCAGGGCCCTTTTTCTAGTTGAGAGCAATAGCCCCTCCAAATGTCTGTGCACGTCCCTGCTCCCATCACAGTCTGCATGCTAAGCATTGGTATTGAACTGATAACATCTTTGCTTCTCCTCCTCCAACTGGCAAGCTACAGAATGACACCTTCTTGAAAGCTCAGCCGTCAAAAGTTTCTGGACAAATTACCTCGCTTTTTGGGTCATTTATCGCTTGGCTGCAGCTTAAAAAGTATCATTAAAACCTTAACCCAAACTCTGTGGAAGAAGCATTTTTCCAAATGATAGCTAATTTGGCATTCGTCTCAGGAGTGGGGAGCGTGTACACTGTCTTCTCTTGTTCGCTTTGAGGGACTTGCCGTAAGGGAGTTTGGCTGCATCTCTCTGTGTGAAAACGACATCCTCTGCTGACAGTGCACTGGTGCCTGAGCTCGACTTCACAGCAGACCGACAAAGCAGGAGTTTTGTCAGCTACTGTACAGCGCCAACCGACACAACCTGAACAGTTCGCCCGCACTCCGCATGTGTCTGAAGCGAACAAGTTCTTCTAAAGCCGCGAACCGGGCACGTCGCGAGGGCGGGCTCCCGTGCCGTAGCTAAAAGGTCCCGCTTCGGCTGGCGGCTCTCATTGCAGTCCAGTCTGCCGAGCAGAGCGGACTGACTGAGGGACCAGCCTCGTCTCCATTCAAGGATTTTAATTCGTACACTTCGTCCTACGACCGACGCCTCCTCGCCTTCTGTGGACAATGTTTCTCTTGCAGTACACAGGTACATGTCTCACTTTTTATCCTGCACGTAAATACGGGCTTTTATTTCAGCAGAGAATTGATTTTCTCTCCACTCACACCGTCAACTCATACTTGTGTTGCTGCAGGCTACAGACTGCAGTTACTGCACGAGTTGTTTGGCGTTTTGCCTAATTTTATCGCCCATCTTCGCGTTGTTTAATACAAGTTATAACAGCAAGCGAGGAGGTTTTTCCTGCTGTGTTTAGTCCGTAATTGTCGGGCGTATACCAGCTGTTGAGACTGCATTAGAAGAGCCGTGCTGCCTCGCTCCACTGTGGCACGGTTGCTTTTTCGAGTGTCTCAGCAATTGATGTGCCATGGTGTGCTTTATGGTGATACATGATCATATATCTTGTCCTGTACACATTTTACACTTGAATATCATTTCAATAGACACAAGTGGTAGCTGTTTTCTTGACTGACACACGCGTACTGCAGTTTTTTATGGATGAAGTTTTTCAGAATAGATTTGATCCATGCTGAAGCCGGATTACTGCTATTGAAATGCCTATTTTTCCAAATCCTAGTCAATCCGGTTTATATTCTATGGGCAGCATTATGGATCTCTGTGAGTCACATTGTGGTGGATAGGCCTATCATGCAGGGGCAGTTGTTTGCTGTATAAGTTGTTAAGTGTGTTTGCTCTGACGTCCAACTATTAGGATTTTCGTGTCATTTATTCTCGAATAGCCACTACAGGGAAATAGCTGGATTTAAATGGGACATTTTCTCCGGGCTCACAGGATCTAATTAAGTGAGGATGCTGTTTGAACTCTCGCATGAACCTGCTTACGCTGCTTTATTCTCGCACTCCGTTTACCAGCTTCCTCTGTTTATAGTCAGGGTAAATGTGCCTATGATGTCCCACAGCTTCTCTGTTGATGTGTTTGTAGCCTAATTGCTACTTTCCTATAGCACATAAAAGCAATGACTTGTCAAAGATGACTCGTGGAATGAATTTGTCAACGCAGTGAATATACTGACTAAAAATCTACTGAAACCACTTTGTTTGCTTGTCATTCCTTCCATCCTTTTGGAACTTTAGTCTTATGAACTTTAACATAGTAACAGATAGTAAAGATGCTTATAAGCACAGTAAGGTTGAATTAATTTCGAAATGAAGCGTTTTGTTTGGCTAAACGCTTTCAAGTGCAGTTAATAGAATCACTCAACAATGCATAACTTATAATAAATGTAAAAATATAACATATAGTCTGATGAAACATGTAGTTTAGGATGGATAATGACCTTGTGCCTTTGTCCAGAGGATGAAAGTTAGTTTATATTTGTGATCTGGTTAAAAAGTATGTTACACTGGTGTTTTTCTTGCGCAGACATAATGGATCAGTTCCCTTCTCCTCTATTTCCTTCCCTTCCAGACACACAAACATGCTTTGAATCAAATTGAGTGAATGGGGGAGAGTGCCTCCCTATGACCACTGGGAGAGAAAAGGTCCATCAGACCTTGTGACAGCCATTTACCTCCACACTGCACCAGTCATCTGATCCATTGGCAGAGCATCCTTAGATTGCCTTTAATGGTGCGAGGGAGGGGGGCACTTTGCTTAGATCTGTCAGTGAGGAGAGATTTAAATGTTTTACATGGAGTGCTTGAAAAGGATCTTAAGTATTTCAGCTCTCTTTGGCATAGCATGATAGTGCTCCAGAGCAAATTTAAGGATGAATAGAGAGTGTACTACTGTAGAATAACAGGATATTTGGAAGCTTTGGAGACTCGCTACATTTTAATTGGTTGGTGAATGACAATTTATGGTAACTTAGTGGGATTTTAATAGTAGTATCTGTCAAGGAAAAAACGAAACAAAAGTTGACAACAAATAAAAAACAATTAAATGAAAAATCTGAGTCATAGATTACCCTTAAATGCCAGTTTTGCATAATTAAGTGGTCTTATAGGAGCCTGAATTAGTGGAATTGTATTTTTCAGTCTGACGTACAGAATTGGAAGAGGGTGGATCCATAATCACTATACACAGTACAGCTTATTATTCTGTTTAAAATACAGCCCTATACAGGAAACTGGGTTTGTCTTAGGACATAAAAGGGATGAATTGCCACCCTGACAAACACAGCATTGTAACTCTAATCCTGCCAGACAACATTTACATAATAATCTAGTGCCTATTAATTTGATAGTGAGCATCATTCTCAATGCTGAACAGAGGCTAATATGTGTTTGCTCACTAACAGTGATTATTTATATAATGTTGTAGTTATCAAGAACCAGGACAAATACTGTGCCAAGTGAATGGAGACCAGCTAATGTATTTGTCTGTGTGTTACAATGACAATCACAAGCAATTCACTTGTCTAGATAACACAGTTTGCGTTCATTTCATCCACCCTTGATACCAACTCCCAGAGCTGTTCACTGTCTGAGCCTGGCCTTATGTATTCATCCCACTGCACAAAGATTAGGGCAAAGTTGTCTTACTGTGCTGATAGGCAAAGCATTTATTGTTTCATACTGGGACTTATGACCACCAGAGGTACAAATACCAGCTTGATTCTTTGTAATCATCTATCTCTGTTGGGCAATGAGCACATTTGTAATGTGCTGCTGGTGCTTGTTGTCAAGCTCTAAGAAAATGATAAAAATACAATTTGTATTCCTCCATTCACCAGCGTTCATGTCTACTTTCCAAATTAAAAGTTTGCTTGGACCTGTTAAGGTAGATGTGGTATGTTACAATCCGTTTTTAGAAAACAAAAAAAGTCATAATGATCCATAGTTGTGGGCAGCACTGTGGAAAACCCTGCTTTACCGTCAGCTCTCCATAATTGATTTATTAACAATGCTTTACAGAGTTCCTGATTGGGAGAATGATGTTGATGCTTCTTCACCCACTTTTTACAATATGCTTGGCTGCTTCACTTGGTGCTGTCTCTCCAGCAGTGACGTGCGGTGAGGTTCAAGGCTGGTGAGGCACTGACTCTTTCAGAGTCAGATTTACAAATATTATATTTTGACCTTAATCGAAATATTCGGCTATGTTTAAAAGCTTTTTTAGTCTGATGCTTCGATTCATTTTAAACAGACGGTTCAACAAAAGGATACCCAACATCTAAATATTGGATTGTTCTTTCTTAGTAAGATCCCATTTTCATTACAATTGTGGTCTTACCTTGACTTGAAGATGAAGTCCATGCTCTCCTTCTGGACAACAATCTCTATTACTTTTTTGTAAAAGTCCTCCTTATCTTCCTGTAATTTGAAAAGTCTAGTTTGTTGTTTGTGTCTACCGTCTCTGCGTAGAATAACAGTAGCAACAAGAACCTGTGGGCCCATGTGCGCCCCCTTCAGTGCGGCAGAGGTTATAGCTGCCTCTCCTGCTGCTTTTTTCATTGCCGTTGTATGATGAGACCAGCGAGCCTAAATATCATATATACGTTAAATAAGTTATTGAGAGACTATGGATGGCGAGGATAAATGTAATAAAGGGGTCTACAAACATTACATTGGTGACCTACAGTGAGATGGTAACAGGCATGCGCTTAGGGCCCGCGCTCCAGCCAATTTCTGTGGGGTGACACATTCTGAGGTGAGGCAGAGCTCATCTGTGCCTCACCTCACCCCACAGTAACTGGCTTGAGCGCGCTCACAAAATAAGTGCCCGCGCTAAATTAGTGCCCGCGCTCCAGCAAATTACTGTGGGCTTACGAGAGGCAGAGCTCGTCCCTGCCTCACTTCTCATCGCTACCCGTAGTTGTAGCGGAGCTCGGCAAATTTGTTGATTTTGACTTTAGAAAGCGATTGGAATCATTCATAAAGCACATTTACAACACAGATCAGTGGAGACATTTTATTATTATTACTATTTAGTTTTTCTTTAGTTGTTTTTCCGTTACATTGGAGTATGACAGGTGAGGCTCTGCCTCCCCTGCCTCCCCTGACCGCACGTCGCTGCTCTCCAGCGTACCATCTGTTGGGCTGATGTTTTCGACTGTTGGTGTAGTAACTATTGTTTCATCGCCTCGCCCTAAATCTTTTTGTCGAGCTAATGTAGGGTAATGATGGTTGTTCATTTCTGTGTCTAATGCTCTGTTGTTAAAGCCCTCCAGAAACCTCATTTGACTTGGTCTAATTGTTCAGCTTTATAATCACAACTTCAGCGTTAAAGTAAGGCTAAAATGTTGTTCAGGTTGAAGAAAAGTATATTAGCTTTTGTGAAAGATCCCTGTGATGATTAGTAGTGTTGGCAGCAGCAGCAGTTCAACCTGCCATCTGGTATTGAGTAGCTAATGGGGCTTTTCCACTGCAGGACCTAGTACAGCTTAGTATGGTATGGTTAGGCCAGGCTCACTTTATGCTGCGTTTCCATTACAGTTTACCAACTGGGGTAGTAACTATAGAAACACAGTGTAGGCGGGGGCGATCGGCTGTTCGGTGGGTAAAATATGTTCATTTTGTTGTAGTTGTAGCCCCCTTGTCAGCGATTCTCTCTGACCATTCAGCAGTCGAGAGTGTTTACTTCACTAGTCTAGCATATTCAGCCCGGTTGTTGGCCCGGTAAGAACCCTCGATTTTGGACGGCCAGAAAAAAGGTGAAAAAGTAGCCCTGAGCCGGAACTACCCCTAGTGGAAAAGCAAAAGAAAAGCTAGCCTGGTTTGGCCCGGTTAAACCGTGCTCCGTGCTGCAGTGGAAAAGCGCCATATGAGTTCTTGGCAGCGCAAAGACAACCAACTCTGGGGCTCCAACCATATCACTGACGGAGCTCTTCATTTCTAATCCCTTTCATGATAAGCATCCACGCAGGGAACCTTGAAATTGGAGCTAAGGACTTTGCAGCTGAATGTTCAGGAGCTACATGAAAGATGAAGTGAGCCATCAGCCTTATTCTGCATTTGCTGTATATGAGCTGTGTGTGTGAGATGCGATTGTGACTTCAGTGCTGCTGTGGTAAACCCTGCTGACAGTTCCTTTTGAGCAGAGGAGAATAAAGAAGCAGTTTGAAGAAGCTGGATTATGCTGTTCACCGGGGAGTTGCTCTACAACATTTCCAAATGTTCAGATCTGCTCTTGAATAATGACTTAAAATATGTTTTTATTCAAATCGTTGCTATTTTTGTTTTCTCGTCAGTTGATTATTTAGCTAATCCTTTCAGCTTTTAAAGTAAATTACTTGGGTTTACAGAGCTAACATTAATAATATAACTGTGTGTGTATTTGTGTATGTGCATGATGTAAAAAGTGTGTACTGTGTTTACTGTAAGTACCTGTATAAAAACGCATGTGTGTGTTCGACAGAGTGGAAACTGAATTTATATTAATAAAGGTCCATCTTCTTCTTCTTCTTCTTCTTATTTGTCATATGACAAGTTTAGGTCTTGAAAGTTACTAACTAACTAACTGTTAAAACCTGTTAAGCCCCAAGGTCCCCGCCAGGGACCCTGTTTTTTTTTTTCAGGACACTGTGTCTCAGGGGATCTTAATATTTAAGAACCTATTAATGTGTTATACCAGATTAACGGAAATAATCTCAGCTAACTGACGATATAAACTATTTTTACCAAAACAAAACACAAGTCTCATAAGAAGCATCTAAATGACCCCTTAGCGAAAAATGCTAACGGACATTGGCACAGAACTCAAGATAAAAGTACCCTTATTACTTATCGTAGCTGCACATACAAGATATCCGATTAAAGCTGAGTTTCCACAGATTATTTAGGTATATAATATCATCACTGAGTGATCTGAACTTGCGACAGGGGAAGCAAAGACAGAAACCACAACACGTACCTTAACGTAGCTTCTAGGGCAGGGGTGGGGAACCTTTTTCCTCTCAAGGGCCATTTCAATTTTTTCAACATCCTCCGAGGGCCGTACAAATTATTGACCTCTGCTTAAAAATACTAAAATCACAGCCTATTAATTTCGCCTTTCTTTCATGCCGTGCAAAGAAAAAGCAACCTCTTAATCCAGATATTTTACCATGACTCGTGCACGGTGTTGCATGACCACCAAAACAGAAAGTATATTGGACACAAGATGTGTGCAAATGTGTTTAGTTTCCTATCCATGTGGACATGATTTAAGTGGGGGGGGGGGGGAGGACCTAACCTCCTCTAGGGGGGTCCTCACCTCCTCCAGGGGGGTCTGGGGGTTATGCTCCCCCTGGAAGATTTTTTTTTAAATGTTGAAGTTATAAGCATCAATCTGGTGCACTTTGAGAGCAACATTAGGAGATCTGTGGATACATCTCTAAACATCCATATGAAACGGAACTGTAAGCAGATTTATTTTTCTTTATGGATATTTTACAAATCACTCCCCTTTCAAACTGTATTCTTGTTTATTAATAACAACTTGTATTTACTGTCATTTAGTATTTTATACCTGTTTACTTTATTCTCTTGTTTTATTTTCTAACTATAATGATCATATAAAGTTGTGTCTTTACCTCACTGGTTGTAGAAAAAGCTTCTTATATTCGTTAGCATAGCTAGCTAACCAGATGCTAATAACAACAAAGTTATTGACTGTATGATCAGTATGACAGATGAACAGATCGCCACTGGGTTTACAACTAAAGACACAGCCACGCAAAAACTGCGGCATGTGTACGGCTCCTTATGGGTACTGCAATTTTTGGAAGTGCCGAAGCGACGTTCTGGTGCTCTCCGTCAGAACTGCACCCCTGTCAGACGAGACATATACCACGTGATGACACGTTAGGCTCGTGTTGTGTTCAAGGACCCTGACCTTGGCCAGGAAAAACAGGCACTCGCTTGTTTAAGTTTTTTGCGGTCTATATTTCTTTAATTTTTTTCTTTTTTACGTGTGTTTATAAATTACTTCGAGGGCCGTACCAAATGGACTCGCGGGCCGTATACGGCCCGGGGGCCGGAGGTTCCCCACCCCTGTTCTAGGGAGATAGTCTCACCGTGGCTGTTAATCTGATCAAAAGACGTGTTCAATGGCATTAAAACGAGAAAAAACGCGGCTGAATCGGTTAATCCATAGGTTGATAAAGTTCCTGGGCAATAATTGGAATTATTTATAATCCATAATTCCATTTTTATGTAGAAAATCGCAGAGCAAAAGTTAGCTGCTAATGGTAGCCACCAGAGTGGCTGTTGCTTCCGGTCTTGGCTATGCGGCAGTATAATACACACACATGCCCAAATAAGGACTATGTGGGAGTTCCGCTCGATTCCATTGGCTCTGACGGTTAGAAAGAGATGTCACATGTCAAAATCCAGCAGGGGGAGCCGGAGATATGAAAAATCCACCCAAATGGCCCTAGAAGAGGTTTTTTTGTTGCTAAATCTGTCTAAAAATGTCAAATATCACTTGTTTTGCATCAATCTTGATACAGGGTACTTATTATATGTTGTACTTTGGATTCCTAAAGCTTTTAGTCTACTAACCTATCATCCAAGGTTAGTTTTCACTATAAGTACAAAATATATTTTGGACGGACACTATAATTTACAGTTTTTTACCATGTTCAATCTGAATTTTCTTTAAAATAAAAAACATCTATATTGAATCTGACTTTTCTACATCCAACTGACAGGTTTATCATTACTTTGAGACATTTTTTTATTAATTTAACCCTTTTAGAAGGGAAGATATGGTCATTTGTTCTGGGAATGTCATTTTCGAGCCTGAAACCTGAAAAACAGGCTCGGGGTTTAACAGGTTAAACCATTGCAAGTCAAAAGGAAAAGCACAACATCTAAACTTACTTGAAATACATTTATGTTTTAGTAATGAGGGAATCTGTAACTTTTGTATGTACATGCGTAGAAGTAGATGTATCTGCTTGACTATCCACCTCAATGCTTTAGGGATAAAATAATACAACAAAAATATGGCATTCACCTGAAAATGATGTTTTCCCACGATACAGTATGGATATGAGTTCTGGTTATTACTGTGGATTTTTTTCCTCCTTACCAGTGGGGTCAAGAAAGCAACTAAAAGTAGAACAACTCGGGAATGATAGATCACCAAAGGGATGTGGGACACTTCTGCTGTACATCTCTGAAGTTACCTGTGTACACTGCTGCCTCAGAGATTGTATTACAATAAATGTTCCGCCTTAGCACCGGATGATACATTGAGCCACTAAATCTCACTTTTGTGTCATTTTGTGGTTTTCTTATTTAAATACAAGAATCAGGTTGCATATGGTGTGGATTTATTTGTGAGGAACCCATATTTATTGCCGGAAATTCTCTGACATTTATTACATTTTTGCTTCCAAGAATATATTGCTGTGTAGGAATTGATGTCCTTGGTCCAAATCTGCTTTCCACACATTGATACGTGGAGCATTTGCCCCATAGAGAGAATAGAGGAAGCAGAGGCCGTGGTTCAGTGGTTTGGACCAGAGGACAGTGGTGTCCACAGCTATTGCTTGTCTGGAAAGCAGCCATCACTCTACTGTAATAGAGACTGAGAGCCCATTTATATGGCTCTTACTTTGGGAAGAAGGAATGGCTTAAGGGGAGGGGAAGAAGCATGAAAACAGAATGGTACCAGAATGAATGGACAGAAAGTAACCAAGAATGCATTATTAATAGAGTGGTAGAGGTTCTCTATATGCTGTCTGTCTTATCAGGGCTTTTTGTCTGTTAGTTACCGGCTGAAAGCAAGTGCATTGAGTTATGTCTTCAAAACTAATACGTTCATATTCTCTGAACCTTTCATGAGAACTTGTCCCTGAAAAGGAAGTGGGAAGAGTTGGGGTAACCCAGCTATTTTCCATTTGCAAGAAACATTTTTTAGGTGAATATCACTTGGTGTTTCTTTCCATTTTAGATCAACAAACACACACTCACAGATCCCCAATGTGCAGAAGCTTTCATTCCATGGGAGAACAAACTCTCTCTGAAATGTCATTGGAACTGCTCTGAAAGGTTTGGTGTTTAAGCTCAAAGGAAGCCCTGTACTTGCATGTTTACTGCACTGAGCCTGGCTAAAGTCAGACCCCTGCTGCTGGATAAATGGAAGCCTTTTTCTGCACTCGGCACACAATACATGCCAATATTAGTTCATTTCTTTGCATCTTTCTGAGGAATTGAAAGTCTGCATTTACGGGAGGATGATTCAACACCAGTCTCACATTTTCACTACTAAATGGGGGGGTAGTTTCAGTTGGGTTAGTTTTTAAATTATAGCGCCGTGTCTATTTTGGACCTTTGGAATTCAAGTTGAGGTTGGCATGCGGGTCAACTTGAAAGCTGTGTGTCATGGTTGTGGCGAGTTGAATTGAGGACAGCAATTCCAAGTTCAAAAGTCAGACACTTGACTTTCAGGAGGAAGTTGTTCATTTCCTTAAGCCTAATTGATTTTCCCGAGAACAGAATAGCTTTGTTCGCAATCTTGTTTCTACCTTTCAGTACCCAATTTAGTAGCTGAATGGTAAATGACTTTGGCAGAATCATCAGCTTTTCCTGTGGAACAGCACCTTTTTAAAAGTTAAGTGTGTGTGTATATATATAGATATATAGATATATATAGATATACATGTGTAAACTACCCGTTAGGCATGCCTACCGATTAAGGTCAATACATTATTTTTCTTAAGTCCTAACGATACATGACTTTATTCATTCCGATTCATTTGAACAAATCTAAATCGTTTGCACAGTATTTCACAATTGGCTAAATGTGCTGCTTCTAAATGAAAAATGAAGCGTGACACATTCCCAGTTGTTAAGGAATAATGTTCAGTTGCTGCATCTCAGAGGCAAATGTCCCCAAGATCACTGGCAACAAATCCATGCCTTTATCTCCTTACCCTGTATTATTTTTCAGAAGTCTTTGTCAGCAAGTCTAAATTTCATGAGTATAGTAATCACGTCAGTAAATCGGAATATATCTATACCTCTTAATTGCACTTTGATTTCTCTCTCTCTCTCTCTCTCTCTCTCTCTCTCTCTCTCTCTCTCTCTCTCTCTCTCTGTCTTTGCCAGCAAACTAAACTTTTGTTTTTGGCTTCCCACAACCCAACCACTTCCCTGTAGTGCTATACATCAAGATAGTTATTTAGATGATCTGTCCTAGATGCTGATTATTGTTCCTTCTTGAGGCCATGGCCTTAAGAACATATGCTGACAACAGCTGACTTTGCATCATGGCACTGAACAGAGCCATTACAGACACGGAGGTAATTGGATTCACAAATCAGCCATGGCTCTGGGTTTATAGTGGCACTGAGCTTCATGGGTCATATTTCAAATACTGGTGGGCGGTTTGTCAGACAGGAGGCTCCGTGGTAACGAGAAACTGGTGCAGGGAGAGTCAGAGGAGCATCCGAACTCTCCTTTTGCTTCAGGGAAATCCATGGAGAGAAATACAAAGATAAAAAGTGGATCCTGAAATGTACCGCACAAGGTCTTGTCAAATATTATAGCTCTTAGGCGCAATGGACTGAAACAATAGCGTTTTATTTGTTATTGATAGAAGTTGTCCTTTTCAGTCTCTTGACCTTCCTTCCCTTTAACTTTCATTTATCTGGTTTCCCTTTTTGTGCTTTACGTACGACTTGTGCCTCTAAACCACTTATTCTAAATATATCTATTTCTTCTCGCTTTCTCCCTTGTAAACAAATAACATTTCTTATGAGTCACAGGGAGGTTGATGATAAAGTGTGTGTGTGTGTGTTAGTGAGAAAGGATGGGAGAAAAAGCTGAGTAGAATCTTCTTCCTGTCTTCCTCACCTAGAGCTGAAACATACTGCAGGTTTTCCGTCATGCTTTCTGTGCTTGTCCCTACATAAGTCAGAAAAGTAGATCGATATGAAGATGAATTATTCTGTCCAAGTCATGGGGCCACACCAACAACCTACATTTTTCAGGCCTCTAGTGAGTGTCCAAATGCTTCCCTGTCTAACGAGCGTTGAGCTTTAGCTTGTTAGTGTGGTCTCTGGACCGAAGCTGTGCTGAGAGAAAATTGGGCCAGGCTCCAGAGGTACAGTAACACGCTGAGTCTTCAAAGTAGCCCTGCTCAGCAGAAGCAACAGGCAAACCAGGTGTCCCACAACATTTCCCCAGGCCCAAAACATCCTCCTGGTTTTCAGTAGTCGTGTTAATTGATCTGAGGTGTCTGAAGGGAAGGGGTACCCAAGGCTGTAGTGGATTTATACTTGTTTCTCTTTAAATGCATTTTTAGATGAGACATCTTCTTATATGGATCTATTTTCGATTTGTTATAGAAGTCTTTTCAAATAAAAACTCCAGACTCAAACAACTGAGAAAGGTTCAAAGTGCGTTTGATTTCGGTCAGTTGAGCTCCTAAATGTTGTCCAGGCAAGCTAGTCAATTATTCGGGTCTTTGATTTGCTTGTCTCTCATTTCCCTCTAATCTTGATTTAGGCTTTTTAAACATTTTAAAATAATAACAGTTCTTCTGCTCATCAGAAACATGACATTGTCAAACTTCAATGTGGTCTACTGTCTTACATCTAAACAGGGAGATGACGCTGTAGAATAATAAAGTCAACTTTGACTTTTGCATTAATTGTTAATAGGGAGTTTGACTCCTGCTTTTAGAGTTTGACACCGTTTATTTCCCTATTGCAGATCATCATGCTAGTCAGAGTCTTGCATAGCAACGGGAAAACATTTTTTGTTGGAACCTTGAGACGGTACTCATTTCTAGTCCCCAGCTCAGACAAACGTTTTTGAATCAGAGTTGGAATGAAACTGTCAGCACCAACAAGAAAACCGTTTGTGATGGTGTGTGTGACCTTATGCACTCTTTGAAGCTTTATTTGTGTGTTTACTCTGTATGCAAATGTCGGCTATTGGAATTGTGAGATCTCCGCATTATTCTCTTCGGCTTCTTTAACTTCATAGTGGTCTTTATATGTAGGATTGCAGTTAAGGATTAATTTAATTAAAGAAATATCAATTTCACTAAACCCAAATATATTAAAGTGGACCTATCATGCTATATTTGAATAATATAGTGTAGGACCATACCTATATAAGGCATATTTATACTTTTTATTTTTCAAAATACCAAACAGATCATGCATTTTAGCCATTCCTCATTTAGCTCAATTTAACACTGTCTTTGCATGGGCTGATTCTGTGAGAACAGCACCATCTACAGGCCTGGCATATGTACTAAATAATAATAATAATAATAATAGATGTAATTTGTTAGCGCTTTTACAGGTGCTCAAAGACGCTTTACAGATAATAGAGAAGAGAAAAGAAAAGAGAAGAAAGGAACAACAAATAAATATATAGTTAAAGTTAAAGTCAAATAATACAAAATACTATACAAAAAGTTGGCCCAATAGCGGTAGCGCCACTTCTGTGACGTCACAGAAGTGTTCAAATCTGAATCAGTCTGTATCAGATCCGTTGCAGCCCCTTTTTTTTAGAGATTTGGGCATGGATGAAAATAGAGAGGGTTGTGTTTTCTGACACTTGGTGAGTTCCCTGGAACACCGGGGACACATATTCATGTATAAAAGACGTACAAAAGTGCATTTTGCATGATAGGTCACCTTTAAATAAATGTTTGGTATTTATTTATACTCAATAAGTGACTTGAACACATAATTGTTTATTGTATCAAAAATATTTAGTCTATATCTATCTATTTATTTATTGAAATGTTGTGCTTATTAAATATGTACAGAAATGTTAGTGGATGGATGAATGGAGTTTGAGTTCAGGGCCGTGACTATAGTTGTTTTGACGAAAACAAAAGAACAGACTGCCGCTGAGAGTGTTGGCACAGTACGTGTTAGGTAAACATCCCAAAGCAGACTCAGGTGCTACAGCTTTTCTTATGTACTACATAATAAACCTGACATCCACATCTTGTTCTTGTCACAGACATTTTTTCATTTTTCTTATCATCACATTAGCCATTGATAATATTGTGACCAAAGCCACCAGTCTGCCTGCTGTGGTAAGTGATGGATGGACGTGTGGCACGAGGAAAGACAGTTGAGAGAACAGATGAGTCGAGGCAGGCTCAGCCAGATCGTAGCCTCCGGAGCTATCCCTTTACATGATCTATGAGGCTTAATTTGTTTGTGCTGTTTTGGTAATAAACAGGGAAGGCCAACTCAGTAGTCAGGCTGTTGGCTTAGTCTATTTCCCCTAATCTTCCCATATGACCAGATAATTAATGATGGAATGACAGGAATGCCCACGGTCCTTCTGTTAATGGAAAGGATTCATCATGTTTACTCAACTTACCCCTTGTTTCTTTATTCAGAGTTTAGCCATGGTGTCATGTCTGTGAGATTTGGCATCTATCCAAACATATAATGGCAGATGATATCGTGATAAGTCCTGAAACCGATAGGATATTCTCAGCTAGGATTTATCCTAAATGTCTAACTTAATCATCATTGTTAGTTTTAGCCACATATTGAATGGACTATGTGAGTGCTGGAAGTTTAAGCCGTGCAATCCCACCAAGTCATCCCAGTTTACCCAAGAACCAATTTTAAATATTGTAATTTAAAACATTATTTTACTGTGCGTGTTTAAGAATGTCTGTTGATATTGCATATATTTTCAAATCCTGCAAAAAAGATCAAAGCCAACAATAAAATACTTAAATAGAATATGAATGCATTCCCATCTCTAATTCAAACTCCGGCTGTGCCTAGCAGAATAGAGTATTCAACCCAGAAAGATGAATTGTGTTTGTTTGATTGACTCAAAAATAAAGTAAATGCCTTTTACTTTGTAACTGGACAATGACTCAAGTGACTCAATACTGTAATGTAGTTCATTCTCCTGTAATTATTAGCGTCAAATAACACATTTGACAACATATTTAATTGAGATTAATCTTCGGATATTGTAATTGTGATATGATTTTATTTTAAGTCTGAATATGATGTTTAGGCCAGAACATCTCTGTAGCACCACTATATTAATAAAAAAAAATACTGTATTTCATTTAGAAAAAAGAACAAAAGATTCAAGTCTGTATGAAATATAAACTACATATGACTTAGCATATTACTGTTTCCTGTTATCATTGATATAAAATATTATATTTAATATTAATTCCGTTTTTTTACAAGAGTTGGACTGAATGTGGCTAGTCGCACACATAATCTCTCCATATAGCCTGCAAGTTAACAGAGCAGTGGGGAAATGAGAGATAAATCCAGGGTAGAAATCTTCCTGTGGGCAACTAGCTGCTCAAATCTCTCCTCCCCGAGCAATATTTTGACAAAGGCTTTTGAAAAGCCGAGCTGTCAGGGCCATCCTCCTGACCAGACCCTCATTAGCCAACACCTGCACCAGGAGAACAGGCAACATGGTGACACCTCTTCAGCAGAAAATTGCAAATTCATTTTGGAATAAGGTATTCGTTAGATGAGAACAAGCGTCGGAGCACATTTGGTATTGTTGGGTGAAGAGGATTTCTCTGTATGAGTGACATGCTACACACATTTTCATTAATGTGGATCCTGAAGAGACGTTAATCTACTGGAGCTGCTTAAAGGTAAACATGGCAGTGTGGAGATGAGAGATATTCCCATGGTGGACTTCTTGTTTAGGGTTGTGTTTAATTGTCTTATTACATGTTGCCTGCTGCTGAAGTCTCCCATCAGGTCCTTGAATCTTTGTAGTCGAGAGGTTATAATAATACGACAATTAACATTCAGAGAGCACATAAGCATCTTCCCAGATAACTGGTTCCAAAACATTAGTGATTGGCTTGTGAATGATTTTGGTTTGAGAGTTCTCGAGTGCACTCGGCTCTCCCGATTGTCTGAGAGACAAAACTATGAATCAGTCATTGTTGCTTACTGTTCTGTGTTTTGATGCATTTGAATAGCGAGGAGAAACATTTTTGACAACTGTATTATTGGTTTTTTTGGTCTGGTTTTGGTATACAGCACTGCTTAGAATTTGGGGTTGGCTTGATGTGACTCCATCGATTCAGAACTAATGCAAGAATCTCGGACATGACAATGACATTTTTCAGATGTGTTTGTGTTTCTCAGATAGATAAAAGCAGCTAGAGTTACAATTGATTCTGGTTCTGATGCAGGTTGAATAAACAGCGAAAGAATTTCTCTCTGCCAACAGGTATTTGGTGAGCCATAGCAGTTTGCTGCCTCCTGCCGCTCGCCCTACAGTAAAATTACCAATGGAGACCGTAGTTTATAACGGTCATAAAGCCCCACAAAGGGCGCTGATGCAGTTAAATTCCATAATTCAGTTTCACATTCATTTGCATTGACAATCATAACTCCTCTGGAGCCGCTCCAGAATAATGCAGCCAAGAATGAACAGCTTGTTAAAGTTTAGAGGGCGTCCTCCTCCCCACTGAAGCCCTGAGGAGCATATCTCTGCACTATATCGGATGAAAATCTCTGAAGTCTTTTTTCTTTTCTACTTAACACGGGTTGAGTTGTATGTCTGTCAAAAATGAATGAAAAGAGTAAGTTGTTGTCTCAGCGGTTTTTCTAAATCATCACATTCCTTTTACATTTGTCTTGAGTCTTTTCGGCAAGAGAATAGAAAACAGAGCAGCTTTCACATTTGAACATCTCCATGAGCTAAAAGCACACCATGCATACAAGATGAACCTTACTCTGCAAGCTTTTTAACATTCACAATACAAAGAAGACTAAGTCATAACATTCTCTATAATTCAGTAGTTATCTAATGGTATCTAAACTAGATACCGGGGATCAGAGCCGATCACGTGATTTTCAAAAGATCGGAATCTTTTTTTTTCTTTTTTTAATAAATACTTTTTTTAAATGTTGTATTCAATGTTACAAAACAAAAATGACCATGTTCAAGTCTTAAAGTCATCCTGAGGCCTTAGTTTTGGATTCAAATTACACAACATCATGTATGGGGGTGATTTTGGCGCGGTGGTTAGAGCGTTGGTCATCAGATCAAGGGGTGTTGGTGAACTCCAGATCGAATCCTGCCTCGGCCGCCACTGCGTCAGGCCGTTGTATCCTTGGGCAACACACTTTACCCGCATTTGCTCCTGTGGGTAATGTCCACAGTAATTACTCTTACATGTCTAATATGTGTAATGTGTATTTGTAAAGCGCTTTGAGCACCTGTAAAAGCGCTCTAATAAAAAATGTAATGAATTATTATTTATTATTATTATGTGTTGCTTCTTTGGGGCTTGTTTTCATAGACCTGGTTGCTTATTTCTCTCAAATCTGGCAACAGAGTGGGCAGGGCGCAGTGTCTAATTGTAGCAGTAAGCTAACGAGTACTGATAAGCTTTATTTTTGTTTTGATCCAATGCTGCACAACTGAACTGATCCAATGCTGCTGTGAAAAAAAGAAGCTATATCCATGTTGGATAGAATATCCAATTTAAATTAAAAAAAATAACCTTAAGGGACAACTTGAATGCTTTTTTTCTTTTTTTTTCTCAATGCATTGCATAAAGATCGGATCGGGAAAAATCGTTATCGGCAAATTGTCAAAATCAAATGATCGGAATCGGATCGGGAGCAAAAAAAGGTGATTGGGACATCCCTAATCTAAACCAACGGTATTGAACTGGGTCTATAGCAGAGACATGATTAGGGTTCTGCTGTGGTCCATCATTCAGAAATAGCACAGAATGTTTGCAAGCTGCTCTGGGACTCGCTGGTTTCCGAGGGCTTCAAGGTATTTAGAGGTCTGACCATGTTGGAGTCTCACTAAGGCTGGTTCTGTATAATGAAAGGTCTTTGCTAATCCGTCTATAATTCTTCCACAAATCACCAGTACATCTGTAGTCTATTTTTTTTCTTTCTATCCCTTAAAATCCATGTATTCCCGATATCCAAATCCATTAGTTTTAGACAATTGCACCTGTTTGATAGTGGTGTTACAAGCTGCATTAATACTTTCTAGTTGCCAATTACTGAGATTGTGAACAACCAATCAGAGTTTAGATCGACAGAAGAGCTAGTATAGTTAGCTATAACACCCCAAGTGAGGTTCCATTGAGAAATATCATGATCTACTACTCATTTAAAATAAGTATAAACAAAGGTAAATTACAATGTTTTCATGATGTGTTCATATGTAAACTTGAAAAATGTTGCTTTATTGCAGAGAAACTTGAATAAATACTGTATTGGTAAAGGTATGGTATGATGAAATGATAACCAGTTGAACTTCATAACATAAGTTTTAAGCAGCTTGTATTATTGATACTAAGAAAATAAAACTACTATAACATTCCCTCATCATTCAAATTGTATTGTTATGCAAATTACCACACATCTTTCTGGGAACCAGGTTCAGAATATTGGTCTATGTATTTCTTGGAATCAAAGTGCATAATAAAATATTCAAATCTGTCACACCTGGAGCCTTGGCCTCTCTCTAAAGACGCAGGTTGATTTCTAGGGAATAAAACAAGATCAATCTACTGCGTCGGTACACTAGAGCGTTGTTGATGTTATTCTTGCGCTTATTGGAATTGCTCACATCCCAATTTTCAAATAACTCACAGATGTTGCATCATGAGGCACAAACAAAATGAAAAAAATATTAATTGTGCTTAGGGTTCAAGTTTGAGGGGATTCCACTTTCTCTCTTTCTGTTCATTAACTTTTGATGTTTATATTCCCTTTTGAAAACATAGCCAGTAGCGGAAAGTTTCTATTTGTATTTATTTATAGAATTACCATGCATACAAAAACATTAATCTCAGCAAAGAAAAGATATGCAACATGCCAGATTATAGCTAATAGCTAATTTCCATCTGTGGTCCTCAGGCAGGTTCATAACAATCAATAATCAAATAATAACATTGCATGATCTCTATCAGTCAAACAATTTCAAAACCTTATTTAAGTACAGCTCAATAAATTAATACATAGTACACATGAAATACACTTACATGATCTCGGTCACTCAAATAATTATAAAGCCTGATTTAAATACAGGTTACGAACATAATACTTAGTACACTTCAAATACACTTAAATAAAATATCTAAGATATAGTATGAAAGTAAGAGAGCCATGAAATGTGCCACAGACTACTGGATATGAACCAGGATGCTTTTTAATCACGTTTTTAGATCAAGACTGTACACAGACAGTCATATCCGGAAGGAATTAGCATTGCAATGCCACACTGGTCATTTCAATTAAGAATGTTGCATTATACAAATGTGATATTATGGAATGGTCCTGATTTTATTTATTGTTGTACTCCTTCTATTACCCCTTATGGAACATTATCATTTCTGCCAGATACCAGAATGCTTCTTAGTATGTATAAAACATGAACTACCGTACATAAAGAAAATCATGCATGGGAGTTTTCTGCAAAAAGAGTAAGGGGTATACAGTGAGCCTGTCAACTGCTCCTTTGTAAGACAAGTGCTCTATTGATTGAGAAGGAGATTGAAATTGATTGAGAAGGAGAGTGAAATTACTGAATCACTCCAGGTAAAATCTTCCTCCTCTCCTATTTCAATGGTAATGTGTTCTGCACAGGGCAAGTGTTATTCAGTGAGTCATTTTAGAAATGTCTCCTGCACGATGACAAGAGGTTTCACTCTTAACTGGTGATGAGCAATCAAAAAGTAAACAAACAAGACTGGTATACATTTATTTTTTTACAAGTAAATATGGAATTGAGTGGAGAAATGTATTGCCTTTTTGAAGACGTGGGCCGGTGGTGAGCTTCCAAATGGGAAAAGAAAGCTGCCAAACTGCAGCCTTACTCAAAGCAAAGCTCAAACTTTGTACTACTCTCTGAGTTACTTTACCAAAACCACTCAAAATGGAACAAAACTTAGTAACACATTGTTACATTGAGGCTTTACAGTAGATAGATATAACAACATACAAACGTAATCAAGCAAATACTGCACTGTTAAAGTTGTTTCAGATCCTAGAAAGCATTTGTGCAATGCATTAGATCTCCTAATGGATATATGCTTGAAATGGAAGTAGGACTCTTTATTCATTACGTTGGCTGAATGGCCTCTGCTGGGCTTGGTCGCCTCCTCTATAGCTGGATAAGTGTGATGTATGTACTGGCTAATTGCCTTTGTCCTCATCGCTTCCATGACCACGCCATTAAGCGTCTGGAAAAGGTCATTTCCTGTCTTATTACTGCGGTATCCATCAGGGAGACTCGGCCACAGCAGAAAGGAATCCTGTAGATGATATTATCGCAATATTATTTTTTGGTTTATTTGTCAAATTGTTAAAGCTGGTCCCCTGAGAGATAGCATGGAATGTGGAAACAGCTGGGAATGTATTGCTGATTTCCAAAAAGGCCAGCAGATGGTTTACTGAGCATTCAAGGCTTCAACTGTGCCACACAGTTCCTGCACTAGGTCAGGGGACGAGAGAATTCAAAGATTAGCCAATTTACAGTCTATGCCAAACTTCAGTAAAGTTTGGGAAAGACAAGAGAAGGGACTCTGCGTTTTCTATAGCTGCTTTAAAAAACAGAAATCAGATCAACATACAGTATGAGGTAAATGCAGAGTCCATACATTATTAGTTAAGTTACCTTAGTTTTGACCCACTTCTAAATAATTGAAAAGGACAAGAGATCCAAATAGATTTCTCCTTTTGGCATTTACATTGAAGTGGCAGATCTTTTTTCCTCAAAGCTGAGACTCTTATGTATCCATTAGGGGTAGACATAAAACACATTCAACATTTGACATTTGAATGAAAACAAACAGAATGAAGGGATACAGTACATGGATTGTTGGCCTCTATACAAAGACACTGATGTAACAATATGTGTTCTATTCTAGTGTTTCTTGGCGAAGGATATGAGCAGCACGACGACAGATTTGACAAAGTAAAGCTGTGATCGAACATCAGTGAGTAGGTTGGAAGACTTATTAAAAAAACCTGCAGGACAGGAATGTACTGACAGTATTTGAACTTGGTTACTCGGACTAAGATTATTAATAGGGTGTGTGCGGTTACTTTCTCTTTAAAAGTTAGGAGGACTGCAACAAACATTTAGTTTTTCTTCTTTTTTCGATTCATTTATCATTTTGTCTTGTCAAAGAAATGGCACAACGTGACCATAGACATTTCGGGAGCCCGAGGGGACATTTTCAAATTGCTTTTTTGTCTTGTATAAATACTGATTTGTATTCAATACAACATACCTACAAATGTAAGAAATACATCATTCACTTCCCTACCTTTTTTGTGTGTTTGTGTTTTGCTTCCACACTTAACCGTATCGGCTTACAGTGTTTCCCACAGATCTGAAATATACTTGCTCATGAACTGTTCAGTGTTTCCCATAGATCTGAAATATACTTGCTCGTGAACTGTTCAGTGTTTCCCACAGATCTGAAATATACTTGCTCATGAACTGTTCGCCGGAGCCTCGCAGCGGAGTTACTGCGGAGCGCGATAGCAGAGCGAACAGGTACAGGAGGGGTAGTTAATCGATCGCGGATGGCGTCGTGCTTGCGGACGGCTAAAAAAAGATTAAACCTAAATGGTTCGAAATATACTTTGGCGGACGTTAATATACCTGGACGGCCCAAGTAAAGTCTATGTGTGGGAAACCTTGGCTTGTTTTTTCAATTTAGACTCTTCGTCTTCATTTATTTGTTCCTTATCTGTAATGTGAAAGCATTCGATTTCCTTGAGGTCAAAGTGTTCGTCCAGCTCACAGTTAGGTCAAATTTCCGAAGGCAACCCCGAGTGCCAGTCCTGCTGAAAGTGTTGTCATCCGATCACTCATACTCCGGTTCAAAAAGTTTAGCAGACTTCATTGAGAGTCAGCACCGGAGCTGAGAGCCAAGAGACAAGAGTGGTGCTGCTCTGCCTCAAGCTGCCCTCTGTTTCCATTTCCCTTCTCTACTTCCTCCACAATTAGTTTAATGGAGAGGTCACTTTGAGACAAGATCTGTTTTGCAAAGCGTATTCCCTGCCATGCTGTTGCTCCCACATTTCTCTGTGTATGATGATTCAGCAACAAGGGTGCAATGACTCATGCTCTACTCGAGGGACGGCTCAATTGTCAACTTCTAGGAGACAGCCTTGGTTATATTGAAAAGTTATTTTTATATATTTTGGAATGGATGCTGTCTCACACTTGGTATTATTCTGCCCAATGTAGCTGGCATCTTTCACCTCATCCACTATTGCTGTTCGCCTAACGAAAAAAAATATCCTCAATTTCTGAAAATAAATTGTCAAACCACAAGCTCAAAAAGTTACTTTTGCAATAACTTATTTTGCTGATTGGAGTATTTAGAAACATTGTTGGCATTATTACTGCTGCAGATCTGCCATACTCTTATTTTGAAACATTTTGATGTGAATGGTGTATATCTTGCCTGACAACATTAGTATCCGCCTACTCTGTGTGCTGTTGCCATGTGACATGTCATTCAGAACTTGATGCATTACTATTTGTCCTACATTTGGATACTTTGCTTGTGAAGCTTGCACCAGGGGTTACATTAAAGAGATGATTCACTTTACCCTTTGTCACTATGTTTCTCTCTTTAAATGAGTCAGAGCTTAGCTTTCTAGCATGCACTGGTGCAAACCCAAGGTATTTGAATAAATCAAATAAATCACTTTGTTCCTAAGTGGGTGTTTACTTGACGAAGCGCAACCTGTTGTGACCCCAACCGCTCCCAGCGTCCCCGAAGTAAAACTAAGAGGTGGTTCTCTGCTCTTATTTCCCTCTTTGGCTATTTGTTTTATTTATGCCTTACATTTCAGCATGGTAGCTTTAAGAATGGATTCTTCCTTTTTCTCTTGGTCATTACCGAATGAAGTTTCTCTTGCTTCACTGACTAATTCCTTCTGGCATGCTAAAAGTCCTCTTTGACACAAACACATTCCCTCCCATTTACCAGTGACAAAACAACAAGGGACCTAAGACAATTTGAGCTGACATTTTCTGCCACAGGGTCCATTAGCGCTCGTGTGACAAGAAATTGTGATTATTTTTGTTTCACTCTCACTGATCAAAAACGTAGGATGTACTAAGACTTTTGTTTCTTGATTTCTCTGTTGATTTTGAATCCATAACCGTGGTGCCAAGTGTGGTGGTATTAACATTATTCATTACTTGTATTCTCAATATACACTGAACAAAAATACAAACGCAACACTTTTGTTTTTGCTCCCATTTTTCATGAGATGAACTCAAAGATCTAAAACATTTTCTATAAACACAAAATAACCATTTCTCTCAAATATTGTTCACAAATCTGAAAAAATCTGTGATAGTGAGCACTTCTCCTTTGCCGAGATAATCCATCCCACCTCACAGGTGTGGCATATCAAGATGCTGATTAGACAGCATGATTATTGCACAGGTGTTCCTTAGGCTGGCCACAATAAAAGGCCACTCTGAAACATGCAGTTTTGCTTTATTGGGGGGGTCTGGGGGGGTCCGAAAACCAGTCAGTTAAACCCTAACCCTAACATGTCACCCATCTCCTTCCCATAGAGTTGATCAGGTTGTTGATTGTGTCCTGTGGAATGTTGGTCCACTCCTCTTCAATGGCTGTGCGAAGTTGCTGGATATTGGCAAGAACTGGAACACGCTGTCGTATACGCCGATCCAGAGCATCCCAAACATGCTCAATGGGTGACATGTTAGGGTTAGGGTTAGGGTTTAACCCTAGGGTTTTCGGACCCCCCGAGACCCCCCCAATAAAGCAAAACTGCAAGTTTCAGAGTGGCCTTTTATTGTGGCCAGCCTAAGGCACACCCGTGCAATAATCATGCTGTCTAATCAGCATCTTTATATGCCACACCTGTGAGGTGGGATGGATTATCTCGGTAAAGGAGAAGTGCTCACTATCACAGATTTTTTCAGATTTGTGAACAATATTTGAGAGAAATGGTTATTTTGTGTATATAGAAAATGTTTTAGATCTTTGAGTTCATCTCATGAAAAATGGGAGCACTGATTTAGGCATGAAGACAAGTTAACTAGATCTTGACTTCAGATCTTTTGCAAAAAGCCTTCTTTAGAAGCGGGTTAATGCCCGTGTCTTTAAAACGTCATTTCCTCAGACAGGGCCGGTCAAAGATGGATTCAAACCTTATTTCCTTTTTCCCGTCTGCGTTGCTGGTCCATCATTTTAGGATTTTCTTTCACTCCTAACACCTAAAATGTGTGTTGGTCTCCTGATCCACAAGAAAGAGCTGGTTTGGCTGGAATCTCAGCAACAGGAATGTCTAATGATGAAAGTCGTGACAAGTGAAGTCAAAGAGTAGTCACAGCCGGATCCACACACGCAATACTGCATACATACCTGCCAATCTTTGAGCAAGGATTCAGATTGGGTTTTGCGAAAAATGTCTAGCTCTAGCTACTGCAGCAGGAACACAAAGAGCTCTCACTTGTATGCTAATCAGCGGTCAAATGAAGGCAGCATACAGTGCGTGTCCCTCTTGACACCATACATCGTGATCAACACCACATTGAGGACACAATTCACAGATCCATTTTGTGACGAGTGGCAACTAGCCATCTGTTAATTATTTTCTACAGAACCTGTAAAGGAGCTACATCCCAAAAATAGCATCAAAGGCAATGAGATGAGATGAAAATGGGCTGTTGCATCCAGAGCACGGAGATCTCTCCTGCATTGTCACTCAGTCTGATATTCATTCTCACTTCAGAGAGCGGGAGAAAGAGGAAGCTTCGTGCAAAAGAGAAACAATAAAAACAGCTAAGGAGCACTTTTCACAAGTATTAATTGACACACCAGGGAATAAGGCTTCTTATCTACTCTCCTTGAAACTAAGCATCGCCTCCGGGATGTTCTGAAGTGTACCGACGAGGTGTGGTCACGCTTTTCAAAACCAGTCGAAAGCTGGGTTAGGGTTGAAAGAAATTCAGGAACACTTTTGGAATAGCTATGAATTGATTGTGCCTCATGATGCAAATGTGGCTGGACTTTGACACTGCCTGAAGCACTCAGTCTCTCTCAATCTCAAATCTAACATTGAAAGTGAGAAATCCCTAAAAACACCATTAAAAAATGCAGTAGACCAAATCATGAAATTAGCCTTTAAGTGTAGATTATTGAGTCTGAAAATGACTGGAATCTAAAATGACAGAAAGCTGAGAGCTCTGGATCACATTTGATGTCGACATAATGACTACATAATGTTAGATTGTCATGAAGTTCTTGATCTTGCCAAACTGAAACTGATTATTCTTGTTTGACTTTTCCTGACAGTTTGGAGTAGTTTGTTGGGGCTTCGTGACAAACAGGACGAAGTTATAAATAATACATGAAATGAAGGACAGAAATACTGAATCCAAGAGGGAAATTGTTTTAGAATAAACACTTTACCAATATGTGTTTTTTTCACAGTGTCCCTTTCCTATCCCTCTCTAATTTGTTATCTGTTCTGCTTTAGATTTTAAATATTAATCCTTAGATACATTGGATATCTCCTGCAGCATGCAACACCTCAAAGAGCTACAGTCAACATGGGGGAAACTGCTGCGATTGAGAGACAAAAGTTGGACTCTTGAACTCAAAAGCGCGTGCTGAATACATCTAGCTGCTTTTAAAAGCCTGTGTCGGTTATGGCAGCTGCTCATCATAAATCTTTTCTGTCCTTTACCAGTTTATTCCCTGACAAGGATAAAATATAGGTGGTCTGAAGCAAATTATAGAGCAGTAGAGATTTCAAAACAGGCAGCAAAATAAGACAAATAGTCGATGGCAGCAAAGCACTGGAGTGAAGAAAGAGACATAATTAAGGGAAGCAAATGGGAGAGAACAAGAGATGAAATGAAGTGAAACTTTATAGACAAGCAGACGGTACAAAGAGATGGTGATATGCATCTGAATCCCTAAAAGAACAATCGGTCCCTACTGCGACAAAATACAATTTTAATTGGAAGGATTTACGGTACTTGGACCTTTACTCTTAAAGGTCCCATGTCATGGCCATTTCTACTGATCATAATTCCATTGTTGAGGTCTACTAAAATATATTTATATTGTGCAATTTTCCAAACTCACATTGGTTTCTCATACAGCATCTCTATATAGTATTTGTATTCACTCTTTGTATTTTCTGTGTTAGAGTTTTACTCGCTACCGGGTGTACTTTGAGGGTTTGTGACTCTGCAGAGCGTTTACATGCCTATAAAGCTACATAACACACAACGGGTAATAACCCGAAAAGCATGACATGGGACCTCTAAGGAGCATCCATGTTAGCTTTAAATAGTGTCTTTCATACGATTGACAGCTTCAGTACCCATAAGCTCAGCTGCTTATTGTAAATCAGCACCTAGTCAGCCGAAGAGGGCGACCTAAAAGAGAGACACTACTTTACACTGCACAAGTTTGAGGCATGCCATCCTGGAATAATGATGCAGCGACTGCCCGCATAACCAAGATATCCTTTGTACCACAGCCTAATGGTTAATATCTTGATATTACCATCCACATTAAAGTATCTTGTGTTTTAAAGGAGAGGCCAGATGGTAAGAGCTTAGACATTGGGGAGCCTTGAGGACATGGAAAAGAAGAGTTCTCCAGGGAGGAACTTACATTTGTACTTTATTACCTCCAACCATGATTGCCTTCTGGAATTATTAGTCTAACGTTAGGCATTGCTCTGAGAACACATTGAGCATGCATGTGTAAGCTAACATGACCTTATCAACTGCTGTGTTGTCTTGTAACACACACACTCAGTCACTAGATTGCTGAAAGGGCATAGGCCTTTGACAGTAGAAAGCGGATTAGTCTGTAAACCACAGATTCTTAGTGAGTTTAATGGAATAGAGATGAGTGGATGGGAGATTTAAATAAATTAACCTTCAGTGAATTCCCTGAGGCTTGGAGCAATGACAGAGGGGGTCAGAGGAGGATTTCTTTTTTCCTTGTCACTGATCATATGAATAGTCATGATATGATTATGGTGAGCTGGTTAACCTGAGCTTGTGTTTGACGCACAGCAAAGTGAACATTGAGTTTATTGACACACTCAAATGCAATTGGAGCAGAAAACAATAAATTGACCTCCCTTCTCATTAAAACCCTTTGCAATTAGTTGTTTGCCCTTCTACGTGTTGCAGTGTGTTCCAGCTCCGTATGCCAATGTATCGGTAGAATTTATATTGCATGCAGAGTAGGGGCAACTGTGTAAATGTGCAATGAGATGTTCTAATGCTAGCATTGTTTCAAAATGTCATCACAACATCAGGGAATAGATTAACCTTTACAGAGCTCCCAACTGTGAGAACAACATTCTTTCTACCTACTTATCATGATATTAACCCTGATTGGTGCCTCTGACATTTACTTAAAGATGCACAAGTCTGGATATTCTCACTTCTGTTGTGATTGGGAAACCATTAGTCATTGTTTTAGTAGAGAAATTAAATGTTTGGGTCCTTTTTTGCTTCATATCCACTTTGAAACAGCTTTTTGTTTTTGGGTTTACATGATGATATGTGTCCTGCATTTCTTAAAGCCGTTTGATTTCTCCCCAGGGCTGGCTTCACAGCCTTGTCAGGTAAAACATTTCTTTGATTGAAAGAACACATTTGATAGTGAAAACCCTAGTGGTAAGTATTACTTGTTGTAGCAGTTGGTGATGAATATTCATCACTACTGTTTTTTGCACTTCATATCCTTGTGATTCCTGTGTGTTGGCAGTACCCTTGGTTTATTTTACTGACAGCTCAAACTGCAACCCCAAACAAATATTTTCTTAAATTTTATTTTTTATATTTGTTTATATATTTATGATAATTACCGTAAAAACAGAGTTTACTGGATGCCAGAGGGAAGGCTAAGGCCACAGAGATGCTAATATATACTATGTAAATGTCATGTTATTAAAATACTGAATGAGGAGTCTTAGTCTGCAAAGTTTGAGCAACATATTACCAACATGCTCTGCAGAAGGAAACTTGAACAATATAAGTTGAGTGCTTCCTCTATATATTGAAGGAATGGTCAATCTTCCGTAATTGCCGTGTGTTTACAACTGAGTTGACAGTTTACCACCAAGAGATCTTTATTTTCTCAGCATCCCTGGAAACGATCAAAGATAACGACAGAGTTCACCACGAGTAGAGGTGTCACATTGTCAGTAATTGAAGTGTAAACCATTGCATCGGCTACAGCTAATGTGCCTTCTCTTAAGCAAAAACTGGGATTAAAAACAAAGCTCAATGCTCACAGATATTAATGTTCATTGTTTAAATAAGCACAGGCTGGTGGGAAAGTGCAGCTGCCCGGTATATGTCCCTGTGTGCCCTCCCCCACCTACTTGTATGAGCTGCCTGTTTAACTGCTCTTTGTCTTTGCTATAAATACACAGGAAGTCAGTGAAAAGCTTGGCTAATAGCCTTATGAGAATGCCGCGGCTGCTTGGCATGCTTTGCCATCCATTGCTAAGCCACATCAGTCAGACACCTTGTTTATACATCTGCTAAGGGCATTCATAAGTTAAGTAGGGTACCTTTTTTAGGAGGCTTGGAACTCGTGCTCATAATCCATGTAATGTTGTTCTGATGGACACTCCAGGCTATGAATAGAGCAATATCTCATTTTATTGTGGTGACTGATCTTTAGCAGGACCTAATGGAGGTCTTATGACTTTGTTTCATCAGTAACCTTTCAGGTTACTAACAGCTAATTTGGGATCCTTTGTGTTCACCCGCAGCTGCCTCCCAACAGGCTCAGAGTTATTGCCTCAGACTGTCACTTCACTGCCACCCATAGCACTCGGCTTAGCAGTAATCGGAATGGTGCATGATTTTTAATGATATCAGAATGTGACTTGTGACCTGCTAGACAAATGTACTGGTGATGGACAATGTCACCTATCTTAATTACTTCATAATCCATTTACAAAATACTTTGATGCCATTTCCACCCCAGCCACATGTCACATACATTATTATTTGTGGATCAGTACAAGCCGTGCTTTTCAGATTCCTTTTTTTGCCTTTTTTATGTTATTTTAAGAAGAATTTTCGGGCATTTGGTTGGACAAAACAAGCAATTTAGAGAAGTAATTTTGGACTTTGAGAAATCGGGGTGGCCATAAGTTGAGCTGCGCCATTTTTATTGACTATTTGGTTAGTAAGAGCACCGCACACCACCAATTACGGATTACTTCACAAACCTCTGAATGTTTTATTTGATTATAGTCTCACAAAGAATGGTACCATTTTACCAATCAGTTTAAATGTATTTTATTTCCCAGTAAATGAACTGACAAAAGGCTGTTGGTCAGTTCTCTGTACATGTCTGTTAATCTAAAGTTTAGAAAGGAAGAAGCTGTATTATATGGAACATTATCAAAGAATAAGAACTAGGAACCACTAGCTTCATGGGAAAAGAACACTTCCCAGTTCTTTCTGCTGTGCTAAATCTGTCACAATAAAATGTTTTCTTTTTATATCATTATTCAGTCGAGTGGAACCAACTGTGAGCTAATGACCTCGTAAAACTGCAGCTTTATTTACGAAGGCATTTCCTGTGTGTCTTTATTGTGTATATGTGTGTGTTGCATCGTTTGACCATGTGAAGTAGAACAATTCAATATTCTTTAATTGCTTTTCGTACACTGCCTGCTGTTTGCTGATTGACACAAGGCTCTGATTATATATTATTGATTTTCAAAGCAGCCAGTTTTCAAGACAGTGGGGAACGTGCATAGCTTGGAGAACATTCCTGTACACAATACTGCTTCTCTGTGAGGCTTTGCTTATAGAATTTAAACATTGAGTCAGTACTCCCTCTTTAGATGTTGTCCTAATGGGTTTTTTTGACCCTTATAGTTTAGTATTAGGTGGAATTATCAGCAAAGCAAATGTACTTTTGAGGTCAGTGTTATGTCAATGTTGTGTGCCACCATCCTGCTCTTTGCCTTGTGCTACATGGCATTTTTACATTATCTTTCTTAGTACTGTCTTAGATTAATAGTCCCCTGCTTAGGCCGTCACCCCACTTAAGCACTTACCTGCAGTGTTGCGCTGATGCACATTTCCTAATGCTCTGCATTATTCATTCCCCACTGTTGGGTTTATTAGCTGATGAGAGTTCGATTGAGGACTGTAAGGGAATTATACAAACGTTTTGCAGAGAGAATGACTCCTGCAAAGCGCAGTGCCGTTAAAGCTGTGATCTGTACATCTAGAACACAGGTTTGCTGCCAGTGTGAAGTAATTACGGGAAACAATTATTATAAAAGCGGTATGGTCTTACATTTCATGATGATTTCAGCAAACTTGATTACCTCCTCGCCCTGTAATTGGTGTATATGTTCCTAGGCTGATGCTTGCATATTATTTAACTTAACTGCAGTACCATGTGATTTGTCCAGTACCTTTTTTAGTAGACTCCACCAACCAAAAGTATGTTTGTATTGGTTTTTGGTCACTTCAATTGCAAAGGAATCTTCCTAGTACACAGTACAAGCGACATATGATATTGGGGCTGCAACCAATGATGGATTTCATTTGGATATAATAGTTGTTATTTCGTTATTCTGTTCAATCAAAACAATTGAATAATACTTATGTCTTATATTCACAACAAATACTTATTTTTAAATGTTTGTCAGGGTCTATTTTAAATCAAAATGTGTACTGTCTTTGAATATAATATGAGGACATCACACTCGGCAAACATTTCTCCACATTTCACACGCTGCAGATGCCTGAGTTGATTTCACATCCTAGGCAGTAAAATGGTGTTTTAATGACCCCCTGAGTTTCATTGCATATTCTAATGGTCATATATTTTCCTCGCCCACTATACCATTAATGGGGCAGGTTGTTAATGTGTCCTTGATGTGAGATCGGGTCACTTTCATTTGTGATATTTCTTGCATCCCATCCTGAATCCACAGAGCATAAAGTTTGTCTCATTCCAGCTTTTTCATGACTTTTATTTTCTCTGCGACCCTTTCTGCCTGAAGCCTCCACCTGCCTCCACCCAGCCTCCTGGTATTTATTTTCCTTCCACCCTGGGGAGACATACTCCTGACATTGCTCCTCCCTCCGGCCAGATGTTGAAACTTAAACACGCCATCCATCATCCTACAGACAAAGGAGTAGCACAGCAGAGAGGGGCGATGACCCAGCAAAGATGTTCTTAATGTACAGACTCACACATAAAGAGACTCGGGCTCTAAGCTGTGTTCCCATCTTAGTTTTTAAAATCAACATATTTTTTTGCTGTTTGCCTTTACTGTCAAATGATTGGTTCAGAACACGGACTACTTTTTCCAAACATCAATGAACAGCCAACATATGATGCATTATGGCAGAATCTGTAAAAGGCTTTTCTTCAATTTGTCGTCAAATCTTTTATACTTTAGTAACGCACTCAAGAGCAATGTGACAATAGGGTACTGAAATGCCCATAAAAAGTACTGCATGCATTCAGAAATGTAGCTCTGAATTAAATCACACATTTGACTGCATCATGTCCTCCTCCCTCTTTCATCCTCTGCATTAGTTTCCATTTATTCCACATTAGAAAAGTCCAGTTTTCTTATAAGTCAATTTATGAGACAGAGCTGTGACAGTTTGGGGCCAACCCAGCTCTCTGAGCTAAACGAAGTCAATGACAAGGCAACTCACTGGTATTTCCATGTCAGTTGTGTGGTTCTGTTTCACTCTTTCCATGGATTCTCTTGGCCTTGCTTCATGGCAACTCTCATGCCATCATCTTAAAAGGCCGTCTCTTTAAATGTAAGCTGTTGCTGTTTATTGGTGACAGAGTTAACATTGGCAGAGTAATGGATTTATTTCACTCTCTGCGCTATTGCCGCTCAAGTGTGACAGATGGATGCTGAGTAGAGATCGACTGAAGGACTGTGTGAGCTCAGACGGAAGATCTATTTAGACTGACTGCAGCAAACACACAGAGCCCTCTGCCTAAATGTAACAGTGTCTCATGCAGACAGAAAATGTGGGGTTTTGCCAACATAAGTATTCTTTTAGTATTCTTTTAACTTTCTGTTACAGATCTGTTATGCTGTCATACTCTGCTTTTTTAAAGCCACGCTTTGTTTCCTTCAGAACTTTTTTACCCATTGTTTCTGTTTCTCTTTATTTTCTAACCCTAACCAGTACTGATCAATTTTTGCTATTAACCAATACAAAATAAGAATAGCATCATCTCAGCAGGTCTGGTCTTAAACAAGAACAAATACAAAAAACACAACCTGATGAGGCTAGTCTTCCAAATTGTCAGTGCCTCAACATAATAAGAGTCCTATTTCCATAAAGTAGACCGTGTTGAACAAAGACACCACTGACCTAACAGTTCAAATCTTTCGTTCTTTTGTCTTGACATTTAGAGCACTCTCTGAGATTGGAACAAACTGATCAGGGTCTTGTGGACCTCTGATTGAGCCACATTAATGTGAGACTTCTGATCTGTTGTGCAATAGAGGGAAAAACAAATCTTCACACAAAGAAGTGTCATGAATTTTTCATGAGTGTACCGAGTCTCCCCAGGACCCTGCTCTGAATTATAAGCCCAAACACAACTCTTTAAAGAGTGAGAATAGCTAATACATTAAGCAGCAAACACACGTTAAGTTGTTTATCATTTATGAAGGACTCAGGAGCAATCATAACATTGTTTTTGTTTTCATTACTTATGGAAGTGTTCTGATTGTCTTGTATTCATGATACGACTGTTGATTCTGTTATTGTAAGATATCAGTGAGCAACATCAAAATGCTAAATACAACCTTGCCTCCAGGGAAACACCTGATAAATTGCCTTCATTATACAGCGCTTCTTTGTCTGAATTTCTCTTTACATGGAATTACCTTAACATCCATGATAAAATCAGGATGAAATGCTGTTTAGTTGGAGCTGATATGGTACAGAGCGCTCGATTGTTTCCAGCAGTCTTTCTCATAAACATTTTAATGTGTTTTCACCACACGTTTTATATTTACTAAATCCTTATTCTAGGTTTTGGCTTTTTTTTTATTTAACCTTGATTTTGGGAAAACGAAAGTGCATTTGTATCTGCACAAGCCCAACATATTAATCAGAGGGCAGCCATCTTGTTTACCTGTACTTCTTCTTTATCCTGGATCTGTACAGAATGGTGATCATACAAAAAATAAAATCATTATTTATATGTGTTGCAGTATAGAAAGTGCAACAAATTCTTTTTTTATAGCTGAGACCATAGTGAGAAATGCAAACTGTCATTTTGGAAAGCCCAAGTAACATCTTAATAGTCCAACACTCTAATAGTTTGATTCAACTATCATTTAAGATGAAGGGATTTGTAGCACTTCCTTTAACATGTTATATGCAAAAACCATCAATCTAACTGCATCAGGCTTTTACTAGCATCTTAAATTCATCATCCATTTGATCTCTATCTTTTTTAGCCGATTGAGTAATTCATTTATAATTAATTGACAGTTTCCATCCAAGTATGGCTCCTTACTGATGGATTTAAAAAAAATGTTTTGGCAAATGATCACTGCAAAATGATGTTCTCTAGAATCTAATATAAAAATGTCAGTTAAAGAATTCGAACAAAATCCTATTGCTATCCATTGTATGTGGTTGTACTGAATCCTGACCATTGCATTTATGCCTCCATGAATGCAACCGACCTTAGAGACACTTTTAGTGTTATTCATCAATGTGTGTCTGAATAAATCTCATCAGGGTTGGACATAAAAAGCATCACAGAAGCGCTGCAGCCTCATGTTGCTTTCTCTTTCTTCGTGTTTCACAGTGTGTCCCCTTTGGTCAGGAGCCATGGCTTCATTGACTTTAATGTGGCTCTCTATGCTTTCTGTGACTTCCAGGACTCAACGCTCTGTCCTTTGATCCATCAGCCAACAACGACCCTCTCCAGTTCAGCGGCTCCAGTGGGCCGCTGGTGACGGAGTGTCCTCCTCTGGAAAACACTGCTGAGAATAGCAAGAAGAGGAAGAGAGCCAACCTGCCTCCAGGTACTGACAGCTGCCTCACTGCTACTCCATGGTCTCAAATCCTCACCGTTTTACCCGTCAAATGTATATCCAAGTGGCCTTAACTGTCGACATTCAAAAAACTTTGATACGACAGCTAGATTTTCACTCTTCCTTTCCTGCCACCAAAATCAAAAAACTGCGATGGGAAATGTTGCATAATCCTGTCATTTTGGTGGCGTTATGAGAAAAAGTGGCTTAGCTCAGTCTTTGTTGTTTTTGATTAGCTTGCCATGTCCTCCGGCTCTGGTTGTCTGGCCTGTTTGGAGGTCAGGCAGCTGCAGCCGGAAACTGCTCCTCTGAGATCGTGCGCCTGACTGTCTGTTACCGTGCCAACACGACCTGCCAATCACAAGCGCAAACACACCTTTAGCTTTTTCTCACTGACCAAAAACAGGGATGCACTGAGAGAAGTTTGTCTGTGCACATGTGTGTTTTTGTCTGTTAGGAAGCTTGCTACATAATTAAATAGTCATTTGAGTTAGCTGCTGGTAATGCTTCAAATTAAAAGACTTTCTAATTAAAGAATTAAAGAAGAAACTAATTAATTGCTTTGTAAGTAATAGAAAAGAGGCTCCTTAAGACGAAGAGGGGTTGTTGCATCCTCTCTGATTTTTTTTTTTTTGGCGTTGCTAATTGGACTGGATTAATACTCTACATTAACACGGTCCTAATCAACAATTCATCCTTTCTTCACATCTTCACATGCAAGAGTTCATCCTGATAAAGTTTAATTTCATTAAATTCACTGACCTTGTCAAAATATAATTGGATAATGTGTAACGGAGGATTGTCAAACAACTAGGAAATGTCCAATCTGCTTCTTTAATTTCCTCAGATGTGTTAAAAACACAACCTCCCTTCAGTTGATGTTACCAACACTGCCCTGTTTTCACAATGATCCAGACCCCATATCAATTCTGCTTCATTAACGCAAACTGTGAAGTTTTTGTTCTGTGTTGGATTCAATTTCAATATGAGCAATGAGTTCCCACTTGTCACAATATCATTACTATTATGCACAATCACACTGTCTAGTACAAAAAGGTTCCTTCTTTGCCTTTGTCTTATTGTCATACTTATTCATTATTCAAAGATCAGAAGAGATTTTGAACAATATTATATAGTTGTATTAGTGTTCACTGATGAAAGCCAATCAGAAAGCCTTAAGATGAAAGCATTCCCCTTCTTCCTCATTCTCCAACAAGTTATTTATATCCGGCGTAGTGACTAGGAGACCTTTCTGCTTATAACATTAAAGAATGCAGAATAATGAAATGACTTCCTGATAATGTCAGGGTGCTATTTATATTGTTTATACACTTTAAAATGCTGCTGTATTGCGATGCTTTACCAAACCTTAAAATGGTTTCTTTGTTATCATCCTGCTTTCTCCACAATCACTCTTTCAAATGCATACTGTTATTAGTAGAGATATGGTCCAAAATGATTGGGTATTGCTTTCAGCTGAAGGAGTCAAAGCTAAATGACACATCAGTGCAGTGTGTAGAACTGGCTTCACAATATTGGTCAACCAACACAAGGACCCAGGACTTTAACCGCACAGTCTCCTCATGTTTTAGGTCTGTACCAGGTACATACACTGAACAAAAATATAAACGCAACACTTTTGTTTTTGCTCCCATTTTTCATGAGATGAACTCAAAGATCTAAAACATTTTCTATAAACACAAAATAACCATTTCTCTCAAATATTGTTCACAAATCTGAAAAAATCTGTGATAGTGAGCACTTCTCCTTTGCAGAGATAATCCATCCCACCTCACAGGTGTGGCATATCAAGATGCTGATTAGACAGCATGATTATTGCACAGGTGTGCCTTAGGCTGGCCACAATAAAAGGCCACTCTGAAACGTGCAGTTTTGCTTTATTGGGGGGGTCTGGGGGGGTCCGAAAACCCTAGGGTTAAACCCTAACCCTAACATGTCACCCATCTCCTTCGTATAGAGTTGATCAGGTTGTTAATTGTGGCCTGTGGAATGTTGGTCCACTCCTCTTCAATGGCTGTGCCAAGTTGCTGGATATTGGCAGGAACTGGAACACGCTGTCGTATACGCCGATCCAGAGCATCCCAAACATGTCAGTGGGTGACATGTTAGGGTTAGGGCTAGGGTTTAACCCTAGGGTTTTCGGACCCCCCCAGACCCCTCCAATAAAGCAAAACTGCATGTTTCAGAGTGGCCTTTTATTGTGGCCAGCCTAAGGCACACCTGTGCAATAATCATGCTGTCTAATCAGCATCTTGATATGCCACACCTGTGAGGTGGGATGGATTATCTCAGCAAAGGAGAAGTGCTCACTATCACAGATTTTTTCAGATTTGTGAACAATATTTGAGAGAAATGGTTATTTTGTGTATGTAGAAAATGTTTTAGATCTTTGAGTTCATCTCATGAAAAATGGGAGCAAAAACAAAAGTGTTGCATTTATATTTTTGTTCAGTGTATTTCTGCCGTGTTCAAGGAACCTGAGGGGCCGAGCATCGGTATAGTACACAACATAAGCAGTTCACTAATATACTCTAGCAACACTGCTTACAACCTTATAAATAAGAAAAGCTGCTCATGCAGAGAGTATCCCAGAAAATGTATTTGGAAACATTGCTTTATCTCTTAAGTTGTAATTCTGAAACAAATCAATGTTTCCTGTTGTTTGTTAGAGGGTTTAGAGCACAGTGGGAGAACAGGGGGAAAGTGTTTTTGCAGTGCAAATGCTTCTGAATTGTCAAATGTTCAGCTGTGGAAACCAACTTTTTAGAGGGACTACACTGTGTTGGGTTCAGATTGAGGGTGCACAGTAATGTGTCATCTGCCATTCAGCTGAGGTCTTTGTCATACACGTGCTGGTTGAAAACTCAGTAACACTAACAAATGGCCAAGAAAAAGCTTTTTCTGTGAGAAATCCATCTGGAAAAATCTTGTTCCTTTTACTTTCCTACCATAATTATATACAGTAGAATGGGGCTGTGGTCGAATATTCAAAAATAATGATTTCCTTTAGTAACTACTTTTCCTTAATCTCGATAGGAAAAGTCCAGTCAAAGAAAGATGTGAAAGTGAATTCAAAAGGACTTGAGGAAAGACAAAGAGATGCAAAGAGAATCCAACTGCAAATACAGACAGTTTATTTTATTTTTAACACTTACTGTAGCAAACAAATAAGTATGGCTACATTGACTAACTCAATGGTGTTCAAGTCAAATGAAGGTTGCTGTCCAAAACAGAATCACACCTCTTCAGAAATATTTTTTTTTTTTTAAATGTTTGCAAAGTAAACAGTGAAGGCGGATTTAATTAATGGCTGGATGGTGTGTTTTAAATGTAGCTGCCAGAAGGAATTGTGGGAAAGCATTATCTCCTTTCTATTGGTAAAAGATAATCCAGTGTACTCTATGCTAAAAGCCTTCAGAAAGTCAGTATTAAATCACCTTTCCTCAGTATAAAGAACATTTGACTGGCATGGCTGCCACTTAATATTTTTGGGAAATTCCACTCTGAGCACAGAGCAGGTTTCTAGTTAACTTCAGCTTTCTGATGGAGCTCCGACTCATTAGCATTCATGCCGATTGAGTCTCGTTAAAGGTAACTAATGGAAAGATTTTCCTCATTACAATTAACACTACACTTGATAATCCATCGTGCATGTGTGCAGCATGCAGCTAGAATCCATAGCAACTCAAACACTTAACCAATAGCCAACTGTCTTTTGTTTAAATAATTAGTTAGGAGGTTAACAATGCAACTGGCAAACTGATTTCATTTCATTTCAAACCTTTATTTATCCAGGTGTATCCATTGAGATCATTGATCTCTTTTTCAAGGGAGACCTGCTCAAGTAGGTTCCACATGAAACATAAACAGAACAACAAAAAGGACATCATACAGCATCATTACAGGGATTACAATTTACAATAACTATCCACATGAACAGGTACCAACAGCTTCTGATTGAGTAGCATCCAACCGAGCTTTAAAAACATTTAGTGGCACCAGATTGCTCAGTTTCCATTTCAATTGCAGACTATTCCAAGACAGAGGAGCTGCACATCTAAAAGCTGTCTTCCCTAAGCAGTTGCCTGTTTGATGTGGCTCATGAGAAATCCATGTCATTCCATACCTAATGCCACCGTGCTGATAGATTATTTACTGATGATCTTTAAAACACCACTCCTAGACCAAGCAACAAGCAACCCTGATGCATAATTAAGACGAGAGGCCCTCACCTCCTGTCAACACTTACACGGAACGTTTGAAGTTGAATTGATATTCTGTTCACCCAGCCTCAAAAATAGAGTCCACTAACTTCAGACTCAGTGTGACTAACTCAATATTTTTATTTAGTTGAGTATGAAACAGCTTGAGAGAAAATGTATCCCATTGGAAATCATAACCACTTTTTAGGAAATTTATCGTTTTTCCGACTCTTTTTTTGGGTAAAATGTTGACTTTGTTGATCAAACATTATTGTTGTTCTCTTAAAAGTTGGAGAGGATGCACTTTGCTCTTTATGTGTCTTCTAACAATCCATAATAAGTGGTGCCTTGGGGCAGCAGGCACACTGCACGGATTATCCTTACTGTCTTTTTTTATCAGTTTTACAACACAGCCGGAGATGGCCATTTTCCTTCAGGTCCTGCTGTGTTTAAGCTGCAGGTGGTGAAGAGAATGGGGTTTGGAAATGATTCTCATTTTTTTTTTTGTGGAGCAGGATTTCCCTTCTCACAATGAATATAAATGGCAGTTCCTAGCAGCCGCAGAAGCTGGATTTCATTATCTCGCGCCTTTTATGTTAATGAAATACTAATCCTCATTAGTGAAGCAGTTCAAAACAAAGTTAAGTTTGATTTGCAAGGTGATACGGAGACACGGTAGAATTAAATGCATCAATAAGATAAGACTTTCAATCCAGAAAAAAATGAGGAAAATAGTTGTCTTGTTTTATTTGCTTAAACACATGTGTGTCCTTGAGGTCAAACTCATGAAACATTTGTAAAGTTGATTTTTTAAATCGGTACTGTATTCTAAATGTCTTCTTTCCTGCCTTTGTTGGAGCAACGCTACCTTTCTCTTGATTGTCAGTAGAATAGTGTAACAACTATGGGCTGTACTGTGCACCCTGTGATCCGTGTCTCTGCGCACATGCACAAAATGAACAAACTAGTAACCCAATCATATCAAAACAGCTCCATTTCACTACTGTAGGTCAGAACCTCTACCAGTGGTTTTCTCAGACCTGAGAGGGAGGGGCTCCACAGCTGTGGATAGCAAAGGTCCTGTCACTTTGGTAATGAGGTGTGTTTTTACTCACTGCACACACTGCTGTGCCTGCAGCAATCCTTAACTAACACCCTTCACCTTTTGCAGTCTAGTAAGGTCAATAGGAGTACAAACATGAGCACAAAACAGCCCTACTTAAAGGACCAGTACAACCTTTTGAAAATGTATATGTCATATAAAATAAACATATATAACTTAAGGACAAGAGAATGTGTCCTAGGAGACTGTGCTGATCAACAAGCATTCAACAGAAGTTTTCTGCAGTTTACCATATAGACTGCTTCCACTGGAAACTGCCTGTGTCTGTGCAGCAGACATTTATTTGTATGAAATAGTTCTTTGAAGGAGAGTGTTTGGCCTTTGGCTGAATGGGTTTCAAGTACCCTTGTAACAAGGTTGTTTGACTGAGGAAAGAAATATTGAGAAGTGATCGAAACACTAGGGATATTTTTAAACCTTAGGCTAAACGGATTTGTCGAAAGCATTTCCAATTCCAGGATTAAAGATATCCCCCCCCACTTGTGTTTTTCTGTGCATAAGAAATCAATTCATTACATTTGATCACAAATGGCAGTTTTAGCAATTCAAATAATTGTATTCTCACCGATCCAATTTATTTTGCATTAACCTTTAGTTGGAGCAAAGAGAGGTGTTGAATAACATGCTATTGATTCTAAAGCATAAAGGTTAATGTAATCGAGCAAGAGAAAATAAGAATGCATGTTTTTTAGTTAGGGAGTGGTGTAAAGAAAACGTTGTGTGTGCCAGTTAGCTGCTGCACTTTTACCGGTGTACGCAGGACAATCCTCAGTGACTCCAGCCTTGGTCCGGGCATTGGGTGATCTGAAACCATGTTATCAGTACAAGGTCCCTTACGGTAGGGTGTCGTCCACATCCTGTATTTATTACTCTGACCCCTTCATGATGGTTTTCAGTCTGACTGGCATTCCCTGTGTGGTGCAACCCAACCTCAGACCTAAACTGCAGTGTGGTTTCTCTTTTGAGAAGGTTTTGTATAAAGTTTCCAATATTGCATGAACCAGTATTTCTTTTTGTGTGGCTTCTTTTTTTGGGAAGTAATGGATTTGAGCATAACAAACAGTAATGCGATGTCATTGACCCAGTACTGGCAGGCAAAGAGCCATTGCAAGGTAAATAATGTATTGAGATACTTAGGCTGTCAGAGATGACAGTCCATTTAGATATATGGCTGTCCTAGAGAGGTGTGTGTATGTGTGTGTTCTGATTGCTGCTTGTTGAGGTCAGCGAGGGGGGAGGGCTCCAGCTTGATGTCAGTCTTTGTGATGCTGAGGCTACCAGTGACCCAGAAGATTTAGAGTGATGTTGATGGACGGGGGATGACAGACTGAAGATAGAAGTGAACTCATTAGCTCACAAACAGGATGTCTGAATCATGTGGGGCACTGTAAAGTATTCAGTCTGGATGGAGCAGCTTCTGCAGTACTGTGTGTCTTGACCACATACAGTGGGGGAAAAAAGTATTTAGTCAGCCACCAATTGTGCAAGTTCTCCCATTTAAAAAGATGAGGCCTGTAATTTTCATCCTAGGTATACCTCAACTATGAGAGACAAAATGAGAAGAAAAAATCCAGAAAATCACATTTGTCAGATTTTTTAAGAATTTATTTGCAAATGATGGTCGCAAATAAGTATTTGGTCAATAAAAAAAGTTCATCTCAATACTTTGTTATATACCCTTTGTTGGCAATGACAGAGGTCAAACGTTTTCTGTAAGTCTTCACAAAGTTTTCACACACTGTTGCTGGTATTTTGGCCCATTCCTCCATGCAGACCTCCTCTAGAGCAGTGATGTTTTGGGGCTGTCGCTGGGCAACACGGACTTTCAACTCCATCCAAAGATTTTCTATGGGGTTGAGATCTGGAGACTGGCTAGGCCACTCCATGACCTTGAAATGCTTCTTACGAAGCCACTCCTTCGTTGCCCGGACGGTGTGCTTGGGATCATTGTCATGCTGAAAGACCCAGCCACGTTTCATCTTCAATGCCCTTGCTGATGGAAGGAGGTTGTCACTCAAAATTTCACGATACATGGCCCCATTCATTCTTTCCTTTTACACGGATCAGTCGTCCCGGTCCCTTTGCAGAAAAACAGCCCCAAAGCATGATGTTTCCACCGCCATGTTTCACAGTAGGTATGGTGTTCTTTGGATGCAACTTAGCATTCTTTCTCCTCCAAACACGTCTAGTTGAGTTTTTACCGAAAAGTTATATTTTGGTTTCATCTGACCATATGACTTTCTCCCAATCCTCTTCTGGGTCATCTAAATGCTCTCTAGCAAACTTCAGACGGGCCTGGACATGTACTGGCTTAAGCAGGGGGACACGTCTGGCACTGCAGGATTTGAGTCCCTGGCGGCGTAGTGTGTTACTGATGGTAGCCTTTGTTACTTTGGTCCCAGCTCTCTGCAGGTCATTGACTAGGTCCCCCCGTGTGGTTCTGGGATTTTTGCTCACCGTTCTTGTGATCATTTTGACCCCACGGGGTGAGATCTTGCCTGGAGCCCCAGATCGAGGGAGATTATCAGTGGTCTTGTATGTCTTCCATTTTCTAATAATTGCTCCCACAGTTGATTTCTTCACACCAAGCTGCTTACCTATTGCAGATTCAGTCTTCCCAGCCTGGTGCGGGTCTACAATTTTGTTTCTGGTGTCCTTTGACAGCTCTTTGGTCTTGGCCATAGTGGAGTTTGGAGTGTGACTGTTTGAGGTTGTGGACAGGTGTCTTTTAAACTGATAACGAGTTCAAACAGCATTAATACAGTTAACAAGTGGAGGACAGAGGAGGCTCTTAAAGAAGAAGTTACAGGTCTGTGAGAGCCAGAAATCTTGTTTGTTTGTAGGTGATCAAATACTTATTTTCCACCATAATTTGCAAAGAACGATTTTTTTCTTCTCATATTGTCTCTCATAGTTGAGGTATACCTAGGATGACAATTACAGGCCTCTCTCATCTTTTTAAGTGGGAAAACTTGCACAATTGGTGGCTGACTAAATACTTTTTTGCCCCACTGTATGTTTCACCTCAAGGAGAGAAAAGTGATTTAACATGCGTGTCAAGCTGTGAAGGGCCTGCCTCTCTTTTCCATCTGGGATTCAGTAAGCTTCAGTCAGAACATACCCGTCCATGCTCTGGGACAGATGAGGACTGCACATTGCTGCATGTCTGTGTGGAAAATATGGTATACACAGCGGGTCTTCATCCAACAATTATTTTCACTATCAATCATTTTCTGCTCATTTTCCTACAATAAATTGTGTAAGTTAAGTCTAGGTAATGTCAATAAATATTCATCAAGTGGTTGTTATAACAAACCATCTGTCCAATAAGATATTAATTCTAGATTCCTAAAAATCTTAAATATAAATAAATTAAATTAATACATTCAGAATATCAGACAGCGCCTTGGTAGCATTATTATTTCGCAATATCCTCATTTATGCCAGCCTTGCTGTGGTCCAGGTCCACATTGAAATCCCAATCCTCCTCCATCCATTCTACTGATCATCACAAACGGCAAAATAAAATGTGGCTTCATCCTTTTTCCTTTTCTCATTTCTCACCTCCATCATCTTTAGTTGTGCTCTCTTGGTCATCCTAACCCCTCTGCACGCCGCAGTGCTCAGGGATTTAGTGTCACTTCACCCCATCTTGAAAAGCCTACAAACAAATGAGATCTAAATAATTCACGTTGCCAGAAGGCGCTCTATTCTGCTCCGTCTGTGGACTCACGCCAAACCTAATGTGTCGAGATCGGAAAAGATTCTAATACGAAAACCTAAACCTGCCTAACCAAAGCAAACAGGAGCATTGTTTTGCACATGGCTTCCCTCCTATTATTATTATTATCATTATTATTTATACACAGCAACAGTGTAGGGAAGATAAACAATTAGCACTTAGATGAGTTGTTCTCTTAGTCCCTCCCAAATAGCTTGGCCCCTGGCAGGGTTTCTGAATAATATTCTAAGATCCCATTTTGGTTTTTATCTTTAACTTTGCTAAACTGATGGACATAGCCTACAGGCGAGATTTTAAAAACGGTTAGTGTTGTTTGCTGGTATATTTATGCTCTTAATGCTGATACCAGTCAACTGAAAGAAAATGCAATGCCAGCTATTTAATTTTTTTCTAGCCAAAGCTGAAATAGTTTGATTGTTTCAGGAACAGTATGCAGATGGTAAATGGACTGTACTTATATAGCGCTTTATCGGGTCTTTACGACCCCTCATTGGCTTTTACATACTACGAGTCATTCACCCATTCATTTCACACCTCATTCATCCAGAGCAGTGCCATTTGGTCTAGGGAACTAACATTCACACACCATTGCTGCACGGGCAATATATCGAATCTAATATTAGTGGTTTTTAAATATGAATTGGACAAAACAAGACAATTCGAGTCACCTTGGGTTTTTAAAAGAGTCACTACTAAAAGACCTAACATTTTGTATTTATTTATAAATCCAAGTATTATATCTGAGACCTGTGCTTGTGACTATTCATACTATCAAGACAAATAAGGTTGATTTAATATCAAGAACTCTTTAATTACATATGTCTTCAAAAGCCAGCAGCATTATACGCAGCCCTTCCTCTCTATTTCTACCCTCCAAGCACTTGTTCAATTATACTGAAATAAAACTGTCATTTCCTCCTGTTAAGGGAATGTTCTCTAACAAAAAAGGATGGCCAAAGATGTAAGGGCTCAGAGGGTTTAATTACACATGTGAATGATGTTGAGAGAGAGGTATTATCTACAATGTTTGTCGTGAATCCAGCAGCCACCGTCAGATTTCTGTACGTCTGAGAGGGCCCAAAACACCAAGGAGTAACCGCTCTCTCGGATAGGGCGGATTACCTGATGAATTATTGATATTGTCTATGTGGGCGAGCTTTGTTTCTCCTATACAGGAAGCTAAATTTGGTTTCATCTAGCCTCTGGTGTTTCTGAACTCATTTAAATTGTAAGAGGAGGATGTTGGGCCCACATTACAATCCTTCTTCCCTCTACTCTAATTGAAGATTGCACATTGAGCTGATACAACATGACACCACATTATACAGGAGGTGACATGTTCGGCATTACATTACACACATGCAAAGATTGAGTAGTTTATGTATTTACATCAGGGAAAACTTACAGAAATAAGTACAGTATAGGGACTAAACCATAGCAAATACTAAAATGTTGCTTTTGCTGTCTATTTGTATTGTTTTGGTTTTGTCTGTGCTACTTCACATTGGTTACCTCAGTGAGGAGCTGTAGGAATCACCCTGTGTTATGCTCACAGCAGCATGTTCATCACAGAGACCCCGCGGCTCTTCTCTTCTTCTATCAACACCTCTCCATCCATCCTTCGCTCCCCTCGTCTGGCCTTCTGTCTTCCCTCTCAGCCTCCAGCCGGGTTAACTGATCCGCACCAGCTGCCTCTCACTGCCTTGCATTACTGCTCTGAACCCATGTGCTGAGCATTTCCTCAGCCTCTTGTCTCCTTCGTCATCCTGGCACCTTTTTACAACCCACTTTTATCCACATGGCTCTGTGAAAGGACATTGTACACGTTGTAGTAGTGAAGAGAGTAGTGCTCTGATTAGTGAAAGGATGACTGGATGTACACCTCTAATACTGTTTGGTAGATGTTTACCTCCATTTAAAAAGCAAGAGTAAAAAGAAACAAATCTAAAAAAATGGTATCTGCTACATTAGCTTTTTGGCATGATTTTTTTATTGCATCGTTTAGTCTTTAAAATGCTTGTTTTAATTTCCCACAGCCCAAGGTTAAACCATGAGAGTCCTTGTGGTATTCAACCTTCAGATCAAACCCCCACTATATTATTTTTACTTGCAGTGTATGCCAAAGGAAAGCAGAACATTTTGAATGATTACAGAATAATAAATATAGTAACTTTCTGTTTATCAACAAAGGCACCAATTACACTTTGCGCAAGTGTAATTACACTTAGCCCCATATGTCTGTCTCTGTTAGCCAGGTCGCTAATCTGATTAAGCTAAGTTTTCCCAGGCTACATGCAAATCACGTTCAGCCCTGCTCCGGTCCAGAGGCTGGTGGGAATACATCGTAAGCTTTTTCAATAACTGCCTAAATCAACAAAAGAAGATAACTTCAGCACAACAAGGATTGTCAAGCAAGAGTCTGATAACATCTATACTTAAACATAAACACATGGATTAATTACATTTATTGTGTGTGTGGGCTCTTACTCATGCTGCTCCCTCAACACACACGATCAATGCTATCTCACCCACACAGCCAGGTCAGTGGTAGAACTAATATATATGTATAATAAATGTCACAGCAGCTAGGTGTGCCTTCTGTATGTCTCGTGTTGAAATGTCTGGAGCTGTTTGGTGATACAAACGCTCTCAACAGGGAGAAAGAAAGCTAATTCCAATGACTCTACAAGTCATTTTAGCCCTTATCACAGGGGGCAAACCATGGGGGCAGAGGCTTAGAGCACCTACTTCTACAGACTGCTAGTAACAATAACGAAAAGTAACGTTTACATCTATGATGGATATGCTTTTACATTTTTCGACCCCGACCTGGTTAGATTCTCACACTGGCTTTTGGTGCAGACATCTAGTTGGGGTATGTTAGGGAAGTTTTAACAAGGCTAATCAATAAACAGTGTTAAAAACCCTTTCTTCCACTTATTGCTTGATCAGATTCCTTCACTTAAGGGTATCTAGTTATTACCAGAAGTCTTTGACAGGAAAACCCCAGTGATGTTTTTCCACTCTGTCATCCTTGCAGCTCATTTGGCATCGGGAGGCCTGTTAAGCTGTACTCATAGAGCGCCACCCGGCCATACATAATGCATGATTGTACCAGCTTATACCCAACCAAGAGACAGTCTGTTAATGTCAGTGACTCTGAGCAGGCTATCACAAAGACAGACTACAGTAGGATACAGAGTGTGGGCTCACATTGTGACAGGTAGTACAAACTCGACTATTTTTATTACGTTGTTGCCAAGGCTCAATAAAAATGTCATAGGAGATCTGCACTGTAGCTGACCCTATGTTTCTGACTCCTTCTAAAGAAACACATACCGTATATAAGCAAGCAAGCACCACTTTATTTATACACCACATTTCTTGTCAAGGGAAATGCAGTGTTCTTAAAAACAACTAAAGAAAAACAAGCATAAACAAAGGAGTGATAGTGGAAATACTATATAATTAACAAGATAAAAGCAAGACATGCTATAAACTTTAAATCGATATAATAGCTAAGACTATTGATTCATTATTCTTATTAAAAACTCTGCTGATTGTTCTCATCTAATGTCAGAAAAATAGTGAAAAATAGCATCTGCAATTTTCAAGAACCCTATTTAATTTCTTCAAATACAGACATGTTGATCATGATTTCCAATCTAGTTGCTGATTTATTTTCTGTTTCCCAGTCCACATCTCTTTCAGCCTTTACTTCGCTGATCGTGACCAGACTTTTTTAGTACCTACATTTTTGTTTAAAGGGTACCAATCTCACTTCTCTCTGGCAACAGCAGCCAAGACAAACGCAGACTTTCATCATACAGGTAGCTTTTGTGGGAAGGTTTGAAATACTTGATGGATCAGGAGAAAGTCTCTACTAAGATTCTGCAAGTTTCTCACGGCGTCTCTACGGTGTGTAGGAAGAGCAAACATACTCTGCTCTCAAAGACTAATTATATGCTAAACCGGCCCCTTCTCTAACATTAACTTATGATGCACTCGATCTTTAATCAGTATCTTCCTCCTACTCTTCTAGTATTTGTTTGCCAGTGGATATCGTCATTATGAGTAGGTGGATTAGCGAGATGACAATATGTAAACTTAATGAAATCACCTTTACAGCACCACTGTGTACACTGGTTCTACACATGGGAAACCACCGGTGATATACACTTTTGGAAACGGGACATTCATTCTCTCTTGGAAATGGAAGACCTAATTATCTCAGCCTACAGTGATGTATTTGGACATAAAGTAGAATAATGAAGAAGTCAATAGTGACACTGTAGCTATGGGAAATCTAGACTGGCCTCACTAAAAAGAACCGCAAGGACCCAAGTGGAGCATGTCGATGACGTATATTGAATGATTTTCTATTTATCACTGCAGTTTTTTTTATATACATGCCAATGATACTGATCCAATGAGAAATGCAGATGGTGTTTGGCCTGACTACAGTTTGACAGACTGTATAGTGGGAGCAAGTCTCTGCTTTTTGATGTGTCAGTTCTTATTTATTGTTGAGGCTGCATGATGATGTTGGTATCAACAGCGGTGGCTTTGTTAACAACCTTTTTAGCGATACACTGCTCGGCCTGACTTCCCCCTGCTGTGTTTGTATTGTATACGAATGGGTTTAATCTAAAGTCAGCACACCACATAATTAGAGTTGTTTAATTCCAAAGTTTGTTGTAATGGCATTGGACAGAACAATGTGAGCCATTTGTCAAAGCCACTGGGAGGGAAGCTGAAGTGTGTATCAACTTCACACCGTCTGTCTTTCACTTTACCTTATTGCACTGGGCCTTGTTTTGCTTTCAGGCATATATATTCTCCTCTCTTCTTTTGCCAAATATATTTGTGGTACCTTTTCTAGTTATTTAACCAGGTAAGTCCTATTGAATTTGGAATCTTCTCCTTCACCCGAGACCTGGCTAAGACTGTGGTGTTAAATATTAAAACAAAACAACACCAATCCAAGGATTAGTCATAATATAAAAAGATACAAAAAAAATCTATAATAAGTTAAGAACAGAGACAACTGACAATGGACCACATGAAATTCTTAAATTACTTTTGTTGACTTTTTTAAAACACAATTACTCCATTTCCTTCCTATTTTTGTGGCAAAGAAAGCAAAGGTGTGTGATCCGTACAAGTATTTGCAAAATGAAAATGATTTTACAGGCATATGATAAAATCTGATTAAAATACAAGATGTCTCAGTCTACGTGTGAACAATGATGCGTGAACACACATGTTGAGCCTTGAGGCACACTGAATACAAAGATAGTCAAGGTGTGCCCTTGCTCCCACTCAAAGCCTTGGTATTGGGAGTGCAGCAGTCAACCCTTGCTGTGAATGTACTGCAGAAATGTGTACTATCACACCCCACAGAAAAAAAGCTCTTTGCTGTTCTGTTGTTATTCTATCAACTCCGTAGAAAGAAGGGTTTACTAGGCATCAGAGGTTCTGCTCCATGTTACTGCCACTGCAGGTATCGCTCATGTCTCCAGTCAACCATTCGGCCATTACAGAGAAGATGATCCATTGAAATAACTGCAATGACCTCCATTCTGAAAGCTTTACCAGAGAAAACACTCGACCATGATTCATTCAATGCTCCATCACTCTGTGGAGATTTGCTAAAATCTTAAAACCAGGCCATACTGTTATTTGTCTCCATTTAGTTTCACGACCAATGATGCAATTGATGATGAAAGAAATGGCTGTTATACAGACACACAGCTATTGAAGTGACAGGAAAAGCATCACCTACTGCCATCCCTCTTTTTCTTGCCACTCTTTAAGAATGTTATCATGTTGCTACTATTTTGAATATTTCATACATTTCCCCCAAAGTATATTTTATCTAGTGATACAAGGAAGTTATTTTTATAAAAAATGTTTAGGGGTGCACCGAATGGGTAATTCTTGGCCGAAACCGATACCAAAAATAGGAAACAGTTGGCCGAAAACCGAATGCCGAAAGGCCGAAAATGATTAATAGAAATATATATATATAATGTATACATTTTTTACCAATGTTGTTCAGCTACCTGATTATGGAAAAAGACATGATTATGGCAAAACTTAACTTAAATAATAATCACTATTATGGGTCCATAAAACATTTATTCAGCACTTTTGAATGCATACAGTACATTAATTCCAAGTCAAGTGCATTTTCTTTTCTCTGTAGGATAACTACAACAAAGTGCATTCAGAACAAAGCCAAGGTGCTTTAAAACTGCATAAACATCTAGGCCAGTAGGCCTACAACTAAATAGTGTAAATAAAGACTGTAACAGCCAGGCCTTCAACAACAACAAATGCACCTATAAGTTTGGTAACCTAACGTGTTGTTGTGATGACGTAATCAAAACGCAGCGACAAGCACGGCGTGCGACCATGCTCGCGGCTGGCTCACAGCCAACATGTCTGCTGCTTGGAGATATTTCAAAAATATCAGAGAGAGAGGCGCGGATTGCGATTTGTAAAACGTGTTCAGCTGACATTTCTCGAGGGGGTGTAACTGCAAAGACTTTCACCACTTCGGGATTACTCCACCACTTGAAATCAAAACACCCGGACAAATATGCGGAGTATGATCAACGTAACCCTGTTCTCTGACATTCGGCCGAAAGCCGAAAGGGCCTTTTTAACAATTTTCGGCCGATAATTTTCGGTGGCCGAATATTCAGTATATCCCTAATTTTTTTGTTTCAAATAACTTTCTGGGATCTTGTTGGATTCATTTAGTTCAATGAACAAAAATGCAATCCTTTTGTAAACTTACCAGACTCAACTAGCTGTTTTATAACTTGCTTTTACCAACCTAGTCATTGTATCCACAATACTGATGACTGTCACCAATAGTAACCCCTAGAATATATTTGCAATATGTAGGTATTTGGTCAAAGATATTGTGATATTAGATTTTCTCCATATCGCCTAGGCGAGAAGTGAAGAAGCTGTAAAAAAGGATAAACTGATCTCTATGTCGAACACTGTAATCCGTCTGAAAAGCATGACTTGTACAAAAAAAAAATCTGATCTATTGTGTTCCACACTTCTGAGTTATCTTTGATTTAGTTTTTAATATCTTGTGTTAGCTTCTGTTTTCAGTCTGAACACCCACCCACATGGTGACAAGTGAATAATGAAAGAATGTGTTTCAAGTCCTCTGCTGTCAAAAATGTACTAAAATATTGCATTTTTCAGGAAGTTTGAAGTCTCTCTGGGCTGCTTGCTCTTTCATAACCCTCCTGTACCTTCAGCCCTTTTTGTCACAACATTGCACTGGCAGTTATTACTGTGACAGAAGACTCACAGAAAGCTGCCTGGATGGAGAGGCATGGAAGGAGAAGAGCTCTGGCAAGTTCAGTGAGCTGTTGACATTCCCTCACAGCAATTCCCCTGGTTCTAATTGGCTAACACTGATAAGATTCCCATGTTGTAATTGGCAGCTGCTGATAAGATGCTGTCAGCTGCATGGTGCTTTGACAACTGCTCTGGAGTGGGTGGGCGGACGGGGCTAAATTCAGGACCTCAGCATTGTTTTCCAGAGATACTAACTATTCATGAAGGATCAGCATACTGGCTATAGCAAACTTTTAGACCAACTAAATAATGCATTTCTTAGTCAGTTTCCTACTACAAATGATGACTTACTTGAAGGACAACATTTCCATATTCTGGGGTTGTTAAAATTGCAAATGCACTTTGTAGTGTGTCTATTGTAACTAGATTGATATCCCTTGGTTATGGAGCTCAGTGGTATTTCCCAGCTAAGTAGGAGGTCTTTTTAAAGGCAACAATGGTGCTGATGACCCATATATGCCATTATATACAAATCCCCATGATGGACCCATTCTTTTATTATCTATAGCTTCTTCTATGTAGTTCCTTGGGACACAGGGCTTGTCGTGTCACACAGATACATTTTCCTGCCATACTCTAGTTCTCTACACAGAAAAGTAAGCTGACTCTGCTAAATCCAAGCCACTTCTTTCAGTTGGAATGTTTTCCAGTTGGTCATGTTTCAGGCCATACTCATAGATTTACCAGATGTTTTTGCTGCCAGAAGTAGCCTCAAGTCTCTTGGGCTTCCGTGGAACTGCTGATAAAGAGATTTGTGTGCTATTGTGTCTTTAGCCTAGATCTTTGTGTAATGAATACACTTGGAGACTCTACTTCTCTCCTAAACAACTTCCTGTCTACAGGCCAGTTTCCTTATTGTCTGTATCATCCATTTATATGTTTTTATTGATTTTGAAGAACTTATAATGTTTCTATTTTCATTGTATTTCACAAGAATCTTTGCCTGGTGGACAAACTGCTATACTGTAGTTTATCTGTTGATACACTGCAAGAGCACTTCTAATTGTGAATGTGGGTATGTTTGAACTCCAACTAATGGTAAGGGCATATGTCTGAGGGTTGCTAATTATTTGCTTTAGCTTTCAGATAAATCTCTTCGTCTTCTTGGGTGGATGTTGTTTTTCAGTGCAATGGTAATTATTTCTCATCACATAAACTAAGTATAGATTCTGGGTGATTGGATATGAACTCACTAGCATAATTGATATCATATTGAGGTTGTTTTTTTATTTCTTAAGAATAGGGTCACTAATTATCTGGTTCTGGCTTCTAATTCAATCCTTCAATCAATCAATGTTTATTTATATAGCCCAATATCACAAATGTTAAATTTGTCTCAGTGGACTTCACAGTTTGTACAGAATATCAGCATGACAATATGACACCCTCTGTCCTTAGACCCTCACATCGTACAAGGAAAAACTTCTAAAGAAAACCCACAGTTTAAAGGGGAAATGGGAGAAACCTCAGGGAGAGCAAAAGAGGAGGGATCCCTCTCCCAGGACGGACAGACGTGCAATAGATGCCGTGTGAAAATCGAAAAGATAATACATTTACAACATAGGTAGTCCAAATGTTTGGAAATGCATGTGTCTATAACAAGAAGATGAATCCACGAGGATGTCAGCAATCCTGTGGAAGCCATCAGGGAAGTAGTATGATGAGAGTCAGGCAGGACCGCAGAGACAGGCTCAACCACGACTCGAAGTCCAGGACTCAGGATCCAGGACTCAGGATGCAGGACTCAGGATCCAGGACCACAGCAACATGCACAGCCACGACTCAGGATCCAGGGCTCACGATCCCGGCGTACACCAAAAATAAATTTGGGGGAAGCTGGGTCATTCGGAACATGAGTACACAGGTACAGACAGAGAGAAGGAAGATGTAAGGTGTCCCCTGACAGTCTAAGCCTATAGCAGCAAAACTAGGGGCTGAATCTAATCAGCCCTAACTATAAGCTTTATCAAAAAGGAAGGTCTTAAGCGCACTCTTAAAAACGGATAGGGTGTCTGCCGTCCGAACACAAACTGGAAGCTGATTCCACAAAAGTGGAGCTTGATAAGAAAAGGCTCTGGCTCCCATTGTACTTTTAGAGACTCTAGGAACAACCAACAACCGTGCATTCTTGGAACGCAATGCCCTAGTAGGACAGTAGGGTATAATGAGTTATTTAAGGTAAGATGGCGCCTGCCTATTAAGGGCTTTGTAGGCGAGAAGAAGAATTTTAAATTATATCCTGTGTTCTATAGGGAGCCAGTGTAAGGCAGCCAGAACAGGATTAATGTGGTCCCTTTTCCTAACTCTGCAGCATTTTGAATTAACTGAAGCGACTTAACTGACTTCTTGGTACACCCGGATAAGGAGTTACAATAGTCCAGCCTTGAAGTACCAAATGCATGGACTAGTTTTTCTGCATCGTTTTGAAGCAAGATATTCCTGATTTTTGCAATGTTACGTAGATGAAAGTAGGCGGTCCTTGAGATTGATTTTATGTGGGCGTTAAAGGATAAACCCTGATCAAATATAACACCAAGATTCCTTACAGTCTCACTGGAGGCCAAATGAATGCCATCCATAGTTAGTATGTTAGCCTTTTATGATTGTAATCTGATTTTATTTGAGTTCTGGACTGTTGGTTGGACAAAATGAGCATTTCGGACTTGGTCAACAATTTGTATTGGCCAAGTGATTCATCAGTTGAGAAAATAATTAAAAGGCAATGACACTAAATCTTAGTTGTAGCCCTCCATGTACGTATGTTCGCAATTTACTGAACGACAAATTAGTTATTATATGATGTTTTTGTTGTTCAACTCCTTTGAAGTTCAATGGAAGTTGGCTTTATTTTTAGGAGGCTGAATAGTAAAAGAAACAGCAGTGTCTGTTATAGATTTGTTGTTTTACATTTTCCTTTAGGACTTTTCTAGCTGTTGATTAACCATGACCATCAAAGATGTTTTCTCTCCAAGCATGGCATAATATAACAAGCTACGAGGACTAACAGCGCTGTTATTGCCTAAACCACAACACAATTGACAGCTACACAGCTTTCTTCTGAGGGATTGGTCTTTTTTTTCTGGTAGTTTAAACTTCAAAGAGAAGAGAAAAACAGATTTAAAAAGCTCTCCAGCCTGTTTTTCTCTTGAGGGTGTCAAGCTGTCCTTCGGGCATCAATAGACACATTCAATATGTACCTCTTGAACTAAACAAGAGTTTGGCTGTGTTGTACTTGTTAAACGGCAAACTCCCTCACACTGGACAAGCTGGCCGGATAATAGAGTCCAGGAAACACTGGAGAGCCTTCTCACCTCAAGTATTCTCTAATGTTCAAAGATTCAGTTTCAAATCTAAAACTTAATTTTATATATGAATAACTATCTCTTAAAAACGTCTAACACCAGAAGGCCCCTTTGATAGGCATTGCCTGAGTTTTTCATTATCTGGTGTGAGCCATCATCTTTGTCCTAACCTACAGTCATCTGACGGGGATCTCCCTCTGGCTGCCTGCTAGATTTCTTTTGATAAAAAAAAAAAGTCCACACTGTAGAGATAGATAGGTTATCCTTTCCTTTTCTCCTTCATATCCTCCAGAGAACAATGGAGGACATTAACACTGAAAGCACTTAGGACTAAATTAATTAGGCCCTCAGAACATAATGGTCACTCTAGAGATTTCTGTCAGTGAATCTTCTGAGGAAAGACTGTGAATATGTCTGACACTTTCTTTCTTCGAAAATTCTTCCCTAACTCTTAGAAAAGAGTTTGCTTATAAATAAAAGACCAGGGTTAAGATATAAGGAATGCTTGGTTCTTATAACTTCTTCGGACCCTAATCATGCATTAGACGGAAATGAAGGGTTGACACGAGAAAGTATTTGTGCTGATGGAGTTCTCCCCAGGTCATGATTAAGCTCATCGTGTTGATTACAGCCATTTCTAGTCTAGAAACCAGTTTGGATAGTGCTGATTATAAATGATTAAAGGAATGGAGGCAGTCTCAAATCCTGAATCTGAAAACGACGGAGGTGTCAAACTACATCAGCAGGCTAAACAGTAAATCCTAGGATGCCAATCTCATGTCCCCGCTGTAAGTTTGTTTTTGAGAGCTCTAACCTCTCAGATTTTTAGACTGAGACAGCTTGCGTGCTTGACATCACATGTGGGATCAATTATTTCGCACAGCTGTTCAGTTTCCCATCTGATTTAACCGGCTCTGAAGAATAGACAAAGTACATTTCGGATCCGCTGCATTGTTTTCCTCCTGAAGCTGGAGGCTTTCCTCATATCCTCCTGGTCCAAGTCGCCATCTGATCCATCCTCACTTGGCAATCAAAGCATTCACCATTTTTATTAATCCTCTGTCTTTGCTTTTGTTGCTTTGGCATCGTGTGTTGTTAATTAGTCTTTTTCAGATATATTTCGAGGGGACTGAGCCAACCGAGAAAGAACCAAATGACTTTTTGTTTGCATTACAGATAGTAGTAGTAGTAGTTATAGTCTATTGTAGTTATTAGTTATTGACATAGGAAACATTTAATATAATGAGAAGGATGTGACAAATGCCTCTGGAAACATTTGAACCAAAACAAATATGTCGTTTCATTTTATCTTCTGACTCCTGAGTGCCATGGCATTTTATGTGTTTTTCTTCAAGCCTGATTAAGTTTGTGTATTTGTATTTGTGTATTTAAAGATTGTAATTATCCTCTACTAACTGAATAAAAAATTAGACGAGATGCATCGGGTAAACCTGTCAAACCTCCTGTCATACCCGACGTGCTGAATATTAATCAAATGGGCTGTAAAAAAGAGTAAGACTTGTTTGGCTCAAATCGCATAAATGTCCAATCCTGTTAAGTGGACCCTGAGCATCTTTGAAGAGCACTTCAGAGATGCATCTTGTGCTTGTGTGTTTCTACTTTAAATAAGTGTGAGTCTGAGATAGTGGGCGAATGACACTTAAGTGCACTGAATTATAGCGGTCTCTTCAGTGTTTGTTTTTGTTTCTGTTCTTCTCAGCGCTGCCCATATTGCTTTACATTTGTCGCTTTAACCTTTAAGATGAACTCTTTAAATGAGTCTCCGATGGTCTGTCAGTGAATCTGTTAGAGAGCGCCACAATACTGTAGTGTGGAATGTTTTTCTCTGTTGTATTGAGGAATTCTCTGTTGAAGTGTTCTGTATTGTTGAAAATGAATAGATTTTTTGGCAACTTTCTGTAGTTCACGTTTTGATGTTGACTTCAGATGTTCTTCTTGTGACATCTGCTGTTTTTCCTGATGGTTGGCTTTATCTGAGAATAATTTGATATGTTTGTTGCACACAGGAGCACCGCGGGAGAGCTGAATGTCATGCAAATTGCTTAGGATAAACTACGTTTGAATGAAATGCATAATGGATGACAGAGAGTTAAACTAATATAGCATGTTTTATGAACCTACCCGTCGTATTTCATTAACCTCCATGTGTATCTTAATTCCGTACCATGACACTCCTCACTCCAGTTTGAAGTCTCAATAGATTAGTCCATGACATTTTTGCATGCTGTGAATTTATCACATTACAAACATATAGGTTCTGCTCCCTGCTGCACTGCTGCTGTAGATTTATTCACTTTGTGGAAAACGCTGCAGGAACATTTCCCAATTACTTCTCATGAGGGACTCCGTCTCATTCTAATTAGAATTGTTAAAAATGTTATTACTTTGCCAAATGTGTCACATCAAAGCAGAATTTCTCTACAGCAAATGGGTTTAAAACTAATATCCGACTATATGTGTTCGAATCAAAACGTAAAAAAAAGATTTAATTTGTTTTAAAGTATCGTCCATAAACAAAAATAACAGTGTGTACTGTAGTTAATTATTTATTGATAAAGTTTTAAGTTAATGCAAGGGGCTGTGACATTCTTCGCACTTCAGTTTAACCGTAACCACATGTTTGTGTACTGTGTTTTTTTTCCCGTGGAATAAAGTGTAGAAATAAGAGAAAATAGATTTATCAGATTGAAGTTGTAGCATCTGAGGTCTGACTGTTGGCACCATTTAGGAGCAGGTGATCTGTGACTGCTCTCGTAGGTCTTTGGCTCCCTGTGTCACCGCTGATGATCGTCACCAAAACCGAATGAAACACAGACAGACTTCAGGCCTGATACCACTGAGCCTGGTCAAAGGGAACAGCATCTAGTTACACAACTTCTTCACAAACTGTAGAAAACATGCAACGTTTTTTAAACCTTTTTGAGTTTACTTGGTTGCTTATTAAATTGACTTTTAACTAAACAATCATAGGGTCTCTCTTAAAAATGTAAAGACCAAAATAGTTGCTTATTATTTTCCAAGTTGAGGCACAAATTCCAAACTATTGTTGTTCCAGCTTTTGAATTAAAAAGGATTTGGTGCTTTTATGTTGTCTAATAAACAACATTTCTTTAGTGTATGCAACCATTTTCCAGCAAAACGAGACATTTGAAGACTTCACCTTGTGCTATAGAAATGTGTAACAGAAACCATTTCTTTACATTTTTAGGACCAAACCATTTATTAAGTTAGCAGTTGGCCAATTAAGTCAAAAATAAAAAATAAACAATATAAAGATACAGATATTTGTAACCATTATGTCCTGTTCATACATTATCCCACTACATCTGTATCATGTTTGCTCTTGCTTCTAACGCTGTGGTTCTGTCAAGATAAACGCTCTCTCTGTGGAAGACCATTTCAACTCTGTCTGCGATCTAAAAAAAAGTAATAGGGTACTTTATTGATCCCTGGTTGCTTACACAGTGAATATACAGATTCTATTAGACATCGTTAATTTGGTTGAAGCAGTTTATTTGCATGCACCCAACTATGTGTATCACATAAATTATTGGATTCAAAGCCTGGTCCCATCTCTCCCTTTCTTTTTTACAACTCACATTAAATGATAAAATTGCCAATTACCTTCGTCTTTTTAGATTGTTGTTCTGGTAATGGATTCGGTTGCTTGACATCTGTGCCACGCTGTATTAGATTCCATCCTCACAAATTAGTATTTACTGATGTGACAGCTGTGCCATTATAAAAAAAAAATTGAATTCATAGCCTCTCCTGTCACTCATCAACACCTTTTACTACAGTGGAATAGTTGCCGACTTGCCGTGCATCATTTGAACATTGATATAAGAAGCCGTTTCTCCTGCCCGGTAATGAAATACTGCTGGACTTTTTTCAATGGGTCCATTGAACATTTGAGATTGATGTTTTTAATTTAATGCACATTAAAAACATTGCTAATGGCATTAAAGTATATTTTGCATCAAGCTTCATACAGTTTCATGTTGTACTTTAATGGTTCATCGCGCATGTTTGAGTTAATAAGCCACGAAATAACAAAAGGGCTTCATATTATATAACGCTTCAGTAATTAATTGTGCATGTTCAACTTAATAAGCTAGCAAATGAAAAAGAGACCCGCTCCCATTATACATGTTTATGTCCCAGATTTCCCCGCTGTGGTGCAGGTGCGACAGAAACGCTGGACGATAATCAGCTTCTCTGTAATTGGGCAAATCTTCAGTGTTGTCAGTGTGGACAGAAGGATGTCAGCAGCCGTCTCTGCAAACTTGTTCATTAAAGTAACTTCCTGTCTCTTAAAGCGCATCCTTCTTACAGATTAGTAGCAGCTGTTTTGTAACATCATTAAGATCAATGCTACAATCAGTGAACTGCTGCATCCTGTTAGTCATGTAGTCATTTTCCTGATTGTAGATGTCAGTTATGTCTTTGTTAAGGATTACGTTAAAGAGATCTCACACGTTGATAATATGTAATGGGAAGTGTCACCTTACCTCATAGTTAACTGTACTTGTCACTATACCTGACACCTGTTATTATCATAATGATGATATGTTGTAAAAGGTTCAGTCGCTCACTCTATTCTACAGCCGAGCAAAATATCGATATTATGTCACATCTTTGATTTTAGATTTTCTAACATGGCATAAGTGTTGTCTTTTGCTGGTTTCCATGGCGACTACCTACTACATTATTTTTATTTAATTGTTGGATGTGGAAGCACCATTTATAAAACCTAAAATATTGTAGCAATATCCCATTATTTGGTCAGAAATAATTTGACATTTGATGTTCTCCATATCTCCCAGCCCTACGTTATTATTAATAAGCTTATTTAATGTCAATTCTTGACTTTTACCTTTTGGGGGCTACAGGATTGTGTCATTATACATAAACAATATTATGTAGCATGCAGTTCATAATTCATTACATAAGTAGCAGATATTGAGATTGATTTGAAGTCATAGATTGTATTATTTAATGAGCGATAATATGAGCTTTATAGAAACTAAAACTTTCCCCATGGTGTCCATCCTGTGAGGAGGCTAACCACAGCTTGCTCCAGAATACTGATTACTATGTAAACATATTTTTAAAGAAGTTGAAGACTCTTGCTCTGCCTCAGGAGTGGTAACACACATTTTGTGGAAGGACTGGAGGACTTTCTTGGTTCGTAAGAAAATTGGTGAAGATATTAATACATTTCACCTCAACATATCATTTATTTATTCCGACCAATCAAAAAAATTATAAATCGAAATGCTCGGAGCAGTGGAGGTGTTATTGCCACCTCCAACCACCTTGGCACTTTGCTGGATACACTTCATCCTCACGATGCAGCCACCATCACAAATGTTGCATTTCTGAACGCTCACCAGGCACTGTGGCAGGTAGCATTCATTGATTCCTTCACCAAACACCAGTTTTACAGACGTGACATTTCATAGTCATGCCCTGTTTGTTGCATTATAGATTTCACAGAAAGTCCCACATCATATTATTTAGAGTACTTTGATAGTATTGATGTGCTGAGGTTACAGAGCTGTTTGAGATATCGGTTCTTTTTCTCTTTCATGCGCTTTCATCCCTCGCTCTCTCCCCACCTCCGGATATCGGAGTAATCTGTTCTTGTCTGTCACCTCTCTCAGCCCGATAAGAAAGGAGAGAGTCATGCTCCTGTCCAGGAACGGATGTTCCTCCTTGACAACACTGACACAAACACAAGTGCCTGTGCTCCATTTGTATAGAAATAGCTCCTGATAAGGCAATAGAATTTGAGGTTGTGTGCTATAACTATCTGAAAAGATAAGACTTCAGTAAGATAGTCAGATAAAGACTGTTGTCCACTGTGCATATCTTTTTTTTTTTCTCTTTCCTTACATGTAAAATATTATAAATTCCTCAATAATAAAAGCATTTGAAATATCCCATGGGCTCTGCAGCTTTAGATGTGCACCAGTGTTGCAATAGTCTTTGCTTCATCACAAAGAGGTATTCTGGCAATATGTTTTTTAAGAGGCCTCTTCTGCGTTTTTGCAAGCCAAGCGCTTAATCTAATCTAGGGAATTATAATTAAGCATTTAGCTGTAGTTGCTGTATAACGATTGTTGGAGTTATGACAAAGCAGCTTTAACTTCTTGGTGTATTATTCCAGCAGCATTATTTAATCCCTCGGAATGTGGGTGATTTGTTGGGATGAATGCATATGAGAGTGAACCTCAGCAGGTTTAATGAAGACGTTGTAACAGCAAGAGCAGCTTTTGTTGAACTCTGGATTCTGCAGCAGTGGGCTACGAGCATGTTCACAGATAAAAGAAAAGCTACATTAATGTATCTCAGAGCTAGAATTAAGATATTTAAATATAATTATATTTTCACACTCAGGCCAACACATGATCAGGATTATTCACTGCAGTGTAGCACAAAAGATAAACGGGAAAATTAGCTGTCAATGGGAAGCAGATGCAATGTGTCCGCAGCATTGCTAACCCACGTGCTATAGTTGATTGTTGCTGATTGGTTTTCAGGTGATTGGCAGTTTGATGAGGTTTTTATTTGCGACCGCTCTGCTTGTCATTGATCAGGTAAAGACTGACATGTCTTCTTCAGATCTAAATGAATGTGTGTGCAATCTGCTGGAATGGATGTATTAATCAAGTGGGACAGGTAAAGAAGTTAATTGATCATATTCACATGAGAGTGTTAATGAATACTCTCAATCCTATGGAGGATGTGGAGGATTTGGTTCCCTTTGACTCACAGGACTTAATCATGAGTTTCACAAGTGGTCGCATTTTTATTAGCGTGAGCACATGATTGGACTATAATCTGGTTTAGATATGCATTACTCTTTTAGTGTTTTGTCAGAGTTGGGAGTTTCAGTCACCTCGGTTGTAGATTGGGTTCAGGTTAGTTTTTCCAATCCAATTTGGGGGACAGTGATTTGATTTGACAACCTCTGCTGCCACCACCTCGCTAAAGCACTGGTTACCTGTAGACACACACAATCAACATACATCCATTTCCAACCATAACAGGGCAATGTGTTTATTTTCAAAGCAGTCTTGTGTTTGCATGACACTCTTTTTCAGCAGGTCTTCAGGTACTTAGTAAAATAATCACATTTTCAAGGGTGCATAAAAAAAGTTTGAATAAGGTATAGCCCTATTCAAATTCCCTGAGCAGGAACACCCTGAGGTCTCTCACCCTGTTTTGGAGGGTAATAGAAACACTTCTGTAACGGTATAAAGCCATTTATTTTTCTTTAGTTTTAGTAATGACATTAGAGGCAGCCATTCAACAGGCAGAACCCTCTGTTTTTACATTGTTAAGCCTCTCTAATCTATTAGTTATTTACAAAATATCTCATAAAAGATTTCTGTCAATCTAATGGTCACATGTGGAGTTTCCTGGTAACTACCAGTATGATCTGTGCTGACCTTAAACAGACTATAAAACAGACTATATATAAGCTTTGTTTACATCCTTGTTTTTCGATAACTTCTTCATACTGCCTTTGCTGGTGCAAAGTCCCTTACACATAGATTAGTGTCAGTGGATGATATAAACCAGGGGTGTCAAACTCAAGGCCCAGGGGCCAAATCCGGTCCGCGACTTCATTTTAGGTTGCAAAAAATATGATATGTTTATTATACAGTTACATGCTACTTTGCAGAAGCACGTTGCCCATAAACTACATGTCCCACAATGCATCTCAAATTTGACTTTCTTCTCAGAATTTTACTTTTATTTTTTAAATGTAACTTTTTTTCAGAATTTGGCTTTTCTTTTTAAATCATTTTGTGACATTCTTACTGAAGAGAATTGCAATTATTTGCCCTAGACTTCTGCTTTCAGACATAGTTAATTATGAAGTTATTACCCTATCCAAAAATAATCCAATGCAGAGGCAATAATGTAATATAATACATTATTTTATATATATTAAATATTTATATATGTATTTTTATATAGTCTTACTGTAAAGTTACAACCGGCCTTTTGAGTGCAACCATAATGTGAATGTGGCCCGCAATGAAATTGAGTTTGACACCCCTGATATAAGCGGTAACACTTTATAGTAAGTTACATATTCACCATTAACTAATTGCTTATACGAAGGCACATTGGCTTTATATTTGTTATAAATCATGCTGTCAATGCCGTATCTGCCTTATGATATTTAACAGCTACTAGACCATTAACTAATAGTTTTCCTTCAATACCCTCTAAAAGCTGCTCACTGATAATAAGTAAGGACGTTTTGTAAATAAAATATAATATGCTTTGCTCAATATGGGCCTTATAAAGAGGTAGTACCATAAGTATAGTCATTCTCCTTTAAAACACTTAAATGTGGTCATTTTTCATGAAACAAAACTAAAACTGTTGACTTTAAATAATTCTACAGTGAGATCTTTGCTCATAACTAATTCATAAGAGGTTTGACACTTATTAACCCACACAGGTTTCCAGTTGCCTTCTCTTCACACTTAGTAAATCCATTATGGCACTCTACTGCTGCAACTGCTGCTTCATTTCTCAGCCCTGGACGCTGCCACTCGTGCACTACAACCTTATGAGGTCCTTACTAAATACAGCACGATACAATCTTAATACTAAGTTATACTCAGAACAACTTCCTTACTTATTATCAACAAGCAGTCATTGGGAGTTTACTTAGAAATAAATCATAGTTAATGGCCTCATAGTTGTTGAAAATGGTCTTCCTGAATAAGTGCCATGTAGTAACTAAGATAATTAGTAAAGTAGTTCAAGGTTCTTTACTTGTGAAACAAACATAGCTACAGTGTAGTATGTTGATGAAAATCTTGTGTCACAGGCATACCATAGTTTTTATATATCGCAATATCAATTAATGTCCTCATACATCTTTTTCTGCGATATCAGTCTATGGGTAAAATAACTAGATCAGAGGATTGTTTTTACCACTTTACGATACATTTATCTAATGTATCAAAAAGTAATCACTTTGATGTAAAAGAATCATGGTCAAATCTGTTCCTCGATATAGGCCCAATAAGCCCTTGGTATTAAAGGAGTAAACAGTTTCAGAATCAGAATACCTTTATTAGTCCCACAGAGGGGAAATGTGCATCGTTACAGCAGGAAAAAGCAACAGACAGCTTAATGTTACCTATGTTAAGAAAAAAGTACTAAGTTATGATATAATACAAATATAATGTAAAAAATAAAAGTAAAAGAAAAATACTTTCCAAAATACAAATCCTGTAACAGTTCTTAGGATTTAGCAGCCAGGTATATATTACATAGTTATTAATGGCATATGTATATGTATATATTGCATATATAGCACATATTGCACATAGTTTGATGGTATTTAACTCCACCAAGTTACAAAATGTACAAGATACAAAATGCAAAAAAACACACACCTTGTAACGGTTCTAAGGATTTAGCAGCCAGTTATAAATTACACAGTTATTAACGGCATGTATATATATTGCACATATTGCACATAGTTGATTGGTATTTAGCAGCAAGAGGTGATATACTGTAGTCTGTGTTGTGGTGTGTGCAGGGGAGGGGGGGTCTGCTAGGGGCTGTGCTGGTTGTATAGTCTGACCGCTGCAGGAAGGAAGGACCACTGGTATCTCTCCATGTGACAGCTGGGGTGCAGCAGCCTGTCGCAGAAGGAGCTGTCTGGTGGTAGACCATTACAATTATTTTCAAATAAATATTGTCTTATTGACCACATTTACTAATCATTCAACGACATTCAACATTCAGAAAGACACACTTTGCAAGCTGTTTTCCTACCATAGTAATAACCAACGCAGTAGATGATGAGGTGTTACGTGTGGTCAGCAGCCGTCTCCTTCTTGGCAGGATCTGCATTCTAAAGCAGTCCTTGTCAAACTCTGTGAACTCCATACTTATTAACATATTTATTCATCAGAATATATCGAGGTGATTGAGAGAGAAGTGGCACAGAGGGAATTTCTCCCAAGTTAAAACCTTTTTTCAAAAGTCCCATGAGGCCGGGCTGTCTTCAGGCTTCTTCTGTCATCCTTACATCTTCACTTTGTTGTCTTCTCTCTTCTGGTCCTAAATGAGATGTGGTGTAATATAACACTCAGGGCACTCTTCACTGTGCCATCGCTAATCACCAGACCCTTACCAGTTTTATCATAATTAACAGATCAAAGAAGCGGAGAGAAGGGCACTCATACATTATTAAAGTGTGTGTGTGAGACGTGTGTGTGTGTGACATAAGTAATTGAAGTGTTATTAAGAGCACATTTCGCTAGTTACAGTAGGATTAGATATGTCATCACAGATTAAATTGTAGAAATTGTTCTCTGATTAATGTTTTCCACTTATCTTATTTGGATTTGCTCAAGCTTTTTTCTCACTTTGTCATGATCATTATTTTCCAAGATGACCCTGAAGGCCTCTTCTGATGTACCTTCCCGCTCAGATACATACTTACACAAACACAGCTGCATTCAGCTCTAAGGTCAAATAGGCAAATGTGCACCGAAGGCAATTTTTCCATAAAATGCTTTCATTGCATTAGAAAAAGCTCTTCACATATCATCCCAGATGGAAAATGGCATACTTCTCCTCCAATAATGTTTCTCAGACTCAGAATCAGAAACCATTCAGCAACAATTATTTAGATTTTCTTTGGTTGGAAGACATGTACTGAAACTTAATTGCGCTCATCCATCTGCTCAGCCACTTTGTGTGCGGTGTTGACATTATATTACGCACTAATTGTAGGTTTTTAAAATTCCTACTCTGTGCTAATGACTATCATCAAGTTTCCGCACTTTATTCATTGCTGCAATGTTCAAAGTTTAATTTGAGGTAGCTTCTATTTTATATCTCGCTATTGTTTTTGTAATTTTGTCTCGTCAGTATCACATCTGTCGATACAAAAATAACCTTTTATTATTTGTCTATTTGTCTCCATCCCTCATCTTTTCAGCTGTCTCCTTAATTCTCTCTCTAGGGGCTGTAATAAACCTGTAGTTAGCTGTTAAAACCTTCTGCATTTTAGACTAAACGGCCCCCGGCGTCTCTCTGCCTGCTGTTGGGGCTTACGGCCAATGGGCCTTAAAATGACTTAATTTCCTATCTGCCTCCTGGGGGAGCTTTTAGGGGAGCTAAAAGCCAGTCACAGCCCGCAGAGAGGGAGTATCAGGAACGCCTCGGGCTGGTGTGGGCCCCGACTGAATCAAAAACACTATCGCTTTAATTGCCATGGGCAAAATACACTGAAGGGTATCTCATGGTGGTCCGGTGTGGAGTTAGAAATGATATGTCCATCACAATTTCCAGACAAAGAACTTTTTTCTCAAGGCACAAACAATGCAAAGTTAATATCATACAAGGAACAAAGAAAAACACTTGATCATATTCACATTTTAAAAATAGAACCACATAATTGAGTGCATATTTCTTTGAAAAGTCCATTCAAACTACTGATAAATTATCAAAATAGTTGGCTACAGGCTTACCCAGACTTCAAGCTTGCCTCTAAAGTGTTTAGTCATGAGGTGTACATATAACTAGATTGTTCTGTTAATATATTTGGAAATTTTTAGCATGATCTTGAGGTAAATAGAGCCATAAGCTGATTATAAGTCTTATTTTCATCTCATCACCATTCATTTTACTTAGTCTTATCATTTGACCTTGCAATACACAGGTAAATGATGGGATTCAACGAGGTACTTATCAATCCTGTCAGACAGTTGCCTTCAAAACAGCAAAGCGGAGTGCTCTAGTCCAGGGGTCCCCAACCCCCGGGCCGCAGAGGTGTTACTGCCGGGCCGGGCCGCGAAATAGCTGTGAGTTTATCGTAATATTTGCAGAATTATAAATATATAAAAATATTTTATCAAAATAAATATTTTTATTTTTATTTTATAACAGTCATATTATTTCATCCAAAACATACAAAATAAATCAAAATTGGTTAGCATAAGGTCTAAGCCTCTCGTGCGCAGAGAAAGTTACAGGTGGTGCGCCAATAGGAAGTGGAGCACACAGGAAACAACCGTTTAATCGCAGACTGTTATGTTTGAGGGGGAATGGCAGTGCATACATTATTTTAGATATATTTCGAACTCTGACTTAATTTTAAGGACATTGCGGCCAGGGGTGTAGAGCTATTGTTTTATTTGTAAAGCTTCCTTCACTTCATGAAATGGCTGCAGCATCAGGAGGCAGCCTCTGAGAAGTGCAGCACCAGCGCATACACACCGCCTTCACTGTGTTCCCCACTGCAGGCTGCTACGTTTCAACCACACACACCTCTACACACACACACATCGAACGGCCCGATTATTCCCCCTATTACTCGTTGTATGAAGGAAATGTCCGGTCACAAAGGTGCATGATGTGTGTGTGTGTGTGTGTGTGTGTGTGTGTGTGTGTGTGTGTATGTGCTCTGCTCAGCTCCGCTGTGTGTGTGTATGTTTGGTGTGTTTGTGTGTGTCCAACAACGGCATTTGTTTTCAAATTACCATGAATAGTAATTTACACACATCTGGCCAACTCCATAGGTATGTGGGTGTTCCCAAACTAAGTTAGTTTAGTCTTAATCTCAATGTAGTGCTAAATGCTGTCGGAGTGCACCGGAACGAACGCCCCGGTATGACGTTATTATTGCTGGCAAACAAGCCCAGGGGTCTCACTGACATTTCAGTTATATCAATATGTGTACAGTGGTCCTAATTTGTTTTAATTGTATCCTGGTTTTAAACTGTGTTAATATGTTTTGTATGCATATTGTTCTATTATTTGTTCAGGCTGTTAAATACAATTAGCCACTGCTGCCACCTATATTAGGTTATATTATATATTATATTAATATTTGTAAAGCGGTCCTAATTTTTTGTTTTAATTGTATCCTGGTTTTAAACGTTGTTAATATGTTTTGGATGCATATTGGTATTTCTTCAGGCTGTTAAATACAATTAGCCTCGGTTGCCACCTGCTGGTGAGTAAATATTAAAATCAGACAATCAGAATGGAATTGACAGAATTGACAACTGGTCCGCGAATTTTTTTTAATGTATCTGCCGGTCCTTGGCACAATAAAGATTGGGGACCCCTGCTCTAGTCCATGATTTTATTTCAAAAATATTTACCAACCTTTATCCCTCATTGTATTGTTCCTATCTCCTATTCCCCCTCAGGCAAGGTTAACAGTGTGTGTGTGTGTGTGTGTGTGTGTGTGTGTGTGTGTGTGTGTGTGTGTGTGTGTGTGTGTGTGTGTGTGTGTGTGTGTGTGTGTGTGTGTGTGTGTGTGTGTGTGTGTGTGTGTGTGTGTGTGTGTGTGTGTGTGTGTGTGTGTGTGTGTGTGTGTGTGTGTGTGTGTGTGTGTGTGTGTGTGTGTGTGTGTGTGTGTGTGTGTGTGTGTGTGTGTGTGTGTGTGTGTGTGTGTGTGTGTGTGTGAGCTCGTATCCCTGTTGGTTTCTTAGCAGCTGTTTGCTATTCCTCCCTCAGCTCTATATATATTGACATGATTGTATAGGATGGTTCCTTTAAGGGGGGCCAAGGCTGACTCCTGCCCTCAAGGTCACTTTGCCAGACTGAAATCAAAAGCCCTCAGTGATTGATGCACAGAGCTGCAAGACGGAAAAGTTTAATTGATTCATGGAGGAAATAGAGCGTTTGTGTGCGCTGGGAAAAAAACGAGACAATGGATGGCAGTTGAGTCGATGTAGGACGGGCAAGAAAGAAAGAAAGAAACAGAGAAAGAGGGAGACAAGGGAATAAGATGCACTTAATGAATGTGAGAGCACGGGGGCAGAAGGAGGAAGTGAAGGGTGCACGATGGTCATCAGCAGCGTCTGAAGGCCACTGCAGAGGAGTGTACGTGTCCCAAAACTTACTGTACAGTCAAGTGTGGTGGGCTTTGAATGGGAGTCTTTACATAAGAACTCTGCCCTCCAGTGACGGACAGGAACTACTTCTGCTGAAATGTCTTTTTAAGGCCATTGACCTACAATGATTTCCCATCAAAGGCCAATTCCTGCTTGCCTATTGACTCACAATTTGATAGATTAAACAGGAAGACACATGGACATTTTGTTTTTCTAAATAGCAGGATCATATTTTTCCAGGATAGAGTTCTGTGAATAACTGTTGTTATTGTAATATACATTATTGTTATAGGACAAAATCAGTTGTGGTAATCTATATGGTTTATCAAACATCTGACTTGCGCCAATAAATCAATATACCGGTAGGTATATCCTGATAGAGATCCTTTTCGAGGAAAATCAATTGATAAAGTATTTATTGGTTAAATAACTTGGTGTGCACAGTGGGAAATTGACTCAACTGAAACTAAATGTGACCATAGGTGAGGGTAACGACCGAAAGAACCAGATCGCGTATAAAAGCGGCCGAGATGGGTTTTCTCCGCAGGGTGGCTGGCGTCTCCCTTAGGGGTAAGGTGAAAGTTTGGGACTGCTACCCCCGCGACCCAACCACGGATAAGCGGGAGAAGATGGATGGATGGAAACAAAATGTTTATAAAACCAAAATGATTAGGCAACATTATTGATAACAGGTCAAGCAATCAAAGAAAAATACCTATGTTGTAGGATCCACCTTGGTAAAGGTTCTATATCACTGTAAACTGAATATTTTTGTAGTGGTCCAAACACAAACAATTAGGGCCATGGGATATTTGATGCACTGTTTTCACTGTTTATTGATATCCAAGAAACTAAATCACAAATGTATAACTTTATCATATAATAATTGTCATTGATGAAAAAAAGAGTTACCTTTCAGCCCGGATTCTGATATTGTTTTTATTGAAGATTAAAGAAGCCTGTCTCAATGACAGGAACTACTTTTAGGTCCTAAAAAAGTCCACGTTTCAGATGTGTCTCAATATTCCAATGACCAAATCCCAGATCATGTTAAAATGCGATGTCATTATTCATGATATCCACAACATATTGTTTTGTTTGCCCGTCTCATCATTATTTGTTAAACCCAGCAAGGACTCAACAGTCAAACGCTGAGTGAGTGTATCCCTAAAGCACTGCAGTGACGGCAGTTAATGTACTGTAAACGGAAATAAAACTGCTATAAAGCAGCTCGCCACCACTCCTCCGCTCCCTCATTATAAGTCCTCCAAACTGTCCCCAGTTAATAGGGTTGAGGTAGTTTACCAGCCCTCGAAGTCCTCATCAGCAGCATTATCACAGCGACAAACACACAGGCTCTTTTATCAGGCCTCTCCACAGCAGTGACAGCATGCAGCTCCAAAATTAGCAGCTCAGAGAGGGAGGCAGAGAGGCAAACAACATTATAACACTCTGCCAGCTGTGTCTGAACACCAGGAATACCAGTGGAGGAGATGTTGTGCAGACAGACACACACGGTTATACACAGAGCCGAGCGTTGCCTCCACAGTGGGCCCTGCCACAGACCTTCTGAGGTGTGAAGTGTGTGCAGGGTGCAGCGCTTCTCATTATTAACATTGGTGTTGGCTTTGGCATCAGGAAAGATGAGGGCAGCTTGGCTCAGCCAGCTAGTCAGGGCAATTTACAGGTCTGTCAGAGAGAAAGAGGGCGACCGGAGGAGAGAATTAAAGAGCATTTAGAGCTGTGAAATAGACAGCAGACGGGAGAATGAGCCGCTGGTGGATGTAGGATGCGTTCCTGTTGACTTTACTGCAGGGTCTTTATGATGGGGATCTAATGTGTTTGATTTGTTATGCAACACTTGGCAGAAAACCATGAGTCTGGGGTTGTGTGTTTGAGGTGATGTGAGTTTATTTGTCATGTTAAGTTGGAGATTTCTCCCAGGTTTAGTAGCAGAGCTCTTGGCAAATGCATGATAGCGTCAGGATTTGTGTTTAGTGCCAGGATAATCTTGTTTTTTACGGTGTTATTGTTTGGCTCAGATGTTTCATTGGTGTTTTTGTGTAGATATCTGAATGCTCTGCTATTTTTTTATCTGCTTGTGTTAAGCAAGATTGTGATATTTTTGTCATAAACAAAGCATTTGGAATGGACTTCCAGTGCAGGACACGGAGACTGGAAGTGTCAAGAGGCTAGGCTTTTTAACCTCGGTGCAAAAACTGAACAAACAGCAACAACATGATGAAAAGATTCTTAATGACAGTGTTGTTGAAGTCATTGTGCTGTCAGACTGACTGCTGGGTCACAGAACGCTCTGCTCTCCTCTCTCCTCAGACAGGACAGAAAATGTAACAAGGATTTATAGAGAGGAGGCGGCTGGAGATGCCATGACAGCAACACGCTGTTGGAAAAAAATCTTCTACCTCAGTGTTGAACCTTAAAACGATTCCTCTTCTGGCATGACCCTCTATCATGGTGATTTATAGCCGACAGGAATGAGACTGACCCTTCTCTCTTGCCCCCTTCTTTCTGCAGAGGGGATCTGTAACATGACAATGGACTCCAATGGATCGATGACGATGCCCATGTCCGACCCCAACGCCTGGGCGACAGCCATGAACAACCTGGGGATGCCTCCCATCGGGATCAGTGGACAGCAACTCATGCCAGGTACAACATTACCCAAGCTTCACAAAGAAAGAACCAGAATTAGCTTTTTTCTACCAGCAGAGACACTGGAGGGTAATAATTGAGTTTTTGAATTTGGCTTTTATTGACACATATTTTTACTCTCTTTTCATTTCATTAGAGGAGAAATGTTAGGATTATTTTACTGTACGTTTGTATTTTTCCAAATGTATATAGACGGCCTAAAGGAAATCATCTAAATCTAAAACCTCAGTTGTTGTTTCCAAAGTCTCGTTGTCTTACCTTAAGAATAATAAATAATCTTTGGTGCCATTAATGTCCTTAAATTGTAAACTGTAATTGCCACCAAGCTGAAATTAATGTAGAATATGAACCCCTGCCACTCATGTCATTTAGTTATCATGACTTTAGAGCAACAGAACAAAGACATAAACATATATAACTTACTCATTTCCACTGCTTTATTTAATGATATACTCGATAGCAGGTTATGTTCACAACAGAGAGCTGAGCTCAGCACGTTATCATGAAACAGTATATTGTCATATAATAGCATCTGTTTAACAATTGGTAACCACACATTTGTGGGAATTAAAACAATGCCATTGTATCCATCGGATTCTTTATCTTATATTATAAAACCTCAAGGAGCATCTAGGAAGCACAAGGTTGAGCTACTGTATTCTGATCTGCCACTAAGATATGCAGCCGCACCGATTGCTCTGCTGTCTTTTACATTAGGTTCAGCAGCACCCTCCCACTCTCCACCTCTGAAGAGTTACTCTGCCATGGCTTTCTCTACCCTCCAGTGGAAAGCCTCTTCCTAAAGCCTTTTATAAATCACTTCCCACTTCTTAGCTGAAATGCACTTTCATATTTGAAATATGCCAGGCATATGTGTGTGTGTAGATGCTACTACACACACACACACACATACTCGCTTGGAGACGAACTGTCTCCCAAATGCACTCCTCGAGAAATATTAAGTGAAGCGCACACACACGCTCAGGTCTGGTGTATTTCATAAATGGTAAACAAAAGCCTTTTCACTGAGGAGAGAGAGAGAATAGTGCAGGAACAGCAGAGGAGCTGAACCTGGTGTAGAGGTGAGGGTTGGATCCTCGACACATGTATCTATCTTTCCAGTGTGTCCAAACCAATCGTATGTCTGTGTTTCTGAAGAAGCTCGCACTGAATGTGTCAGAGCCCTGAAGTTTGAACCGACTGTTCCAACTTCCTACTCTTGGTTTTATTTGCAGTGCTTTAAGGTCTTTTTACAGCAGATAGTTGAACCTTCTACAGCGGGAAAATCCCAGATGTAACTTATAACGTTGATGATGCTGTTTTCCTTTTTAAGTGTGTCATTTAGCCCTGCCAGTGATACAGCATGTGCATCACCAGAGCCCTGAAACTGGCATGCATGAATCGTTTCAGCAATTAGTGATGTTGAACACACCTGCTGGAAGAAAGGTCAGGTAAACTGCTCTCACATTTATTCAGACCCTCTGTCTGTTTAGGCCTCAAGCACACTTAAAACCAGGTGCTAGGGATGCATGTATTGGTCAAAATTGGGCTGTTCTGTTTACTTTCAATGTTATGTTTATAAACTATATATAGTATAAACTAGATTTGTAATGTCTTATCAAGTTTTGAACAATGTGATGCTTCAGATAAGATATTTTAACTTTAATAGTAATTGTAATACCTCTTTGGTAATAAGAAAGACAAAGGTGTCAGAAGTATTGTTCACAGTGAGGTGTCAATCAACCACAGTCTGTACACACCCACACAGCTCTGTGAAGAGCCCTCATCAAGAGAAAATGATTAAACTGCCCTGTGTGGGTTTACCATTTATGTGCAGGGCCTTACAGCCTCAACTAGGGACACACATCCAGTTTCAGAGGGGGAGTATAGAGAGGGAAGAAGGGAGAATTGCTCCTGTGGGGATTGCCCACAGTATTGAGTATGTAAGTTGCTTGGGATAAAAGCGTCTAACATGTAATGAGGAGACCGTGATGGAGAGGGAGGAGACATTTCAAGAGGACAGCTGTGTCCTCCCTCATACATCACCTTGACTAACAGCTGGTGTTTCCCCACCTTTTCCACTGCTTCCTTTCTGTCTCCTTTCCTGTTCCCCCTCCTCACTTGCTCCCTCCCACAACAATCTAAATTACCCAACATCTCATTTATATCTCATTGCTGCTGAGTCAGCCTCTGAAACCCAGAGGCACATTAAAGCATGCTGCTCATCTGCTCCCACAGAGCAGAGCTCCTTACACTCTTTACTGCTGTGAGTCACCCTGACATGCTCCTCTGGCTCCATCAGTACGTACTGTAAGAGGGATGTGTAGCCAATCCAACAACAAAGTAACCCCCCCACCCACACACACTCTAGTTACCGTTGCTAGGTTGGAAAAGCTTGACAAAAAATCATGGCAACTCCGTCACTTGTGGTCCTGTTTCGCCCGATGCCTGAAGCAATACGCTTTCAAGAAGCCGACAGGAAGAACTTTGACATTCCCGTCGGGAAGTAAGACATTGTGTATATCCAAATAAATAACAGCAAAAGTTACTTCAGGGTTGCACGTAGCCAGACAGAGAGAGTTTGTCACTGTCAAGTATGGGTCCCTAAACAACCAAATTCCTGCGGTGGGATGTCACGTCATCGAATCCCACCACTATTCCAATGTAGAGTATCCTTCAAATTCTGCCAAGGCCTGAGTCCTTAATTCAAAGGATTTTGAAGGATGTATGTGTGTGCTGTGTTTATTAAAGACATTGTTAAGCTATCTGCCAAACTAGAAATCGCTCAACATTCTAGTAAGGGCAGTTTTTAACAGATCTGCCCTGTAGAAACCGCCACAAGCTTTGCACATGTTGCATTTTCTTCTCCCCCAATAAAGAATATGCTAGTAAACTTTAATTTATTTTCAACTAGGCAGTAAACTGAACATTTCTGATTAAGTTTAGAAAATTGGTTTTCCAGTTGCTGAAGCTTTCTTCACATAAGATCTAAAAAGTTTACAGTTGAAGTTTGTCCCTTTTTAATCCTGGAACTTTGAGATAAGAATCGACGACCAGGAAAAGAAAACAAGAATAAGCTAATTGTTCACATTTTTGAGCCATATCATAAGCGTCAATTTATTGAATTGAATCAAATATGTCCGAAACCAAATCTCTTGAACACACCAAAGACTAAAGGGAGCCTGGCTGACATGTTTTAACATCAGACCAACTCCTCTAGATTCAAAATGAGCTAGCGTTTTGCTAACATAAATCATGATACCCAATGCAATGTAATCCGTCTGTAAAGATTGGGACGAAAATGTAAAGAGACTTCACATACTGTATATATGTTAGCCATTAACAGAAGCAGGTTTTGTTGTGGTGATGATGTTGTTGTTGTTTAGCCAACAAGAAGGTCTACAGCAAACTCCTTGATCCACTCTTCAGATTAGGAAAAACTCATTTTTGCGAATGTTTCAAACAAAACACTTTCGACACACTGCTTTTTACAGTGCCTCGGATACATCTTAAAGCCGTCTTCACGAGTGTTCACCTGATACCAAGTTTGATTTACTGTTATTGTAGCACTGAGCGAAATGGACAGGATTTAGGAAGGATCAATAAAATAAAATAAAGTAATTACCTAATTTATTTATATCACGTAATTATAACATTATTTAAAGCTATTTCGTCTCTCCCAGATGGGACATGACAATACTTGCATGTATACATCTCACAAATATGCTGCTCTCTTAACATCTTTCCAGACTCTAAAGGAATGTAACATATGACACAAATATATATTATGTTGTATTTTCCACCCATGCATGTTTTACTTCACTCAAGCGAAATGAACTTTACTTGGCAAAGCCCAGAAGAAATGTATACGTTGGAAGAGATCCACTTAAGCTCTCGATTAGCTTCCAAGAATGCCATAATAATAATTGATAAATGCATCTTGTATAAACTATTCAGTTCTGTTTTGGATGTACTTCATGAGATTTCTGTGAACACAAAGCCTCCAGGCCCATAGTTTTGCATGACAGTCTTATTCTGACTATGTTCAGTTTATTCTGCAGCCTGGGCTTGTTACCAGAGCACCTTGTGCCATTGGAGTAATCCACATGGATTACTTATTGATTCTCCATCATGACTGAACATCATCTTGTCTCCTTTTGGTTTCACTTCTTAACAACAGGAGAGACTTCACTGTCCCGCTCTTTGTCCTTTGCCATTTGATATTTAAGTCTGTTTGTCAATTGAACTGTTGGTCCCATGTTTCCTTCATGTAGCTTTAAGTGTTTTTCTTCATGTGTCAGTTTCAGGCTTATTCATTAAAGAGACTGCCAGAGCCTGACACATTACAGTTTGCCTCTGTCTCATCCACTAGACTACAATGTGTTTTTTCACCACCAAGTCTTTCCTTGCCTCCAGCCAAGTGGATTTATTCAGATCGACAGCTGGATAAACAGAGCACTGTGGGCAGAGCCTCGAACAATCTGCAGCTTTACAGAGCCCGCTGCACGTCTCCATTGATGACAGTTTTATTTCTATAGATGGGCCGGGACCTGGTTGTGTATGTTAGAAAGTTATTGTTACATGTTTGTGTTAGGGAAGTGTTTAGATAGAAGGGGAGTTTGAACTCAGGCTATAGGCATGAGTCAGGTTTGTTTGTACTATATACTAGTTAGTACACAAAGAACAGAGGAGTTTGACGTCCTGTTTGATTCATAATCTTTTATTGTCTTTGTACTTAATTTGTTCTATATTGTCATTCTGTCTCTTTATACCAAAGCTACATACTTCTGTTGTCTCTGCATATCTGCAGTTTTGAATTTCTTTCTGTCCTGGAAGAGGTATTCCCTGCTTATGCCAGGGAATATTGTTTTTCTGCTTGAAGTCTGTTTTCCTCAACAATATGAGGAGAAAGGGTGTTGCCTTTAAGAGAGATTATCAAGGCCTCCAAGGAAAATGTAGTCTTTGTGATTCTGACCCAGCCCAAGCTGTCCCCTCCAAGAAACCTCATGACATGAAGGGGAAAACCAGAGAAAATTCAAGCCCCCACCCATCTTCAAAAATAAAAACGTGAAATCCCGATCTTGGAACAAACGCGTACCAAATTGTGCCAGTCTTCAGGAAACCGCTGAATGTAAGGAATCTGTTTAGGGCGGAGTAGGGTCTGGCATATCTCTAGAGGAGCAGTGTTTTGCATTATTTTGAGGTTCTGCCCTTTTATAGCTGCAGCTGAAGCTGGGAGATTCTGTTTTTTATTAGGATCATAACATGCATCATCAGTTTCAATTGTGATGATTGGTGCTTTTCTGCAGACTGTGTTGCAAACACAGAGCATAGAATGAAGTTGTTTAAGTTTTGTCAAACCCCAAGATGTAAACAGTGAGGTGACCTTTGTTTATCTTTGCATACAAGAGTTCAGTCAGACCAGAGAGTTCCTGTGGCATTGGAAAACTTGAGAAGTCCCTGTGAGGTTTTCATTGTGGTCTGAGATTTTAAGTTTTAGTGTATGATCATGGCTTGAGATGTACAGTTAGTATTATTTTGTTTGTTAATTGTAAATTGTAGATACAGTTACTTTTGAGTGAATGTCACCAAAAGGCACATCCCTTATTACAAACCCAACATTGAGGACAAAATAAATCTCCGGATGCTCTAAAATAGATTTTATGTCATGAATATTGCATGCATAAGTCATGTCTTACTCTTAGCAAGCCCTAAAGCTGGGGAGTAAAATCCCATATATATAATGAACTGTGAGAACAGAGCAGAAATGTGGACAGTAACGGCAAGAATCAACATCTGGTTTTTACATATTTGACAGCTGAGCGACCGTGAGACTATATCCTTTTCCAGGAGTGTTCACCCTGCACAACCTTCATCAGCGCTCTCTGTAGCACCTCCTGCCTGTAAGCAGAACCAGATGTAAAGCTATAGAGTTCCTGCTTTTTCTATTTCTCTCAAAATACAGACCTCCCAAGATGTTTTTTATTATAAAATACATGACAGTATGTGTTGAATAACTGTTCTTATATTATTCTTATATATATATATAGGTTCTCCACACATTTGGTATGATCCAAGGACTCCAGTGGTCCTAGAGTTGTTTGTCTTGGGAGAATGAACCAGTGGGTATTTCTCAATGTCGAGGAAGGCTCCTCCAGAGCCACTATTTCAAGGATGCTACGTTATCGAGTCCCGCCGAAGGACTGTTCTAATGTCCAGGATCCTTGGATCCTTCGTTGCGGGAAAGGCGTCACATGTTTATCCTCCGGTCTTAAAATCCACACAACGCTTTGCGCACGGACCAATTTCCAAAATCTTTGGCAGAAATTGCGCTCCATTTAAGGCGGGGCCTCGCATATGACGCACACCTGTTAGCCTGTTCCGCCATTCTTCGTTTTCCGAGGCTAGGAAGGATTATTGCCTCGCTTCTGAAGGATCTGACTCGGAAGACTTTTCCTACCAAGGAAGCGTCCTCGACATTGAGAAACACCCACTGTCTTAGATACGTGTTTAGAGAAGTGCTCTTAAAGTCTTCATTGCAGGTTATGGCCTCAGTGTGGAGTTCAATTAAAGAGAGATTCCTCTATTTCAGATTCTTCCATTCAGTGAACACATCCAGTATTTCACCGAAAAAGAACAACATTTAGATGAAGGTCAGAGAAATGCTATATTGTTTCACTTAAGACATGCTGTAGTGAGACCATTGCAATCTATCCAATCCCCATTCCTGAATTTCTCCACACAACAAAAGAAGCCTTAGGCGCCAAACCACTTTTCACTCAGGGTTAGAGAAAATCAGCAGTAGTGCTTTCTTTCAGTTACTAGGCTTTTCTCATTTTAGTGTTTATCTGACCTTGGGAGTGAAGTGTATTTTGTCTTACCAATCCACAGCAGCCCAGTCCCCGCACAATATCTTATGCCTGTGTGCTATGCTTCTCTAATAATAATAATAATAATAATAATAATAATAGATGTTTATATTCAGAGGAATGATGAGTTTTGATGGCTTTTCTTTTCTCTTATTTTGAGTCAAAACCGCTCATTGAACAAAAGAAAAATGTGAGGAACCCACATGAAATATAGTGAGGGCCACACACACACCACCACCACCACCACCACCACCACCATCATAAAGAAAAACATTCAGCATTTAGCACACATTTATTTGCAAGGTTATCAGAATTAATTTAGATGCACTTCTTATGAATGAACACAAACACACACACCCTGGAGAATAGATAAGCAGGCTCCAGGGACCGACAACAGTTCCCTGAATAAACAACCACTCCTTTGTCTGCAGCTTCCCACTCGTCCTCATCTCTCTCCCCATGGTTGCCACATACCCCTCCACCACTGTACACAAATACACACTCAGACACAAAACCACAGTGTATATGAAAACTTGAAAACGTGTCATGCCTCGTAGCCATTCATCTAGACCGTGCTCCTCATGTAAATCTAGAGGGCACAGGATATGAATCAGAGTCCTCTCATTTTCACACATTAGTTCACCTGGATTAACATTAGGAAATACTTTGGCTGACAGTCATTCCCATGCCGTAAGCGTTTTCCGATCCTTGGACACTGAAAGCCGTGTCCCTTTCTGCTGACAGCTCAGAAGCAGCACTGGTACGATGCCAGAGGTTTTTGGCTGTGTGTAGGAGGACAGAGTGGATATACAGTATGTCTAGGGAAAAGAAATACAGCAGGAGTAATAGGGCTACAGAAATGGGACTTTCTGACAGTTCTTCCTATCCATGTCAGCTATATTAGATAAGTGGCTAGATGTCCTGAAAGACTAAATGTGTTATGGGAGTTTGAGCTTGGAGGTGTCCGGTTATGAAGACTGATTTTGGAAGGCAACATAAGGAAGCAGATTCTTATTTAGATATCATTAAATAAGATGGAATACGTTTTTTAAACACGGAGGGTATCTTATGTTCCTGTAGGAGAAATGAAGTCGGAGATGTTGCAATGCAAAGAGGGTGACTTTTGACAGATATTGAAAGCGGCAGATTTCAGCCACTGGTAGGGTTCCAGGTGGCGTGGCAGCCTCGCCTCATTAGAGAATATTATCCAGCATGCCTCACAGCATCGTTCATGTCCCTTTCAAACCCCCCCCCCCCCCTCTCCACCCACCCACTGCTGACTGCTAGAAGGGACGTTTACCCTGGAAATCAGGGGGGGGGGAGAGACGGGGAGAAAAAAAAGTAGGATGACATTAATAGCCCGGAGCTTCACACAATCAAATGTCAGTTCTCTCCCCGCTAGATTGATAAGGCAGGCTCAAAATGTAATTACTTTGAACAAACCTCCAGGAAATGAATTGTTGAACATCAGGTAGAAAGTTAGAGGAGAATGTGTGGAATAGTATTAGAAGCCGACTTTGTGTGCATGTGTGCTCGAGCGTGTTACTGTACAAGGAACAGGTGTTGGCACGGAGATGTTTGTGGATTTCCGTTTTCTACCATGAGTGAAAATAGAGACTGAAGCTCCTAGACAAGCGTGATGAGGAGGATCATGTGTGTGTGGGTGGACCCAGCCCCGGGTTTCTTTTGTTGTTTGCTTCACAAAGACTCATGACTTGTGCACTCTAATCCCCCAGTGAAGTTTCTACAGAATCAAAGAGACCTGCCCTTCCTCCCTCTCTTATTGAGTGCACAGATAACGTCTTGTAGGACATGCTGTACCTCAGTTAAAATGTTTGTTTTATTATGTTTTACTGAGTATACAGTCTATGAGTAAGAAGACTGATACTATCAAAGAGAGTCATTTAATATACAAAATCTAAATGTATCACTTAACATTTTAAATCTGAAAAGATTCTTACATTTTTAAAGAATAGTTTAAATTGTTGCTGACAAATGGAAGAATCAAAATGAAAAAGTGCCTTTTTAAAATGGATTGTTTATTTTGTAAAATGGCAGGAAATGTTTCTTTTGATTTTATTTTTGGCCCAAATTGAATTTGTGATTCACAAGCTTGACTGCTTGAGTCATAAACGCCCATTTGTACATCTGTAGAAGCTCTCGATCACGAACCATCTCTCGTTATCCGATACCAGCTGGTATTCATCTTTGCTCATTGAATAAATTAAATATAATAGTTTAGTTATGTTTTCATTATAAAGCATGTGCTATCTGCCTTCAGTGTTTAAATGCACTATGACATTTCATTCCACTCTTCGTGTGCCATAGCAACAGTACACCCACATTGACACTCATTCATTAGGTATTCATTGTCTCTACATCTGTTCAAACTAAATGAGATCATTCTAAAGATATATTTTTTCGCCCACTATTGTTTATGCTTGAACCAACAGTTCCCTTGGCGAAGACACACGGTGTACTTATTTCTTTCACACGCTCTAGGTCAGTGCTTCGCAAACCTTTCTCAGTAATGTACCCCCTTTGAAACATTTTCTCAGCCAAGTACCCCCTGACCAACCCCGAACATGTTTGATAGAAAACGCCTATATAAATAATTGCAATATAGTGATGTTCCATCAGTGTGTGATTTATTAACTCCTTCATGCATACATTACTACAAACTAAGGATATTTTCGTCTTTATGCATGAAAAAAAGAACATAACAAAACAGATTTTTTTAGTAATATATGTTTTAAAAAAACAAAGAAAAAAATGATATATTATGCAAAAACTATAAAATACAATTTACACAAATATTATAATAAAATCCACTGTGGTGCCTGATGAGCAACTATACTATCCGAAACCCCATGCATATACAAGAAAACAGCATTAAATTAGCAGCCTCTAATGTAGTGACCACAATGCATGAAAGGGTTAAAAAAACAACGTTGTAACTGAAAAAAATGTGCAATTATAAAGAAACTATGTAATAACACTGCAATGACACTATTTAGGAGTTTTAACTCTGATGTCTTACCAACATGACACAGGTGTTTGGTGCTGAGATGTCTCTGGAGGTGCGCTGGTTTCATCGAGCTGTTGACTAGTTTCTCCCCACAGAAAAAACACAATGCCTGGGGCAGGTTGCCGTTTGTTGACGTGAATCCCATCAAAGCATACGCCTCCTGATATTGACGGCATTTCGTTGGCTCGATTTTGGCTTTCTTTTTTTCTCCGTTGTCCACGTTCCCTGCTGTATTGCTGCTACCTTTTTAACCATGATTCCATTTCATTGTCTATTTGTTATAATCTAATATTGCAACTGGCTTCCCGCTCAGCTTGGTTCCGGGCTATAGCCTGATTTAGCTCTAGTTCTTCCTGTTTCCACCGCAGCGGAGCCGGCTCTAAGCACCGAAAACCGGTTCTTAGCTGGCCCCACTCGGCTGCATGGCAAGTACCAATACTTCACGTTTACGTCGGAGGGGGGGCGAGATTAACCTGAGCAATAACAGTTTATGGCGAGTACGTCAAATACAAGTTTTAACAAGCAGTAGCGCTGAGCAAAGTGACTAGAACGTGACGACACACTTGTAAAAACAGAGAAGAACCAGTTAAGCACCAGAAAAGCACAAGAACGGATATTGAACCCTTGGTGGTTCTAGGAATATTTTTTATAAAATTGTGTTTTCTATTTAACTTATTGTACTATGATTATTTTTGTAATCATGCATGATATATATTTTTTCTTTCTCACCTACCCCCTGCAGTACCCCGACGTACCCCTAGGGGTCCACATACCCACATTTGAGAATCACTGCCCTAGGGTTCCACGTACCCCCATTTGAGAATCACTGCTCTAGATCATAAACAAATACAAATGTCTTCAAGTTTTTTAATAAAGTAACTGTAACAGTACAAAAGCATCTGCCGAATGCACCTAATTAAAATTAAGTAAGTTAGTAGTACTAGTTTTGCAGGTGTGTATTGGACGCATTTTACTACTTTACACACTGTATAATCTAAAAAAGAATACAATATTTTGTATAACCAACAAATGTTTTGTATATACAATTTTAAAAATGCATTATTGATTGATGATAAGATAAGATAAGATGGACCTTTATTGATCCCCGTGGGGAAATGCAGTTGTACAAGCAGCAACAGGGTAAGCGTGAAAAACAGGACAGCACAGATTCACACAGATTAATAAAATCAAAAATAAAATCAAGAAAAAAAATTAAAATAATAAAAGACTATGAAATAGGAGATGAGTAAAAATAGTCAGCATATATACATATTTGGTCATATCAATTATGAAGTATGAAATGAGTTAAAATGACAAGCGAAAATGGACATCTGTACATATAGTGTCATATCTATCTACATATTTGGTCTACTACTAATATATTAACACGGGTTGCGGAAACAGTGTACATTTATGTCCAGTGATTTTTTTTTTAATTAATTTTTTAACATTATTGACCCCTTGTTGTGCAGCCTGATGGCTACAGGCACAAAGGACTGTCCGAGGCGCTTGGTGCTGTGTCGTGGAGGGATGAGTCTGTGGCTGAATGTACTCCTCATCTTCACTAGCTCTGCATGGAGTGGGTGGGAGGGCTTCTCTAGGATGCTGTCGAGCTTCCTCCTCGTCCTCCCCTCTGCCACCTCCTCCAGATTGTCCAGTTGTACACAGCGCTAGCCTTCCTCACGAGCTTGTTCAGCCTGCCAGTGTCCCTAGTGTTTGTGTTTCCACCCCAGCACACCACGGCAAAGTAGAGCACACTGGCCACCACAGACTGGTAGAACATCTGCAGCAGCCTCGTGCACACGTTGAATGACCTGAGCCTCCTCAGGAAGAACAGCTTGCGCTGTCCCTTCCTGAAGAGAGCCTCAGTGTTGTCTGTCCAGTCCAGTTTATTGTTTAAGTGCACTCCCAGGAACTTGTAGCTGTTCACCACCTCCACATCCTCCCCCCTGATGGTGATGGGGGTCAGAGGCCTCTTCCTGCTCCGCCTGAAGTCCACCACCAGCTCCTTAGTCTTGCTGATGTTGAGCTGGAGGTGATTGTTGTCACACCAGCCTACGAAGTTCTCAACCAGGGCCCTGTACTCCTCCTCATTGTCATATGTGATGCAGCTGACAATGGAGAGTCGTCAGAGAACTTCTGTAGGTGGCATGAGCCGGAGTTGAAGCGGAAGTCGGAGGTGTAGAGGGTGAACAGAAATGGTGACAGCACAGTTCCTTGGGGGGCTCCGGTGTTGCTCAGCAGCACATAGGACACGCTGCCCTGCAGTCTGACATACTGAGGTCTGCTGGTGAGGTAGTCTGTGATCCAGGCCACCAGGCTGTGATCCACCTGCATCACTGACAGCTTCTCAGCTAGCAGGTGTGGCTGGATCGTGTTGAAGGTTGATTATAGCTAAATATTTACAAAAGTACAATATTTTTGTCAGGAAATCCATTCTTTGTTAATGTAATATTGCATATAACTTGGATAACAAAGCTAGTGTTTCTCTTCAGGTTTAATAGTTCAGATTAGATTGGCATTTACTTTACTGTAAGATTTCTGTGTCTCTCATCTCAATTGATGACCAGAAGTCAGACATTTAAATAGTTTACAGTCATGTACAGACAATATATTGGAGAGAATATCTGCCCTAATAAAGTCAGACTATACAAAATGTGAGTGAAGTTGTGAACTATAAGGTGTAGTTAGGGATACTGTTTTTAACTACAGCTGGATTTGATGTTAAACCTTACAGGAGGGATGGTGGTTTTGTGTGGCTCTAACTCTTTAAAGCCTTTGGATTTGTTCTAGTATTAGATCAAACATCTGTGAGGGAGGCGCCCCGATGACCCGCTCACCCACTCGTCCCTGTAGCATTACAGATTAGTGGATGGCGAATGCAGCCGGCTGACTGCTTGTCTTTTTAATATTTATGAAAGTGTAACCCAGTGCCCCGTGGTAGCCTCTGCTTATTAACCTCATCCACACCCACCTTCATATGATCGGACTACAAATGTAATTCAGGTTTGCTTTCAAAATCTTATTGCAACTGCTGGATTTGTGAGATTAAAGATTTTTTCTTCAGTGTTTTCGCTATGATTGCTACACCACCAAAAGCAAAAGTAGATGGTTGCAGGCAACACATGACCCAGGTCAACTTCAAACCCAGGACATTTCCATTACATCGAATGCACCTTATTGAACTGAGATGCAGTGAAAAACCAATATAGTAATTCTAACAATTGTCTTTCTTTGGTTCAGAAGCAAAATAAACTCATAAAAGGTAAATCAACCTGTTTTCTATCAGAGCTTACTATTTGAACTCTGAACTTCTAAACATGTGACTGTTTCTACAGACGATGCACAATTAGAATCACTTGTTCGATGGTCAATTGCCTGAAAATAAAAAAATGATTACTTAAAGCTAACATTATTCCGATATCCATCCCCCTGCGCAATTGTAAAATGCACCAGCTTTCAAATAATTGCCTAAAGGATGGCAACATAAACTCCTGCTGTCATTACTCTTTCTTTTACTGCTGGTTGGCATATGAGAAAATGTTCTGACTGCAGCCTAAACAAATGATGAAAATGGAAACATCATACCTCATTGATTTAAGTGGAGCGCCTGCCCGTGGTGCTACTAAAACTTAATCGGTTGGTGTCACGGGTGGCAGCTGTTACAGAAAATGAAGGGGAAGTATTTCTTTCCGTCATGTCGCCTAAACTGAACCGACTATCAACAACTATTATGCTTAAACAAATGTAAACTATACTATAACAAATTGTATATTTGGAACATAACAGGAAATCCTTAAGAAAATGGCATAAATGCTTACATTGGATGAAGTGTACTAGTGCATGTTCATCTGTGTCTACGTACAGCACACATTGTAATGAGTAGCAGAGGGGGGGGGAAATAATGGTATGTTGGAGATGAAACATGTCCACGAGCCACATTGTTGAAAGTGGAGATGAGAGAGCTGGAAATCCTTAGGAAGAAGTCAATAATCTCCTTTATTACACGCAGCTCTGTGCTACATGCTTGCTTCAGGTCTCCGGCTCTTAATAGACGAGGATAAATAGATAGACACACACAAGGGAACACAAGAAGCAATGCAGGGAAATTGCACCACCCATGCTCTGATGAATCCAGATCATTTCCTCCATGTGAGCTGAAATCTAGTTTGCTTTGCATCCGTCTCTGACAGATGAACTCATAAGCATGTTTCCTAATTCTACCGCGGGAACAGTAGAGCATTGGCTCAGGAGAAAATGGAGTATGATTTCCCAGAAACACAAATCCATAGGTATTTTTGTATTGTTTTGTTCTTCCCACAACGCTGCATTCTTGAGCTATCCTCTGTTTTCTTTCCTCAGCCCTTTTCTATGTTAAGTGTTTGGCATTCAGGCTGGTTATTGAGCCGTCCTCACATCTTCCATCCACCCTTATCTTATCTTCCTTCCTGCTATCCATCTTCCTTTCGTTCACCTTAACGTGCAGAATAAGCCATCCATCGACTGGGCAAGTAGGGTCCTTCTTATCACCTGTTTCCTCTCACTCAGACACCTGGTTAGAGACTAATGCTGAGGTCATCAATAGACACATAGCTTCCATCTATTCTCCCTTTAATAAAGCTCTTTATTTCACTTATAAAGAGAATTCTCCTATGTATTCTCTTCCTCTTTTTTCGTCCATCCCCCATTTGTATCAGTCAAATGTCTTCAGTGCACTCTCTCTGGCTCCAGGGACATACTCTAAGTCCTCTGTTATGTGCATATTTCCAACCCTATTCTAGTTCAGTGTATGTAATTTAATTCACAATTCTCTCTCTTTAGAGGAAATTGCCTGTAAGGAAATGTAGTGTCTATGTTCGCTTGTCGGCTTTATTTCTCTTTCAGTGAATGTATTGCTATTTAACACTAAAAAAGGCCGTATTGTATTGGAAGCCGTATAATGTGCGTTGATGTAATTCTCTGTCTAAAAGGAACATCATTATAAACAGGATATTTACTATTTCCAGCAGAAATGTAAGTTCTAAGCCAGATCTTTTTACATTTAGAGAAACTAAAATGTTGTCAGTTTTGGTTCACTTTCTGAGGGTTTTAAATGCTACTATATGTTTATTAATATGTTCATACAGGTAAGGGTGATTTTGGACTGGACTAAAGTATAGTGAAAGTTATATCTAATGTTTGAACGCCATATTTCAAAACATTAGGAGGGAAAATATAAGAAACAACAAAAAAAAAACTCTATAAAGAACATGTAGTTAGTTGTTGTTAATCTAATTTTAATATATTATTTATTAAGGTAGAATAAATGGCTGTGATTACTCCCAGATTCAACTTGTTATTCTTGCTTCTTTATTTAATAGTTTCATCATTTGTATTTCATCAACTGCGTCTTATAACGCCTTCTGTAATGTTTTTCCTTGTGGTTCAGATTAATGCTACTACACGTCTAGTATATTACCGCGTGTGTATAATCTCCAGTGAAGGATTGGTTTTAGCGAGCCGTGCTCCTGCATGCACACACACAGGTGCATAAACATTACACACCCTGCGGCATAATTGTCAACTACAAATCCTCTGCCGGTGACAGTGTACACATAGGCACATGCTGGAAGGCAGCATCATTTCCATTTCAAAAAGCTCCATACTGGGAGGCGTGCTCACATAAAAGCATATTTGGTAGAAATGGATCCAGGTGTGTGTGTGTGTGTGTGTGTGTGTGTGTGTGTGTGTGTGTGTGTGTGTGTGTGTGTGTGTGTGTGTGTGTGTGTGTGTGTGTGTGTGTGTGTGTGTGTGTGTGTGTGTGTGTGTGTGTGTGTGTGTGTGTGTGTGTGTGTGTGTGTGTGTGTGTGTGTGTGTGTGTGTGTGTGTGTGTGTGTGTGTGTGTGTGTGTGCACATGTTTTCCCATGGGCAATGTAAATCAATATTGTAATTATAAGCCTCTCTGTGACGCAGGTTTTATATCCAACTGTGTATATATCTAAAAGGTCCTCAGTCAAACAGCATGAGTGACAGAGAGGGTGAGAAACTTCTTCAAGTATTCATGTTTTGATTTGATGATTGATCTCTGAATGGCTGTGTATTCCATAATGAGTAGGCTGGCATGAAATAACACAATGCACAATTTAAAAGACTTTGTTCAGGATTATGCAATACCCAACCAAAGGTGAGCTGTTGAAAACAAGTCTGTATTTAAATCTTACCGTGTAGGTGTTCCCTTCTTTCCCAGAAAGGAACAGCTTTGTGATCTAATTTATTTTTCTTCTCCTGCTTCCAGATTTCGATCCCAGCCTTGGCATGATGGGTGGAATCACCCCCATGAATCCCATGATGCCCGGCCTCGGTATGGTGTTCAATCCCCTCTCCCAGGATCTGCCAGTTGTCAAGGAGATCATCCACTGCACGACCTGCACCCTCTTCCCCCCCAACCCCAGTAAGTCAAATCAAGTTAATCCTACACTACCTTGTCTGTATGCACAGGAGTCACATCACAACAGTCAACATTATTGGGACCTTGGAGACAGCTTCTACACATGGGAAATACCATGGCAGGGTCCAATGTACCTTAGAAGGCTTTCACTATATCATTGTTTTCCCTAAGCATGAATAAGTGCCAAGTAGTTTTGAAGAGGTATTTTGTTGTTTTAGCTTGACTGCACTGTGGCTGTGATTTATCTAAGGTGACATTATATTATTGGGGGAACAGCAAACGATTATTGTCATTATCAATTCACCTGACAATTACTGTTTCATAAAAGCAATTAATAAGTGGTTCCTGTAAACATCAGAAACTGGTGAAAAAAACACAATTAAAAGTTTCCAGAGCCGAGGGCAGCATTTAGAAATTGGTTGTTTGTCCAACATTTTAAAACCCAATGATACTATCTGTGATATTGACGACATCCAAACCGACTGTTGCCAGATTCATTTCAGCTTGAAACAGCTCTAAACATTTGACATTTTTTCCCAAAAGATCTGCTCAATTTTCCCTGCATGCAAAAAAAGAAAGGTGAATTGACAAATGAGTGTGGTTGTGGCAGATGTCAGAATGTAATATATTTGTTCAGATCTCAGCGAAGACTTGAGATTACGCTTTTGTAGCATATATATGAACCAAAAACGTTATTGAAAATGTGTTCTGTCTTGGTGTTTCAATATAGGAAACATCAATCATCGTGTCGTTCCTCAGTGTTTGTCCTCTTTTTCTGTTTCTCTCATCTTTTGGCCCAGCGATTAACCTAAAAACCATGAATTGCATTTACATCCACACAAATAGCCTTGCTCAAGCGGTTGTTTATATTTGTCTCATCTGCACCTTCCAATTATCCAGTGTTAGAAAACAAATAGTGGGGGTTTGCTTTTGATTGATCCCACCACACACGTATGAAACAGTTTTTCTTCAGATGTGCTTGCTTGTCTGCTGTGTGCATTGTGGCTCATTAAATACTGTTACTGTAACAATCTGTTGTGGAAGATGAAGCTGATTAGAAGTTAGGAATGTCTATTGAGATTGGCGTTTGTTTAGGTAAATGAGCAACGTACTTTGGGACAATGAAACCCTGAGGCTGTGTGTGGAATATTAGAGCCTGTCAAGATCACTCTATGACACAATACATCTGTGTTGAGTTGCCTATATACAAATAAGTACAAAATGAATATCAAGGCTCAATACTAAGTCTAAAATGTTGTTTTGTACCCTAACAACTGACGCTGTGTCCTTAGTGATGCATGGACACACTTACTTGTTGGCATTTCTCCTCTTCAAACTGAACTTTCAACCTTCTCTACCACTGTCCCTCTGTCCCAGTTACACTTCACTCACTTTTTGATCTGATCTCTTCTTAAGATCTTCTTTACTGTCACCTATTTCAGTGACACAAAAAAGTTAATCTCTAAGCCAAGTTTTTTATTCGGCAGACATCTGAGGAAAACTGCCAAGGCTTCATCCTTCTCATGAAAGTAAAATAACTGTGTAAGATTCAGCTCCACATTGTGCACTAAGCCAATGGGGAAAGGTTGTGCCCTCAAAGAACATCCACCTCAGTCTGTGGGTAGTCAGCTGCTCCTTGTAGCATCTCTAAAAATTCCAAGGCAAGGGTCCGGACTAGAAGCAATTCAAAGACAAACACACTGGTTTGTTTTATGCATTGGTTTACAATTCATGTAGATGGAATGTAGTTATAGTAAAACCCCCTCTAGTTGGTTTAGGATTGCATCTCTGCTTCATGCCATGCAGCAATGTAGTTCTGTTGTGTTGGTTTTAAGCCGCATGTGAAGCAGTCAGGATTATTCGCTTCTCTACATGCAAAGTCTAGAGCAGGCACAGGATCCAAACAGGTGAATTTGTGCAGAAGAAGGAAGTGAGCCTGAAGGCAAATAGTCTTTTTCAAAAGACGGAGATTGAGGTTGCAACCAGCTGTGATTGTTTTCCAATCCTGGTGTCTGGGTTCATCCTCTGGGACAGGATCAGGAGCTTGGACTTCCAGAGGCAACTTCCTGTATTACTGCTGCTTCTTTGTGTTTGAGGAGCAGGGAACAATCCCCCCACGATCCCGGGCGCCTCGACGAGGAGATATTCCAGGCACGTCGGGCTCTAAGGAGACACTGGGTCAAACCCAGAAAATGCTGTAAAGATATGTATATCCTACCTAGACTGAAAATATCTCAGGATGTCCTCAGGGAGCTGGAGGACATGGCTGGAGAGAAGGATGTCTGTGAACCTCTGCAGTCAAAACCACCTGTGCATGCAGAGAGCTGTGGACGACTTATAGAAGGATAGGACAAAGAGGCACATGGTTCCATCCAAAATTGATGTTTTAATGGCTGACATTAAAGTTCACCTATCATGATATTTTTAGGCAATAGCATAGGTCTCAGATATATACAAATATATAAAAAACAGGTCTATGAAGTGTTTTGCTCAAGATACCAAACAGATCACCCATTCTAGCCATGCTTCATATCCCTCTATTTCACTTCCTGTTTCAAAAGTGCTGATTTAGGGTATAAAGCTTTAAAAAAAAAAAATTGATTAAAAAAAAAGGAGGGTGCTGAGTTTATGCGGGAGATGCTACCGGCAGATTCTGCCGTGATGAAACGCCATATCATGGATTATCAAGGATTATTTCTGAAACAGTATGGAGCTCAAAGGCTTTCTCTCTTGCCGGTTATACCACAAGGTGAATTCCTTTTTATTTCCTGCTTCTTCACACACATGCTCTGTGCAGTACAGGTTAGCTCTGAGTGTTAGCGATGCTAATGTAAACATGCACCGACCATATTACGGCATATCGGACGCAATCTGGATCAGCTCCGTTGTAGCCCCGTTTTTAGAGATTTGGGAACGGAGGAAAAGAAAGAGGGTTTTATTTTCTGACGCTGCGTGAGTTCCCCGACACACCAGGGGTACATATTTATGTATAAAATACATCAAAAAGTGCATTTTGCATGATAGGTCCCCTTTAAGCTTTGGAGTTTATTGGTTACACCAGATTGCTGAGCAGAAAAAGTATTTCACATAAAAAATGTAGTTGTGAATGAAGTGTTAAGTTATGGGATAATTTCAGCGTCTGTGTCAAGTAAACTGTGTAAACAAAGACGATGGAGCTGTTTGAGATATTAGAGAAGAACATTGATTTGAGAAAAGAGGTGTCATTTATTTAATACTGCATGCTTTTAAAAGTACTTTTGGTTGCCACGAGGTGAGTTTTGAAGACAAAAGTGTTATTAGATGAAGAATTAAATTGTTTTTCTGTCATTTGTTTCAGGGCTGCAAATAACTATATTGTCTTTATAAACTGTTCATTAAAAGTCGCCATTGCAGATAGCACAAATATCCCCAAAATAAGTACCAACAGTGATGCCACAGTGATTAAGAAACTTGAAAATATTCAAGTTTGAGAAGCTAGAATGTATACGTTATGCCATGTCTGTGATCAAAAAGCTTTGAAAAATGATAAACAGATGACTTCTGCTTTGAGCTAACTCTATATGTGGGTCGTTACATTATAGAAGGATACTGTGGGGACAGTAATACAACAGCCCGGTTGGTTTTATAATCAACAAATATTGCTCTGAATGGGAGATGTAAAATGGATGCAGATGGTTTTGAGGGTTATTCGGTATGGCCATAACAAAGGGAAACGAGCCTTGATGCTGGCTGCATCCCGTGTCTAGGCAACAAGGTGCATATGTTGTCTTTCACAAGTAGTCATTACCCTCTAGCCTCACACACTCAAGCTGACACAACGTGCAGCCTCCTCTCTCACTGACCTGTAGCTGTGCGGCAACAACCCTGCTCTCTCCCTCTTCCTCTATCTAGTATGTACATCTTTACCCTCAGTGTGTATATCTTTACCCTCAGTGTGTATATCTTTACCCTCAGTGTGTATATCTTTACCCTAAGTGTGTATATCTTTACCCTCAGTGTGTATATCTTTACCCTAAGTGTGTATATCTTTACCCTCAGTGTGTATATCTTTACCCTAAGTGTGTATATCTTTACCCTCAGTGTGTATATCTTTACCCTCAGTGTGTATATCTTTACCCTAAGTGTGTATATCTTTACCCTAAGTGTGTATATCTTTACCCTCAGTGTGTATATCTTTACCCTAAGTGTGTATATCTTTACCCTAAGTGTGTATATCTTTACCCTAAGTGTGTATATCTTTACCCTCAGTGTGTATATCTTTACCCTAAGTGTGTATATCTTTACCCTCAGTGTGTATATCTTTACCCTAAGTGTGTATATCTTTACCCTAAGTGTGTATATCTTTACCCTCAGTGTGTATATCTTTACCCTAAGTGTGTATATCTTTACCCTAAGTGTGTATATCTTTACCCTAAGTGTGTCATCATCCCGCTCTGTCCCCTCATTTTCCCTCAGTCATGCACCTTAAACCTCTATTTATTTATTTATAGAAGGACCATGCATACAAAAACATTAATCTCAGCAAAGAGAAGAAATGCAATATGCCAGATTATAGCTAACAGCTCATTTCCATCTGTGGTCCTCTTTCACCTTCACCTATCCAGCGCTTAAGATGGAGATAGCGCCTTTATACAGCTTTAAAAGACTTTACACTCAACATTTGGACCCGTGGACTCACTTTGATACTCTAATTGAACATCAAACTCTGTGTTTTCTGTCTCTTCTACTTTATTCAGATGTCTGAAGGCAGTCTAAAAAAGAGATTTCATAATTATCTTTGAAGAAGGATGAAACATATTCTTTTGAGCTTTGATAAGAGTACCAGTGTGTCTCAGGGTTGCAAATGCACACATAAACATTAAGCTTTAATGAAGAAGCCTTCTTCATTAAAGCTCATCCGCTGTTGTTTTCCATTCAAATAAACATCTAAGCTTGACTATGAAAAGATATAAATGGATCAGTCAACAAAGATCCAAATGAAAAACTGACAAATGGACTGTTAGCTTGACATAGGGAAGTCCTGGCGTGCTGGAAATGGTGTTTGTTTCCCTGATAAATCTTTATGTTTGCCTTGTGTTCATGTGTGACGTGAATGGACTAAACAGTGGAGTGTTTGTTAATATAGTTTATCTTCTGAATAACAGCCCTTGAAGGACTGGAGCCTCCTCGTGTGTCAGCACCTCCGTCTATAAAAAAGTGTTTAGCCGGCGGAGGTGATGGATGGTGATGACCTGTGTGAGTGTAACAGACCAGTGGGTGGCCACGCTGACGGCAGGCCTGTTTTCTTTACAGCAGCATCTGTATTTATAAAGAGTCACTTGTCAGACAAACCAGCTTATCAGTCAGTCAATGTTTCATTATGTTCCAGAATAAAGTCATTTTTTAAGATTAAAAGTACACAGTGTGCAGAGTTTTGCCGATGTAGTTTGATGTGGTTTTCTATTTTATTGCAATATGTTTTTTTGTAAGGGCTGTCCCAAGTATAATTCTAAAAGCTTAAGTGAGAAATATTAAAATATATTAATTGTTTCAAACCGGAAGTTGGGTTGCCCCTTCCACTTCAGTGCTATCCCTTGTGAAAATTACTAAATAATAATTCATTTTGATTATGTACGATGAATAATGTTGGATTAGTATAACAAATATAAAATGTAACTAAAAAACTGAACAAAATAAATGAAGCATTAAAAAAGAAACGTATTTGGATTACCGTGGCAACAGTTGAAGCCTGGGTCAGCTCTATTTTTTTAATATTTTAATCCTGAATATATACAAATTTGGAAGAAATATTATAATAATATGATGCTTAATTTCTTAAGCTGACTCTGGTTTATTATTTACTTTCTCTAGCCTGAACCCTGAGGCCACTTTTTCTCCACTCTGTTTTCTTTGTCTGCATTTTAAAATGATCGGCCTTGAAATGTCCGTCTCAAGGTTACTCAAAGCGACAGACATATCGAGTCAGAATTTGGACAAAAAGACCCTCTTTAAGCTCTGCCTGACAGCAGCGTAGCGTGTTTGTTATATCTTAGTTGATCCTGCAAAATCTGCCCACTCTATCCTCACCCTGTGTTTTTATGCAAATGAGAAGCAGGAAGACCTCAGGCAATTACTCAGGTCTGCTAACAAATGCTTTTATATATTGTAAGTTATCCTGTTTTTCTTGTGATTCAATCAGTAAATCATGAATACTTCATTGAAATCTTGTTCGTAGTGTATTTGCATAAAATGTGCTAAACAGTGGGGTTCAGTATCACAGCAGGAGAGAAGAATTATCTCTCTCCTGCAAACTGTTCTAAGCAACTACAAACAAAGAACAAACTTTGTATTGCAAAACATTTATTGTTTAATTTGCAACACATTGGGTTACTGCTGCACTGCAGATACACGCTTTACAACATCAGGAGGATACGTCCCCTCCTGACCCAGAAAGCGACAAAACTCATCTCACGCCTAGACTACTGCAACTCCCTCCTGGCTGGTCTACCTGCATGTGCCATCCGACCTCTGCAGGTCATCCAGAATGCAGCGGCTTGTCTGGTCTTCAACCTTCCTAAATTCTCCCACACCACGCTGCTCCTCCGCTCCCTTCACTGGCTTCCAGTAACTGCTAGAATCCACTTCAAGACAATGGTACTTGCGTACCATGCTGCGAATGGATCTGGCCCTTCCTACATCCAGGACATGGTTAAACCGTACAGCTCGTGCACTCCGCTCTGCATCGGCCAAACAGCTCGCTGCACCCACACTGCGAGGGGGACCCAAGTTCCCATCAGCAAAAACACGTGGGTTTGCTATCCTGGCTCCAAAATGGTGGAATGAGCTCCCCATTGAAATCAGGACAGCAGAAAGCCTACACATCTTCCGCCGCAGACTGAAAACTCATCTCTTTAAACTCCACTTTGAGCGATAGAATTACTAACAAAGCACTTATATACTAATAAAGGGCTGGCTTATCTAAAGCCAGTTGAGTAGCACTTGAAATGTTTGGCTCTATGAAACCTGATGTACTTATATGATTCTGTTTTCTTCAAGTTTGTATCTTCTTGGTCGAATGCACTTATTGTAAGTTGCTTTGGATAAAAGCGTCAGCTAAATGTAATGTAATGTAACTGCACCCGTTCTGTCCTCTGTCCTCTTTGCGCCCCATGTCTCCGCCAGACACTAATGCACTGAAAAGGTCAGATGGGAGCTCTTTGTTGCCTCTGCCAATGAAGCGTTCTTTGTACTCGCAAGCTTTTTCTGCAGCATCTTTCACTTTTTTCTGTCCATCCTAACTCAAAAATAGTTTAATCCACCAATTCAGGACTTCAAGGAACACAACCCCAGTCAATATTTGGCTTTCCCAGGCACATTTAAAAGAAAAGAGGAGGCAGAGAAAGTTAAAAGTGAGGGACAGTGCTGGCTCCGACTCAGGGACTAAAAGTTTGCAGCAGAGTACTGCATGAAAGTGGCTGAATCAGCGGGGGGACTGTGAGCTGATAAATATTTCTAAACAAAATAAAACTATGACTGGATTCTTGTTTTCACTGCTCAATATCCCATGAATATTTGTCTATTTGTTAAATATGAATGAATGAATGACACCAGGCAGTCGCCCTGCTGCAGAACCTCATTTCAGCTGTTTGTATGATGTCTCTTTATTTCACTAACCACATTTTTGACAGCTGGAGTTATTTTTTAAATTCGAGTCCTGAATGGGAATGCTTTTTATTTAGCGATGGCAGCGGGCAGTAAGAGCTTTTACATGTTTGTGGTGAGTAATGGGGTTAAAAAAAAAGGCATCCAAAAGGCCAGATCTGGAATTCTGACTGAGGCAAGAGAACTGTTAGACTGGATCAACTTCTTTAAAACTGTTAGTCAAAAAGAACAGACTTTTATTTTAATGTGTATGCAAGTGTGCGAACCCTTTTAGACCATACTACTTTGTGATAGTCAGTAAAAGCTGATAAAAGTCTTAATTACTGCAACCAACTAATGCCCAGTCTTGAAATCCATTTGATTACATCCATATAAGACCTCAAGATATCTCAATTAATCCACTTACCGGTACTGCTTATCAGCTGTGCCCCCATGACACACCTCAGGTATCCCACCAAGTTTAACTCCAGCTCTTCCAGATTATCGATATTTGCTCGGGTGGGAGCGTCAGTACCGGTAATTTTGAGGTCTTTCTAGTACACATCCGGAAATCCAGCATTCTCAGCGTTCCACTGATTAGCCGGTTCACTCCACTTAGACCCCGCTAATCACATTCATCATGGATGAGAAGCCTGATCTATCGGAGATTAGATCAGTCAACACTCATCTGTGAAGAAGAAGTGATTTCTGCAAAGCAGACCTTCCACATGAGAGGATTTGCACTTTGTGGCGAAAAGGAATTCATTTCCAACATGGAATAGGTTTGATATTAACATTTAAACAAAAAACGATCTGAGAATATTAGTCCAAGTTATCATTATTCATGCTTTATGCTTCATCATTTTTCTCAGTCAAGTGCTATGTTCAAAATATGACCTCATTGATTATTGCAGCAGAGTGCAGTCTGCTTTTCAAACTAGTTGATATCATATCACATTTGTTTCTGTTTCTAAATGTTGCGTGACATGGCTCTTATTCTTCTCTGCCTGGATGTGGAGTTACACCCCAGGTCCTTTTGGGGATTTATTTGTCATTTATGCCTTCTGGATATTTTGTATTTGCTTTTGTTTTCCTCAGTCGTCATGTGTGGATTGGATACTTTATCACAGGAGTCTCCCTTATGCAGTTTTTGCAGTGCCATTTATCTTAAACATATTTCCTTATATTTGTAACCCACATAATGCTTTCTTTTTGTATGTATGTCTTTCAGTTTTCTCAAATTCTGGTTTATATTAATACATTCTATGCCTCTTTTGTATAATGTGCATTAAAAAAAGGATAAACACCAAGGCCTTTGTTATTTGTTTAACATGTTGGAAGCAGTACCATTCAAATGTTGGCATTTAAAGTAAGAATAAATACATATTTGTATTAGAGCGACAGTACTAGTGAGCAGCTGCTTCTTGTTTTGTTTCTCTGTTCAGGTCTTACAACATTGTTGCTATTCGAATTGTCTTTCATTGAAAATAATTAAAGGCATATTTTTTTTTTTTTTAGTTAAAACAAAAGACGGGAAATCAGCCCGGCTCCTCAGGTCTGCCAAAATGATTTCCAGCACTGATATAATCATAACCATATGTTCCTGCCCCTGGACATATTGTATTCAGCTTCTTAAAGAGCATAATTCATTCTCAAAATCGAGTTTCAGTCTTCTGAGGCAGCTGAATCATTTCTTGTGTACCTCGTATTTCAGCTGTATTATCTCCACGTCAATGCGAGTGCACACAGTTTCATCATTCTGGATATTTATTTACAGCCCTGTCTCAATATTTTAACCTAGCGATGGTTGATAAATAACTCTTTATTCTTCCTTTTTTCCCACTACTTCTGAGCAGACCTCCCCCAACCGGCCACGAGAGACCGCCCTCCGGGTTGTAAGACGGTGTTTGTCGGCGGCGTGCCGGAGAACTCCAACGAGCAGCTCATCGTGGAGGTCTTCGGGCAGTGTGGGGAAATCGTCGCTATACGCAAAAGCAAGAAGAACTTCTGCCACATCAGATTTGCTGAAGAGTTCACTGTGGACAAGGCTCTTTTCCTGTCGGGTAAGCTGTCATAACTGCTAACCTTGTTGTGAAAGTGTTAATTGTTATGATATTTCATTGTATTTGTGTCAGTTGCACTTAGACTTACGGCCCGTCCACACACAGGCACGAAAAAAATCTTGAAAAATCTTGATGCTGGGCGTGTCTGAAGCTTGGCGATTTCACGCGCCCAAGGCGACCAACAACCAATCAGGAATCGCCAAGGAATCTCCCGCCCGCCCCAGGCATACAAAGCAATTCAAAAACGAATTGTTAAAATGAAGTAAACTGGATATAAACTCCCCAAACAGGGGAAAACCTACCAGTTTCACCAACTGTCTCTGCCACCTCCCTCCATGCCTGGTTCCTCCGGTTTAGGTCCCGGTAGGTGAACAGAGAGCAGTCGTAAAGGACCGGGACATTTCCTACAGCGATGATTAATTTATCCTCCATTTTATGACATATGGAAAAGACCTGCGGTATCTGCATACACGCAGTTTCATTGGCTAGCGCTTGTACTGGCGGGATTTGCATAAATGGGATTTGATTGGCTGATGCCAGCTTCGAAAGCATTGGGAGGATCAAAAGTTGAACATTGCTCAACTTTTGATGCTTGCAAAGCCATGCTCCGCTCCCCACAATGCAGTTCGGCGAAGATTCAAAATCTTCTACGTCACCCCATTCAAGTGAATGGGTGAAGCTTTGAAAGATTTTTTTCATGCCTGTGTGTGGACGGGCCGTTAATGTCAAGCAAGAACACATGGAGGCACACAGTAGACCCCGGGTAGGAAAACTTCCATTTATTTTCCCATAAACACTGTTATGTGACATTCAGTCATAGCACTCGGCTGGTGGGCAAAATATCAACCGCACCATATGTCATCTGGTTCCTTGATTTAAATCAAACTATAGATACAATGAAGGCTTATATATATAGTCTCCCAAGGTGCGTTTTGTTAGAAATCTCCAACAATGTATGTTGCTGACTGTAACAGCTTTAAAATCCAGTTAGAGAAATCCATTGAGAAATTATTTTACAATTTGAAGCGTAAATGAATTCACATTTTGAATGAATAATGCCTCGAAACAAAAACGCATTTAAAGTACAAGAATGCGGCTCATTACTCATATTATTGGGAGCTGGTGAAATAATTAAAACAGTTGGCTTTAAATCATTAAATTATTCACAGAAAAAAGACAAACCTCTTCCCATCTGTGTGGGCCTCACTATAGGAAAGGACACTCACAGGTCAAACACAGCCTAGAGGCTCACAAAACAGAAATTATAAATGACCATTAGGTAAAAAAAAAAGCATCTGTACTAACCATGTGACGCCAGCTCATTGTTTCTTATCTAATCTTCATTTTCACAGCGGCTTCTTGAGCTGATAAGTCTTAAATTCTCTCTGTGCTGGCTGTGTATTTCTACTCTGAAAAACCTATTCAACCTATCAGTGGCTTCAGTTGCATTTTCCAGCATAAGTGTGTGTTCATGCATGTGCAAATTTGTGTGCGTTTTTTTGTGGGAATTAGTTTGAATGAAAGGTCCTGGGATTTCTTCTGCCTCAGTTCTCACAGTGAGACGTGGGAGCCGAGGTCCATATATTAGCAAGATGACAGGGCTGTGTAGTTTTCCCATAAATAATACCCCACCCACACACACACACACACACACACACACACACACACACACACACACACACACACACACACACACACACACACACACACACACACACACACACACACACACACACACACACACACACACACACACACACACACACTGTGCAAACACAGTACCCAGCAATGACACTTCCTCTAGCAGCCCCAACACATTGAGATCTCCCCCTTATGAAATATTGAAGCTGTGGTTGATTGGGAGCCTGAAGCAGAGAGACTGAAGTCGAAACCCCCATACTCTCGCTCATTTCTCTTCCTGTTTGCACTGGCATCTACCCACCCCCCCCCCCCCCCCCCCCCTTTCTCCTGTGATGAGTGTGTTGGGCCTCACAGTGGATCACACTGGGCATCATTACTGTGTCCGGCTACAGCACACACTCACAAATGTACCCAAACACCCTCTGATCATTTCAACCAATTAAATCACAAAATGGGCCTGATTTCACTTCAGATCCGCAACCAGCTATTAGTGAAAATTAAGTTAGGAGGAGAGTTTGAGGATGAGAAGGAAGTAGTGAGTATAAGAGGGAGTAATGAGGGATATTGGGTCCTTTCAGTGCCTCGAGAGCAGTAATTTATCTCCTCTAGTCCCCCTTGTGTATTGAGAAGTAGGATGCACGTTTGTACTCTACGTAAATGGTGTCAAATGGAGGGATTACACATCAGGATAAAGAGAAAGGGTGGAGGCAGGTAGAGCCTGCTTAGTGGCATGTGTTTATCTATTGTTGTCTAAATACAGTTTGCTGAAGGTGACTCAAAATGACTCCCAACCAGAAAGAAACCCTAGAGTAAAGCTCATGCATGAACCTTTTAGCCCTCCTGTTCCTTCTTTTCCTATTTTACTATTCAGTTGACTCCACGCCTCCAGGCATGTTTTCCAATTTGCATTAAAACCATGTATCGTGCCCATGATTTAACTTTTCATTTTCATGAGCAATCCAGAAGATGTAAGACTAGCTGATTATCATACACTATAGAATATTTAATTAAAAACGATTGCCGTCAGGTTGCGAATGGGAAGTGTGAAGTTGACAGCTGTCAAAAAGGAAAGGCATTCAGGCGTGGCGGTGCTTCAGTGGTCCTAAGGTAGAAACCACACAGCCGTGACTTCCTCAGTCTGAATCCAACTTGGGATCTTTGTCACATGTCACCCTTCTCTCCTCTCTTCTCTCTCTCTTTCTTCTTTCTTCTACTGTCAAATATCTCATAACAAGAATTAGATGCTCCAGCTATGATAACAGCTATGGTCAGGCAGCACTGCTTTGAGCTAAATGCTAACGTCAGTATACTACCATGCTCACAATGCTAATGCTAATATGTGGATGTTAAGTAGGTATATTGTTTGACATGTTTACTATTTGAGTTATTCTGGCACTAAAGGCCTTCTACATCTGAGTCGGAGGGTAATTGTCGTTTTTTTTTGTTGCCATTTGGTACTAAACTAAAGTTGTGGACAAATTAAAGGTTTTGACCTGATGATAGCTTTACATCACCAAAGATGATTACCATTACCATTTACCCTGAGGGGAACATGACTGTGTGCAGCACATTTCATGGAAATCTATTCAAATAGAAGCTCATAAATTTAACATTTGACACAAATGTCAACCCTTTGCTTGGGGAAAAGTCAGGGCATCACCAAAGTTGTCACATTGAATGTATACACCAAAATGTTGAAGCCACCCTAAGAGCTGCAAAAATGTAGTTAGTCAAAGTTCATTTTTAAATATCATGGGCATTTACACAGCTGCAAAATGCACCGCACATTGTGAAAATGACATCAAACTGTCAGAGCAGACCAATTACTTCATTTTAATTTAGTTCCCTGCTGTCCCTTCTGCTTCTCTCAGCATATTTACTTTTCATATCTTCCACCTCCTTCTATATCCTTTATAGTTAATTACAGCGCTTTTTTTTTCTGCTATAGGTTACCGTATCCGTTTGGGCTCCAGCACAGACAAAAAAGACTCGGGCCGCCTCCACGTGGACTTCGCCCAGGCCAGAGACGACCTGTACGAGTGGGAGTGTCACCAGCGCATGTTGGCCAGAGAGGAGAGGCACCGGCGCAAAATAGAGGACGATCTCTTCCGACCCCCCTCCCCTCCTCCCATAGTGCACTACTCCGACCATGAGAGCAGCCAGCTGGGAGACAAGATCAAAGGTTTGGCTAAATATAAAACATACACAGTAAAATATGTGCATGACATGAAAGCAAAAACATCGGTAACACATATAGAAGTAACACCTTTGAACATATAGTGGTATCTCAACCAGGCATTAATAAGTACAAGTAGTTTGGTATGTGTGTCCATTTGCAGGAAGCCGCCCAATTTTAAGACAAAGCATTACAGGAAGTGTACTAACAGCAGTTCTAACAAATGTGTTGATTAAAAAAGGCTGTAAACATAGTATATCAGTGTATCCTTCCCCCCGCCCATGCTCCTCTCCCTTATCTTGTCTCTTGTCCTCTCGTCTCGCTTCTTCCTCTCCATTTTCTCTTCTCCGCTGTGGTTTCCACGTCTTCTCAGCTTTCTGCCGACTTTCTGGCTGAATACACCTGTTTCGCTAACGAGCAATGACACTTCCAGGTCTCAGTCACAGTTTCCTGATAACAAAATGGCTGTGACTTTCTGCCTCTTTGACATCCGCGTGCGTCTTTCTCGGCTCCCCCTCCCCTCGTCATGGTGTAAAGGAGTCTAACACAGCGTTGTTTCAGCCAAGGATTTGTTTCTGAAGGCTGCAGGCTGCTGTTGTGAAAACACACATCCCGGTTATTTGCTGTAGATTTAGACATGTCAATGCCAGTTATACTCCTGTACTGTAAACCCAATGTTCATTTGTATGACAAGAAGCTCACTGCAGAGCATTTTACTTAGACCATTTTTGTATTTGTTACTTCTCTCATGTGTCGTTGAGGTCTGCGAAGGTGTTCTTTGTTACAGAGCATATGTCAGTCTGTACAGTTCTCAATTTTCCTTTCATCCAACAGCACAGATGGCTTTTTGTTCTCCTGTCCTTGTTCTCTACACTTTACAGTAGATGTTTTATCTTTTTTTTCCGCATCACTTTGGCTTGATCAAATTAACCCAGACGTTACTTAGTCTACTTTTCACTCAACAGAATAAAAAGGGCTTTCTATCGCATGTATTTGAAGTGAACTTCATGTGCCTTTATGTTATTCTTCACATTGTTTTTTACGTTGTTCACAATTTACAGCCTTGGGTATAATGTATTGCTTACTTTTACACAGTTTTGTTTTCCTTTCCTCAAGTATCCGAGCACTGTTTTGATGTCTCCTTGTGTAGAACCTGATTCTTTATTTCTTTACCCCGCTAGATGATGGCAAGTTTCCTGAAGCAGTGCATGTGCTTTTGACCTGGCTGGAGAGAGGAGAAGTCAACCGAAGGAACGCCAATAACTTCTACTCCATGATCCAGGCGTCCAACGGCCATATCCGCCGGCTGACGGGCGAGAAGAGTCAGCATGAGAAGGAGGTGGAAGAAGCCAAAGACAAGTTCAAGATCGCTCTAGCCGGCATAGTTGGTCAATGTGAGTCGGTTCTCAATCACACACAAACTTGGATGAATAATTAAGTGTATACTCTATGTACTGTAAGTGTACAACATTGTTATCATTTTTGTATAAAGGTCAAATAAATAGATTATAAGTTAAAGTTTATCACTAGCATACACTTACCATACTCCTTGTTGTGCAGTATAAGTACAGGAGGAGGATAATAATCCATACTTGGCCAAGTTTCTGGTTCTGTGTAAGTTTCCTTATCATAGGAACACACACTACATAAACACACTGTAAGAATGTTTCTGCCTGAAGTTCACGATGCTGCAAATACGTAAGTATACGATTGTTCACAGCCCATCATCAACTCTCACACCATGCACAGACCATGTGCGCTCAGCATAGTAAGACACACATTGTGGATTTATAGGTTATTGAGTTAAAAAGGTGTCATGAAAGACATTTTGTTTAATGCTAGTTTGTTTTTGGGAGGATGGCTTCAAGGTAAGTTTAATGTATTTCCTAACAGTGTTATATGACTCTACATTTTGCATTCATCGTCCTGCTCATGTTACTTCCGAGATACAAATATCTGAAGCATTAAAGAAAAAAGAATTCTGGTTCATGTGATCATGGTGGAATATGTATTCATGTTTTCTTTCGATGAAAGTAGCCAAACACATTAATCGCATGAATACTGTGGAGGCCAAACATACACAGCAAATGCAGGCTTGGCTCATTCCAGCTGATGAAAGCCCAAAGGAAAAGCCTTCTTCTACCCCACCTTTGACAGCCTAGGCTGTGCAGCTGCTGGTTAACACCATCGCCTGCGGCACTTTGTCTCCCTATATCCCACAACATTCATGTCAAATAGAACGTAAACATCTTTCAACATCAAGTGAAGTTCCCAGTTTTTGATTTCTGGATAAAATACATGCAGAAGACGATGGAAGGTGTATATTTGTATAAACCACACAGAGACAGAGGTTGTTGCTAGTGCTATCCATCCTCCACCATTTCAGCCCAAACAAACACTTTCCTATTCATGGCCCTGCCCTCCTCCTGCTGCATTGCTGGTCATATTAATGATATCACAGAGACTGGCCTCCTGTGAGGGCGTTTACAAGTCTGTTCATATCATATCAATTCGGCCAGTCTCGTTTATTTTTGTTGCCATCCACTTATGTCTGTCTCTGATGGAGTACGTCACCTTTACAGGGCAAGTCGCACATATTGTCACTTAATCCCGATGATGTGTAGCCATGCAGATGCTTTTATGTGCCCTGCTTTTAAGTTAGTGGCCTCTCAGTCTTCTGCTGCTGCACTAATATGGAGGAGGAGCAGAGATTCCATTATTGGTGCTCGAAGCATTGAAGAAATACCTTTGAAAGGCTTTAAAAGCATCTTGGCCTTTCTAGAATAATATGTTACTTTTTTTAAGATAATCTGCAGAGTCTCTATCTGAACTTCTTTGTTGCATATAAGCTCACAAGCCTGAAATTCTGTCCGTAGCGTCTCCTCTCTTCACTGCCTTCACCATCGATCTGCTCCATCAAATTACAGGGTTCTGGGAAGATTGTATTGATCTCTGTACTGTTCACTCTCTCGCTCACTCTGCAAGCGCGCACACACACACTTAGTTGGTGGTGATATTGACTCCCCCCGTCCCCCCGTCTCCCCCCCCTGTGTACATTAGGACCTCTGGGATACAAAGACCACCCATACACACATGACCACTCACATGACAACAGATAGATAGCTGAGAGGGGAATGACTATATCAATACCCAATAAGATCAACCCTGACAGCATACACATCACATGTATGAATAGTTTAATACCTCAGAGTCAAAGGTCTGCTCCTAATAAAGGACTCCGTTACTCAAAGACGTTTGTTAGCTCAGTTAAGTGTTATGTTTCTACACTAGCAATTTGCAGATACAGCTTTACTGAAGGGTTAACTACTGACGCTTGAAGAGTTGTGAATAGAGAACACTATTTTACTTTAATGAGATGTCCTTGGGCAAGGTTATTAACAGTCTTCTGCTGCAGTCAAGCTGCAGGGTGGTCAACAGTTTCACGCTTAAAGTAAAAAGGTTATTATTGGGCGGCTTATTGTTGCTTTGCAAAATGTCCCTTGTTAAATAAATGTTAAAGAAGAAATCCATGCTAACATCTCTAGAATGTCTTTGTCAACACCCTGATGTTTCGAATGTTTGTTTTGCCACATTCGCTCTCTTAGTTTAGCATTATAATTAATAATATGTGTCACACAAAGTAAAGCTGAGCCTGATTAGAAATGTCATTAGTTTTAAAGATATTTGATTATACAACAAAGAATTTAACAACAAAAAATCTGGTTATAAATTCAAAGTAAAAGTTTTTAATACTTAATTTAGATGCAATTCATCCAATTATCGTCAAGACAATTTAATCAAAACCACATACTTCCTGGAGCCAGAACACTGGCTCACACATTTCTTATTTTCGATATGAAGTAGGATATCATATATTATTTATGTATGTAGGAAAACGGCATGATTTACTTAGTTTGTTTAAGCTTTGCGCGTGGGACCTAACTGACCAACCATCTACGAGTTGATGCACTTGCATCAGCTGGTAAGTATTTCACACACTTGTACACACACGTGTATAAACAAACACAAACACACACACACAGAGAGTGCTTAACATCCCTAGTTGACTCCACTTTCTCACTCCTCTGCTCCTTCCCACCTGCCCTCTGTCTTTCTTTCTCTCTGTGTCTCTGGATGGTCTCTGGTCCTTCCCTGCGTCCCGCCACAGTTGAACAGATTGTGTCTGTATTCCAAGCTGCTTCCAAACAAAAGGCATGGGACCATTTCACCAAAGCGCAGCGCAAGAACCTGGACATGTGGCGCAAACAAGCAGAGGTTAGTACACTTTGATTTCATCCTGTTGTTCACGTGATTTATGGAAACATAGACCTTTTTGTTCAACGCCTGTCTCTCTCTTTACTCATTGTAAAAAAAAAAAATGATAGTTGCTTATATTAGGGCTACATACTTTTACTCGATTTCAGCAAAATAGGTGAAGTCAAAAGAGCAGACTCCTTGTTACAGTAAGTACAGAACAGGTACCTGCTCACTCCAGGTCAAAACCTCCCCCCCCCCCCCCCCCCCCTCCCCTGTGAATTGGATACATGCTGCCGGGTGAGTTTTCCATCTCTAAGGGTGTCCAGGAGACAGGTAAATCTGTATAAGCCTTCTCCCCCTGCAACAACACATGTAATGTTCTTTGAGAGGATAATTAATGATGAAATTCTTGAGACATAAAAGCGTGTTATTCATCTTAAAATGTAGCATTTTTATAATCAAGTACCTGCTTACCTTTTATTATTGTTCTGCCGAATGGATCGTAATTAGCATGATGAAGGGTGGTTTGTAATGAAGGGTCTGGAGTGTGGTGCAGTCCTGGGTCTAATGGACAATATAAGATCAAATCTAATTGGTAAGTTTCCTTGAACCTCAGTATTAAAAACAAAAAGGAGATTAAAGGTGAAGCAGCATTCATCTTGTACAAAAACTCCTCTTTAAAGGTAGGTGATGCCAATCCAAATTGTTGTTTTTAATTTTAACTTTTGCTGCAGAATCATATAAATAATGAATAATATAAAACTTTACCCATCTGTTTGTTAAAACCTTTCCTTATAATAGCTTTGTGGAGGTCTCTTAACACACACTTGATGAGTAGGTAGGAAGCTGGAGGAAGCAGGTGTATATGCAAATGCTGGAGTGCATGTCTGATCGTGTGACGTCAGTAAACCTCTTCTGTATTGTTGTCCATTCCCTCGTCAGTCCTTGAAGGTCCCTAAAGGATATGCTCAATGGAGAATCACTGTATATATACACTGAGACAGGAAGTATTGAAATCTGTTCTGTGGATACCAGAGTGTTTTCATCAGGCCTCCAGGGATCTGTCTGTTCTTTCTTTTTGTTTCCTTTATAAAGAGGCTGTATACACACTGCATGCACCAGGGAGTGGAGCATGGATGCAAGTAAAGAGACCACAGTGTGTGGACATTTCACTGCATTCTATGTCCTTACTAAGAAAACATTAGTATGAAAAAAATGTTTTAAGTGACACACTGGTTCAAAAAGTATTGGTAGTTTTTCAGCGTGTCTCCACATACACTGTTTTTTATTCTGTGTGTGTAGGTCTCTCTGTGTGTTTTGTGAGACAGATTAAGTCATTTTGACACAAAGCTCTTGGTTCAGCATTTTCCCAAATTGCGTCTGTATTTTCTGTGCAGCTGCCTGTTAGCTTCTAGGGAGTTTATACACAGTAGAGCATTAGCCGAGACCATTGAATAGCAGGTGTGATAGGTGAGGTAACACTTGAGTGGCTAAAAAATATATATATCCCTCAAAAATATTGGACAGCTACGTACAGCAATCCAAACAGGACATTTGACAAAGCGGCGTTTTGCAAAGAAGAAAACAAAATGACCGCATTAATCTGAACGAGAGGGATGGATTATTGTTTTTACAACATAATTTCCCGATTATTCTAGAATAAATCCTTTTAGTGGGTTAAGTACATTCTTAGAATAAGTGAGAAATTGATTTAACTTCTGTTTGACAGCCTTCACACTGTAAAAATAAGAAACTGTAAATGTATGCAATCATTTAGGGCAGGGGTGGGGAACCTCCGGCCTCCGGGCCGTATACGGCCCGCGAGACCATTTGGTACGGCCCTCGAGGTAATTTATAAACACACGCAAAAAAGAAAAAAATTCAAGAAATCTAGACCGCAAAATAATTAAACAAGCTTGTTTTTCCTGGCCAAGGTCAGGGTCCTTGAACACAACACGAGCCTAACGTGTCATCACGTGGTATATGTCTCGTCTGACAGGAGTGTAGTTTTGATTGATTGATTGAAAAGTTTATTAACAGCTTGTATATTGGGTACAGTACAGTACAGCTCAAAACATACAATTGTTAAGGGGATGCAGACCAGAGAAAGACTTTCGTCTTGTTTACATCAGGGTCCCCCATTTCCAATTCATCATATCATTTAAGACATACAAGACATATTTGACATACAGATGGCTTATTTACAATTTACATACAGGTGTTTTTTTACATACAGATGGCTTACTTACAAATTTCATTTTAGATTTCGTTCTAATACATCCTAACCGGACATTTAAGACATACCAAGTCTACAGATATACAGTTAGTAACAGAGTCTAAAATGCGAGTATATACATAGATGGGGGGGAAGCTGTCCATTGTACGACAGGTTGAGATTTGTACCATTACCGGAGCCAGTTTTGCAATGCTCTTCCCCGAAGGTGCTCTTTAAGAGAGGTTTTGAAGGTAAGTATAGTTTTACTTTCCTTTACAGTAGTGGGAAGAGCATTCCACCTTGATGTGGCATAATTGCGAAACGTGTATTCCCCTTTTTTTGTGCCAAATCTGGGTTTTACATGATTTGTGGAGCTCCCTCTGGTGTTATGATCATGATATTCCTTGACCTTTGGGAAGAATTTTGACATGTACATGGGTACCATAGAGGTGTATTGGATCTTGTAGACCAGGCCCATTGCAAGTAGCTGTACTCTGTCGTCTACTCTAAGCCATCCTAGGTTGTCAACGTGGGCAGAGGTGAGGTGGGTTCTAGATGAAAGGTCAAGCAGTAGTCGGACCAGTTTATTTTGTGATGTTTGAAGTTTTATTTTTAGCGCCTTGGAGGTGCTATGGTACCATGACGTGCAAGCATAGTCATAGTACCCTTGAATGAGTGCTCCTGCCAGAGTTTTCAGGGTGTTTTTGTTTACCAGAGAGGAGATCCGGTATAGGAATCTAGTTCTTTGATTGACTTTTTTTATTACATTGGATGCCATTTTGTCACAGGAGAGGTTTGCCTCAAGAATAGATCCTAGGTATGTAATTTCCTTCTTACTTGTGACAATAATGTCACCCACTGCAACTGAGAAGTCGTCGGATTTGCTGAGATTATGTTTCGAACCGAAGAGAATGGACTCTGTTTTACCCAGGTGTAATGATAATTTATTATCGGAGAGCCTGGTGCAGATTCTGCCGAGCTCGGAGCTGAGGATTTTTTCAACCTGCAATCTGCTCCTGTCAGAGACCAGCAGGGCTGAGTCGTCCGCGAACAGGAACAAGTTGCAGTCACATGCTGATGACATGTCATTTGCATAAATTAGGAACAGTAACGGACCTAATATGCTTCCTTGTGGAACACCACAGCTCACTGGGAGGGGGGGGACAGAGTACCGTTTACCTCCACCATCTGTTCTCTCCCCTCCAGGTAGGATTGCATCCAGCTCACCGATAGTTTATCAAAACCAATTGCTTTTAGCTTGTCAATCAGAATGGGGTGATTGACAGTGTCGAAAGCCTTTTGCAGGTCCAGCATCACCATGCCGCAGTATTTGCCCTCGTCCACCTCTTGTTTGATGTGGTCGTTTAAATAAAGAAGGCATGTGTCAGTGGAGTGGGATGTTCTAAAGCCAGATTGAAATTCATAGATTAGTTTCTTGTCCGCGAGGTACTTTTCGACCTGTTCATATACTATTTTTTCCATGACTTTCGAGATGGAGGTAAGTATAGAAACAGGGCGGTAGTTGCCTGGGTCCAATTTGCTGCCCTTTTTGTGCAGGGGGGTTACTCTTGCAATTTTGAAGTCTTTGGGTACTTTTCCCTGTTTTATGGAGAGGTTAATTATGTGAGCTATGACTGGTGAGATGGCGGTTGCTGTGTCTCTGAGGAATTTGGAGGGGATATTGTCGTGGCCAGTGGCCTTGTTAGGTTGGAGGGCGCTCAGTTTAATGAGTACCTCTGCTGATGTTACCCTTGCTAGACTGAAATCATCTTTGCGTACCCCTAGGTTTTTGTAGTAGGTCATGATGTGATCTACTCCAAAAAGCCCTGAGTGGGAGGGTAATTTATTTACAAGAGTTGTGGCTATGTTTGTAAAAAAAATGTTCAAGTACTTGGCCACGTCCAGTTTGTCTGTGATGAGCCTGTTATCTGTCTTTATGTTTAAGTTCGAAAATCTCGTTTTGAGTTTTTTACTGCAGCCAAGCTGGTTATTGAGTAATTTCCAAAGAAGTTCCAAAGTTCTAACGGAGAGCACCAGAACGCGGCTCCGGGCCGGGACTTCACAAATTGCAATACCCATAAGGAGCTGTACACATGCCGCAGTTTTTGCGTGGCTGTGTCTTTAGTTGAAAGCCCAGTGGCGATCTGTTCATCTGTCATACTGATCATACAGTCAATAACGTTGTTGTTATTAGCATCTGGTTAGCTAGCTATGCTAACGAATATAAGAAGCTTTTTCTCCAACCAGTGAGGTAAAGGCACATCTTTATATGATCATTATAGTTATAGAAAAATAAGAGAATAAAGTAAACAGGTATACAATACTAATATGACAGTAAAAAAAAGTTGTTATTAATAAACAAGAATACAGTTTAAAAGGGAAGTGATTTGTAAAATATCCATAAAGAAAAAAATCTGCTTACTGTTCTGTTTCATATGGGTGTTGAGAGATGTATCCACAGATCTCTTCATGTTGCTCTCAAAGTGCACCAGATTGATGCTTTTAACCTCAACATTTAAAAAAAATCTTCCTGGTGGTGCATGCACCCAAACCCCCCTAGATGAGGTTAGATCCCCCCCCCACACACACAGGTTCCCCACCCCTGATTTAAGGCATTCATAATTAATATCTAATTCTTAACTGTGAATTATTTTCATTTATTTAATATTAGAAATGTATTAGTCCGGACAAACTTTTTCTGTTGAGATTCCTGGAAAAGGGACATTCAAAAAAAACGTTGATTCAAGAACAAAACTCTGATATTAGATCAGTATACAAACGTCAAATGTCCTGTTTGGATTGCCGTACATAGCTGTCCAATATGGCACACCAAGCATCGCTAACACTCTGAGCCAGAGCCGTTTCTTCCTATAGGCGGAATATGCAGATGCATAAGGCCCCCGCGGCCACTTGGGGGCCCCCAAGCTGGAAGTAACTTTTTTTTTTTTCATCCAAAAAAAAAAATATATAATTCATACACAAAAATATGAACAAAATTGGTAGAAGCGGGAGGGCTGAAGCATAGCTTATGGAAAGTAGCCCTCCCGTGCATCATCCTAATACAACATCGGCATTATTGCGTCAAAAACGTATAGCAATTAAGGAATACAAAGAAATAAAGAAAACAGGAGAAAAAATTAAATAAAGGTTAGGGCAGGAAAACAATAAATGCATATATATATATATATATATATACGAAAACTAGATATAAGGTCATTTTCTGCACATGTCAATAGCAGATTCAACTGTCTTTTTTTGGAAATGAACACATGTACTTGAAAATGAATAATAATATATGCATGATTGCATATAAACATTGTGAATACTTATTTTCAAGTGACTTTTTTTACATTCATAAGTTCACGCTGTGGTTTGGAACTGCTTTTGAATATTATTCGGCATTTTGTTATGGAAAATGTTGTGCATAATCAGTACTGTTTTAAGCTGTACTATGTCAACACATTTTAATATATTGAGTTTTTAGATATGGGAGTTGTGTGTTCATATTTACCAACTCCACAGACGGTTCGTAATACTTTTTTTTGGATGTTATTATTTTTTGTAGATTTGTTGAGTACGTGTTTCCCCATATTTCGAAGCAGTAGTAAAGGTAAGGGAGAAATAGACTGTTATAAAGAGTATTTTTCTTCAAGAATGTTCTTAGTATGATACAAAATGCCTGTTGTTTTTGACAGTTTAGTCTGTACATAATTTATATGCTGCTTCCAATTGAGTTTTTCGTCAACAAGCAGTCCTAAAAATGTACATGCACAAACTTTTTCTATCTCGGTATTGTAAATCCGTATAATGCAGTCATTTCTACTCTCAGACTTTGTATTGAATAACATGTCATTTGTTTTGGCCACATCAAGGGATAATTGATTAACTGCAAATCAGTTACATATTATTTCTAATTCTGCATCCACAATTTTAACAAGATCACCAAGATTATGATGGGAGCAGAGAATTCAAAGTTCAGGTTCAGCCTCAATATATTTGGGGAGAATTCAAATGAGCCGTCTTTATTTGTAGACAGCCAAGCCCCCTCCTGTGTTCGGTGAAGCATTATATGCTTACACATCCAATGTAGGATATAAACACGACTAAACTGCAATGATAGCAAAGCTGTGGCTTGTGTTCTTGGGGTAATAAAGTCCAAATCATTGTTGGGCTGTCAGCCAATGAATGACGTCTGAGGAAGATGAAAAATGTAAATTAAACATTGCTGAGAAAATGCATTCTTGCATTTATTGACATAGAGGAGCCTTATTGTTTACCTTTTTAATATCATTTTTCGTAATATTCAATTGCTTGGTTTTTGTGAAATTAGCCTGTTTTCCTATTAAAGTGTAACAGATTGATGTATCTCCACAGACCATCTTAAAGGCTTCGGAATCCACCCCATTGTAGTTAAAAAACTGTAAAGACTAGGGCCCCCAAACAGCATCTTGCATAGGGCCCCCAAAAAGCTAGAAACGGCCCTGCTCAGAGCTAACCTGTACTGGAGAGAGTATGTGTAAAAAAGCAGGAAATTAAAAAAAGGAACTCACTTTGTGGTAAACCCACAAGAGAAAAAGCCTTTGAGCTCCATACTGTTTCAGAAATAATCCTTGATGTGGTTTGGAACATGATATGGCGTTTAATCACGGCAGCATTAAGCTGTATCTGCCGGTAGAATTCTGAGACCTTTAATGTTTAATGTTACAATAAAAATGTGCGCAAAATGTTCCCTAGCCGGGAATATCAACTTTTTCCCTTAAAGTTTCGTTATTAGAAAGCTGGTCTTGAATTCAATTCCAAGTGGCATTAAAGAAAAGTCATAAAAGTAACTTAGTAAAAGTATGAACCCTGTAAAATGAATGAAAATGTAGATTGAATTACATGCCAGCCAACATAATCAAAGTCACTGGCCGTTTCTCAATGTCGAGTATACGTGCTGCAGAGCCACTATTATTATTTATTATATTAAGTATACTACGTCATCGAGTGGCGCCGAAGGACTGTTTAAATGCATGTTAAATGCCCAGCATTCAGCGCCACTCGATGACATAGTATACTTAAAATAGTGTCTCTGCAGCAGGTATACTCGACATTGAGAAACGGCCACTGACTTGCTGGTGAACATAGCTGACCATTTAGCAACTAAAGAGACAGATATTTCCCCGAGATGTCAAATGGAAAAACCGACCTTGAAGAGAGTAAATATTGGACTGACCTTGACTTTCATTGATATGTAGGTGTCGTATTTATAGCATGGACTCCAAAAAAACAGGCATTGCAGGTATAAAGCTTCAGTGAACGTGAAACACTGAGAAAAAGAACAGGAACTGGGATCATATGTCAACGGTTGCTGTATTGTTTTGTATTTGTATACGTTTTCCAATATTAATACATAAAAAAACATCCATTAGAAAGTGATAACCCATAGAAAATGAAGCCCTGTTACACCACAGGCTAATTAACAGTTGCCTAAATCCAAATCCAACAGTCTTGTCTGAGTCATGTTTCTAACAATTTGATGATTGTAGTCCAATATGTATTCACCATTTTGGTTTGGTTCCCATCAACTACTGAAAAACTATTTGGGACTCTTGGCTTGCCTTGATGCTTGAATTTCCCCACCAGCGACTTGTTTACTTCAGCTCTCTGTCATTTACCGCTGGGCTGCTGGAGCACGCTCAGCCTGTCAGAGCTGGAAACCGCTGCCTTTGGTTTTATATGTGGGAGTAATAAGAGCTTCGGGACCCAGCCATACATTCTGTGTGAAGGTCAGAAAACCAAAATAATGGGCTCAAAGTGTCAGAAAGCTGCATAGAGCTGCAGAGGTGGGTGCTAATTCCTAGGTACTCTCAGCACAACTGCTCATTATTTTACATTACAGGGTCTGATTTGATTCAAAATATAAATATTGCTCAAAGCAAGTTTATTCTCACATTGATCATAAAGGCTGCAGTGAAAATGACTGGCAGCCACTGGTCAGTGTAAAGAGCATAGGTAAGTAAGTGTTTCTCAGGGGTAGTTTATCATCAAACAGCCAGCCAGTTTCACTCTCAGTCGTATTGTATATGCAGTATGAATCTCAGGCCTGGAGGTGAAATATGGAGGAGCGGGCAGCGGCGTTGAGTAGCTGCAGCTCCAAGGTAGAATCAGACAACAGCTGCCTCCCTCTATCAGTGTTTTGATGTGCTGTGTGCGTGCTTGTTTGTCAGCAGTGGATGTGTGTCTGTGCACTGGATGTGTGTCTGTGCACTGGATGTGTGTCTGTGCACTGTGTGGTCCATACACACCCACATGGTTGTATGTCTGCATGTGCTTGTGTGTGAAGAGCACCTGTTTGACCCCTGCCATGGACCCAGGCTGATAACGTCAGCTGACACATGGTTGTATGTTTGTTTACTCATGCAGCTTCTGGCCCTCAGTGTTTTTCAGTTTCATTGATTTGATAGAGAGCTTGTTTCTCTATCTCCTGGTAATATGTTTACAAGTGTCTTTCAATACAAGCTTGTATTGTAAAGTGAAGACACCTTTTATCTTTCAAAAATCTATCTGTATATAGATATATATTTTTCTTTTTTTTTTAATTAATCATGGGTGGCTAATACTAAAGCTGTGAGGTTACTAACAATGAGTATGGTTGTATGGAGTCTTGTGATAGCTCAATCAGTGTAATAATAACAATAAATACTTGTTGGCTCATTGCTGACTAGCTCACCTTGCTATATAAGGTTACATGTGTTATTTATATTAGCCTGTAAATAGCTAATTCAATAGCCAGGAACAGGACATAACTCATTATCTTTTCATTCGTTTGTGTAGTCAGTCACAACATTTTCCTTAGAGATATCATGTAAGTGACATTTTAAGCATTAGCCCAACTTTCTCACTTCTATCTAGAGCTGTACAAATTAGTCAAATAGAGGATTTTCGGACAGACAAAACTAAACATTTAAATACATGACCCTGGTTTTCGGGAAACTAGGATGGGCATTTTCAACTGTTATAGACCAAACAATGAATCAATTCCTCGATAATAAGTAATCATTCGTTTCTGCCCTACTTCTTCAAGCCACCCATTTTTACATGAACCCTGACTTCGATGTCCGTGGTCTTTTTGTGTTGCACCCTCTGAATGGAAAAGAGATTGATCGTGTGTCTCTTAACAGCATCGTTAGCTGTGCTCTCTATACTCCGGCTCCAGTGTCATACGACCTCTTGTTTTTTTAATGGAGATACTGTGTACTGCAGTAGCTGAAACATCTGCTGACAACAGGGAAGGAAAGCTGAATGTTATTTAAAAACCCTCAGATACTCACCAACCGTATGTTCGTGGTTTGTCTGATAATGGTCTGTCTGCTGTGTGTAAAGCTTTTCAAGGATTGTGTTTGTCTTGCGTTTTACACAGACCTTGAGGGTTTGGTTTAATTTACAGCTAATTCAATTCATCGTTTTGACCTTAATCTTTAAATCATTTTTAAACCTGCTTCTGGTTACTGATCTCCAGATGGATATAATCATTAGTAATTCTGCCTGTAAGGGGGGAATGAATGAGAGACAATTGTTATATTGGTTTTTTACAGCTATTGTGGGTTTCCAAATGTGGTTCTAAAACACTAACAGTAAGCATAATGAACAGTATACACACAGTTAAGACACATTTAATGCTTTGTCGTCCTGAATCAGTGTCATCTGTTTCACTTTTTGGCAGAAGTTGTGGTTGCCAGTGTCAAACACTGATAAAGTATTTTAGCTGCATGAATGTGAATGCTTTTCCCTAGTAACAAGAACAGCTAAGTAAAAAAAATGTGTTGTCTGGCTATATTTGCGTAACCATCTGCCTTATCACTGTGCCAGAGGGAGAATTAAGCCCCTGCTCTGAGACCTTGTTTCGTGTACACTCCTTTGTTCTGCAGTGATCTGTTCCAAATGTTATTTACAATAACAACGACACCAATAAAGTTGCCTCATTGACGATCCTTCTTCTCCTAGCATCTGTTAAAACGTGCATCTCCCATGAGTGTTTGCAAGTGCTGACCCGCCCCTCTATTGGTTGTGTTTTGCAGGAGATCAGGAACATGCACAGCGAGCAGCTGATGGGTATACGGCGAGAGGAGGAGATGGAGATGTCGGACGATGACATGGAGGACCCCCCCGACAGCAAGGACTCTGAGGACTCAGGTATGCAAATGTTGTCGGTTCAACGCTTCTGTCAACATCACAGGCCAAGCAGTGATCCAGATCTTCAGAGGAGGCAGCTGTGTTTGACTGAAATGACAGTAATCATCCCCCAAGCATCTGACAACCAGCTGACAACTCTACATGAATAAAAAACAGATTCAAAGTACATCAAGATGCTGACACCACTCACGCTTACTGAGTTGATGTTAAACATGACTACTTAATGACCAACCCAGTGTGTGTGTGTGGGTGTGTGTGTGTGTGTGTGTGTCTGTGTGTGTGTGTGTGTGTGTCTGTGTCTGTGTGTGTGTGTGTGTGTGTGTGTGTGTGTGTGTGTGTGTGTGTGTGTGTGTGTGTGTGTGTGTGTGTGTGTGTGTGTGTGTGTGTGTGTGTGTGTGTGTGTGTGTGTGTGTGTGTGTGTGTGTGTGTGTGTGTGTGTGTGTGTGTGTGTGTGTGTGTGTGTGTGTGTGTGTGTGTTTGTCAGTGAGTCAATCCACACCTGCCATGTCATTTCAGATCGGGGTTCCGCTAAAGTCCCATAATCCTCAGGTTTTCCCTCGAAGGAGCTTTTTTGTGTTTGCTGAAGCAAATCTCTGAACCCCCATTACAATAACCCATAAATCTTGAGTAGTCGCAGGGGCAACATGCTGTAATCGTCACCGCCGCATGTAAGGCTGTTTCTCGTCGTGTGTTTCTCTGCGTGTTGTTATGCTCTCTTCACAAACTCTCTCTTCTTGCCTTTTAATCAGTCTGATCTCTGCCATTTGCTAATATGACAGTTTCTGTAATCAGCATGCAAATATATGTAAATGCTGTCGTCGTCTCAGCCCCTTCTCTTTTGCAACCTTGCTATTTAGCTATCAGTAATTAGCATCGCTGTCAACGAGCTGTCATTTGGCTCGATGCTGCAGCATTGGCTGAGGTGACAGGTGTTAATGTGACACTTCTCAGTATTGGTGTTAACAGGCTGACTGTAACACCCCCTTTTTGCTCACTAACCTTTAAGCAGAGGGGCTTGTTTACGTCAACCGTGCCTGCTGCCAACACCTGTGTTATGACTGCAGCCTCTTAAAAAGTGAATCGATGCTATGCGACTGACTCATGCACAGAATATAAAGCAAAAGAACCGCTTGTATGCCTGACTGTTTGTCTGCAGGTGTGTGTGGACGTGCATACTCACGGATATCTGCAGGTCGATAGCGCTGCCTGTTAGGTAACAGAAAGAGAATTGCTCCAAATCTGGCCGAGCGTCTGACATCCCCTCACACCAAATTGATGATGCTCTCAGATCAATACTCTTCTCACCTCGTACCCTCATTTCGCTGGGAGAAAAAGCACACGCAAACGCAGCGTGAACACACATACACACACACACACACACACACACACACACACACACACACACACACACACACACACTCAGCAAGTGAGAGAGTTCATTAACACTGCCAATGGTCCTCCATGATAGACTGCAGGCAGCACTCATGTACGCCCACACAGAACCTAACCAGACGCGCTTTCATGCACACACACTCACTCACACACACAGGATGGGTCTTATCTCCTCAGTCCAGTCAGAGTATTTCACTTTCCCAAAGAGCTTCCCCCCACAGCCCACAGGAGGAGAGCAAAGCTGATAAAACTGGACATCTCTGGAGCTGAGCAGGTCTCATACAATAGTAACTCTCCCTGTCTCCTCTCTTTGCTGAATAGGTCAGGCCAAATGTCCAGTAGAGAGCTATTGGACAGGACACTCTGGGATTATTAAAGCTTTCAGTAGTTTATGTGAGACTGAGTGAATAGTAAAATAACAATTTATAGAGAGCTTGTCAACATGGTTCCTTAGGCACCTTGCAGGATTTAGCAACATCTGAATCGAAATCCGCTCCCGGTTGTGTGGTTGTTAGCTTTTGTGTCCAGGCTGCAGTCGATAGATTTCTGAAGGGGGAGAGAGCAGGAGGCTACACAAATGTTTTCCAGTTTCCCAATTTAAAAGATTCTATAAAAACCATAGCCTGTTGTGGAAGGTTTGGGTGAGCTTACTAGAAAATATCCTAGTTTTCAGAGCAAGTTATTTGATTTAGAGGCATTTATAACTTGTGTCTTAGACCACATACCTGAAAATTGTGCTACAATATTGCAGATCATCAGAAACCCTGGCCTGGGCGTCTGATCCCCTCAGTTCTCTCAAACAGATAAAGACAGGACCATTGCATTTTGTTGCATTGCTAGAAGAAGTTAAAAAGCGTGCGTCAGAGCAGTACAAAAGTCTGGACGCTTATGATGTTGGATTCATTAAAATCAAAAACGATATCAATTATTTAAATCAAACCAGTCCCACATCATCATGATGAGGGTGATTAGATGAGTGTTGGAGTGTTTAACTCTTAAGGAATTACACATTAGGATATTTTTAAAGGTGTTTGCTGTTATGGTTGCATTCAGTTCCCTAGAGCTGAAAAACATTACAAAAAAACTCTATATTGGCGTGAAGAACAACATACATCATGAGCTTGTTTTACTTTAACCAGAGAATGCACTGCTGCATGTAAACGGGAGGATTAGTGGAATAAGCATTTTGTATGTAAGCACCGTTGAAGGAATATTGCATATGTCGGTATAAGGGTTTAAACCAGAATGTTTTGTGTATGTTATACATAGTAAACACCTACTCCCAGACTGAACTTTATGTTTGATCCTGCAGCCGTTTCCCAAGCGGAAGCCTTGAAGGAGGAGAACGACTCTCTGCGCTGCCAGCTGGACGCCTACAGGAACGAGGTGGAGCTGCTCAAACAGGAGCAAGGCAAGAACCAACCAATGATCAGCGAGGAGGACAACACACGCTCTCAGCAGCTCAGCTTCCTGCAGCAGGCTCTGCAGGGCATGCAGAAGGTACACACACACACACACACACACACACACACACACACACACACACACACACACACACACACACACACACACACACACACACACACACACACACACACACACACACACACATTTCCCAATCATCTCTCCAACAATGAGTTTAATCTCCATTTCCTTCTTGTTGCATTTTGTGCCGCTATTTAAGAACAAGGTCGCTCCGACCAGTCATTTATTCATGACCCTGCACTTTAAAAGTGAGTGCTGTGCGGGACCAGAGTGGAAAAGTAGAGCTGTCAGGAGAATCTCATTTCTGAAGAGCTGCTAAAGTAATATATTCAGCTTTTCTTTGGTTAAAGGGAAGCTTATTTGCAGTTGGAATGGGTTTCACTCGGATTGGAGAGCTTTGATGCAAACAGTGCACAGATACTTCCTGGAACAAATCCAAAGCTATTTAACAATTGTAGGCGTGTATTAAAGGGAAGATTATAAAAAAGTATTGGATATTGTAAACGGTTCTCGCATATTATTCAGTATATATTTTGGAGTTGCTGTATTAACGTTCATATATTATAACATTTATCAAGACTGAGCCAGGCTTTCAATTGCTGACATAAATACATATGAGAAAATAAGAACTTATGTAACTGGAAATTCAAAATGCAATCACATGAACAAACAATTATATTATCATCAGAAAGTCATATACACCCAAAAATAACTTTATAAAACATTTTTTAACGGTTTATTAAAATGCAAATGTCACTAAATACTGCAATGCGTCTGTGCAACATGTCAGTTTGTGTATGAAAAGATACACACAAGCACCTAAAAGACGCCACTGAGAACATGTATGGATCATTTGGTATCACAGGACACATTTACTGCACACACAACTTCTCTTTAATCCACTACTAAATCTTCAGCTGTTTAGCTCTTGGGGAAACGATCGTACCACAACGTACATGTATTATATGCTCTGATGCTTTCAATATGATAACGTGATCTTGCATAAGCAGATGGAAGGATTACAACTCCGACACGGACTATAAACCATGAAGTCCTTTTTTAACATCCACACATTTACGTTTACAGTGCAAACTTCATCTGCTGACAGAGATCATGTGATTTTGGTCACATTTATTTATTTTTTCACTAAATCTTACATGGTGGCCAACCTTTCCACCTTTTAAAATTACAACTCTTAAAGTGTCAAAAACGATTTAAAGCTCACTTTTAAAATACTAAACCAAACACTCAATTGAGCCATTCTGGAATGTGTCAAGTGCTTACTTAGCCATCTTTCACAGGTAATGGAAATTAAGATTGATTCATGTTAAGAAGAGAATCCATTACGACCCTGCTGTTCATTTGTGCTTACACAGAGTAATTACCTTTCCATCTTACATTTGTGAAAAGATTAGTTGAATAAATGAATTTCAAGACACTGAAACTGGATGTGTTGTGTCACGCAGACACACAAATTGCAAATTAAGTGTTAATAGCGTGTCCCGTCAACCTGTTTCCTCGTTTGTGACTGATAGTGCCCGTAACACATAGGAACGTGATGTGTTGCTTTACAGAGGAAAACTCCTGGCCGTAAAAACCCCCCCGCGTCTCCCAGACTCTCGTTTTGTTGAAATTAACGCAGCGGGGGGGGGGGGGGGGGGGGATCTTTCCATCTGTGTTAGGCAGACAACTGAGCTATCAAAGCTTTCTCACACACTAGTTCCTGTGTCAACCAAGGCAAGGATAAAACCCCCATGAGTGTAAAAAAAAAATGTCATCAAGAAAAACATCATGAGAGAATGTGGCTTTTTATTAGCAAAGGATATGGGGGGAAAAAATCCTCTTTCAACGCCTTTGAACGGTAGAGTATAAAAAAGAATAATATACAATGATTGCTTTCTCTTTCAAAATGTTTATTGAAGATATAATTCACGTCAGAGTGTAATTGCTTTCTAGAAGTTCTAATTACCGATGTAGGGATTGCATGCTAATAATAATAATAATAAATCAAATGGCTGATTGTTCCTCTGCTTTCAGTGCCGTACGAGGTTAACATTGTCACAGTTAGTTAGTTCACAGTAGCATTATTTACTGACTGTTGTCCCTGTGTTTTGCAGCAACTGTTAAAAATGAGGGAAGAATTGAAAGAACGGGAGTCAGAGCTGGAGAAGAGTGTGGAGGACAAGCAGCAGCTGAACAACCAAGTGCTGAACCTGAAGGAAGGCCTCCTGAACCTGCAAAACACCGACATAGTGCAGGTTAGTGTGAAGGAAAACACACTTTCTGTTATTATATTGGTTTCCTCAAAATTAAAAAAAAAAGGGGGGGGGGGGAGAAACTTGTTTCCTTGTTATGCTTTAATGAAAGTTCATTTCTGGGTCACCCTCTTGCTTCAAAGTGAACGCTATCTAATTTGCACTTTAATAGGAAAGAAATTAGTTCAAGATGATTTTCAAAGCATGAGAGATATTGAAGAAATAAATCATCAATAAACAAAAGGGCGGATTGTGACAGTTGATATAGCTTTGCGTCGAGATAATGACGACACACTTATTTCTAAGCTCATCAGATTTCCCAAAACAGCCATTATGGGTTCATCTTTATGATTTCACCACGGCGGGAGGAGACAGTTTCTAACTTCAATCATTGTTCTGGTCTTCCCATTTTCCTCCCAGGGAGCTCAATTCTTTCTTTCTCAACGTATAATCCACTCTTTCATTTCTAATTTCTCTCCAAAGATGTTTAATAATGCAACTTTAATATAATATCCCTTCAATAAGCATATGGTATTGTACAATTATGCATCTCGTAAAAAAAAAACCTATTCTACCAATTATAGTTTAAAGGCCTGTTTGTTGTCCTTTGTGAGTAGTAAACGGATTTGCTCCACAGTTTTTAGTGTCCTATTAACGCTTGTTTTGCATTAGGGTGAAAAACCTTCATTAACGTTTCACATCTTCACAAAGAGTTTCAAATCCACTGCAAGCTGGCTATATCCCTTCAGGCTTGTCTAATGGCACTTTGGGTGTATGTTGTGCCCTATATAATATTAGACTGACTATCTTTGGGTTTTCAAGTGTTAGTCAAATCAGATGAAGTAACTTTATATTGTCAGCCTGGCCTCTGGGAGATTCTACAGGGCTTCTGTCACTGTTTTCTTGCATGGTATCGATATAACGATTAATAATGAAAGGAGTCTTCATCTTATTAATAATGAAAATAATGGTTGGTTGCAGTGCTGTACATTGTTATCGTCCACTACATGGCTACATAGCGCGTAGTGAGGAAATGAGGCTTTCAACACCAATTTAAAATCATTGTTACTAGTTTGTTCCACACCCAAACTTTTAATTGTGTAATCAAAACATTGCCTAGTTCACTATTCAGGTTCGGTAATGTGAGAAGGAAAGAGTAGTGATGAAAAGTGAAAGACTAACAACGGCATTTCTTCAAAAAATCGAAAGTATACATGTCCAAAAAACTAATTTGAAAAAAATCCATTCAGTGACCATGTATCGCTTTTTATTGTAGTTATCGTTTTTTTTATTAAGTATAGATTGCTGGCCATGAATGAAAAACAAACAAACAAAAGTTTCTGCAGAACTGTAATCTCTGGTGCCTCCAGCGATTCCCATTCCCCTGGTGTCCCCATCTGTTCCATGCAACGCCCGCTGTACAGCACGATAGTGAGCGCTCACTTTGGTGCATATCAGTGTCATCATGAGTCTGAACAGAGTAGTCAGTCTCAGGAAATGCGCTCCAGGTGTAGGACATTTTTCCTCGGGCTCTTCTAGCATTAAGTCTTGCCGTTACAGCATGTAAACTCATCCAGGATAGGTTCCCATGTCTTCATAAAACAGTAGCTAGTCGTCTATATGAACATAGAAACATTGTTTGCTTGCTGTTATCTTTCCTCCTGTTCATACTGGATCCCTTATTAAATTATGTAAGTGAAAAAAAGGCATTCTAAGTTGAAATGAGACTTCATAACAGAAACACTGTCTTCTGAAACATAAAAGGTGTGTTCTGTATTTAAAGACTCCAAGATTGAAAGATATCCATTTGACTTGTGTGATTACGGCTGCTGAAGAATCAAATGACCTGCAGATAAACGTAGGAATTTATTTTTGTTAATGTATTACAGCAAACAAGATCTTTGTCATATAGCCATGTGAGTTTAGTTTTAAGTTGGCCTAGAAAAAATGTGAACTTATCAGTGACTTTATAAGTCCAAAACATTCAATGCTATACCCGCTCCCCCCTAACGCACCCTATGTTGGCTTTTGAATTAGTTTTTCTTACACATTTCTTGTTGCTATGTTGAACAAAATAAGGACTGACGTGCTGGTGCAACAGCATGCTGTCTTGTATCAAAAGTGCAAATAATACAAAGCCTGCCACATAAATAGTATAACAAAATATAATGTTTTTGTCTCACATCAAATTCAGAAACCCAAATACATATCCATGCATTTTCCTTTAAATGTATGCTTTCCCATCAGACAAGATGTTTCTCCTTTTAGTTAAAGTGTCCTCTCCTCTCATCTAACTGAAACCACATATAAAGACCCAGAAGAAACCCATTGGTGTCCTAAGTGGAAACACATTGAGTACGGTTTACCACAATTAAATTGTTCCCTGAGTTTCCCCTGGCTGAGATGTTATGTGACATTGACCACCAGATACCCAATCGCGCACTCTCATTCCTGCACATTTTGTCTGTTGGACCACATCAGCACAGGCCACTAAGATATCACGTTGATATCACTATGTGCTCACAGTACTTTAATAGTGTGATCCCCACATAGGGAGCTATAACCCGCACAAGACATTGCACAGTTGTAAACCACGGTGGCTTTTACACAGGACCACATCATCAGTTAGAGCCACTCCTGCTACATTACTCATCCATCCCAACATCCCATTTGTTATTTGAGCGAACATGTTGCTTACATTGAGGAATGTTTCTCCCAACAAAACCCCGTCTAAAATTGATTAGAGGCGAGTTGTTTTACCGCAAGACTACACTGCTAAATACATTGCAGCATGATGTACAATCTTCGAAAACAATTTCAACTTTCAAGGGTCATTTTTCTCTGTTAGACAAGTCATGTTTACTAATGTTTCAGGTGTTGTCCCATATTCCCAGCATCCGAGTGCTAATGTTTGTTAATGTTCATTCAGGCTCGGTATAATGAGAGGAATGGCTGTCATTACAATGAGCCTCAGGTTCAATCGCCTATTAAATTGGATAATAATACAAGCGAGAAGATCTCAATCCACGTGGGGAGCTGCTCACCGCGTCGCCCGTTTGCCTCGAGGTGAACGAGCCGACTGCAGGTTTCAAATAACGCAGAGGAGAATTAGTAATTAGCTCAAATGTTTCTGCCGTCACATCAACCGGAGTGACAGGGTTGTCAATAGCGCGCTAATGGTGATGAGTTTGATTACAAATGTGCAGCCACAAAAGTGAGCCCTGGGAAATATGCTAATTAAACTTCTGCATGTGGGCATACATGAATCATGAGAGGCAGTCTCATTACAGGGAGAAAGAGAAATCAATTGTTGGGTGTAGGCCTGGCTGAAGATTAGCAGTTATTTGGAGGTTGTTTGTCATGCTATTGGTTATTCTTCACCGGTCACAGAACCTGCCGTCACCCCGCAGTCACCTCACATTACAGGTCGCTGAGGCCATTAACCGTGTTACTATTATGATCACAACAAACGCCCTCAACGCCTTTTTCCATATTAATGGTAGAGCTGCCACTAATGATTGTTTTCATGTTTGATTGATGTGTTGATTATTTTTCTGAATTCAACAGTGATTTAGTTTCGCATCTCTTTTAGAGGTATTTTCAGAGATGTGTTCAAAGAAAAGTGGTCAAAATTAGAAGATGTATTGAAATGTAGTCCCTAGTATAAGCTCCAAAAATGCAACCCAGCAGCATCCCTTTTTGACACTTCTTGTCTGCGAAATGCACTCCATGTTCTCCAAACCCGCAGTTTGTATTCAGGCTCCAAATGTCTTGAGCTCAAACGAAAATAATTCCAATGACATTTTCAGAAAGCTCCCTTCAGGGCCACTGAGAAAGTTTTACAGCTGGTACAAGCAGTACTCTTCGCCACAATCAAACGGATGTTCCTATGAAAAATGGGTGGTTGGCCCCTTTTTAATGGATCATTGAGTCTATAAAATGTCAGAAAACTGTGAAAAATACTCATCATAGTTCAAGTGTCTCTTTTGTCCAACCATCAGTCCGAAGCCCAAAGATATTGAAATGTAAATGTTAAAAAAACATAAAAGCAACACAGGAGTGTGTGGAAGCTAGCGTTTACGGATTTGAATAAATATATATAATACTTTTATAATATATGAATTGTCGCAACTACCTATAATTCAGCCAACACAGGTCAAATCCATATGGGCATGGCAAATATTTCCTTTTTTAACATGACGTAAAAGATTATAAAACCAAGTGAAATGTGTAAATATGTGTAAAATAAATGATTAAATCCAGTTTCTGTCATTGATAGACAGAGGAAAGGCACAAAGACACATCCTGTCTATTGACTGGGTTCTGTGTAGGGTTACTTTAGCCCATAGGGTTAAAAGGTTGAGAAGCACTGGTCTACTTGAACAATTGAGTAATAACTTGCTCACTAATATATTCCCAGGAAATCACAAAGTCTTTCCTTGTTACGCATTTTAATAGCAGAGTTAATTGTATCCACATGAAGTTCAGTGTCTTTGCCTTCCTTGTTCGTTCGAAATCAGCACATTTCTGGTCACTGCTCCAAAAAATAAACAATTCCCGTGTTTGTCTGTTTTTGCACACCATGCTGTGCCCCCCGTCTGTCTACATTAGTGCTTAGCTTATTTCTCTGTGGCGTTTCCTCACATGTTTCTAATGTGCCACAGCTGGAGAAGTCGCAGCAAGATGACAGAGGTGGCGAGGAGAACGCTAATCAAACCAGCGTAAGTGGAAAAAGCTGTAGCACTCCCCACCCCTCTGCAGATATTGTTTTGTGTCCTTACTCTCCCTTTCGTCCTCCTTTGACTTCCTCTCCCACTGACATGACAGATAATTACAGGCCAATCCAGTTCACTGTAACTGGATTTGTCATTGAATAAATCACCCGGGCTCAACTGGGCTGGGAAATAAAGGAAGTCATGAAGTGAAAATGGTTTGTCTACACACCCACACAGTTGAGTGTTATGGATAGATTAAAAACGGAAAAAGGGCCACCAGGCATTCCACACCGTGAGTGGAAAAAGTGCTCACAGTACTATGTAGGACAACAAACATACAAAAAGTCTTCTGTTATACCTCCCCCATTTTTCTGCCACCTGTCAGCGATCTGAAACAAACAGCTTGATCACTTCCCTTCCTAGTCTCTACCTCCTGTCTCTTCCTTTCCTCTTCTTACACCTCTCTTTTTTGGATCTGTGTGTTTGAAAATCAGAAATATGACTGCTGGCAGAAAAAACTCCCCCGCCTCATTATCCTCATCCTCATTGTCTCTCCGTATTAATGTGTTGGTGGTGAAACTTTCTGATGTGTTCATTCCCACTCCTGTTTGTCTTTCTGTTACGTGCCATGCATCGAATTTAGGTTAAGCTTGTTTATTTTCTCCTCAGCCACAGTCAAACAGTGGCTGTTAGCAGATTTATTGGAGGTAAATGTGTAAATGTGTGTGTGTGTTTGCAGGAAGCCACAGTGTCAACAGTGGTGTCCTGCAGTCAGGAGAAGGAAGGACCTCAGGAGAAAAATCCACTGAGTCCTGTGAACTCTGAGAGGGAGGCTCTGCTCGTTGGTACGCTGAAACTCATCCTGCACTGCTAACATCACTTGAACATTATTAGTAGAAGTTGCAGATACGACATACGAGCAGGCACACAAGTGTTTTGTTATTAAGCAGTTTTAGGTATAGACCAGTTTAATGTTTTCCTGAGTTGTTCTGTGTGTTACTTGGTTAGTAGGGCTGGGCCATACTGAGAAAACCAAAGCACATCATATTTTAGACCAAATAAATGTAGTTCTTTGGTTAATGGAACTTACATTTAGGCGGAAAAGCACCTTCAAAGCTTTAGTAGGCTTAAAAAAACATCATTGTATGTACGATCATCAAAAGGCAAATGTCCAAAGGCAAAAGTGCTTGTATCTGCTGCATATTCACACATGGCTACTCTAGTTTTCCCCAGGCTGCACCCCTACAACCTCTCTATTAGAAAACTGTGGCTCCAGGCTATCTTTGATCCGACCAGTCTGAACACCACACTCTGCTGCCATATTAGTCACTCATATTAATAAATAAATGTTATCGTTTCACACAGGATAACAAGGTTTTGATTTTGCTCTTATATTCTTCTTGGGGAGAGGTATATAATTGAACTCAGATAAACCAAAACCTTATTCTGTTTTTTTGGCGGTGGTTTCTGTGGTTGCCATGGTCACCCTGAAAGTAAAAAAACAAAATGAATGTCCTCTCCTTGCTGCAGCAGGTCTGTCATTGGGAAAACAATGCAGGTGGCAGCGGCAACCTCTCTGTCTGAAGAGCAGCCCCACCTTTGCATTCATAGTGTGGCACCTGCACACTCCAGGTGACAGGAGCAGTTGTCATGCTTTCTTTAAACAAAGAAAGCATGACAGTAAGGATAAAAACAGGCTTAATTGCAACCAATTGCACATCAATAAAGTGGGCATTATTGTAAGATAGTTGTAGAAAAAGGCTATAATTATTGCTGACCACCTCCAGTGTCCCCATCTAAGTGTTCAGGTTTCATCATTGTATTTAGTGTCTCTACTGTGACATTATTCCATGCTTTAATGTTCAAAAAGCTCTTTATTTGTCTCATACTGCCTGTGCTGCAGCACCTCTTCTCACCCTCTGTCTGAAACCAGAGCCCAGTCGGCTCTGATTGGTTAGCTGGCGGGCTCTGTTCTGATTGGTCAACCTCTTGAAGATGTCCCATCCCTTAGCACATGAGTCGGCAACAGGCGGCCCAAATAATATTTGGCCCGGAAAATTGGCTTTGTTTTGAAAGAAAGGTTTTGGCTCATCGGACATTTATGAGAGAAAATCCCTAATGTCCGAGTGCAAGTGAATGCAGCACAAGACGTGAGCCTTGTAACCCCTCCCCCGGCCCTGGCGCGAGCATGGAAATGTGATTGTCATTTGAACGGGACGGCGCAAAACGAGAAGCGTTCGGTCTACAACAGAGACTGTCAGCATTGATTCAAAACGCACTAAAGCTTTGGATCTTAATAAATTTGTGAGCAGGGGCGGAAAATCTGGAAAATCACAGAACGGCCGGTCGTCAAGGGCCGGCTCGGTTCGCTGACGGCCGGCACCGCAGGCTCCAAAAGGCCAAACTTACTTGCCGACCCCTGCCTTAGCAAATCACATGCAATGTGTTTGAGCGCTAGCCAATAGAAGAGCAAGTGTTTCATAGTGATGTTAGCCTTTGCAGACCATTTGCATGCACACAAACCTATATAACACACTACAGCAAAGGAAAAACCAGAAAGCATAATTGGCCCTCTTTAAGTAATTGACACTCCAGAGACCTGGAGGCAGGCAGTATTTCAGTGTAGGGTTATTGTTTGGTTTCTTGGGCTGCTGGCAATGTGCTTGAAGTGTAGAGAGGCAATCCAACATTCACAGAAAGGTTGGAGTGGGGGGGGGGGGGGGGGGTCAGAGGGGGCTTGCAGCTAAGGTTTGCCCAAGGCACTGCAGCAGGTCACCATGGCCATGGCATTGTTGAAAAACTGGCAGCAGGTGTGAACGCTCTACATTCTTCAGGTGCCTTCAGAAACGGCACAACTGCATACAAAGTCAGGAGAAATACTCCGAGCGTTGCTCTAACTGAAGCAATTTATTTCTAGGGTGAAATCTCGACTATTGCTGTTGAGAAAGGGTTAGACTTTTGCATCATAGTGTCAAGAATAGTCTTCCGTTTCCCATCGTCAGACCAAGACAAATGTTATATTCACAATTGGCATTGTATCCACAGTGGTAAGAATCAGAGCAGTACTTAAAGGAGGGAATATGGTGTAAAAATAATGGGGACAATCGGAATTCCTGTTGAGCATTACAAAAATGTAAATCAACTTTTTCTAATGTTTGATAATAAATCTGAGCCTTAGCACGGACATTCACTCTAAATCACCCACATGCTGTGTGTGCAGATTGCCAGATGCAAACGTCTTTATTATTACTTGGCGAACATGCTCATTGGCTCTTTGAACGCAAATAAACACAGACAGCCAAACCATTCCAGTGGGCGAATCATGCAAATACATCATCATGAAGTTCTGCTTGGTATTGTGTTTGAATGGACCATTAAACTCCCAGGCAGTCTCTTATTCATCATCAGTGCAGCAGCCCCAGTCTAGTACTTTGTTTGTTTTCAAGCTTCGTCTGACCTCCTGCAGGTGGCAAAAATGAAACCTTGAAGTAGTCATTTCCTCTTAAAAGTCTCAAGTGATTGAGGTATTGTTGCTCCAGTGTCGGAGGCAGGTAGAATACCCTTTTTGATTCGTTATAGGTGGTTAGTAAGCAGAGGTGGGGGGATTATCAGTCTGCTGTCTGTGCGCTGATAGCAGATGGTTTGTTTGAGCTGGGGGAGAGTCTGGCTTTGATTAGAGACAACGACATCAAAGCTGTCATTAAACACTCTAATCTGAAGCCACGATATACAAGAGGCTCTTAACAGTGCGGGGACTCTGGGAGAAGCCACTGGACGCTCCTGTTAGACTCAGAGAAGGAGCACATCATCTGGCAGTTTGTCAATGTTCAACATGTGACTGCTTTCTCATCTCTGCATTGTTTGCTCTCCTCCAGGGATCATTGCAACGTTCCTGCACGTCCACCCGTTCGGAGCCAGCATCGAGTACATCTGTTCCTACCTGCAGCGCTTGGACACCAAGGTAAAAGAATCCAAACTGTGGGGAAAATGAGCAGAGCCTGGCCTCAGCTGCGATCTAGAGTAGATCCACCCAAACAGACAGTTTGTCAGCCCCACCCCCCCACCGAGCTGACATACGGGCCTGCAGAGTGCCAGGGTCCCGCTGCGCACGGAGACACACAGCCCCTCAGTGAGAGAGCTTCCTAATGCGCTCTATAGAAATGGATGCTTTTGGAGGATTTGTCTTGAGGGGAGGCCCAGGCACTTAAAAGAAAGAGATTGACATTTTGGAGAGAAGTATTTATTTTCTCATCCACAACCTCTGCCGAAATGTCAAAGTATCTCTGAAACAGTCAGGATAGGATAGGCTACATGCAGATGTGATCTCATTGAGGCTTTTGCAGCAAACGCCTGAATAGGAATGTGTTCGGGAAAATACCCAGCTTCTTTAGTTTGAATGCAAATGTTCAAGCCTTCTTTTTAGCAAAGAGCGATAGAAACATAAAAGTTGCAGCCACTGCTTGCTGGTTAAAATGAAGCTTTATTTTTGTAACGGCTAAACTAAGGTTCACTGCAGCTGGTGTCGAGATACAGCCATAGTTTGTAAGTGGAAAAAAAACATAATTTCATACCTCCACTGTGTGTTATCCAGTGGATTGTGTGTTTTCTTAGTTTAGAGGGACGAGCAGAATGAGTTTAGTACTGGAATTGAATTTAATACAAATTGTATTTAACAGCTAGGAAACAGTCATAGAGAAAAAGACAGTTATACAAAAACACAGCATCAAAAATAACGAGACATCTCTCATTATCCGTTTGGTCAGAAGTAGAATCTTCAAAAACTTCTGATACGATTTCTATAACTTCTTTTATCCGTATGGCTAGCCGTATCTGGCTAGTTGTGTGATTTCCCTCGATGCGGGAACATATTAAAACTAGATCCTTGATTTTGACACTTGAAGCCAAATACCGCCCTCAGTTTCCACTCTGTCTGGCGAAGCAAAGCTATTTTATCCCCGTCTTTCTGGGGAGGCATTCCGTACCTATTGCCGCTCTCCACTGCCACTTACACAAGGCTTTCAAAAGGCCAACATTCAATGTCACCTCCAGAAGGTACAATAGATTAAAAGCCATTTCTTCCCTCCGCTCCTACGTGGAGACCTTTGGAAAAAAATGGCAAAATCACCAGCCACACACAAGCAGAATAAACATTTTATCCTTCAGATTAGAACATACCTAAACTTACTCATTACTTTGTAAAAATGTTTAAAAACCTTCCCCAAAAGTTTGCCCAGCTCTTTGAATATGCTCATCATCACCCTGACTCATTCTCACACATGCAACGATAAATAAGTGTGACGTCTCCTCTCATGCCTTTTGGTGTTTTTGTTGTCTAGTGCGAGTGTGTGTTCATGTCTTGCTGCGTGTGAGTGTGAGCATACGCCCACGCCTGTCTGTCTGTGTGCGTACCAGTTTGCCAGCACCTGTGCATCTGTTATTCTCACATCGACTTTCCGCTACACACATCAAGCAGCCAGCAGAGTTTTGTCAATATCGCTGACGAGACTCTCCACCAACAAGCCGCTCCTCTGTGCTTATGTAGCGGCTCCACACACAGCTCCATTGTCTGTGGTGTCACATCGCTCCTATCTCCACGATGGACCTGAATGCATCCTGACATTAGCACAGGGTTAGAACAACGTTGTTTATTAATACAAAACCGCGTGGGTCCTCTACAGTGGATTGTCTTCGTCACCTCGATATTTCAGATTAGTCAGGTGGCTGCTATATCGTCACACTATAAATGTACTTGCACTATGATTCTGTGATTTGTTATGCTTTGTTCGTTATTCTCGCGTCCAGGAGAGAAGCTTTAAAAGTAGACTAATTGAGTCTCTGAGAATGTTCAAATGGGTACTTTAATTAAAAGAAGCGCGGTAATGTTACAAGCAGAATATTGTTCAGTGAGGAGAGAAAGGCTGCAGCTCCGTCTCGCAGTCGTGACCATGGAGAAGAGACCCCACAAAGCCTTCGTCCTTCCCACTTGCTGGCTGTTTGCTCCTCCTCTCTAGGAGCTGTGGTGACGTAGGAGACTTCCCCCTCGTTCTTCTGTGTCCAATATTGCGTTAAACGGAGGATTTCGCCATTTTACATTCATTGCTTACTTCCACATGAATTTTCTCCTCCTTATCACTTTCATAACTTTATATGTAATACATGTTAACGGCGTCAATAGCCACTTTAATGATACTAATGGACGGTAATCCCGGATGTCGTCATGAAGGATTTTCAGAATAAAAGCTTGGTATTGGGAACTTCCGGTTTTTTCCAGAATAAAATAGCATTTAAACCATAGATTTAAACTGACGGTATGTTCTAACTAAATTATGCCATCAAAACATTGATTTTAATTTCTAACAGTTTGCATTGGAGGTGTGAGAAGAGAGGCGCTGCGTAAAGGAATAAAGGGTGGATGTAGGAGAAATGTCCAGTTTGTTATAGCATCCAAAATGATGAAGCCTATTTCATAGCAACATCCCCTCCTTACTTGTTTCTATAAAGCTTGCAGAAATTAAAAGTAGCCTTTTGGAAAAAAGTTACGCCTGCATACGAATAACAAACACAGATTTATGCATATAAAAACTCATCTCAGCTGGAAGTAAAGAAATAGAATATATATATATATATATATATATAGAAATACAAAAAATCAATCAAATGTTACGAGCACCAGGTTTTATATCATCAGACTTCATGACGATGAATAAAGAACTTGTATCACACATTAAATACATTACTTGTAAATTAGTAGGCGTCACTCTTTTCATCAATCAATAAAATACATCCCATGCACTTGAACGTAGCAAACTTACATTTGTGACTTGTGTGGCATAAAGAGTTTACAGACTGTACCAACAGACCTTTTTCTTATTTTAATGCTTCAAACGTTTATATACATCTCTACACAACATTGGGTTATTCTTTATTATCACAAAAGTATCTGATCAAACAGGAGTGGTTTGCGGAAGTGACTTGTTTAGAGTCTACTGTGCTACTTTGTCTGGAGCTTTTATAACAGCCAGTCAAAATACTTAGTTAATTGAAGCTTAAGGTTTTTCCAGAGTCCATTAAAATATTACCATTGTGGTTCCGTCATAAACAAGCTTCAAAGTTCAAGGCGGGTGAAAATGAAAGCCTGCATCAGCAGCCAGCAGAAAGCCAGTCACTAGTGGCTTCTGCACACTGTCTGTCACTTCAAAGGTTTGATTGGCATTCACACAAAATCCAGTGGGAGAGTTATGTTTCCAAACCCTCAGATAAAACGGCAATTTGGAGATAGATGTAGAAAGACTGTGTGTGTCGTCTCTGTTAATATGGATTTAATAACACTGGTGTGTGTGTGTGTGTGTCCGTAGATCAACACCAGTGAGGTGGAGGCTCTTCTCTCTCGGCTGCCCTGCACCTTCAGGCAGGAGCTGAGCGGAGTCGGAGCGAGTCTGGAGAAACGCTGGAGCTTCTGCGGCTTCCAGGGCATCAAGAGCACATAAACTCTGCTGGAGACGCTTCTGGAGAGACGACAGACAACATTGGGACACTGTAGAGACATGAAAGACACAGTTTAAAACCCAGAAATATCAAAGACTGTACCTGTACAAGGACACAGAAGACTGAGCACACTGGAGGGAATGTTACACCAACATTTCACTGACTCTGTAGGTAGCAGAGATGTGACAAAGCATCCCAGTATCAGAATGATGCTTGAAATCACATGGCTAAGTCTTCATGAGAGTGAACTCTGTGTCTGCTACCATATTTCTAGACCAAACGACTCTCTAGGAGTCACAGAAGACAACCGATTCCCACAGTCACTGGATTAATATGTAGTCATCGCCAACACGAGCGGATAATTGTGATTTCTGAGCCCGTGGGGGGGGGGGGGGGGGGGGGGTGGGGGCTCTGTATGGTGTCAGTGTGCGCCAGGACTACAGGGCTAACCGAGGCGGCGGATCAGGGTCAAACCGAACACTCTGGTCTCCATCTCTCCCCTTTTTGCTGTTCCAGGTTTGTAAAATAGATCTAACATGGATATATTTCTTCATTTTCTGTAAAGGCTGTTAACAGTTGCATAGAATCATTTGTTGTAATACACTGTAAATGCTTGGATGATATTTTTGATTATAAAAACACACATTTGAGTATATAAAAAAGGTTTTGTTAATTTTGTTTGAGTCTCACATACTCAGAGGCTGCTGTAAAATAATTGTGTATGTTTCTGGTGCAGGTTTACAAACATCTTTTAATCCTGCCAACCTTTGCTATTAATCGTGAAAGCCAGACACAAAAGCACCTGCACAGAGATAAGTGGTCCACATTTAAGTTGTGTGCCCATTCTTGCTTGAAGGGCATCATCTTTTATAACGTCTACCTGTTTTTGTTCCTGCAATAATAACTCAAGGCTAGTTTTAGAAGCTTACATAAGGGCATTTCTGTCTTTGAAAAGCAAATGAGTCTTTCAGCCAGTCTGAAAGCAAAGCACAGAGGCATCAAACTTTACAGGGAAACACACCTCGGGGATCATGTTAATGATGTTTAATTGGTGAGGCTGTTGTTGTGTGCTGCTTCCATCAAGGTACGTGCCCAAAATGTGTGTGTGTGCTACTTGCCTGGATCCATATATTAAGTGATTATACAACCTTCTTCTGAGAGAGTTTTCTTTCTCCAGTGGTGGAGGTTCCTCCCAGAAGCCCAGTGAAGCGCTCTTAATGCGAGGCCACTGGGCTATTTGGCGGCGTGCTCTCGTCGCTCTGACAAACAAAGGATTATGATTACACATGATTTCATCGGCCTCCTCCATCTCCTACAGTCATTGCATTTGAAAAAGAATAAGTGCTCAGGCACTTGTCAGCATACTACCCCTTGTACCTGAATTAGTAATGGGGAATGAGTATGTTTTGACGACAAGCCGCTACAAGGCATTCCTTCCGTGTGCATGTATCCATTATTAACAGCATTGGTTTGAACAGAAAGAGTTTCATGGGTGAGAAAATAAAAACTGTCCTGGGAGTGGAGGTGCCTGCATGTTAAATATAGAATGTAACCTCCAACCCAATTCGTTTGTAGGCTTCTGTCAAGCGTGATTAGGACAGAGACTGAATGCTGGTGCTGTATTATAGTGGTTTATTATTGGATATGCTGTCATGGCAATGTGTTAGAGCAATGATCAGCGTTGTCTTTTTCTATTTGAGAAATGTCAAGTCATTTCCGACACGTTGGATGAGGAAGTGCAAATCCATACTCTTCAGCTTCTGCCTGCCTGCCTTGCACCTGGGATGGTGAGAGATGCTGCCTGTGTTGAGTTGTGCATCGCTACACTTCCTCTTCACAGTGTAAGATCTCAGCAGAACATCCCCGAAGCCCCCCTCACACCAGCCTCTCCTCTCCCACTCATTAGTTTCTCTCATGCTCTCCCTAACATCAACAAAACACCAATATGGTGAATTATTTTCTTTCAGAAGCTGCTTTCTGTCTAGCGCTTCCTCCCAACTGAGTTTCTATTCCTACGCACTGATTTACTGCAGGCACTTGCAATTTGTCTCTTTTACAGCTGTATGTGTGTGAGTGTGTACGCACAAACATTTGTGCATCAGGTTCTCGGGCATCACACAAGGAGGTAAACACGGACTAATTAAATCCAGCAGCAGTCCCTGGTGAATGGCGCTCTCCATTCACTGTTGTCTTCTCCTCGCTGCGACACAGTGAGGAGCCTCCTCATTAATTCAATTCAAGGTGAATGCAAAGCAAAGCTATCTAAGGGAGTCATTTTCGTGCACCAGCGGTGAATACGCCGTAGGATGACTCCCACCTCGTGAAGTCACGAATGGGAGATGTTTGAAGATCAAATTCTGAGCAGAATTATAAATGTACAGGCGCCATTTTGGTGGGATTTCTTTAAATAACTTTGTAAATACATCACGTTTAATTATGTAATTGGAAATGAGGAGATAACCACATTCTTTTGGGTGATATCATGATGCTCGAGATACCCTTAATTACCTTTTCCTCTCATGTTGCTTCCTTAAGGCTTCCTCATCTAACTCATTGTGATTATGGCCTCCCTTGAGTGAGCAGGTGAGAGCATGCTAGCTGTGTGTGGTCCATAATAAGATCACAACAAAAAGTGGATTAGACAGAGGTTCTCAACTGGTCAGGCCTCTGGACCCACTTTTTTCTTTGTCAATAAATCGCATATATCCCTTCACGGAACTAAAGTAAGCTTTTAAAAAAGGTTTAATGAGATGATGGAATCAAAGATGAACTGTATAACATAAAAAGGCCCACATGCCGAAAACCCAACCCCAGAAAAAAGTCTGGAGGGATTCTCCCCGAGGAGATTTTTAGAAATACTAACATATAAACTAGGCATTCTGGTACACTCTGAGAAGAAAATAAATGCATCTATTACTACCCGACATTTTAATAATATTTTATGCCATTGTTTGTGTTTCACTTTGTTCTGACAGCTGAACTTGCTGCTCCACACAGAGAGAAAAGTAAAGAGGAGGTAGTTTGTGTGAATTACTTTAAATTGTGGGTAGGGTAGACAGCCCCCATTGTTCTGTGACCTGTCAATCATCAAACCGGGGTTCATATTTCATTACGTGTTCATTTTTATCTGAAGTTGTACCCATGGATGTATAGAGTGGCGAAGTCACGCCCGCTTACTTCCGCATCATGGGACCTTATTCCGAAAATATAATACATTGAAGTCAATGGAGAGAGAAAACGTATCTTTTGATCCCGTTTGAATTGTGCCATGAATTACACATATATTGTTTGTCAATCTTAAAAAATCATTTCCATGTCAAAAAATTCAAAGTTTGTCTTAAAACTGTTGAAATATAAGACTATGAAAAATACGCAACTAGAAAGACTACAAATCCCAGAGTCGCGTGAGTGCTGTCATAACTGATGTATTCCCTCCAGATAGCTAAAAATACATTTACTTACTGTACTTACTTACTTTAACAAGATGCCTGTGTGCTTTGTACCAGGTTGTTATCATACCAGTAATACTACCTCTTGCTCGTTCTCGAAGAGCAACTAAAACAAAACACGAGAGTGTACCTTGTTAGCTAATGTTAGCTAGCTGACATTCACGTTACACATTACACTCGTGTTACTCACCGAAACCTTGTAAAGCCGGTCCCGCATGCTGGCTCTTACGGAACCGACTAACTCCCCTTGTGTGTATGTACAGCTCTCAACATGCCCAGACTTGTAGTGATTTTCACCTCTTTTAATACTTTTCGCCTCATTCTGAAAGAAAGAGGTGAAATGTACCAACGTGACGGCCATTTTGGTGTTGGTGACGTGTGCAAGACCAGAGTTGTAGTTCATTGAGCGCTTCACACAAAGAAATGTTAAACTTCACAGTTTTACGACACATTTTAATTTTTTTGACTATCTTTTAAATTGACAAACATCATATGTGTAATTCGTGGCACAATTCAAACGGGATCGAAAGATAATCTTTCTCTCCCCATTGACTTCAATACATTATTTTTCCGATATAAGGTCCCATGGAGGTCCACCGGAAGGGGAGGGACTTCGCCACTCTATAAAGAATAGTTCTACCCAGCGCCGTATAGACTGAGAGTTATGTCATCTCCGTTCACTCCAATGGACCACTTTTTTACAGCAATGGCGGATCGTGGAGCCTCTCAATCGTTCCCCGGAAGTTAGCGCCAAGGCTAGCAGCGCAGTAGAGTTGCAGCATAATAGACCGTTCGTGACGGACTTTTGAAAGGTAAGAAGAAGTTTAAAGATTTATATTGCGGATATTATCAGTACATCTGATTCAAATTAACATGTGTATTAAAGGATGTCAGTGGGTTATCCCTAAATTAGTAGATTTAGGGAACGTTTACAGATAACAGATAAAGCTACCAGATCAAGTTAGCAGCACACGTTGAACAGCCTTTTAATTGTAAATTCTGTTCTCTTAATGTCATTTCGTCCAACATTGTTGAATTAGAGAAGAGGGGCTTATAAACGGGATTGTATGCGGGGGTGGAGGGAGTTAAATATTAGATAAATATAAAGTTTGGTGCGAGTAAGAGTGAGTGTTTTTAGCAGAGCCATATTGTGTCCTTGTGATTATGTTGATTATTACCTGTCTGTATAATGTTGCAGCTCAGCTGATTTTGGATTGATGGCAAAGGGAGAGGGACTTAAGTGAGAATGAAAACACAAGGTAAGTTTAATTCTACTGTTTTATATAAGTAAGCACACTAAACATGTATTCTATCACTGTATTATATAAGTAATCTTGTTAGTAACCTACTGTATGGCAGGTGGAGGGGCAGTGATGTTACAGGTGGAGGAGCAAGACTGCAAACTCACAAGACAGAGAAATCAAAGTTTGTTCTCCAGAGAAGAGGTTGATTTCACTTCAATTTTTTATTTCATATTTTCTAAAGATGTATGATGCCATTTGTCATACTTTGTTAAACTCACAAATAATAAAGTTCCATAACTTCAGTTGGGAACAAAGACCACACCTTATCTCCCCAAGGCAATTTCCCATCCAATAGGTGTGCTATATAGGTGTGTATAACCCTTTCTCCTGTCTGTTACTCCCTCTTTCAGCACAAGAACCAGAGGGGGATTCAATGGAGCCTGAATACCTGCACTGAGACCCTCACCCTGCACCCTGAGTCTCAGCTCTGTGTTTTTCAAGCCTTTCCCTTTTTTTTTGTATTAAACAAAACATTAAGCTTTCCCAATGGTGTGGTTTTCGTTTTGTGAAAAAGTGCAAATGCAGTGTTTGTATACAATAACCTAACCTCACATATTTTTTTGCTGTTGGTCATGAAATTGCTCCTGCTGACTTGAGCCAGCCATTTTTTCCTCCGCTCTGTGTCAGTGGGGAAGCCGTACATTCGTACTCCTTTCTCGGAGCGATTTGAGCATCCCCAGGCAGCACAGCAAACCATGGTGGCGACTAGGAGGCAGCACAGCAAACCAGGACAACACGGAGGAAAAGGCACAGACAAACTGCATGATATGCTATTCAATTTTTATTGAATTCCATGTATTTGCAATGCATGTTCCTAAAACAACACATTTAACATCATCATCATGCTGCTGCTGCTAGTCCTTTGATAGTCACCTGTCGGTCTCCTGTCCTTTCTGAAAGCCATAAAGATGACATTAGTCATTTCGATAACTTGTGTCCTCAATTACCATGGGATTACTGAAACTACCATGAATTTAAGAAAATTGTAGAAATTAATCTAATCTGAATTTTGAAGCATTCCTTTAGATCCCCTCCCTCTAAATATATCAATAAACATTAGAAAGTGATGCTCCTGACTACCATACAAGTTTAAGAAGATTGGTTCGAAAGAATTCAAAGCTATAAATAAACAGCAACAGGCTCTTTAACCAAGGCACTGTTAGCCTAACATGTAAACTAGTTGTTCACACTAATCCTAATATTATCACTTAATATTAGCAAATTCTATTTTATTTTTTAAAACATATTGATGTAAATACATACACATATCGATTTGTTGTATAAATATTGCAAATCAAAACCTTTATTCACTAATAATTACCAAAAGTCGAAGTTCTATCTCCTGTTATCAATGCATTCACATTGCCCGCCATGAACTTCCGGGGAACGATTCTCGTCTGCATGAACCACGTGACGATAACCGTTTTTGGACTTCCGCTGTCGTAACTCTTCTATCTATACGGCGCTGGTTCTACCACAAAGTTATTCTCCGTGGGGACTTCCGGCAACAATCTTGATTCTGATTGGCCAGAAGACTCGAAAAAACATCAGCAAAGATGTTTTATTGAGAAGATGATCACTCGTGACAAAAGTTTTCAAAACCGTTTATGGTCTCCGGTACTTCCAGTCTAACGCCTACTGCATGCACAGCGTTAGAAAATCGGACCTTCAAAATAAAAGTTTGACTTTTTTTTCTTTTAATTTTTTTTTTCACTCACATCTGCGACCCACTTCAAACAGGTCCGCGACCCACCAGTTGAGAACCACTGGATTAGAGGAATACAGATCTCTTCCACTCTGGTCATGAGCCACAGGTTTTCAGTTGTAGAGTCTCTGACACTGCCCTTCTCTCAAAAGCGCGATTTTCTTTGTCTGTCCCCAGATAAACACCAAATATCTAAGTCTCAACTAGATAACAATCCAAAAGCTCATTGACATAAAGAACTTAGTCAACAGCTCCTCCTATTGAGCTCAACAGCAGCTACACCTTCCCCTGCAATCAGTCATCCAGAGGGCCAGCCCGGGGGGGGATTTGCATTGACAGCGGGTGTATGGCCGCGGCGCTAGGAGACATGTTCCAGAGGGTTTCTTTCCCAATAAAAAGCTCCACGGTCCTCATTAATTCATGTATGCATTAAAGCTCCTAAAATCCACTCTTTTTCCAGGGTGCCAGTGCGGCAGCAGCTCCAGAAACATTTGCCTGCAGGCACTTGGAAGGACATCTAAGGAACTAGAAACTATGGAATGTGAAAAACTAGAACTAAAGAGATTTCTATTTCTTTGAGGATTATTAGTTTGGCAGGTAGCAAATCACGTTTCATACAAAACATTTTTGTTTACTGCCATTCGGTATGCTCAGAGCATTGCATGCACTTTCAGCCTGAATGAATGGCAAGTGTTGGAATAATTGCTTTACACTGCTCTCTGGGGTGTCTGGGCAGTGAATATTAAGCTGTGGATTTCAGTGGAGTATGACACACAGTGCATCTCACTGTTTAATTAAATGTCTCTCCTTCCTCCTCTCTCCTATACTGTACATAGATCTCCTTATTAAGAAGGGACGCACAGCAGTGAATGCCCGTAAGGTATTTGCACGCAGTAAGCAGGCTCTGCTCTGCCACATCAAATATTAAGAGCTCACAGGTGAGAGGAAGGGTAAAGAGGGGAAGTCTTCCTGGGGAATTGGGTTCTTCTAAAAAAAAAAATAGTGCAGTTAAATTCTGTTCACTATAATAAATTGTCTTGGCCATCCTTCTGCCGCCGGGTCCAGCAGAGATATATTTCTGGGCGGTGAGCTGGTGAAACAGCAGGACCGGTCGGTGTGTCTGATCTGAGGAGCCAGATCACTGCAGCTCATGCCAGGTTAGATGGGATGGTAAAACTCTCCTAATGAGCGATGGCCACTTCACGCTGCTGTGAATCCTGTGACCTTTTACCGAAGAAGAATTGCTTTGCATCGAAAGCAATTATCTGCACAGTGGAAAGTTATTAAAGAAACGTTTAATTGTAGGTGTAATAATAGAACGAAATCAGAGAATAAAAGTGAACTGGTTAACTGTTACAGTTTATACATGGCACAAGAGGCATGTTATTGAACGCAGGAGTTTATACATGTGTTGTTGTTATGCCCCTAATATGGGGAAAATATAAGACAAAGGAAACAGAGACGATGTTAGCTTGCTTCAAGTCTTATGTATTATGCCCGCCAACAACATGGTACACATAGCACGCTGTATAATACAGAACATGGATTCTTGATATAAAACAACCACTAACAATGCGCGTACTGCAAACATACATCCAATTTAACACACAAGATGTCACTTTTTAAATGCACAGTACAAACATACATATCCAAATTAACACCCAAACTCCCCTTCTTGGAGCTAAACTACACTATCATAGCTAGCTGCGCTAGCATAGCTAACGGCGCTCGCAAAGCTAGCATACACAGCTACAACAATTACAGAACCTAGAGAAACCCTCCAAAAATACCTCTAACAACTATCACTATTCACATTAATATTATACACAGTCAGTCTACATATATAACGTTTCTCACGGATGAACTCACCTAATATGGGGAAAATATAAGACAAAGGAAACAGAGACGATGTTAGCTTGCTTCAAGTCTTATGTATTATGCACCCGCGGCAAGCAACACGCGCCCTCTGCTGGACAGACCCGGAAGGTCATCAACCATGACTTATATCTATTACACACTCCCCTTCAAAACAGATGTCGTCCCGACATTCTAATCCACAATATTATGCCTACATGTCAGCAACATCTATAACATTTATTAAACACATACCACGCTCACTGTTCAGTCTGGCAAAAGTGCACACACTCAATTTACACATTTAAGCCCTTGGCTTAGTAGAAAGTCCATCATTGTATGACAAACATATGTTCACAAGCTCTCCGTTTGTTTTTGTTTTTTTTACAGTCCCTGAATGTATGTTGTGTGTGTGAGTGCTCTACTTCTTGCTGCATATGTGGCCAGAAGAAACGGTCTCCAATATGCATTATTTCAGGCTAAACATGTTTAGTACATTTACCTATAAAGTGCAATGTTACAGTCTGGAACTCTTTTCATACATTTGTTTTTGACCTCCTTTGTCAAACATAGTTTCAACATAGTCCGTTGCTACCTTGTTAACAGTTCTGCCTGTGCAGCATGTCCAAGTGAACTACACTCCTTTAAAACAGGTGAGTGAGATATGATTGACTGTAACAGTGTCATGTAATGATATATTGTGTGAAAACACAGCCCATAAATGTATCTCATGTCAACAATCACTTTGAATGTGACCTCTGCCGTCCATTTTCCTTTTTATGTGTTCTTTGAGTGTAATGTATGTGCATTTACTCAGTTCAATGGTGTGCAATGTCACTACCCTCATATCCATAGTACTGCTGAAAGTGGTATGGCGGTACAGTGTGTGTCCATGGCACCTTTAAGTTTGTATGCAGAGGTGGTGCTTTTATGTTGTAGCAGGCTGGTGAGCCAAGCCTATCATATGTGAAGACCTTTGGTCGTCTGCATTGTCGTCGATGCCCTTGAAGCTCCTTACTACTGGGGTCACTTTGAGCAGGTGATGGGACAGCATTCTCCACAGGTAGATCCTCAACGTAGCTGTCATTCTCCACAGGTAGATCCTCAACGTAGCTGTTTTCAACGTAGCTGTCATTCTCCACAGGTAGATCCTCAACGTAGCTGTTTTCAACGTAGCTGTCATTCTCCACAGGTAGATCCTCAACATAGCTGTCCTCAACGTAGCTGTCCTCCCCCTCCGGCAAGTACCCAACTTCGTGTGCCATTTCTTGTTCTTTCTCTGGCTCAGCTGACAGGTTTTCCTCAGAGTGTATGCATTCAAGCTCCACAGGTGTACTAGTGCACGCAGGATTCACTGTCTCAGGTGGGCATGGATTTGATTGCTGCTTAAGTGGTGCTAGATAATACTCATCATCCTCTTCCTCCTCCCCTGTTTGCTCCGCTTCCTCATTTCTCTCCACACTCTTTCTCTTTGCACGTGGCTGTACTTGAGTTTCCAGCGGCAGGTTGTCACATGGGAGGAGAAGATTACGATGTAAAACCCTTGATCTCCCTGTCCCTCTCTCAGGTCTGAGTTCATAAACAGGGATATCTTGACTCACTTGACGCACAACTGTGTGAATAGCATCTTCCCAGTGATTTCTCAGTTTGCCAGGACCACCGCGAGGTGTCATGTTCCTGATTAATACACGATCACCAGGCTGTAATACTGAGCTTCTCACCTTACTGCCATAATGTGTCTTGCTTCTCATAGCAGCTTTGTGAGCATTTTCTCTTGTGATCTCGTATGCCTCCTCCATGCCCTGCCTCCACTTTTCCATGTAACGATGATGATTACTGTCCCCTTGCTCCACGGTCAAGTCGAACAGCATATCAACTGGCAACCGTGGAGAGCGTCCGTACAACAGGTTGAAGGGTGAGAAACCTGTTACATCACTACGAGTACAGTTGTAGGAGTAAATCAGTTTATTTAGTGAGTCTTTCCAGTTAGTCTTTTGTCTCTCTGTGAGGGTCTTTAACATCTGGAGTAATGTTCGGTTAAACCGCTCGACCTGTCCGTTTCCTTGTGGGTGGTAGGGAGTGGTTCTCGACCCAGCAACTCCACAGTACTTTTTCAATTGTGTGAACAATTGGTTTTCAAATTCACCACCCTGATCATGGTGTATTCTTGTCGGAAAGCCGAATCTCAGCACATAGTCGTTAAAGATTTTTTCTGCAACTGTTTTTCCTGATTTGGAAGTCGTGGCGTAGGCCTGGGCAAAACGTGTAAAGTGGTCAACAATTACAAGAATATATTCATAACCACCCTTACATTTGTCAAGGTGCAAGAAATCAATTGAGACAAGCTCAAACGGTTGAGTGGTGACAATGTTCGTCAGTGGCGCTCTTGTCTGACGGCTTGGTTTCTTGTGCTTGAGGCACACACATCTCCTCATGACATAATCTTCGATTTCTCGTTGCATGTAGGGCCAGTAAAACCGGTCCCGTACCAAAGATGTAGTCCTGTCTGCACCTTGATGGCCCATTTCATCATGGAGCTCCTTTAATACTGTACTTTTGTGCTTTTCTGGAAGCACAAGCTGTGTTCTGTTTGAAGTTTTCCTGTACAACACTCCACTCTCATTCATCTCCAACTTGTCCCACTCTCTTAGCAGACATAAGATTTGTGAACTGAGTTGTTTGAGTTCTGAGCCTGATGGCTTCTTTTCTGCCAGCTTGTACTGAATCACTGCTCCAACATTGGGATCATTTCTTTGGTCATGTTTGATCTGTCCTATTGTCAATGGAATGATGGATGCGTCTACAGTTAATGCTGCACAACTTAATGAGACACCCATGGACCATGACACACTGGATTCATTCTGGTTCTCCACTGCTTGTGTAGCTGCTCCAATCACATCATATGACATTTCCTCTGTACACTCATCCATGAATACTTCCACGTCCAAAGGCATTCTGGACAGACTGTCAGCATCAATGTTTTCCTTACCAGGACGGTATTTAATTATGAAATGGAAGTCTGCCAGTTCTGCTACCCATCGACAACCTGTTGCATTCAGTTTGGCAGTGGACAGTACATATGTAAGTGGGTTATTGTCACTGTAGACGGTGAAGAATGGTGCATAGTATAGGTAATCACGGAATTTTTCTGTGATTGCCCATTTGAGGGCAAGAAACTCTAATTTGCCTGAGTGTAGATTGTAATTTTTCTCTGCTGTTGTTAAAGTACGTGAACCATAAGCAATCACACGAAGCTTTCCATTTTGCTTTTGGTACAATACTGCCCCCAATCCCTGGTTGGAAGCATCGGTATGGAGGACAAATGGCTGTGAAAACTCTGGGAAACCTAGAACAGGAGGCTGCGAGAGACAGTCTATCAACTGTTCCAATATTAACTGATGCATGTCAGTCCATTTGATGGGTGTGTTGGATGAAACTCCTCTACTGTTTCTTTTTGTTTTCGTTTTTTTCAGCATTTCAGTTTCTGTAGGTGCTTTAAGCAGGTCATACAAGGGACAGGCAATACGTGAAAAATCTTTGATATACTGCCTGTAATAACTTAATAGTCCCATTATTGCTCTTAACTCACCGATAGTTCCTGGGTGTTTGTTTTTCAGGGCCGTTACTGCAGCAGTATCGGCAGGGTCCACTCTATTTCCCTCAGCAGACACAATTCTTCCAAGGTAACGTACTTGTGTTTTAAACAGGTCACACTTTCTGGGCTTTAGTTTTATCCCATGCTCCCTCAGCCGTTGCAGCACCCTTCTGACAGCATTGATATGATCCTCAAATGTCCTGCTAAACACAAGAACATCATCAAGATATGGCACACATATTTCATCCCTTAAGCCCTCCAAGCACTCTTCCATGCAGCGCTGGAATGCTGCAGGGGCATTCATGAGTCCAAACGGGATTCGTACCCACTCATAAAGGCCCCAGGGGGTCACAAAGGCTGTTAGGTGTCTACTGTCTTTGGCCATGAAACCCTGGTGGTATGCCTTACCCTGGTCCAGCAGTGAAAAGAGTGTGTTTCCTCCCAGGTTATCCATAATGTCCTGTACTCTGGGGATGGGATGGCGATCTGAGTGGGTTTTCCTGTTGAGCTCCCTGTAGTCAATACATAAACGTAGAGTTCCGTCCTTTTTTCTTACGCAGACGATTGGAGAGGAGTAGGAAGACATGGACTTTTCAACCCACCCTTGTGCTATCAAGTCCAGTAAGTAATCTTTCATCTCCTTGTATAAGGGTTTTGGAACAGAGCGGTAGGCTCTTGACACTGGCTCAGCATCTTGTAGTGAAATCTTCATTTGCAAGTTTTCCACACAGCCTATGTCGTCATCAGACTTGGAAAATGAGTCTGATTCTTCTCTTAGCATCTGACTGACTATTTGTCTCTGGTGTTCATCAAGGTGAGTCAAATCCACAGGAGGATCCCACTGCTCATGCACAGGGGGGCTTTCACTGGAGATCTGGGCGTTGACATGGTGGATTGATGCAGCAGGTTTTTGGTCTGTTTTAAATATGTTTGCAGGATATACTGATCTGACTGACTGTACAGTTCCAATAATAGTTCTTGCTGCCATCGTAATGTCATGATTTGTTGTGTTTTGCACACTAACAATAATTCTTGGGACTGTATCTGCCTTCACGGACACAAGAGTATCACAAAACTCTAATCCTTCAGGCCATTGTGGGTTCTCATTTGGCTCAAAAACCAGAGTTTTATCCTCTTTGAAAAATGGAGCCTGTACTCGACACTCGAGTTGAATGGAGTTACGTTTAGGCACACTAACTCTCTCATTTGCTGTTCTTACGTTATAGTCACATGTCTGTCCTACACTCACAGCATTAATAAAGGCTTTTGCTTTGTTTTTTCGAAGATGAGGAAAGGCAATTTTTACTGCCTGTACAAGCTTCTCTTTATCCCCATGTCTTTTCTGGCCTGGCTGACTGGCTATCACAAGGTGCTCAATGACATTAAAGCCAATAATGGGACACTGCTGTTGGTTACCTTTTAGCACTAGCATGGGTATTAGCAACTCGGTATCACTTGCAGTAAGTTTAAAGGACACTTCAAGCCAACCAACATATGGCATTTCTGTACCATTGGCCGCTTCAATTTGTAAAGAGTCTATAGGGTCAATTAGCTCTGCTACATCTCTTAGCGGTACATCAGTTAGATGGCTTTCTTTCCATACCTCATCTATAGCACAAATTTGTGAGCCTGTATCCCAGAGGGCCTGAGTTTTCTGTTCGTGTAGGAAACACCTGATGAGGCACTTTTTCCCTACTAACTCTCTCACAGTAGCTGTTTTTTCTTTTGCAATATTTTGTTTGTGCTTGGATTTGTCATGTGACTGTGTCGCTTTCTTAATACCTGAACATGTGTATGTCTTACAATGCCTTTTGTGTGCAGGCCAATGGTTCTCCTGACATTCTTTAGAACAATACAGTGTAATTTTGCAAGTTGAACAGTATTGTAGTTCCCTACTCTTTTTCTCTTCATTGCAATTTGCACAAGATTGGGACTTATCTGTGTGGCCGGTTGCTGCATGTCCCATGGGAGCAACCCCTCTTAGTTTAAAGGGCTCCGCCTAGTGGGTCCCTCTACCCTCTGTGCCTTACAACCTGCTCTGAAATGTTCACTGCTTCCACACCTAAAGCAATGCTGACAGTACTCTTCGCCTGCATGAGTACAGGAAACACACCTAAGTCGGGGGCGTGGTGCTGGGTAGTATCGCTGCGGTGCATACCCTTGTTGAAACTGAGCCGTTTCTCTTACTCGTGCCGGGTGGAAGGCCGGTCGGTACTCCTGCACTGCTGCTGGTGGCTGCTGGTGGTACACGCTGTTGGCATTGAATTCAGCCCTATAGGGAGAGGGTTGTTGGGGTGAAAACACAGGATAAGGGGCGGAAATATTAGCTGGTTCTCTGCTTGGTGAGGGATGCTGTGGGGGTGCAGATGTGGCCGTTTGGATCGTTTCTCTGATTTGGGAGACCTCAGCTCTCAGGGCTTGCAACAGCACCATGTCAGAGCGCATTCCTTTGATTTCTGACAGCAGATCAGTGGGCAGAGTAACTGTGTTTTGCTGGCTGGTGCTTTTCATTTCCACCGGAACTTGACTTGACTGTATTCACATTTGTTACTCGTGATGGGGCAGCAAGTTTCTTTTTATCCTGTCTCTCTTTTTCATTGGTGTACGCAATGTTCACTTTCTCCAGCAGCAGCTCATCCGAAGTACTTATCTGCATGAGGAGAGGCTGCAGGTCACTTTTAATATTGTCATTCTGTAGACCAGTCAGGACAGTATGCATGAAGAGACTCTGGACTAGTGCTGGGTCATATTTTAGGTTTGACTCGGCTTCTTGAGAAGCAAACAGGATTTTCTGTCTCATGTCCATAGTTCTAATCAGGAAGTTTTGAGGCGTTTCTTTACTACTCTGAACCTCAGAGGTGAGTTGTTTGTATAACTCTGTGGCACCTTTCTCCTGGTAATGAGACCTGAGAATTCGGCGAAGGGCAGGCAGTGTAAGGTTTTCCTTCCCTTCAAGGTAACTCCGTAACTGCAGGCCTGGTGTGATGGCACGGATTACAGCATCAATGATCTCTGACTCTGGGTAGCCCTTACTAAAGCCATTTTCAATTTGTCTGGCCAGACTAGAAAATGTGAGCCTATCTTTTTGTCCTGGCTCGCCTATTTGGCCTGCGATCTTAAGATCTTTGCGCCACATAGAACTACTGGGGAGTACTTGGGCCAGATTTCTTTCTGGGGGGCTGAACCCGGCAGGGTGGTTCATGCTTGTGTTCATTAGGTCATGCATTGCATTTTCTTTTTCTTGTAATGACAACCTTAGTGCCTCTACCTCCTTCTGGAGATCTTCCCTTTTGACACTGTCATGTACATTTGTTGTAATTTTGGCTTTGTCTATGATATCCTGCACATTAAGAAGTTCGGACATGCCTTCATCCTCTAGCTCGGCCATTTCTTCACGTTCATTATGCTCTGTGACATGAGAAATTAATTGACTGCGAGATTTACCAGTCACATGCACATTATCCGGTCCTGAAATCTCCAGTTCATTGCACACTTTAATCAGTTGTTCTACAGTCAGTGTATACAATGCACCTGTAATGTCCAGCTGCAGCTTCTCCAATTCAGTCTCCATTGTATCAGAGAAGTGGGCAGAAATAGCAAATGAGGGTTTATCTTACTTAATTAGGTTTTTTTGCTGCTCCCTAGTGGTGACTTTTCACACTTCAGGATGCAGGTTACCAACGTTGTCTGAAAACGACCTCGACTGCCTTTCCAAGCTCCTTTCTCCGATGACTGGGTTGTTTAAGGGGATGATTACGGTGGCCCTGAGAGGCCAGGGTGCTGCAAATAAAAGAACGCTGCAAATAAAAAAAACGCTGCAAATAAAAAAAACGCTGCAAATAAAAAACGCCGCGATGCAAATAAAAAAGCCACAACGGAAGGGAATTACCGGGGACTATTATTGCTGATGCACATACGACGGAAGTTAATTACCGGGGACTATTATTGCTGATGCACATGCGTTTTTTTTATGCGAGAGAAGAAGAAGGCTGGGGGATCTCCGGGAAACATCTCATGGGTAAGTTTATAATGTTAAAGTTACACAGGATGTAGATAATATCTGTCGCTGCCGTATTTATGACTTTAAATGACGTTATTTTGTGTGTGGGAGCAGATTATGTGTGTAGTGTATAATGTTAGTAGAACATAGCTACTTTTATCTGCTAACGTTAGCTGTTTTCTAAACAAACGGATCTGAGCCGACCGGGACTTAAAGATGATGCTAAGACACACAAAGTAAGTTGAATATGCCTTTATTCAACAGACGAGCTCGGGTCCTCTCCTCAACATGCTCTGAAGGAACAACTTTTACTGAATTAGGGCTGGGCAAGTTAACGCGTTATAATCGTTGCCCAGCCCTATATTGAATACATACAAGTATAGATCTTCACTAACATCCTGTAGTCAATCTTGACTCCATCAACATGTCATCTAAATGTGCCTGTCTAGAGATAAATGAGGGTCTCTTATCCTGCTTAGAGATAGAGAAGGGTCTCTATCCTATCCAAGACGTGCTTCCTTTGAGAAGTGTACTGGCTTTAAATCTTTCTTTTTTTTTTTTAATGTATTTTGACATTGTAGATGCATGGTTCAGATATTAAGTGATTGCAGCTGATATCTGCTGTTAAATTAGTGTCAGCTGTTTGCAGGTAACATTACCTGCTGCAATAGCTTACCAAGTAGCTGTTACTTAATTGCAAATGAATAACATTCACATTGCTCTTTTTCCACAGGCAATGTATTGTCCATATTGTGGGACTGCTGGGTGTTTTGGGAGGTTTTGCGGCTCCTGTGGCAGCAACATTGAATGTTTGGCTCCCTTTCTCGAAGATGGTAAGCTCCTCCTTAAAAGTCAAGAATTTCACCAGTACAGTGATAATGTCTTATTTGTATATGATTTGTTGCCATTTTAATATATGCTATACACATATTATTGTCAGTCATGGCAATTTCAACATGATTTAGAACTACTGATAAAAAAAAATGCCAACAAGTAAAAAAATCAGGTGAAATACCAAAGTTGACCAATTATGTGCTCCTTCATGTGCTGAGGGTTGAGCCTTCTGATGCGTTTATGCACAAATACAGGCATTAAAAGGGTACCTTTTTGTTTGCTACCTCTAGATTGATATGTATTTTTATCCTTACCAATTATGTAAGTATCCCAATATGTTGTCCTTTGCCTGTTTATTTCTCTTCTTTTTTGCTCCTCATGTCTGGAATTGTTCACGCATTGAACATACTGAAAACATACACTTATGCATCAAACATTTCAGGTATTTTCCTCATTACTGATACATTTTCATTTTTTTCTTAATAGGTTTTTTGTTATTAAGTTTCATTCCTAATGACACTGTTGTCTTTTCCCTTCAGTCACAGCATCTAATGAAGGAATCAAGGCAGGCCTCATCCACAAGTACTTCACGGAGGGACACGCTTATGAAGTGATACTTGATTTTCTAGAAAAAAGACACAACATTTTTCTTAGTCTGAGGACCTTAAAGAGGAGGCTACAGAACGCTGGCTTAACAAGAAGGACAGACTACACTCCCATTGGCACTGTACACCAAACTGTTGCACATGAACTGAGAGGCTCGGGTCGGCTGTTGGGTTACAGAGCTATGTGGCAGACATTGCAACAAAAGTATCACCTGACAGTAAAAAGGGAGGATGTTAGACAGACGATTTCCAGACTAGATCCATCTGGTGTTCAACTTCGTTCCAGGCGAAGGTTTGTCCGAAGGTGATACGTCACAGCAGGACCAAACCAAGTGTGGCACGCTGATGGATATGATAAACTTAAACCCTTTGGTATTGCCATCAGTGGCTGCATCGACGGCTTTTCAAGGAAAGTTATGTGGCTCAGGAGTGGCAGCACTAACAACGATCCGGGCATCATTGCGCAGTACTACCTGCAGTGTGTATCGGAGTTTGGACTACTTCCAGCCCGCCTTCGCACTGACTGTGGAACTGAAAACGGCACTATGGCAGCCATTAACTGCACATTACGATCTCAACACACAGATGATTTTGCAGGAGCCCTCAGTCACATGTATGGTACCTCAACTGCAAACCAGCGCATCGAGAGTTGGTGGTCTTTCTTCAGAAAGCAAAGGTATAGCCTTTTAAGGTCAGGTCCAATAGTGTGTGTGTGAGTGTGTGTGTGTGTGTGTGTGTGTGTGTGTGTGTGTGTGTGTGTGTGTGTGTGTGTGTGTGTGTGTGTGTGTGTGTGTGTGTGTGTGTGTGTGTGTGTGTGTGTGTGTGTGTGTGTGTGTGTGTGTGTGTGTGTGTGTGTGTGTGTGTGTGTGTGTGTGTGTGTGTGTGTGTGTGTGTGTGTGTGTGTGTGTGTGTGTGTGTGTGTGTGTGTGTGTGTGTAAGCAAGCACAATAAATAATATTATTATGAATACATTTGCCTCAGAGTCCTGCATGAACTGTGCATAGACTGTATTTTAACATTGGTCATATGGTGGTACTTGGAGAGCCAACTATTTTCTCAGGTGGTACTTGGTGTGAAAAGGTTGAGAACCACTGATCTGAGGTATTGCGTTTTTTGGATAATACTTGCATACAAATCTATAAATGCCTTCAGGTTTCTAAAATATATAATGTAGCATTTCCCTCCGAATAATGGTCATAGACTTTACTGATCAATTAGAATTTATTTAAACTCCAGAGAAAACGTATAAGAGTTTTAGCCTCTTCGGGGGTTTTGAATTCCACCATTAGGACTCAGTTCTGGATCGAGATCTTCAGTGACCTTAGAGAGAGGCACCTCTTCAATGGGAGCCATGAGCACAAGTGTCTGCTGCGATATGTGTTTTTGGGCATCTTCCAAAAAGACCTCGATGAGTACAGACAGCTGTGGAACAACCACACCATCAGACCTGTTCGCCTGTCTCAGTGTCCATCAGGTAAACCTGATGCCATGTACCACCTGCCTCACAGGTTTGTATTCAAATTGTTTGGTAATATTACTTTAAAATATATCTGACTTCATATAATTTGGTGTATCAGCCCAATATGACAAGTTTGTCACTTGATAAATAACGTGATTCATTTAGTCTGAAAACTCATTATTTCAAAATGATTTCAAGTCTTAAACGACTAAAAATGGATTCCAACACAAAACCTAAATCAGAAGATATCCAAAGCTATTCTGTCGATTTATCTTACTCAATTCCAAAAAGTACCTTGTGTTAGAAAGTGAGTAGAATGACCATATTTGACTGAAAGAGCTGCTGTCAACCTGAGATTAATTTCTCAAGTCAAAGCTCTTTGTTTAGGATTTAATTAACGAAGAACTGACTCAATGGAGTTTTAGTTATAATGCTTATCTAGCATGTTTGGGGGGTTAAATGATCCATTTGTAATCACTTAACTCATGTTTCAATTTATGACTGGTCATAGGTTTGGCGGAAGGGAGTGTGGATTTCCAGTGTCCTGGGAAGCCCTACACCACTTTGATGGCATCATGCAAGCATCATCCCAGTACAATTTGTGTGGTGATGAGAATCTGGAGATGCATTTTGTGGACTTGCAAAGACGGAGTGGGTTGGCTCCACCAGTGAACTGGACAGCTGCTGTTCAGAATTACATTTCCATGAAAAACATGTCTGGAGTGTAGAATACATTGCCCCACCAGCCCCCCAGAACCTTTTTTGTGTGTACAAGTTTCCAATGTAGGTTGAATATTATTTAGAATGCTGCAATTCTGAGTAGATAAGTCCAGTGAAATATTCAGCTTGTATCTTTGCATAAGTCATTAGACTGAAACCTTTCTTTGTTTAAATAAACATACAGCATATTCATGTATTTTGTAAAACATGTTTAGTGTTACATCCGTGTTATCAGTTGAATGGTCGATCGTCAGAAGATTATACACCTAATATTTTGGTAATTGATTTTAATTTTGAATATAAGCAGGTTCCAGCCTCTAAAATGTGAATATTTGCTGGATTAATTTGTTCTCTGTGAGGCTTCACTTTCTGACATTTTAAAGACCAAGGCGTGTCCGAAATCACTCATTCACTACTCCCTACTCCTTATATAGGGAATTCTATATAGGGAGTATTGAGTGATTTCAGACACAGCCCATAACAAATTGATGAATCAACAATAACATTCATTCATTGCATCAGTCACATATGCTACTGTTATTTCTGTTTTCACAGTGGATCTGAGAATAAAATCTTGTGAACCAGCTACAGCTGTGTCATCTTTGTAGCGAGTGTGTAACATATGCTATACGTAGAAAAACAAGTCCTTACGTTAAAATGAAACACTTTTAAACCATTTAATGAAGAGTCATTCAGCTTTACTCTTTCACAAAGTCCATGTAAAAACATGTTGATAAAATGGGCAAAACAAAATTTGCACAACAAGGTGCCTTTTGCAGTCTTTATTTACTGTTTATGTAAATATTTGTAAAACATCTTAACACATGTTCTGAACTCTTGATTTAACCACGGTCTACCTTACCTACCTAACGAGAATACAATAACAATACAATACAAATGTGTGGTGTTGTTCACATGTTAGATATGAAATAGGACAAATCTGCCATGAAAAATACTCACATCTCTCTTACGTCACAACATTTTGGTCTGACAGATCGCAACATGAAAACAACGGACTGTGTAGCTACTGTGTGTGGGAACATTAACTTTTACCACAAGTTATTTAATTGTTTAAAGGCACCCAAAGCCGGGGGAATTATTAATGCCAAAGTTCATGTTGGCTTTGAAGGCACCATAAGTGTCCAAAAGAGGAAGCTTTAAAATGTTGGCACAGGTATTTGTCATTGGGAATGTTGACGTTGTAGAACATAGGAACTGAAGGCGTGGCAGAGGACTCATACCAGCAGGAGGCACACATGGCACACCTGTAGCGAACATTAACACCTCCTCCAAGGTCACTGAGCTGTCATTTTCTAAAAAGTAGAGAACATTGGAATCAATTGACAGTAAATACTATCTACATCAACACCGGAACTCTTTATAATCTGTGTGTATAAAAATCAGACAAGAGCAAATTGACTAACCTTCACAATCGAGAAGATAATCTGCCCAGTAACTCATAGCTTTCTCTTCCTGAGCCCTTCTGTTGCTTCCCTGTTGACTAAATTCAGGCTGGAACAGATTTTCCATCTCTGCAGCAGACAGCTTCACATCGGCATGACAGAGAGCAGGGGTCAGGACCGTCGGATGCTGCTGCAGAGCTGTCAGAAACTGCAAACTTTCAAGTCCAGCCTTGAATCTAAAATACAATTAAAAGATGCATGCAAAGATACATGTGCATCATGTAGAAGTAAGTAAGCAAGAAAATGGGACAACAGCAACACGTTTTTCATAATTATTTTAGCAATAACAATGAAATACAAAAACCTACCTTTCGATTGCAGTGTTGTTCCTGTGGATTATGTACCACTTCAGGTAATCCTCTACTATCATTCTTTTTTCTTCACATGACCTGACATGTCTGAAGCACCCAGCAGTCTGCAACATGGCACTGTTCCGTATCATCAAGTCCTGAAGGATCTCCACTGAGGGTGAATTCTGAATCTAAAAGAAGAGATAACAGAGTCCCACACATTTCAAATATGACACGTAATTATAAAAAATGGTAATGCCAGAAGTATATCTTGAAAGAATGGTTTAAGTGGACAAAACTCTCTCTTTACCTATTCTAGAATTTCACACCCTTCTCATACCTCTTGTAGGACTTTCCCTATCTCCTCATCTGTAATGTCTCCGACAGATGCCTTGAAACTGCTCTGCCCTGAGATGTAGCTGACCAGATCCTCTGACAGAAAATTAGGACCTGGTCCACCATGCACAATGGACACAGCAATCATCTTCCCTGCTAAATAATACTCATCCTCTCTGATAGCTGTCCAAGATAATGCAGAATAAAGAAATATTAAATCAGTTTCTATATTTGAAAACACTGCAAGGTTGAAATATGGGTTCTTTTAAAACATTATACACAAAACAGAACCTGTTGAATTGTAGACCAGGTAGCGGCTCTCCACAGGTCCATCAAATATGGGCCGTTTGTTCAGCTCTGTCATGAGAAGGGAGAGGAATTCTCTCTTGGGGCCACCTGTATCGAGACCTTCCTCAAACCTCCCTTCATCGTCAGAGAATTTCACCAGGATGTCTTTCTTTTCTGAGAATGTTGCCCTTTTGAATCCTCTGACTGCTCCATCCCAGATGTTCGAGCGACAGATGTTAAATCTGCTGACAGCTCGATGGTCAATCTCTAGGGCCAGGTTTGCAGTTATCTCAGAAAGTGATTGCTGGTCCACCCTGTCATCAGATAAATTATGACCATGTTAAATGGTACACCATAGCACACACTTTTGATCAGGAAAAATAACAACCACAGTTGAAGTAAGGGTAACTTTTCTCTTACTTTGTATCCTCTGGAATGTCATGACTGCACTCAACACTGTCTGAGTCATCCTTATCCTCTATTACAATGGGCGCATACAGCTGAGTATATTTGCTGAGAAATTGACATACACAAGTTTACATTGTTGATGTTTTCATATAAAACATACTTGAATTGTAGAAAGGAAAGTATAATACCTATAGCACGCAGTTTCCAGCACACCTCCTGATGTTCCTGGGCCCTCTTGTGAGTCAGAAAATAAGACCTGAATCACAAACCATAACAGGGATAGGACAGGTAAGTTGAAGTATTTTAAATCATGGCTATCTGAAGGCTGATTTAGAAAGAAAAGACTATTCTAATGTACACAAACGTGGATCTCTGGGTCAGTGTGACACGTTATTTCATGTAGTTTAAGACATTAATTGTGTGACAATATTTCCAGACAAGGCTAAATGTGAACAAAAGACAATGTTTTGGAGCCACAATTACCGGAGCTGCTGAATCACTGCCTGACTCTGCAGGTTCCCATACCTGGAAGTAAAAAACAATATATCAGTGTGACACTTCAAATTTGACAGAACTAGAGCTTAACACATTTGAACATAAATATTGAATTCTATTATTCTAACAGAAAGTGTATGTGATTTGCGCCAGGGGGAATGATCCTTCTTACATTATTACTTTCAGTGAAAAACATACACATTATTATGGTGTGATTTTGCAGGGATCTGCACTAAATAAAGTTGTTTTCTTAAGTTTGTATAATATGTGTAAGCCAGGACGCTGCAACATTTACCGCAATTTAAAATGCTATTTTGGGACATGTTTCATCGTAAAAATATGCCGTCTATGTGAAATCTAGAAACATTTTCACTTCCAGATAGAATTTACAATATAAGCGATCTAAGATACAACAAATGTAGTACTCACTAATGTATCAGCTGCATTGAATTCTGCAGAAGTTGGACTCATGATGATCACCTCTGAATCCGATGAGTTGGATTCAGAGCTGGTTTCCTGAGCTGTGAAATACAAGAACAGGTATAAGAGGATTTTAGACTACTCAGAACAACAGAGTGCTTTCCTTGACAAACAAATCAATTTAAAAAGCTCTTCTTGGTTGGTAATTAATTTCACAATTACTTACAAGATGTAAAGAAATCTTCAGCTGTACAAATGTACAGTGTGATACGTTGGTAGGCCTTCCCCACTACCTCTTTGTACTCGTTTAGAGTGAAGGGTACTTCTGTTCCTGGTATATTAGTTATCTTTGTACCGTCAGGGTAGAGCAGTACGTAGGGACCACCATGTAAATTTCTGTCGAAGGTCTTCATTTTTTGCTCAGCAGCTCTCTGCAATTCGTCCGCATCCGACTCTGGTCGCATCAAAAGGGGAAGTACTGTTCCTCTTACAGTCTTCAGTACACCATCTTTCAGCCTCATAAGGCCTACTGAAATCTACAGAGAAACAACGAAATAGGCGACTGTTAACTAGTTCAGTGACACTATAAATACATGACAGAATGGACTGTCGGCAAATTATTAGTCTATCTCAGCAAAAAAATGTACCTTCACAACCTTCAGGTTGTCTTTTGATGGTGTTTTTTTTTTCTTAAGACCTGCTCGTCTCTCCTTCTCTTTTACACTCCGGAAAGTCCGGAATAACTCCAGTGTGCTTTTTCCTGTAGCCTCTGCTTGAAATAAGAGTCCAATCAATCGTCAATGACAAAGAACAGAGAGACATAGAGTGTTCTCACCCATACTCATAAGATATAGAGTGTACATTGCCTAAGCCTAATTCAAAAAATAAAAAAATAAAAATTACCTCCACTTGTGCCTGTTTTATCAACATCACACAGGAATTTGAGGTCCTTGCCACATGAACAGCAAAAGGCTGATTTAGAGTCCTGCTGCTGTCCACAAAAAGGACAATACATTATGACCTGCAAGAAAACAAATAAAGTATCATTAGGTTGCTTTGCGCTTCAATTGCATGAACATCTTTCTATCTATCTATCTATCTATATATAAAGCAAGAAATGTCCGTGTGTGTGTGTCTGTGTGTGTGTCTGTGGCTCGCATATCTCTCTGACTGTTTGTCAGATCGACCTAAGCTTTCGGATATGGCTTGCGGATTGCATGATGATTTGCATCCTTCATTTAGAATTTTTTGGGATTCATTTTTCTAAACCTTTATTTTTGACGAATCTACGCGCTCCGGTACGCCCCCCGGACAACATTGCAAGCAGCAATTATGGGAGCCAAACAATCGGTCCGCTTAGTACAGGCACAAGCTTTGAACGGCCATGCCCCGAACGGGCACTGCACTAGTTTTTAAATAACACTAACACATTTGGAAAGACTAATCAGTACTACTTTCAACGCTGGCTTAATACAAGGAATCTCCCAAAATGGATTGCAAGTGTGTCTTAATCACGACATTCCCCACTGACAAGGGCAAGACAAGTTTCAGGCAGTTAAACACGCAAGAATACTGTGAGTCTGTGAGTGTGTGTGTGTGTGTGTGTGTGTGTGTGTGTGTGTGTGTGTGTGTGTGTGTGTGTGTGTGTGTGTGTGTGTGTGTGTGTGTGTGTGGTCTAGATTTAAAACGGTTCAAGCTGCACGGATAAATCGAGCAGAATCAAACAGTTTTTACAGACAAGCAAACAACTTGAAAATAGCTTTCTGCAGTTTTGATCAAAGCTATGTTCTACTAACATTATACACTACACACATAATCTGCTCCCACACACAAAATAACGTCATTTAAAGTCATAAATACGGCAGCGACAGATATTATCTACATCCTGTGTAACTTTAACATTATAAACTTACCCATGAGATGTTTCCCGGAGATCCCCCAGCCTTCTTCTTCTCTCGCATAAAAAAAACGCATGTGCATCAGCAATAATAGTCCCCGGTAATTAACTTCCGTCGTATGTGCATCAGCAATAATAGTCCCCGGTAATTCACTTCCGTTGTGGCTTTTTTATTTGCATCGCGGCGTTTTTTATTTGCAGCGTTTTTTTTATTTGCAGCGTTTTTTTTATTTGCAGCGTTCTTTTATTTGCAGCACCCTGGCCTCTCAGGGCCACCGTAGATGATTGATCAGAGGATTCCACTAACAACTCAGGGATGGTCCTCAAATCAAATCTCCCAGCAGCGCCTCCAAATGTTATGCCCCTAATATGGGGAAAATATAAGACAAAGGAAACAGAGACGATGTTAGCTTGCTTCAAGTCTTATGTATTATGCCCGCCAACAACATGGTACACATAGCACGCTGTATAATACAGAACATGGATTCTTGATATAAAACAACCACTAACAATGCGCGTACTGCAAACATACATCCAATTTAACACACAAGATGTCACTTTTTAAATGCACAGTACAAACATACATATCCAAATTAACACCCAAACTCCCCTTCTTGGAGCTAAACTACACTATCATAGCTAGCTGCGCTAGCATAGCTAACGGCGCTCGCAAAGCTAGCATACACAGCTACAACAATTACAGAACCTAGAGAAACCCTCCAAAAATACCTCTAACAACTATCACTATTCACATTAATATTATACACAGTCAGTCTACATATATAACGTTTCTCACGGATGAACTCACCTAATATGGGGAAAATATAAGACAAAGGAAACAGAGACGATGTTAGCTTGCTTCAAGTCTTATGTATTATGCACCCGCGGCAAGCAACACGCGCCCTCTGCTGGACAGACCCGGAAGGTCATCAACCATGACTTATATCTATTACACTGTCTGGTACTTTCAGCTCAGGGTCTTTGGCCTGAGAAATGTTGGAGACCCTGCTCTAGCGTACAGGTTCTGTCCTTAGACATTGTATAAAGTATTTCTGTTTTGCAGCGTACTGTATGGTGAATATTTTTCAGTTTCATATTTCACTTTTGTGCTTCAGAGTTGAGGACCTTGCCATTAGTTGACACTACGGTTACTTTAAATTGTGTTAATTAACTTTTATTCATCACATTTTAAGTAATTTATAATCATTACAGAATGATAGAAAAGTAAAGATAAAAACAGTTGTATAGTTTCAGTGTAAAGATACACACAGTATTCGCTGAGGCGACGAGTCTAAATTATTATTATTATTAAATGTGTGGGATATAACTAAGTACATTTACTCAAATCCTGTATTTTACAAATGTAAGGTACTGTTTTGTTTTATGCAACTCTATAACTTCCTCATTATAACTCGAGGAAAACATTGTACTTGTTATGCCACTACAGTTTTCTGATAGCCTTTGTAACTTTTCAGGTTACAAGTATTGATACGATTCCTTGTACCTCAACATTTCTAAAGGATAGATGAGATGAAGGTTGAATGTTTTTCAGAGCAGTAGGAGATGGAAGTAATTCAAACTTCAAAATCTACAGCAATAAAAAAAACGAATGCAGTAGTAATATTAATACAAAACAAAGACTGCCGTGGAACATTTTACTGCAGATGAAGTGCTTTCTGTTGATGAATTTGCTGATAATAGGCTACTTACAAACTACAGTGTGGGATTAGCACTTCACACTAAGGATCTGAATAACATTCCGCAACTGTGAAAAGAAGATGACTTGATGTCTAATAGAAGTTCCTCCTGGAGTTACGTCTTCAGTTCAGAGTGGTTGGAAGAGGCTTTGAGCAGAATATCGGATGAGCTCCTGAATCACAACGAGTGTCTGGATCTGAGGAGCGCTGGAGGTAGAGGGGAGCAGGTGAGGGAGGAGAAGGCTTACATGACAGCTGAAAGGAGCCCAGACATGAACAGTTTAAAAATGTTGACAGCAACAAGATGATTGGATGAAGTGAACAGTGACAGTCAGCTGATTGATTTGACAGCATGGAGATCATTCATATGCATACATCTAACATGTTCAGGGCATTCAAAGTTGGCCTGCTGGGTAAGCTAATTTACATGCAACTTAAAGGTGACCTATCATGCAAATTGCACTTTTGTACGTCTTTTATACATGAATATGTGTCCCCGGTATTCCAGGGAACTCACCAAGTGTCAGAAAACACAACCCTCTCTATTTTCCTCCATACCCAAATCTCAACAAAAAAAAGGGCTGCAACGGATCTGATAAAAACTGATCCAGATGTGAGTACTGTCTTGATGTCAGGACGGTGGCGCTACGGCTATTGGGCCAACTCTCCACCTATCAAGGGAATGTGGGGTTGGGCCACGGCCGGCCATTGCCGCTCAAAAGCGCTGGAGACGCTGTAGTACGTATGCCAGGCCTGTAAGTGGCGCTGTAGTTTGCCACAAAAGCAGCGAAGAAGACTTCCCGCGCATGGTTGCCATCTCTTGCGTCCATTTAGCTTAGGAACCTTCCTAACGGAGTGAAATGACCCGGAAGTACGTCAGTGGCAGCCATGTTAAGTGCCGTTCCAATTCTCCAAATGAAAGGAAAGGAGGTTTCAAACTTCCTTTATAACCTCCTTTAGCTTAGGAACCACTGGACCTCCCTCACCAAAAGGAGAGGAGAAAATGCTGCCCCACAATGCCTTGTAGCCGCAGCATTTGCGTCACACAACAGTCGGCCGTTCACGGAAACAAACGATTATGACGGGGAAATTATATCATGAAAGTTACGGTGCTTATTAAGCATTTTAAAACGTATGTGGTAAGTTGCAAAGTGCTTTGTTTTGAACGTTCATCAGTATTATAATCAAAAAGAGAAATATGAACGTTAGTTTTTACTGAAATGATCAAATAAAGTCAACATTTCACTGAGCTCTGTGGGGTTTGTTCAACTTTTAAAAGATGTTTGAATGGTGATGTAAACAGTGATAGATGTTAAGGACTAACGTTTATAATAAATACATTTGTATTGATTTTAAGATATTTTCATACAATCATACGTATTGGGATCATTTGTATTAATGTGGAGAGGGTGACGAGCATAAATGTCACTTTCCTTTTTTATTTCAATTACAACTTTTGTCATGAAGAATATGTTTCTTTGTTGTCCACGTTCATAAAGCATAAATCAACAACATCAGAGCACGGTGCAGAGTCTCTAGATGAGTCCCTCGTTCTTATTAAACATCCATATATTCCGTTGTATAGAACACTGTAGTTTCCATAGTTTCACCACAGCAGCAGACGCACACAATGACGTCCGCTGCTGTCAGGAATCTGACATATAAAAAAAAAAAAAAAGATTTATTTATTCAAAGGTGGGGTAGGTAATTTTGGAGAAACCAGCTCGAGTGAGCTAGAATTTGAAAATACACAACCGGAAAAAATATGCCACTTCCTTACAGAGCCTTCCACAGATGACATTTTTTTAAGGATTTTTTGTCAAAGCACTTCAGATATTCATTGCTATCGGGATGTTAAGAGCATTCTATGGAATATAACCAAAGTGTAACTTGAGCCGGTTTCTCAAACGTACTTAACCCACCTTTAACCTTTACACATAACACAGACATATAAAATACAGGAAACAGAACTAAGTAAACAAAAAGACGAAAAGCAGTCACTACATTGTGCACATTTGGGACATTAAGGTACACTATTATTACTGCAAGAGCAGCTGATGGTAAGGACCTCAGACAACTTCAATTTAAAACAGGCTATAGGGACAAGTGCCATCAATTTGAGGCTTGATTGAATAACATTAATGACAAAATAAATCATACTATCAAAATACTACAACGAATGAAAATAAGCTTGAGATAATTGAAACTGTGGTTTAAATTAGTTCTAATAGGCTATTGCTGTTTTAAGATTTAGAAACGAAAACATTTTTTTTATTTTATTTCTGGCGTTGCTAATTACGACCTTACTACCCGCTAACGTTGCAAGCAAGCTAAAGAAAGAAGAAAGCTGAATTATGTTAAAAACGTGGCTCAAAACGGGAGGTATTCGGAAGAGAGGTACAGAGGAGAATATTACCAGCGAAAGTGAACAAGTGAATGAGGAGGAGGACAGTCATCAACCGAGCATAAGCGCAGGCTCCGCAAGCAACGCAAAAGTGATATGCACAGCCGCTGTGATGGAGGACAGAAGTGACTCAGGAAGAAGGCATTTGCTCAAATAATGGAGAGAAGGCTGTGACCGATGTCAAACGCTGAAAAAGCACACACTTGTCCTTAAATGTTGTCTTTTTTCTTATCTCTTTTCTTTTTTACTTTGCCACCACAGAAATGGCAATAGCAAACATCAGCAGACTGAAGATGAGCTATTAGCCCTTAGGCTCATCTGTTCCTGGAGGCTTTCATTATTATTGTGGAACTGAATTCCCAATAGGACATTTTCTGTTACGATGTAGGTTGTTGCAGGAGGCCTACATTCACACTTTGGTATAGGTCCAGGAAATGACGTGTGTACAGTTGACATTCGTTGTGTGAGAATAAGTTATTATTTTGTTCTTTACATTCTCACTTGTGGTGAGTGTGAGAGAGAGTGAGAGAGAGAGAGAGAGAGAGTGAGAGAGTGAGAAAAAAATATATACATTTGCCTCCGAGTCCTGCATGGACTGTATTTTAACATTGGTCATATGGTGGTACTTGGAGAGCCAACTATTTTCTCAGGTGGTACTTGGTGTAAAAATGTTGAGAGCCACTGCTTTGAAGTACCGCAGTCTCTTCTCTTAAGTCCTTTTGATTTCTCCTACCCACTATCCCTTAACCCTGTGATATTTCACTCAGAGGTCAAGGACTAGGAGATAGGGTTAGAATTTAGGAGCTGATTTTTGGATTATCGGAACGCAACGCTCTGGTTGCCATCATAGATATGGTTGCCATGGTTGCCCTTCTGTTTATTCTCCGCTGTGGCTCTTTTTCTCCCTCCCCGAGGCAAGCGTTTGCTCCCGCTGCTGTAATTCAATGCAATCTTTCCCCGTCGAGGCAAACACTGTAATTCTCTCCGGTTAGTCCACCAGCAGATGACAAACACCCACCTCTCCGCCTCTTCCAAGGAAGAGGCAGAGTTTCAGTTTTCTTTCGCCGGTCAAGATGTCCGTTAAAGTTTAAATCTTCCGGACAAAATTAGAAAAGTGCCGGTCAAAGGTCTTCTATGTTATTTATTGAGCTTTAAAACAAATGAATAACGACTCTGACTATATAATAAAACAAGGAGGACCGAGATCTATTTTTCTCCCCCTCTTCTGACTTGATCAGAGCACACTCCCCTCTCCTGCAGGGGGGCGTGGTCAGCTGCAGCTCACAGAATCAGCCCCCTGCAAAAACAGGGCTGGAGAACAGCAAATAGAGCAAAATGAGGCATGGCTAAAAATGCATGATCTGTTTGGTATTTTGAAAACAGAAACGTATAAATATACCTTATATAGGTATGGCCCTACAATATATCATTTAAATATAGCATGATAGGTGTCCTTTAAGTGCATTATATATGGTTAACATCGTGTTTTTTTTTATGGTAAATTAGTAGTATAGTACTATACAATTAAAATACTCAAAGAATAAATTATCAGACAAGTAAACTTAAGGTAACAAAATTTAAAGCAGAAAGGCCAAGAATAACATATTTTTTTTTATCAAAATCAGCAAAGTAACTTAAACTGTCAGTGAGTAATATGTAGCCTACAATATTTCATTCTGAAACAAAGAGTAGAAGTATGTTGTTGCAGAAAATACTAAAACTTATATCATAAAATACTTTTTCTACTTGAGACATGTTATTGTTTTATGAATCACTGATTTTATAACATGATTTACACTTTTCAATTCTTCATCTACAAAGTAACTACAGGCTACAGCTGTCAAATAAATAAAATGGAGTAAAAAAAAGGCTTGAATAATTAGCTTTTTCTCATAAATATATAGAAGTAGATGGAAGTAGGCCTACTTAAACATTGGCATACATCAGCAAACCTCAGAAGTGTAGTAGCCTATACCTTTACTTGTGTGCGTAGGCTACCAGTTACATTCCAGCAGTGGACATGACTGGACATATTGATCTTTATCACTTATTTGCTTTATAGTAAACATAGGACTTTGTCTATGTCATCATGATATTATAAGATATAAATAAATGAGGTTATAGTTTGTTCCTAGAAGTTCATTGATAAAAAATAGAGTATTGTTTACACGTACTAGTGCATTATCAGTTTCCATGGTGGTCAACCTCATTTAAAAAGGCGTCGTCTTGTTGTTGTTCGGAGTTATTCTCCCAAAAAACAGCAGGCCATCCCGAAGCATGGTCCCACTGACGGTCTGCGGGATGTGAAGGTAGGGCATTGTTTGCTATAAAGTGATAAATAACATTTTTAAAAGTTATAATGTCGGTGAATTCTAATTAGATCATGGTAGACCGTGTTAACTTTCTTGGACACATGCCCACTGATGACTGGTTTTCAGAACCTCGCAATGTGGAGGTTTTCCAAATAACATGCTGCATTGTTTTTGCCATACACTGCTTTGTTCATATGTTCTAAAAATGTCAACGGACATAGAAGCGACCTTTTCGGTGGTTGTTGTTTGCATGTTTTTTTTAACGGTCCGAATGTGGTAAACATTTCTGGTTAACAGATTATTAAAGCACCACCAGTATTAAAGTGTCGCAACACAATTAATGGATAAACGGCCATCTTGATGTATACCAGAATGTCAGCATATTAGCATTGTCAATTGGTTATGAGCATGTTGACTTACTCTGTTAGCATTGTCATTGTGAGCATGTTAACATACTATACTGTTAGCATTTGCAGAGGTGGAAGAAGTACTCAGAAAGTACTTATTATGCAAATTGGATCAATTTCAGAATCATATGATATGTGTTGACTATAATTATTGATACATTAATGTGTTTATCAAAGCTGGTAAAGGTGCAGCTACTTTTAATGACTGTATAGAAGATAGAATTGGAGGATGAAACCCTCCGATATGTAGTAGGCCTAGCTAAAGGTATACTAAATGTAGTGGAGTAAAAGTACACAATTTACCTCTGAATTGTGTAGAATACAAAGTACCACAAAATGGAAATACTCAAGTAAAGTACAAGTAGGCCTACCTCAAAATTCCCCTACAGTACTTGAGTGTATGTAGTTAGTTACTTACCCACCTCTGTAGCATTTTCACTATAAGTATTTAATTGCTTGGAGCTAGAATACAGCTTTACTTTTGTTGTGTATCCTACATTCAACTGTGGGAAGTAGGCCTACAAATACAAACTAGACCAAAACAAAGTCATTATTAAGGTTTAAATCATTCTTTGAAGCAATCTGAATCATTCTCTAGCATGCTGCATTCACATCTTCTTACAACTATAATGTAATGGTGATTACTGCCCCTGCTATTCATTCACTTGTAATAATGATAGCAATATACATAATATCTGCTTTATCGCTGCAGTTACCCTGAATGAACTATATAGTTGAGGGTGCCATTGTCAATTAAAATACATCAGTCTGCAGTTAATCGCTTTTGATCCTCGCTGCATGGCTTGATCAAGATCCCAGGGAAACATTGTTGGAAATCAGCAGTGACAGCTCACTCAATGCGTGGCTGACCCCTTATTAAACCTAATTGATTGTCAGCTTGTTAGCTCAGTTCCCCAAGTTACTGTCAAGAGTTCTGTCTTTCCTCTAAAGAAGAAGCAGCATCTCAAACATGAAGCATAAAGACACCAAACAACTGAAACTAATATATGTTATTTTCTTCGATGAGGCATGCAGGTGGGTGGTAGGGAGTGGAAGTTTAAAAGTGTGACTGAAAGAAGAAAACTATTATTTAACTAATAAACCCTAATTAGTTAACTGGTACAAAAAAATCATTAGAAAAAACGGTTGGATATTTTAAAACTGCTTTTAACTTCTCAAATGAGGCTGTGACTGTCACACCCCCAGGTTTATATCACGGGTTTTAGTGTTGTCTGTCTAGGTTTGGGTGTTTGCTGTCATGTTTTTCCTCCTGGGTTATTGTCTGGTCCTTTTCCCTGTGTTTTTCATGTCTGTCGTTAGTTCCCTGGTGTGTCTAATTCCCTGATTGTTTTCACCTGTCACTCCTCGTGTGTCTCCTGTGCCAGTGTCAGCCCCGCCCCTGATTGTTCCCACCTGTGCCTTGTTACCCTGTGTTTAAATTCCCCTGTCTCCCAGTGTTCAGTGTCAGTTCGTCTTGTCTCTTGTCATGTTCAGGTCAATGCGTATCGTTTCTTGTCTATTGTCATGTTAGGTCTATGCTCTTGGAACTCTTTGATTTTTGATTCCTCACTGCGTGAGCGTTTTCATTTTTGCTGTTTTGGAAAATAAATGATCCAACAAATACTTTACCTCTGTCTCCCGGGTCTTGCATTTGGGTCCTACATCTTAAGTGTCTGGGATCGTAACAGTGACTGCACTTTATTGTAGTCTTGAGTGTATTTTTTGGCTTCAAATATGGCAACAAAGATCATTCTGTAGCGCAGTGACTTAATTCCCAGTTGTATCTAATGTGGCAAACCTGACAAATCTATGGAAAGTTTACAAATGCAGAAAACAGAAAAAAATCGAATTAAACTGCACACTGAAGCACCGAAAACAACAACTAGAAAATGCATTTTTGGGGAAAATAACCCAGTAATGAGCATAGGCAAACTGAGTTGTCATTTTGGATGTCTTTTACAAATGCAGTACATCTCAGACTCCAATCCAAGTGCCTCAGTCCCTCCCCCCATCACACTGATTACTATAGTGGAGTAACGCATTACCTTCTGCATGATTAATGCGGGTGCCCCCATGTGAGGGGTAAGCAATGTCAATTCTCTTGCACAAACATAAAGCCTACAACTCTCTTCATTATGTAAATAACAAAAACCCTGCATTCTAATAAATGCCAAGTAATTATGATGTGCAATGCTACTGAGTGATTTATGAATATTAATGGCATTTGACACCAAAAGAAACAAACAAGCTGTGCTCTGCATTTATCTGCTGTTACATTTAAATTGTCATCAGGGGAGAAGGAACACAATGCACCGGTAAAGATACTGTGGACAAACAGCTAGCAGTGTATTATGCACATAGTTTGCTGTTTTTTTAATGTATTTTCGTTTATATAACTTTCAAATAGAGACTGTTCATATTGAGATATCCCCACATTAAATACAATAGCTTTAAGGTCTCTCATAATCAGAGCGGAGTCTCACCATGTTGCACCTATGGATAACAATCACTATGGAAGAGGCTGAAAAACATTTTATTTTGGACAGTACCCTCATATTTTTTGCAGCATGGTGAAGGTCCATGTTTACATATGGTGTGAGGACTGTGCAGAAGTGAAGATTGCAAAATTCCAAATGTAGCAGTAACATGTCAAACTCTCAAGTCTACATAGTGTACTTTTCAGGTGTCCTGGGAATCACCGCGCCTCATATCCCTTGTAAAAAAACACTGTGTACAGATAGTTCTTTACCCGAACATGTGGTATGGTTTGAATTTGAACTTCGTTTAATTATATTTCACTTTATGACCGCTTCAAAATTAAAACATTTCATAAACTATAAACCACAATCTGAAACAACATAGTTTACATGATCAAAAAGAAGCAGGGAGAACATTATATCCCACCTGTTTATACTTAATATTCTGTGCTAATAATATTTTAAAAATTAATACTTCATATATATGAGGGCAGAAATCGGAAGAAAGTGTATATTTGGGAAAATGTATCATTTATTTACCTCCTCTGCACCAATCCACCTCAATAAGGGCATTTCTGAACTTATTAACAACTTTAGGCCTACATCCTCATCCTTTATTAGAAGTCAACTTTATCCTGAATTCGCCACCGCATTCCATGTAGTGTAGACTCAGCTGTGGCCAGGCAGTTATCATAAATGTCGCAGGAGTTTGATAGCACGGTGCAGATTCAGAGCGTTGATTGCAGAAGTCCAGCACATTTCCCAGCTCAGTAAAGTGAGACCCTGTCGATGGATTTCTTCACTTTTTCCGCGAAAGGCTATGGCTATTTTCCGTCTGTGAGTGGTGCAGACAAGGCTCGCTGCCAGATGGCATCACAGTATTAAGATATAGGGAATCCAGATACTGCAAGAAAGTAGAGGCTACAAACTTTCTTAGTCTCTTTTTACTTCCAGACAGCATAGCAACTACCCAGGAACGGCTGCATATAACTTAATTATCCTTGTGTCTCTCTTATCAAACCTTACAGTCCTAATTCGATATTGAGTGAACCTGCTTGAACAAAGGCATAGAGCAGGCCGCATGAAATTATCATATTGATAGGAGTTTTCAAACAGCTTCCTAATGTGTAAAGTTTAGTCATATAATTCTCAAAGAGATATTAAACACAGTAAGACATAATTCGATGGCATTGAATTATGCTGTTCACCAGGGGCGGTTCTAGGGGGCGGGCAGGGGAGGCCAGTGCCCCCCTAACACTGACCTCTGACCCCCCTGTGGCCCCCCTAACAATGAAAAGTGAAAAAATGTATGATTTATTACACGATTTATTGAATGAAGGAATAGGCGGAACTAACGTTATTCGTCATTCTAGTCGGACCCATTAGAGCGGTGCACTCACTTTCATTGTCCGGCTGAAGCCCGCGAAAAACAAACACTTTTCATCTCGGATCATCAGAGGCTGTTGCATCCAAGAAAGACTGATTGAAACCTACGTTTCGAGAGACTACCACGATAATTGAAGGTGAGTTAAACTATTGTATCCGTGTAATTGTAGATGTAAAGTAGAGATGTAACTGTTCATTGCCTTTATTTTTATATAAATATGATATGGTGTTAGTGCAAAAATGGTACTATAACTTAAGCTGAAGCTAACAGTAATAACTATAACATATATCTGAAATAAATAAGTGTACTGAAACAAATACCAATAACTGTATTGCATTGTTTTCTTATGCGCAATTACTTCATACTGTCTAGTTCTCTTTTTTGTCCTGCATTTATTGTACCCCCCTCAGAAAATAACTGGCCCCCCAGTGGCCCCCCCAGTCAAATTGGTCTAGAACCGCCACTGCTGTTCACAGAGGATATTGCACATCCCGATGAGGTGTTTGATGGCAAACAGCAGGACCTCTCAACTTAACTACAAGCAGGTGATTTTAATCAGCGCTCAGCTTTTTGTTTAAAGTGAACTCGGTGTATAGACCTAGGTACATGTAGTTCAGTCAGACAACTCACGTGTTCTTAATATGTTTATTATAGCAGCATATAGTTTGAGTTTGGTGTCTAGGCTCGGGCCTCATCACTCCACAGATTTACAAAGAACATGAGTGATGATTAGATAACTATCCCCCGAGCCTACAGGTGGAAGCTGGTGGAAGCTGGGATGGTGGTGGGGCAGGCAAGCAGCAGCAACATGAAACACAGCAGCAGGAACATGAACGCAGCAATAGCAAGTGAACACAGCAGTGGTAGCAGCAGCATAGCGAGGCAGAGGCAGGAAGACCTGGCAGCTTAAAAAGAGCGGCATGTTTAGGAGAATGTGTATGGTTGGTTGTAAGAGGGAGGAGGTGCGTCACATGTTAATGCATCATTGGTGCTCGAGTTGACTGCCTGAACTAGCTCGCAGGCTTCGCCCCATTTCAGTGCAGAGGATGGATTTAGCTGAATTCCCCATACACAGTCTGGACAGATGCTCTACTGCCACGCCTCATGATTCCTCATGATAAGAGCTGTTAATCATTACATTTTAGGATAAAGATTGGTTTAAGGTTAGGTAAGGGTAAGTCTCAAGGAAGCTAATGTAAGTCAATATAATGTCCTCTGAAGCGATATACCCTCCTGCAATTTCATGTTTTTTTGTCACTTTGTCACAAAACAAATATTCTGCTACTTTTTTACCATGGTGTCCATATCCGCTTTATCTTTAGTTTTCTACCTATTGTTTTATTTATAATGCGTGCATACTTTGCCATTTTTTCTTTATTTGTACTATCTGCTATTGTAATCACGTAAATGTCCCCGTTGCCGGACAAATAAAGGATTTCTGATTCAGATTTCTTATTCTTTCTGGGATCATCTTGTACAGTAGATACTCTGTATGTAATTCCTTTTTGTCCAAGTTCATTCCGAGAAATCAATCATTTTCTAAGAATGTAAAGATTTTCTTTGGTTTTCACCAAATGGTTTTCAATCACACAAGAAAAAAAGGCATATTTTGTACTAGCCAAATTTAATTTAATTTGCACTTAAGAGGGAGAAGAAATTGTAGTTTCTCTGACTTATCTGCCCCATTAGGATCAAAACTGCTCAGGAGATGAAGAGTCATATGTTTTAGAGATAGGGCAACAAAAGTCTGTAGTGCCACCATCAGGCCAGTGTTGATTACATGTAACCCAATCTGTGTGCGTTACCAGAATGTATAACTTACATTTTGTCCGATATTTCTTTCAACAAACAGTCTGTATTTCTTATGTTTTGTTCAAAACAAAGTGCATATATAAAGATTTAGTTTGAAAAAAGTTTGTGCATTTGTACCTAAATATTTTGCTGATTCGTAAATGTCAAAATACATATTGTGAGAGTGATGGGTGGATTGGTATTGATAATATCAGATAATCCCTTGTATTATTCTCTTGTATTCTTCTCATATATATTGTAAAATAGAAATGTAAGAGAAGATTGCCGCACGAGGAAGCCCGGTGTGTCATCCAAACAATATAGCTGATAATAATGTAATTTGAGATTTGAGATTCATTTGAATGACAAATAGTAAATCTCGGAGGAAACTTTCGTCCCAAGAGCCTTAGGGAGAAACCAAATCCCTAACACCATGTAGAAAACAAACAAAGAGCTCTGTGTTCATTCATTCATCGCTTCTGCACATTTCTGAATGTATCAGGATTTCTGTCTTGTTGTTGTTGCACCAACCCTGGGAGCTGTAACATTTAAGATAATTGGTCATTTTCATGAATCACAATGCAAGTGTCTTGAAAGATGATGAGTTTCTTATAACAGGGAGGGAACAGCTGAAACGTTCCTGCCGTTGTATCAGGAGCGTCCTTTATTGCAGACCACCTAACTGTGACTGAGTTTGCAGCGAGGACAGAAGCCCATATCTCTACAATTCTATCTCCAATAATGAACATTTGCACAATGTGTAAACAAGCCTCATTTTAAATGTTAGGCTGTATGCATTATTGCCTGCTGATGTTGTAGCTGTTTCCTTTGTGTTCCTGCTGTGGTGTTGTGCTCGGCTGAGGATTATAAATGGCCATTGCTTGGCTGCTTTGGCCCATTAGGAGGTCTCAGTGTGACTGCTATTTGTATAGCAAGCTGAGCTTAAGGTCTTTATCATTAACTTGAAGACAACCTCATGTCCCTGTCGAGGGGGTTTGCTATTTATTTGGCTGCTATGTCTTCAGTCTAACTCCTCCGTGCTTCTGTCAACAGAGTAAACAAAGCTTGGTTAGGATGCTGAAACTCTACCGCCCAGTGACAGTATATTTTTTCAGCACACAGCTTGATAACTCCAGGCTGAGACAACATCTGAAGCCCCTTTGAATGCTTCACTGTTTGTTTTTGTTTATAGTCTCCAGATTGCTGATTTGTTTGTCCTCTGCAGGTTAATCTGCACCATTTAGGGTTTGGTTGACATGGTTAAAACTTTGTATATGGTGTGAATTTATGATGATTTCTTTTTTTACACAGGTACTTTTATTGAATCACAACAAAATACAGACGCTGTGCAATTAATCGTATTTTAATCGCAATTACGATTTTGGCCTACCACAATTACGAAAAAAACCTAATCGGAAAAAATGATTATTTTGCTTTGCTAGGTTGTGACAGAGTGCACCGCAACATATTTGATCTAATTTATTTTAATCTAATTTATTTGTATTTATCATATTTATATATGTTTAGTAGCTCGTTGAAGTGTGCTCCAAAATATTTGTTGATCTTGTTTATTGGTATTTATTATTTTTCATTTATTTTTGTATTATACGTTCAGGGTAATCAACAGTTAAAAAGATACTGTTCAAATTATTATTGGTTTTGAAGTTCAATAAATGGATGTTTTCAAAGTCAATGAATAATCGTATTTAATAATCTTGATATCAATTATTGACCAAAATAATCGTGATTATGACTGTTGCCATAATCGAGCAGCCCTAATGTGGATTGATAGTTGCTATGTGCATATTTAATTATAGTGTCATGCAAATAGAACAACACCCAAACCGTCAGTCACAAAGACCTCTGTGATTTTCTGTAATTTTCGTTATTATACAGAAAATTATAGAAAAAGGCATAATAGAAAGACAAAGACTTGCTGTGAAGCATCATTTTCACTTGGCCAACCTTAGTCAATGACTAGTTACTAATGTCATGAAATCGACAGGAAACAGAGCTGCAGGTGAATATTGCTCCGTTTAGTTTTAATACTGGGACAACTACAAAATAATCATTCATAGTGATGGGAAAGAGTGAAAGCCAGTGTTAGTTCGACAACATTCTAGGAAGAACAACATATACAGACCACACATGACTCTTTTAAAGTAAAGTTAATTTATTCAAACAAACAAAACTAAGTGAGTCAGTGCACCATGAGTGTAGTGTGTGAATATTTAAAAGTGTCAAACAAGAAAGACTAAAAAAGAAACACAGGTGTCAGCCATCTTCAAGAAAGACTGAAAAGCAACACAGGTGTCAGCCATCTTCAAGAAAGACTGAAAAGCAACACAGATGTCAGCCATCTTCAAGAAAGACTGAAAAGCCACAGAGGTGTCAGCCATCTTCAAGAAAGACTGAAAAGCAACAAGGATGTCAGCCATCTTCAAGAAAGACTGAAAAGCCACAGAGGTGTCAGCCATCTTCAAGAAAGACTGAAAAGCAACACAGGAGTCAGCCATCTTTCCTGATTTGGGGGAGTGGCTCATTTGATAATTCAAACATTACCATAGCACACAATCAAAACATTGGCATTCAACGTTGTATGTTTAAATATGATTTGATTCCTTTAATTTTATTTGATCTTTTATTGGACAATTTTACTTTAGATCATTATGATTATATGAAATCATTGCACCTGTTAATATATATATATTATTTTATTTATAAGTATTTTTTATTTCATTCTCAAGTAAAATAACTGTAACCAAATCCAATTTCCCCCTGATGCTGATTCCAAGACTTGTATGAAACATCAGTAGTCTAAATTGAAGCTTATGTATCTGGTCTTACATTATATGTTATGCAAAACATTATAGGGACAACATTTTGCCATCATTGCCACTGTCCCTCTTTAAGGGCTTTTCTCCTTCGGTTGCATCTTCTTCCTGCATCAGTATAGCCAGCAGGCATCTATCCTGAACACATAATACTGTAGAATCTACAGTATTATGTGTTCAGGAGTAGCCAATCAGAGGCCAGTGCGAGCCGGACTCAGACGTGGCCCCGCCCCCTCCAGCTCCTCGCTCCATCGTGTACTTCCTCGTTACTACGGCGACAGTTGAGCGTCGTCACCGGTTGGTGGAGCCGCAAAGTCATCACGGTGATATCGGGAATTCCTCTCCGTGTAGGGCTCCGCGTGTGTGACGGAGAACCGGAGCCTCACTCTCTGCAGGGAGGAAGCAGCACGCACCGAATACACGTGAGGCGTCAACCGTGTACATCTACCATGTTTCCTTCCCGTGTTTTCATCTGAGCCCGGCTCCGCCGCTGGAGGAGGAGAAGGACATGTATCTGTGTGAAAGTGGGAAAGTAGTTGAGGTTTGATGAGAACAAACTTAGAAAAGAGACAACATGGTCAACTGCATCTTCATCTGCATTTCCTGCTCATAAACATCAGATCTGAGATCTGTACTGCTACTAAGGTGACCCCAGCAAGGCCGACTTGAATGTAAGTGTGTTGTGAATTAAAAACTTAAGCTGTAACCCTGACACTACTGGACTGCAACTGCAACTAATTTGCTGCTGCTAGTAATTAAAGTCAGTGGTGCCGTGATTAAGAGATGAACTGATAGAGATATTGGTTAAGTAAACTAACCTGGAAATTAGGCAATATTTCTTGTTGAAAAATGGGCAAGAAGGTACTTGAAGTGATGACCAATTAGCCCTTTGATTTATAAAACTATCTTTAATACAGGAATGTTGGGTAAAACAACAATACATGTTTTTGGTCAATGACCTTTCAAAACTGTTGTGCCTACAGAAGCAGTATTGATTATCTCTTATCATGGCCTTTATGTTTTGGAAACACTTATGGTCAAACAAAAGACTTAGTTTCTGTGTAACTATACACCTTTACTCTACTTATTAACTTTATCTCACGTGTTAGTCCTTTATACATTTTTAGATAAGCTTTTTTCTTTGTACTCGTTATCTGTGTTTTTCCTGATGAAAGTGACCTTAACATGTTCAGAAAACTATGTGATGCTGAAACACCGTATTCGAAAAACACATTACTTGAACAGGGTTTTTCTTAAGGTGTGTATTTATTCCAAGAATATACATTTTGTCGGGAGAAAAACATTGTATGCAAACAAGAATCACCGAAAAGGTGTTGTTACTCTTTAAAATGATAACCCCGGTGATACTCCCTTAACAAATCCCATATAAAACTAAACCCACAAACAGTTTGTGTGTCCATACTGGCAACACTGGGGCCTGTAGTATGTTTACTGACCTTTTGTTGTGCAAGCGAAACCTGTCCAGCAAGTGTTTTGACTATAAAAAAGATAGGTTGTTTATACCTGAACAAAGCTCTGAAATCTTCACAGCCTTATGACAAAATTCACATGATATAGGTATCAAGTTGTGCAGAATAAAAAAAACAAATGTTCATGCTTCTTCTCAACCCCAGCTATTAGTTCCCATCACGCTTGGTTATACACTGACTTTGTTGCTGTATATTTATGAGCCGAACTGATTGTATCCATTTGTATTACCGTATATGACTTTGTTTCTGCTCCTACTTTCTGCTCTCACTATTGACTCTCGTCATAAACCACATTTTCTGGACAGCTATATGCAACCCACTCAGAGTGTCCAACCTGGTCACGAGGCTCTGCGATAGAGGGGATCAGTGACAGTGTAGGGACACACTGGCAGCTCAGATGTCTGCTCCCGAGCTACCGGGGCTGCTGGCAGGTCGTCTTTAAATAGATAAGCACTTTAGTTGTATGCTAGAAAGGGTCCCTGACCTCTGAGCAAGGGGATTTCTCAAGCCTATCTGCGTCTCAAAGAGTGATTCAGCAAAACACTAATTGCTCTCTGGGTTAAATGAGGATGGGACAGGTTTCTTCTGTCTTTCCCAGCTGAGAATCAACTAAAATGTGGTTGTAAATCAAATAAGTGTTCTTCATGAACAAAAAAATAAGCATCTCAGAAAAAAACTGTATGACATTGAAGTAATTTTTGAAGTAAAACTAGCAACGATTAGTGAGTTTGCTTGTTTTATATTGAAGTGCAGATTATATCACTTTGAGCCCGTTTGAAGTGGTGACAACAAAATTCACTATTACTGACCGTTTCTAGCCCAAACTAATAACCGAGGATAGTCTTCAGATTAATCAATAGTGAAACTAATTTCAAGCTGACGCCTAATAATCAATTATGTCTGATCAGATCTCTGAAGTATTAAAATAAGAGCTCTTTCAGTAACAGTATTGATACCAATGGGGATAAACATTTTTACGTGCTGTTGTCACTTGTCTAGAATGTTTTTCTGATAGTTTTGCTTTTCCCTCCCCAGAGATTTTGCCATGTTTTCTGATGCTCTGGACGCTGCTGGGCGGGTGGAGGGCCTGCCACTGTCCTCCCCACCGCCACTACCAGAGCTGGCAGAGGAGGAAGCAGAGGCCTCAGCGGAGAGGGGGCCGAAGAGACGAGGCCGTTACAAGCAGAGTCTGCAGCTTTTAAAGCCCTTCAGGATAACACACAGGTAAACACATTTTAATTTTATTTCTTCGTGTTGCGACTCTGACAGAGAGCCAGATAAAGGCCAACCCAGACAGTTTGAGGCCGGCACATTAACAGGCAGATACCCATTTAAAGACACACTGTCACACACAGTCACAAAAGTTCACATTTGTTGTGTTTGCTGCTTGATGGACTGACTGTGAGGGAGTTGCAGAAGGCCATGATAAGAGATGGGAACTTATCCCCCGCCGGCAGACACATTCATGTTTGAACATTTGTCGACTGATAAACTGCCCTCTGAATTTATTTTTTCGCTGCTCTTTTAAATTTCTGTGAAGACTGTGCAAATGACTGTTCAAACACTGCAGGCATGATTCACCTTTCATTGACTCTGGCAGGCAAAGGCGCCTCTTCTTTCCCAGCGGCCTACGCGGGCCTGCTACCCCAACATAGCACCTCTCTGAATACCTCCCTTTTAGACTTCTCACCCTTTTCAACGTCTTCTCCGCTATTCCAGGCACCAGCACCCAGTCGATAACGCCGGCCTCTTTTCATTTATGACTCTGCACTGGCTCTCCCCACTGGCACTAAAGGCGTTCAGGGCGTCCAGCCTGTCTATAGACGATGTGTGGGGACTGTCTTGCCACGAAGCCTCTGAGATCAACTGCCAAAGGTGAGGTAACTGTGGCCCTTCTGAGGTTTGCCTCATGAAAGTAGCTTGCAATGTTCAAAAAGACTCTATTTGATGCTGCAACACAGTATTGAAATAAGACATTACTCAAATTATTCTTATCCAAGCGGACACATACAAGACCATTTTTTTTTACCTCCAATGTGAATTTTGTGCATTGTGTCCTCTTTTAAAGGATAAGACTGAAACTCTTGACACATACTGATACCACCACAATGAGATGAATCTCGACTAACAAGTTTAGCATGTTTATCTAGACCCTGTGCCAAAGATTTAAATTTTTGTACCAAACATTTTTATTTGTTCCCCTCACTGGGTGTGTCCCTTGGTTACCTTGAACATGGGAAGGTACATAGACAATTCCATGTGCAGTGGCTGGCTTAAATACTAACTAGCGCACCAACATGGAAAACAAAAAACTTTTATAAGAATATGCACTTGTTAATCAAGTTTGAGTTATGTTTGCTAAAAAATAAATGTGCCCAGCTATTCTTTTAAAAAAATGTAGTAATTGTGACACATTTTCCCAGTTTTATGTCCAGTAGTTGTGAGTCTAAACGTGCTACTTACAGGCTGTGGAAGGTGAAAAGACAATACAGTAAAGACAGTACAGTAAATACAGTACAGTATACTGTACAGTAAGACAGTATTAGCTTCTACTATAGGATGTTGCGGGATGCCCAACTAATTTGCAAATAAACAAATGACTCATGAACAGTAGTGAACCAAGGCCTTGTGGGATTGCTGCCTTCTTTGCATGGTAATCCATCATTTGTGGAAATGTCATATTTGCTGAAGTGGGAGAATGGTCAAAATGGTGCTAAAATCCTGTAAAAAAAAGTACCCATGTTTTGTAATGTAGACACGTTATGATACAAAGAGTGATCACTTCAATGTGAACAGTCATGTTTTTTTTGTTTCAAGCACTCAGTGGAGGTTGTTATATCAGGCAGTTTTCAGGTAAACTGATCTATATCACACTGCTCTCACACTGCGATTATTTTTTGAAAAAATATTGAGAAACCTTCTTAGCTTTCCGTACTCTACACGTGAGCAAGTTCAAACTCGGTACAGATCAGATGATTCCCTGCCATGTAAACAACCTTCTGGATTTTGTACGGCTCTCAATCGGTGCCGTGAGACTTAATCGATGAACATCCAGTCTTTCTTTACAAACACAGGATTGTGCTGGGATGGGTGTCTGCTAGGAATAGCTGGGATTAGAGATTACAGTGAGAGTTAGTGCCTGACTTTGGTGGTTATGTCATTATCTCCTGTACCTGTCATGCACTGTCACTTTCATTAGCTGTCATTGACTGGAGCCAGGCTGGAGCACACAATGAAATGAAAAATCCAGATTTTCCTGCCAAACCGCAGCCTGAGAAATGCCCTGTAGTAATGCATTCATTCTATGAATGAACAATAAAGACTCACTATAATCTCATTAGGGGGCATTTAGGGTTTACGACTCACAGAAAATAAAACAAATGTTTTTTCCATCACTTACATGCTGTCGAGTCATGGCGCCGTGACTTGGCGATAAAGAGCACGGGGACTATTTGAGGAAGTTCACTCTTGTGTCTGGTGATGACTGTGTGGGTTGTAAATGACCGGTTCCTTTAAAAGGCTCTGGCTCAGGACCTGGAGGTTTAGTGCTGCCGCTGCTGCTTTGTGTATGCTAAAGAGCACATGAAAGTGAAGCAGCACAGGAGCACAAAGCTATCACATTGGCACGGGTGGGCGATGGTGCGCTGCAGAGCTGCTGGAGATGGGAGGTCTTTATTTGTGTTAACATAGCAAGAACAGTTATGCAACCCCGATGCAAAGCGGAGATGATGATGAGAGAGGGAATGGGAAAAGAACCCTGGGAGAGTTGACACTTGTTGGTGCTCAGTGAGGTGCGAACCTTGAACGCAATGTCCTGGCCAACACACTTGAGAAACATCAGCCTCGCCTGCCATCTGGCAAACTGAGACGATGGCTGTTGGAACATGTCAGCCATCTTTAAAAGCAAATCGCTCCTTTTTTGGATCCCACACTGACGCGCTGATGCGCTCGTTTCCATTCATGTGTGTGACCGTGCACACAATCAGAGGTTGAAGAAGTACTTATACTTAGATTATTTACTTGAGTAAAGGTAGTAACACTACAGTGTGTTACAAGTACATTCAAAGTATACTTTAAGTACCAAATGTAAAAGTAGTCTTTATGCAGAATGACCCATTTAAGCACCATACATTAAACTATTGTATAATAATTAATGATGCAATAACGTGTAGGTTTTATTTTATAGTGGGGTTGGTTGGTTTACTTTTATATAAGACTGGGTTGCATAACATTAATAATAAATGTTAATTCATTATTAGATGTATATTTTGTATTAAAAATCGAAATCTGAACAATAGCTAGTAACTAAATACATAAAATAAATGTATTGGAGTTTAAATATTTGCCGACAAAAGGTAATCGCTTAAAAGTATAAAGTAGCATAATGTATAAGTAGAAGATCCTCAATTTTTTAAATTTACTTGGTTACATTCCACCAGTGGTTGGTATTGTTTTTTTCTTTGCTTAAAAAAAAAAACTATCAATCACATTGGATATAAAGTATATAAAATATTGACCATTTGATACTGTATAGCTGCTCTTTAATACATTGTTCCTTGCTTTGTCCATTGGATTTAGCAACACAAACCACTCACTTAAAAGTCTCATTACGGTGTCTCAAGCTGTGCTCTGTGCAGCTATTAATTTTAATTTCTTAGATTCAACGCCATTTGACTTCAACTAGTAATTATCAGGCTGTGTGAGAGTCTAGTTGGTTTAATGTTCAGTCTATCTCTGATACGTTTTTAATAAAGTCATTAGGGCGTAAATTACTTTCTGCAGCTGCTCTGCTGCTGCTTTATAGCTTGCTTCATTAGCAATGATGCATTTGCCCAACACAATGTTTTACCCTCTTCAAGGGGCATTACACGGCAGTAAAAGTACATAAGCACATCTTCGGTAACATGTTCGGTAGTACCTTTCTCAGTCTAATTATGATCATCATTCAAGATTGTATATTGTAGGTCACCTTTACATTATTACCAACTGAATTTTTCCTTTTGCAATGTTCAAGTGCCATAATGCCTGCAGAACTGCTTATATCTCCCATTGTACTTTCAATAACAAGACATCTTAGTGATGTTTGGTTGAGCTGTGGGTCAATAAATCATTTTGAGCTCCTGGTTTTTTGTTTCCAGGCTTGAATCGTTGTGGCATGACGAGCTGAAGAGTCGAGGGCGTGAGGGTGCATCTCTGACAAGAGTCTTCTGGAGGTTCTGCCAAACCCGTGTATTGGTGGCCATCTTTTCCCTCCTCCTCACAATGGTGGCAGGCTTCATTGGGCCTGTGAGTATCGTCCAAATCCAGCTTTCCCTTTTTATAATCTGCTGATTCAACTAATAGGCCTTTCAGCATGTTCGCTGTCTTGGAATCCCAAGTTGGGGTGTATTTTCTGAAAATCACTTTATCCCGTTTCACGCTGGTGTGGAAATTGAAATGAAAACATACTGAGAGATTACAAAGCTATTGAAACCCATATTAATGCCTTAGATTAGCTGGTTTGTTCCCCGTCACGCTTTGGTGCCACACTTTGGGGTTTAGATTTCCCTCCATGGACGAGCATGAGACCACAGAGAGATTTAAAGATATTTATAAAAATCAGAAATGTCAAAAGTCACCTTAAAATAAAGGCTTATTATGTCTGGAATTCCCAGGTTATAATTTTTCACTATGATTTCGCTAAGCTGTTTATTTTGATGTCAGGTTATGCGAACACTATGTGCTTGCTATTTCCCGCAACTAATAGCATTAACTGGATTTAGTTCTCACACAATGACACGTGCCTCACATTCCTCTGTGATTTATTTAGTACATAGCTCACAAAATGTGTTGTTAAACATTTTTCCTGCAGTTTATAAATGGGTTTGGGTTTATGTATTTGACACATCCAACAATGTTGTTGCTTTTCTTCTGTCATTCCACTCAGGCCTTTTTATTGGCAGCCTATCTCTTGAGCCCCTGTTGTCTATGCTTATGTTACTTATATGTTCTCTCTCCTCTTCTCATTTTTTTCAACTGCCCTTCTTATCTTATCTATGGCATTTTCCTAATTGTACCCTCTCTTATTTGTCTCCTTGTTCTTTCTCCTCCTCCTTGTCCTGTCCTGATTTTAGAGCTCAGTGTCCCTGTTCTGTTTCAAGTTTCAAGGCTTTATTGTCATTTGCACATTAGCTACAGTGTAGATATGGCAGTGAACAAGTTAGGTCATAGGCTCCTCCAACAGTGCAACATATATATATAGGACATAGAACAAATAAAACGGATACAATAGTGCGAGAGAATGTTTGGAGATGTGCAAGTAAATTCAAATAAAATAGAAATAGTGCAAGAAGAGTCTATATACAAGTAAATGGAATGATATATTAGATAAATAATTAGCAAAATAGAATCAGAAGGTTGTTTATGGATGTTCTTTAAAAGGTCCAGGTGTTTAATAGTCTTATGGCCTGTGGAATAAAACTGTCCCTGGGTCTGGTGGTTTTAGACCTGATACTGTACGGTTAGCAATAGTTACTATTTCTCCGCTGATTCTTTTACCTCCGTGTCCACTATTTTGCTTTTCCTCCCTGTGTGTCCCCAGGCTCTCCTGGTGCGAGCTCTGCTGGAGTATTCCCAGAGTCCAGTGAGCTGCGTTCCTTACGGCCTGTCCCTGGTAGCCGGGATCTTCCTCACGGAGCTGATACGCTCCTGGTCCATGGCGCTCATGTGGGCCGTCAACTACCGCACTGCAGCGCGCCTCCGTGGGGCCGCCCTTACTTTTGCTTTCCACAAAATCCTCCGCCTACGCCACACTAAAGACATCACACCGGGCGAGGTAGGTGATATAATCCTGAGGGGGGGGGGGGACTCATCTCCAAAATAAGCGAAATCACCCCTTGCTGCAGGGCGCTACGTGCAGTTGATTGAGATGGATTTAATTTCTGCTCTTACGCCATTTCTGCTTAGATCTCAGTAAATCCCATAGCCTGAGGGAGGGGAGTCTGTCTAAGATTAGTCATTACACAGCTTAAGAGGAATCATTGTCCAACAAGAAAATGTGCGAATAAAGGACAAGTGTTTTTGTACATTTTGATTTTAAGGTTTCAGTGCATCCTGCTTGAAGAGATGTAGGTCCTTGTACATTTTTAAATGTGATTTGTAATCTTCATTCCCTGTCTCTCTCCCTAGCTGATTAACATCTGTTCGAATGACGGCCAGCGGCTGTATGAAGCAGTTTCAATAGGCTGCATGCTGGCTGGGGGGCCCCTGGTGGGAATACTTGGTCTGTCCTACACTGCATACTTCCTGGGCCCCACTGCTCTGCTGGGCTCAGCAATTTTCATCCTCTTCTACCCTACCATGGTACGACTTCAGCCAGAACTTTTGAAACAGTGAGACAAAGGACAGAACGTTTTTTCACCTCAACTTTTGAGGCATTTGCAAAGTGCTGTTGTTACAAAGGAGCCACATTTAGGAGTTTACACACTCACACATTATACTATATTGATACACACACCCAAACACAGACTACTGTCAGAGTTTTTTAGTATAGAGTAAATTGCAGTCAACGACAAAACATAGTTTCATTACAGACTTTTATAAAATGAATACCAAATGATCGCTCTCATTAAAGCAGTGACAAGTGTTTTAATTACAACCATTCCTAAAAAGTTTTACCAAAAGTTATTATCGTAAATTTTACAGCTGAGACAAGCAATTTCATTTAATACATTTCTTAAAGTTTTAACAAAGTTAATCAGATACTCTATTGCTGACTCATTAGTTTCTGAGCAAGGACTTAAAGTAGAGTAAAATCTTTGCTGTAATTCAGGCTGTAGAAGCTTTTTTAAAAGCATCATAACTCTTCGGCTATCAATCTTCTGTCAACTTTGTAGCAGTTACTTTCAAATCACACTCAGTCTGCGTCGGCGCCTGACAGCCGGAGACCCTGGTATTGTTGTGAGAGGCATTTATCACTCTGGTCCCCCGGACAGGCCTGCAGCAGGGCTAATGTGATTGTGTCTGCTTTCATTTCCTCCCCTGCCACTTATTTCTCTTGTCATCATTTCCTCTCTTCCGTCTGGACAGATGCTCGCATCGAGACTGACGGCATATTTCCGCAAAAAGTGTGTGGCAGTGACTGACCGCCGCGTGAGGTTGATGAACGAGATCTTGGGCTGCATGAAGTTCATCAAGATGTACTGTTGGGAAGACATCTTTGCAAAGAATATTCACAGTGAGTGTCTGTCATGTTCCCAAATGACTCGGCTAGATCATAATCACCGTTCTCACAGGTCCTTGAGTCCTCAAATGTGTGTACATTTAGGGACGATGGGGGTGAACATTTAAAGATTTTAAAAATAAACATTATTAGACATGTTTCTCTTGACTGTATATATTTTGTCCAAGAATACAAAGTTATTTGTGATATTTGTTTTAGGAAAGAAGGCCTGAAAAGCCCTTGAATTTGATGTTTAAGAAGGTGTGGGATCCGTTCTTAATACCCTGCTCATTTCACATTTGTGGTCAGGACCCGGGAGCTTTCGAGATGCAAAAACGTATATAATTAAGTTCTTAATTAGGCTTTTTATTCACAACTCGCCTAGATTAAAGAATCACCTCATTTGAACACCTGTCACAGTGGCAAATTAGTAACTAAATGGTCAGTTTATCACATGAAATTAGACTTATACTCTTGGTGAATTGGCAAGATAACCCTGACCCTAAATCTATTTTCATTAACTCATGTTGTTTAAATCGTTCCCGATGCTATCCTCTAATCAGAGGCCAGTCTGAATCCCTTGGCTTCAAGGTTAATTTGCAAGGTTTTTCTGGGCCGTATGATCGCTTGATTGGTTGTCAAGGCTGCTTATCCATGAATTGGCCATGGTCTTTTATCCCTTGCTGTATGTTGTGGACAATATCATTCCCCCATTTTAATCATGCTTCTACAGTAATTAGCCAGGTGGGGCTCGTTTCCATGGCTGTCCTTTGATCACCTGTTATAATGACAATTAATTGCCATGCAGCTTAATGGACAATGAGCTGCTCTTTTATTCCCCTCAATTACTATTGTTGTTAAATTGATGATCCCATTGTTTCTGCCCTGGGCACGTGAACTTCGCTTGGTGATCCTTGCAGAAACACCCATCATATTCAAAGTGAAACCCATGGAGAGTAATGATAATCCTATGGAGTACCAGGAGGAGGGAGTTCTCATATTTCACGCTGTGCTGCAGTGTCTAAATTAAAGAGCACACGCTTTTGGTTCCAGTGAATGCAGCAAATGAACCGGGTGAACAAAGCAGCTAGCAGAGTGCATTTGAGAGATACCAACATGGAGGAGGGGGGGGGGCAGGATTTGGGCATTGCACTCAGTTATCATGGTTCAACAGGTTTTGAAGCCTTCTCCATACCATGTACGGATACAGGGCCCTCACACTTCCTCCTGTTTCTATTTCTGTTTCTACTAGCTGTGTATTGGTTCGTGGCTCTTGAGACGTTGTTGATTGAATTTGAAACAACCATTGGGGGTCAATGAACTCATACTTTATTTCCTCTCTCTTTCTGCCTGTCTTTTCCTCTTCACATCTCCCTCTCTCTCATCTCCTCTACAGAGGTGCGATCAGAGGAGAGGGGAATACTTGAGAAAGCTGGTGTCGTCCACAGCCTCACAGTGGGTGTGGCTCCCATCGTCGTGGTGATAGCAAGCGCATGCACTTTCACCCTACACATGGCTTTGGGCTATGACCTCACTGCAGCTCAGGTATTAAAACATGTTATTCTTTACCCACCATGCTGCATATATCAACTTCCGATTCGTCTTCCTTCACCGGAAACGCTAGATGTGGTTTTCCAGATTATATTTAAAATATGGTTTCCTATTTTTTTGTTATAAAATGAAGATTATTTACATTAAGTGGATATTTTAACAATTTGATTTGATGTTACAAGCCTCTTGCTGTTATGAGCATTTGTACATTTTAAAGTCAGGTATAGCCCCAGGTAACGTGTTTGTGCACAACTGTCTCAATTTCTACACTTCCTACCTCAGGCTTTCACTGTAGTTGCAGTTTTCAACTCCATGACCTTTTCCTTGAAAGTCACACCAATGGCTGTAAGGTCACTGTCGGAGGGTGCCGTCGCAGTTAAAAGATTTCAGGTGAGAACACTTAGACGAGTCTACCTCTCACAGAGCCAACACAAAAATATGTTCCCAAACGCATCACTGATATGTACACAATGTAATTGAACACATCCAGGTATTGTTTAACTTCAAGGTTCAGTCAGTGAGCAAACAGGTTGTACCATTCTTACAGCCAAATGAAAATCTGTCAGTGAGCAAGCAGGTTGTACCATTCTTACAGCCAATGAAAATATGCTGTTGTTGATGCTGAAAGACACCTGCCTACACCCCATGCTGACATAATACTTTCCAAACACATGGTAAAAGTCACATGTTAGTGAGGAAAGGTTTCACTGAGCCAGCTTGGGTTAAGTAAGCAAGAGTTTCTGCCAAGGATGCACTAAAAGCCCTCAGGCATTCTGTGGTTTTAAGTGCAGAATATAATAAAAATAATCACGTAAGCAAGTAGAGAACATGCAAAGCTAAGTAATGTGTATGCACGGTGAACATGTCTCACATAATAGCCAAGGCTCAAGTATGTTGCACCAGGTTTTTCCTTTTTGAATTACGCAATGACAGAAACCTTGAGCTTGTTTTCAATCATTTATTGTACTCATGCATAGAAAAAAAACTGTCCCTTTTTTTTTTTTAAGTCCAATAACATAACCTGTTGTGTCCGTCTCCACAGAGGCTCTTTATGATGGAAGACAGAGAGGTTGTTTTGCTCAAAATGGAGGATCCTAGCAACGCGGTGGAATTTCGGGATGCCACACTGGCTTGGGAAAAGGCTCGCCCTCCTCCTGCTAAACCTAACCCACCTCCGAAGAAACGGGGAGGGATGAAACGCGTGCTGCGCAGGGAGAAGCTCAGCCTGTACATTTCCACAGAGGAAGGCAAAGGGAACAAGGAAGTTCCTAACGCTCAAAGTCTCCTCACTAATATGGAGCAGGAGAGTCCACAAAGCACCATCTCCTCCACACAAAGCATACGGCCTCCACTGCACAAGACCCTGCACCGCATCGACCTGCGCATTAAGAGGGTAACAACACAAGCATATACAACAACAAAGTCGAAGGATATTTATATTTAAACCGGCTGAAAACCTTCAACTGTTTGTATCCCTTTTTGTAGGGCTCACTGGTTGGAATCTGTGGAGGCGTCGGTACAGGAAAGAGCTCTCTTCTGTCCGCTCTACTGGGACAGGTGAGGTTGTTCAGTTCCTGCAAAGACATGAATAGCAGCCCAAAGGATAGTCTTCTTGAACCTTCTGTTTCTTTTCTTACCCAATGCCGCACAATGACCCACAATTTCAAAAAGGAATGTTTCAAGTGTTTTCTCTGCGTCATCCCCTTGTTCCAGATGACCCTGTTAGAGGGGAGCGTAGCGGTTAGCGGCGGCTTTGCTTACGTCGCTCAACAAGCCTGGATCCTCAATGACTCACTGAAGGAAAACATCCTGTTTGGAAACGAGTATGACCCGGAGAAGTAAGATCAACTCCCGTATATTAATGATATGATGAACAAATGCAATAAAGCTTGAGATGAATCCTCATGTAACACATTTCCTCATCAGATATAATGCTGTCCTGGAAGCCTGCTGCCTTCTCCCAGATCTTGCAGAGCTCCCATACGGGGACATGACTGAGGTATCTGCTTGTAAATAATATGATTTTGTGATGAAATCAAATGCTTCTTTTATCGTGCCTGCAGTATTCTTAGTTTATGCAATTGATTGTTTGAAATTCAGTGCAACCACAATGAGAGGATACGTTTAATTACTCTATTTTCCTAGATTGGAGAGAGAGGAGCCAACCTGAGTGGAGGGCAGCGTCAGAGAGTGAGTCTGGCCCGGGCTCTCTACAGCGAGCGGCCCATAATGCTCCTGGATGACCCTCTCAGTGCGGTCGATGCTTGCGTTGGTTCCCATGTCTTCCATAAAGCTATCAAAGCTGCCGGCAAAGACAAGACGGTGCTCTTTGTAACGCACCAGCTGCAAGTAAGCCACCATATACTTCAATAGCTTTAAAGGTCAACTCAACGAATGGTTGAGAAACAAACAGACGTGCAATCACCGCTAAATGCAATTTAATACAGGGCGATCTTCTCTTGCACTTTATATGTCGTTGCTGCTATATTGTATTACCATGTCATAAATACTTGTGTGTGCTGCTCTTGCTATTTAGCACTTTTTGCATATCATTTATTTTGTTATTGCTATGTTTGTAAAATGTAATTTTCTTAAATGTTTTATGTGAGGGACTGCGGATGGAAATGAGCTCAAAGCTAAATCTGGCACTGTTACGCTTGACACATTTTAATGTTTCAAGCGTTCATTACTGTGCATTGTCCCTGCCAAATAAACAATGAAATAAATAAATAAACCATGGGAATTTCAAAAATGTCATTTTTCTCAAATTTATATTTTGTAGTTTCAGCGTTCTTAAAATATTCAATGATTTATTGATGATCAGCTTATTGATATGTGCTTGATTTTTAATCTTATTTTTCTAGTACCTGCCCCAGTGCGACCATGTGATTCTGATGAAGGATGGACAGATTGCAGAGCAGGGCTCCCATGCTCAGTTAATGTGTAGAGAGCGTGACTATGCCAGCCTATTCAACAGCATGCAACAGGAGGTAAGGCCAGAGGCACATGTGGATCCAGGCCAGCTTGTTTTAGTAAGGCATCTTTGCCCCCAATGCACAAAAACATTGAACATTACAAGCTGAATAATTCATAAGACCAGAAAGGCAACCCCAGTAGCTGGAAATGTTAATGCAAACATGGCCTTTCATTATTTATGCGTGCATTGATTTACTGGTGAGAGGCTAAAGACTCTGTCAGCGATATCTCACTTTAAATGACTTGCAGTGTGTTGTTCCTGCTGCTGAGATTTGTTGCGGTGGCATGTTTTAAATCTCACCTCCTTTCCTTTATGTTTCTGTCTCTTAGAATCTGGTGAAAGAGAATTTAAAAAACAAACGGGAAGGTGTAGTAAAGCCTGACAGTGTGGTCGATGTTGCCAAGGCCGTGCCAAAGGCTGAAAGCAAGAAAGGAGGTGAGAGACCCTGACACTTTTCATGCTCCACATGTAGAATAAATTCTTTTTTTTTCTTGAGAATGTTCTACAAGTTATGTTTTTTTTTAATTCAGAGTGTTTGATGAAAGCTGAGGAGAAGGGCTCCGGTGCAGTCGCCTGGTCTGTGTATGCGGCATACATCAAAGCAGCAGGAGGTCCAATAGTCTTCATCATCAACGTATTCCTCTTCCTCTCCACCACAGGCACCATAGCCTTCAGTAACTGGTGGCTGAGTCACTGGATCGGGCAGGGCAGTGGGGTGAGTGTGAAGACGATCCTGCTTTACTACTGTGTAATACACGCCTCTTTTTTTAGTGTGTATCGGCTCCCAAAAGAAAAATAACTACAATGCTCCAGTGAGTTGTGGCAGCACACTGAGCATTAATCTGAATGTGCATGATTACAAAAAGTAACGGCTCCACGGTAAACTTAATTAAACCCAAGCGCAGGCAGTGAAGAAACAGATGTGTGGCAAAGCAGGCGCTGGCTGCTATGAGAAATGTGATTGGAATAGTAAACATCATTGAACTGACTGATTTTCATGTAATTTTTTGTATTCCAAAATGGGCTTTTCACACTCTCATTAGTGGCAAATATCCTTCAATTGGAAGAATTGGATTTGTTGGTAATTTGTTGCTCCATCTGCCCTCAGAACACATCATTAATCTCGGAGAATGAAACGATGGCGAGCAACAGCATGAGACTCAACCCTCACATTCAGTACTATTCCACTGTTTACGTGGCGTCCATGGGAGCTTCTTTGCTGCTGAAGACAATGAGAGGGCTGGTGTTTGTGAAGGTGAGCTTCCTCAGAGACTCCCCTCTTTCCGTCACATGCTTCGTCAGCTGGGATGAACTGCAAAAACAATGGCGGTGTTTGAAAGGAACAAGAGAAAGGTTGATATATTAGCGGTGTACAGTTAAGCAGTGCGCCTCCCTAATTGTCTTTATTGTCCTTTGTTCATGCTCTCATGGTTCTAGTGCTATAATTGAAAATGCCTGTAGGCCAAATCCATTTATCTGTCCACTGCCTTGTCTCACAGCTTAACGTGTTTGTGTGTGTGTGAGAGAGAGAGAGAGAGAGACAAAGGGGCCGAGAGAAAGGAAGGATGTGTGTGCCTGCATGTCAGTGCCCCTTCGGGTGTGCGTCCTCTTTTTCAAGCTAACCCATCCTGACACTGTGTTGCAGAGGTTAGGTCCCCACATTAATGTGTGCCACTTGGAATTGCTAATTCTCCAAAGACGGCTAATCTTTTTCTTACCCCCAGCTGTTAAGAGATCTTTTTGAGTGTTGAATATTCCATTAATAGAATTAATTTGTTCTCTGCTGCCACTTGTAATTTCTGTCTTCTTGGTGAAATGTATCTTGCTCATTAGGTCATGACCTTTGTGTCAGCCTCCCAGAAACTCATTATAAATAAAGATTTGACAGCTTGCCTTGTGCAATAAAAAAAAAAACGACCCACCGCTTTGCACATATTTAGCACACGGTGAAGTAGAGTTTATATCTCTGCAGGCAACATATGAGTGCCACTGTATTTATCCATCGCGTGTGTTGGTGTTTTGAACCAGAGCACATTGACAGGCGATTTCCTTCCAAGCGACTTGTTTATCCGTGCCGTGATGCTTTCCGTATGTCTCCTAAAGTTGTTTGTTTCCATGTGTCAGGTCTCATGTTGAAACATGGCTGTTGTTTGTGTTGACAGTGCACGGTGAAGGCTGCCTCCGTGCTCCATGACAAGCTGTTCCGCCAGCTCCTCCTCAGCCCTATGCACTTCTTTGATACAACCCCCCTGGGTCGTATCCTGACCCGCTTCTCCAGAGACATGGATGAGGGTGAGTCCTGATTTGTCCTGACTGTGAACCGTCCCCCAGGAGAGCTCTCAGTCAGGGAAGTCACGCTGGTTGACAAGGTGTACTGCCAAGAGTCAGTGTAGTTTCTCATAGTAGTATTTTATATTTTATGGGAGCTATGCTTTACTTGTTGATTTTGTGGGTTGATGTTATTTTGGGTGGTTGGATTATTTCTAAGTATAATGTTTTTTAAACTCTTAAAAAAAAACAGCAAAATCCATTTAGGGAGACAGAAAAGTTCTCTTTAAAAATAAGCATTTAGTTGCCATGGGTCTTGCAGGTTGAGCAGATACTAGATGATTGTTCTTTCTCTTACCACCTCCTCTCAAAAAAGTGTAACTACTGAAACTGACATCTGAACAGAGGCCAAAAGATCTGTTTATGCAAACGGATATCTGAAGTAGGACGTCATTTGATATTTATGTAGACTTTAACAAGAGCTTAAATTTGAAAACTTGTACGAATAACAACAACAACTGGCAGGATATTTGTACTTTTTGGTGAACAGCAGGGATCCTAAGGTTGCTGGGAGATGTAAAGAGCTGGAGAGAACCCAGAGGACCTGCATTTTTTTTTTTAATGATAATAGCTTGCAGTTGTGAGTAATAGAGAAAGGTATTCTATGTTTAATTAATTGTTTTATTACATTCGGGGAAGCCAAAAGTAATTTTTTAACAAGGTGCCTTTTTAAAGAATGCCCTTCCTTTGTTTAAGTATTATTTGTTGTACTTGCCTTGTGCCATCATTTTGTTATTATTGTATGTTCGGTTTGAGCTACATGCTATGTGTTGATGGACCTGAGCCAAGTAATGACAGTAATGAGACCGATGGGTCAGACATCATACAGTGTGTCTGATATATAATATGTGTTTTCTCCAAAGTGGATGTGCGTCTCACCATGCAAGCTGAGATGCTGCTGCAGAACCTGACCCTGGTGCTGTTTTGCTTGGGAATGGTGAGCATTGTCTTCCCGTGGTTCCTGATCTCCATCCTGCCCATCGGAGCCTTCCTCTTCGTCATCAACCGTGTGTCCAGGTCAGACTCTCATCACTCCTGCTGTTATCTTTGCTATTGGCTATAAGCCTGGGATTCAAACACACCTTTATATACACCTTTGCACATTATACTTCATCTCCCTGCAGACTTAGCAGTGTAATGTCTTGATAAAGTACTATAGTTACTTTAAAGGTCCCCTATTATACTGTTTTTCATCAATATATTATTGGTCTCAGATATATACAAAACATGTCTCTGAAGTGTTTGGCTCCAAACACCAAACAGATCATTGCAGCATCCCATAATCCCCTCTGTTTCAGCCCTGTTTCCAAAGTGCTGATTCTCTGTCCGTTACTTTAGATGAAAATAAGGAGCCCCTCCCCACGCCCCTCTGAGAGAGATTTGGTTAAAAAGAACACAATGGTGCTCTAGGAGGAGATTCAGGTGATAAGGTGGGGGGGGGGGGGGGTTACCTTGTTTGGTGATTGGCTAATGATTACACAAGTCAAACAATCGTTATGACATCATAAAGTGGCCAAAACCTGATCAGCTCATTTTCAGTTTCTATATAAATGGATCAGGACGAAAAGTGAGTGAATCTTTTTTCCTGAAACTTTCAGAATCTCTTTACACAGAGGGGACACATGTTCATGTGTAAAAGACATGAAAAAGTGGATTTAGCAAGATAGGTGACCTGACCTTTAAGTGATAACTTGTAACTGCGAGCTCCATTAAACACAAGGGGCAGAAAAACATCCAAATAAGACAACAGATACAAACTGACATATAAAGCTAATCGTTAAGTGTTGACAATCAATTGCTGGCAGACACATTTTACATTTGTTTAGTTTACCTTTAGCTTAGTTTAGATCTCTACCATATCCTTAGATAAATATCAAGGTTTAAGCTGCTAGCTAAAGACAGTTCATTACATTATAAATGTACTTAAAAAGAGCTTCCTGTATGTGGTCTATTTAATGAGGTGTCTACTGCTGTGTACGACAACATTTATGGCATCACAACCCATAATGATTATTAATTACATGAAGAGGGGTTATTGGAGGGTACTGAAGGTAAATAACTGTGAAAGAACTGCAGTGATAATCGTTATCTGCGAGGGTGAGGAGGGTTATCAGTCATTGATAACATTTTTTCACAGCTTCTGTTTTGTGTTAAATGTTGCATGAGCGCCCCGGATGATCTGATGACTCCGCTTTAGTCATTATTTATGGTTTTACAGCAATTGTGCAATAAAGGTGAATCCACTGAGGGGAACAGCTCGCTGGTGTCTTGGGAAATAATCACAGTATCTTGTTATTTCCTGTATCTGAGAGAACATAGACATGACTCTGTTGTTGTTGTTGTTGTTGTTGTTGTTGTTGTTGTTGGGCTGGTGTAAAGACAAAATGTAATAGCATGTACGATCAAGTTGAATGTTTTGGGGGAGACCCGCTCACAGTCAGACCCATCTGCGATTTACCCCTCGATATCTTGTCCCCACATGAACTGTAATTCTTGACTTCTTTAATCAGATCTGACACCAGCTTGTCTCTTGAGGGATCCATCCATTTAATTATAAAATATCTTCATGTATATTTTAAGAGAAGCGTAATTTGTAGGCAATGCAAGTGGAATTAATGTGTAACTTTGCTAGATTATTAACCAAACAAGATCTAAGAGGAGAAGATGATCCCCAGCTGGCAACACTTTTAAATTTAGAAAAAGACTATCTTGCAAGTCACGATATACGTATAGATGTTGCATCAAACTGGATCTCCTATGGAAATTACCCACTTTTAAAGCAGCCCTTTTTTTATTGAATTCTGAAATTAAACTGCCCAGGGCATAAACATGTTTGTCTGGATCACCGCCTCCAAGCGGGAAAGTGTCATGTTCCTTTTCCTTCTTTCTTTTGGGCTTTTATGAGAACCAAATGATTCATGGGAGACCCGTAATTCACATGCACCATCCATTTTATCTTGGTGTCTCAAAGTAGAAAGAGAACCCACCTTTATCAACAAACCTCTCTCGCTCACACTACCCTGTTGACGGTGAGGCAGGGGCTCATGCTTCAGATGGTGGGAAACGACCTGGGCTTTCTTAGAAAAATGGGTGCTGTGGACCGTGTTCCTCTCTGTGTCATCATTACCTGCCCCACATACTGTAGCACTGCATCATTAGAGCATTTCTCCAGACGTCATTCTTCAGTCAGATTTCAGCATGCAGGTGTAATGTCTGTGCTTTTTTTAGAATCTTACTAAATAACAAAAGTGGTTGGTGCCAACAATCTCAGTTTGATCAAAATGTGACATGTTAGATTTTGAAATCAGGCCAAGGCACTGAAGAATACCAAAGTTTAGTTTTTTATATTTCACACAGGATTCAACAGTCCTTTATGGGGCTAAAAGAACAGTATTTCTCATGAGTCTTTCCAACTAATTATTATTGTCATTTGTTTGAAGGATTCGCTAATCACATGCCTTATCCTATCTGCACATAATACCCTAGCATTTTCATTCAAATGAGGCAAACTGTATTAGGATTTATTTTCACAACTGCTTAGGGTTACTAATCAAAACAAACAGCATTTCTGGAGTTAGTTAATACCTGCCCCTAAAGAAGCATGCATTTTGAAGACAATATAACTTTCAATCAATCATATGATGTTGACACTTTGCATTAGCACACGATTAATTACATATTTGCAAAATATTGAGAAATAAAAAGAAATTCCTATAGCAGTTACGTTAAATGTTAAATATCTTTCATTGTCCAGGGTTCTGATTCGCGAGCTGAAGCGGCTGGAGAACATCAGCCAATCACCATTCACCTCTCACATCACCAGCAGCCTTCAGGGACTCTCCACAATCCACGCCTTTGGAAGAGGGCACGACTTCCTCCAAAGGTGAGTAAAATAACGATGCCTGTCAGAGAAGGATATGATTCAATTTCAATTTTCTCTCATCTCGTTTTAGTTTTCAGTTTAAGCTGCATTGGGTAAAATTTGCAAACCTCAAACAAGAAAATGTCCTCTCAGAAAAGGCATTGAAATTGGAGGGTTGAGTTGTTCTTTTGGTTGATATGGGTTTATCTCTTTTTTTCCAGATATCAGGAACTACTGGACACCAACCAGGCCTCCAACTACCTCTTTAGCTGCGCCATGCGTTGGCTGGCTGTTCGCCTGGACCTCATCAGCATCACTCTCACCACTGGTGTAGCTCTTTTCATTGTCTTCATGCACAAACAGATACCTCCAGCCTACGCAGGCCTCGCCATATCGTACGCAGTGCAGGTTTGTAAATAAACTCATGCAGTAGCACAGAGTGAATGGAAACAATGGCAGCCCTAGTAGACTTAAAGGGCTTATGAGAGGCTAGTTTCAAGCTCCAGACAGGATTAGAAATGCAGCAGAGTAAAGCCTCCCCAGTTTCTAAAAGCTACTATAAAAGCCTTGTTATAGTATTATAGCCTTTAGCTCAACAGCAGTATAGAATTGTTTACTATTTTCAAGTGGCTTTTGTTTTGCAAAAGTATCATGAACTCGCTTTAAATAATCAACATGGGATGCATCAAAGTAACTGCTATCTTAAAGGAATCTTTTTCTCATTGTTAAGCATTTACATTTTTTGTCTCATCATTATTTACTTAAATACTCAGTAAATCAGTGCATGTGATTATCAGCAGAGCTATTTCAGAATATTATGTAGGAGCTGTATCAGCATATCTGTTTACCTGGTTGTAGATCATTTGACAGTTGTACTGCCTGATGTCGAAGGGCAGAAGTGTTTCATGGTAATTGGTGCGACAGTGTTAATGTCATGCTTTTCTGGTTAGTACCCGTCCCCTTGTGTGTTATGTAGGTTTTTCTGCATGTAAACGGTCTGCAGAGTCACAAACCCTCAAAGCACACCCTGTAGCGAGTAAAACTCTAACACAGAAAATACCTGTCTATGCTGCCCCAGAACGCTTCGTTCGAGATTTATCTGTTTCCATTGTTTACATTTTGGGTATAGTGACGTATTTCGGGTATAGTGACATAACGGCCGCGGACTACCTCACACGCACACACTCGGCGGGAGGTTGCGAGGCTCGCTGCTGCCAGGAGCGGGACACTGTGAGCTGGCTCATTGGTGTGGGGTCGGCGAGACAGCGAGACACCGCAGAACTCAGCCTGGGCACACACACAAACTCCCAGCCAGGCTGCGGGTGTGTGTGTTCGGGCTGGTTTCTGGCTGGGCTTCGCTGTGTCTCGCTGTCTCGCTGACGGCCACTGGGCTCATAGGGAGGGGGGGGGGGCGGGAGCTCCAACAAGCCGTTTAGGAAAGAGAGTGAATACACATACTATACAGAGATGCTGTATGAGAAACCAACGTGAGTTTGGAGAATTGCACAATATACATGTATTTTAGTAGACCTCAACAATGGAATTATGATCAGTAGAAATGGCCATGACATGGGACCTTTAACCATTAACCTCCCACCTCTCTTTTCTCTCACCCCCAGCTGAACGGCCTGTTACAGTTCACCGTGCGGCTGCTCACAGAGACCGAAGCTCGCTTTACATCAGTGGAGAGGATCGATCATTATATAAATGTAAGAGCATCGATGAGTAAGGTGGAGTATTTAGTATATGTTCACAGAGACTGGTATACTGTCTTGAATCCCAGTCGGCTCAGAATAGCTCAGAATAACAGACCATGTTAGCTGGCATGTCTTCACGTCTGTGTGTGTGTATTCTTGTGTGCACTTGATTGTGTATGTGTAATAAACACAGCAGGAGGCAGATAGAAACCCAGAGTGAGGTCTTAACACACTCCAGAGCACATGACAGGGCTTGTTTCACACCACAGTCATCAAACGACAAAGACACGAATATCAAGTCTCCTTTTTTTTTCTTTTCTTCATTTCAAGTGCAGACAAAAGCTCCTTGAGATCAAATCAGTTAGGGAGCTTGCACCTCAACAGAGATTTAGAGATTAATACCAGATACCATCTCCGTTCCTTATCTCAGACTCTCGAGAGTGAAGCCCCCCGACAAAGTCCCTCAGCAGATGCTCCTGCCCCCTCCTGGCCTCAGCAGGGGAACATCACCTTCCAGGATGTAGAGATGCGTTATCGTGACGATCTGCCGCTGGTGCTGAAAAATCTGTCCTTCACCCTCGGGTCGGAAGAGACCATCGGCATTGTGGGCCGTACGGGATCAGGTATGATCCCAAGTGACCTTTTCTGTCCCCCAACCAGCAGAATTTGCAGCTCGTCGTTACATGTATTTTTTCAACGTGAACACACATTCCTTCTCACTGTAGCTTTTCTCTGTGTGTTTGCAGGAAAGTCGTCTCTGGGCGTGGCTCTCTTCAGACTCGTGGAGCTGACTGGAGGCTCGATTATCATTGACGGAATCAATATTGCACAGATTGGTCTGGATGATCTGCGAAGCAAGCTAGCCATCATTCCTCAAGAGCCGGTACTCTTCATCGGGACAGTCAGGTAATCCAAAGACAGTCACTTATATCAACAAGCTGTTTTACTGATGCACTAATCCTGCTTTGAAAAATATAAAAAGCAGAGCCGAGGGAATAATTAGATTAAATAAAGATGTCGTCTCCTAGAGTGTTTTTTTCACAGCCAGCACACGAGATATACACGTAGCAACCTGGTAGCAACGCAGCAAAAGATAGCAACTCAACATATTGATAGCAACATATATACGTGTTGCATCATATAGATATTGACAGTAATTAAAAACGTAATGTATGTATTCATGTTTTCCCAGCTTTTGTTTTGATTGAGAGACCGTACTTCCGTTGAGATTCAAAACATCTTTTAAAAAGCAGTCCTAACAAAGATATCAGCAACAGTTTCACCTCAAAGATCAAACCACAGCAAAGAAATGCTTTTCGTACGTCAATAAGCAGAATATATTGCTCGTCAGTGCCTGTGATCCTGTTTGAATACATTACCCATATGACTACTATTTGCCTGAAAATAGCTTTTCTAGAGATGTTTGTTTTTTACTGGATACCATTTAACTGAGTATGAGTCTAGCAGGGATTTGGGACTATAATGATATGGACGATGTATCTATTAGCGTGAATGTAAAGCCGCACCACCGGGAAATCACTGCAGAAACAAAAATGGTGCTAGGCATGGGAAATGAAAAAAGAGATACGCTAAATTTGACAGCAAGACAAACAAAACATCAACACTGCTTTTATAACCTCTGCGTTAAGTGATCTGAGGGGAAGGAGTGCAGCCTCATCAGTTTATTGCATCGCAGCTCTTAATGGGAATTTGTCATCATGTTTAATCCAGTTAATGACCATCACAACGATATCTTCTTTCCATTAGGACCAATTTAGACCCATGGGATCAGTACTCCGATTCGCAGATATGGGAAGCTCTAGAGAAGACGCATATTAAAGAGATGGTAAGTGACAAGATGGCTGAACATTGTCACGTTACAACAAATGATGCATTACTTTAATAAAATAAGCCCCTAACATTTGCTTTCACACCACCTTTCGGCCTTCCTCAGATCAGCCAACTGCCTCACGCGCTCCACTCAGAGGTGACGGAGAACGGAGAGAACTTCTCAGTGGGGGAACGACAGCTACTCTGTGTGGCCAGAGCCCTGCTGCGCAACAGCAAGGTGCTGATTATATAATGCTGCTTTAATACCACTAGCTCACATTAACGTGGGACACTGTTTGACACGGATGATTATGGCAGCTCCAGTAAGATGTTACCCTCAGTTTATACCAAGAAAAAACAACTTCCCTGTATGGTGTGCATGTGTCAGTGCATGGGTTAACACTGTCACCTAGTGGTCGACACCAGAACTGCACCTCATACACTGGTAAAGCATGGAAAGGCATACAGAATATAACTTGTTGTATTATGAATACAGCAAACACAGGCACCAACACCACGTCTCTAGTTGGATAATGTAACCTCCTCTTTTTTTGTTTATTAATGTAACATTTGCTGTTTTTCCGTTTTTGTTTTTTTTAGGTCCTTATCTTAGACGAGGCAACAGCAGCCATCGACACTGAGACGGACCGCCTCATCCAGCAGACCATTCGCTGTGCGTTTGGCAGCTGCACCACCCTCATCATCGCCCATCGTCTGAACACTGTGATGAGCTGCAGCAGGGTCATGGTCCTGGACAACGGCCAGGTGTGTATAAATGCAACATGATTGGATGATTGCACTGTAGGGCCCCTCGGTTGAAACTCATTCCCAAGTTGAAACACACTTGATTTACTGTGTGGATTGCCCCCTGCGAGGTGATGGATTGGATCAGGCAGCGCACATTTTATCCAGACGTTGTGTATGAAAGCTGACATTTGATGCAAACATGAGATGCACGCAAATGATTACAGCTTCAGTGACACCCTTTAACCCTGTTAATAGGCTGAGTGAGCCTCTCTCAGGCTTCATCAATGTGAAGGGTTTAAAGTGATGGATGCATCCCCATAGACAAGGCTCAGGCTGTAATGAACCACTAATTTGTGACATGAAGCTCTACGGTCTCTATGTGCCAGTAAAAAGGCTGTTTTTACACAGACTTTAATGAAGTTGACTTATTTTATTTATCTTGAGATTGCCCTAAATGGTCTTATTTCTGTAATCGATTGCATTAAGCAGCATTTATTCAGCTTTAATGGCTGCAGCTCAGTTTGCTATGGTGTTAACCATGTAGCCATGACAACTTAGTTTTTAATTCAAGCTCTAAATGTGTTGCTCATCAACTTATCCTTGTTTGTCTGTATTGTGAGATGTAAAAGAATAAACAGTTGAGTGTAAAGTACCTTTTTAAAAATCATTTGGACACTTGCGTCATACACCAAGCATAACAAAGCTGTCTGCAGTCAATATTTTCCAGACATTTGAATTATTTTCATACGCTACCTGCAGTATCCTTAGAGAAACGAATATACCGTGATTTTTGTTCTCTGTTAAAACTTCATGGAATGAGCTAGCTGAACTTCTGATTTGACTTTTGATATGCTGGCACTGATGGCGTTTTATCCTTTTTCATCGTCATAGATTTTGGAGTTCGACAGCCCCACTTCTTTGTTGGCAGACGAAAACTCAAGATTCAGAGCCATGATAGAAGCATCGGAAAACCAAAGCAGATAAAAGACACTGGAGCTGAACTGTGACGTGAGAGGTGACGCTAGTAAATATTCAGTGGAAAACCCAAAATGCACAAAAAACATCACTCAGTCCTGCAGCAGTGGGAGAGTGAGGTGTCGATAAAAACAGCGTCTCTAACAACGGCTTCTTTGTGTAGCAATGTCTGTTTATTTTCAAACCAAAGACCCAGGGACCACATTTTGTGAAGGACGAAGCAGAACCGCTTCCTGCTCTTTGTGGACGCCAAATAATCATCTGCAAGTGAAACAGAGCAACGTCTCCGACAATAGCACTTTATAATTCATGTGGACACTGGTGCTTCCTTTTCCTTATGGAGGTCAGCTGATCAGTAAGGCTTCAAATTAGTTTTAGTCTTTTTATTTCTGTAGCTAAGACCTCACGGTGCAAGAATGTACTGTTAAGGATGTATTAGTTAGTAATGACTTTTCAATACAGTATATCCAGACAAAAAATCCTCTATTCATTAACCATTCCTATATGTCACTTTTTATGTTTATTTTTCAGTTTGATGCATTCTGTTATAATGGAATTTCAGTAAATTATGGCGGATTTGATTTGTGCCTACGCTGTAAAAATTTTCAGGTCATATAATGGAGTTAGCCATGTAAGCATGCCTCTTACACACTGCATGCAATACTGTGTGATGGAGGTTTCCTCTAAATCCAAATGCTGCTTCGTATCGGTCATATTGCAATCTGTGGGGGGGGTGATAAGTATGTGTTTGGGTCATTCGGGATGCAATATTACCAATGATAACAATTTATTTTAGCAGATATTTCTTTCCTTTTCAAACTCATTTAAAGAAATTTGAATTCCGTAACATGTTGAAATATCAACAGTCCTTTATGCAAACCCTTCCTCCTTCAGTAAAGATAAAGATATATAATTATATCTATTTAAAGAGACTAGAGAAATATTCAAAATGCTGGTATTTAAAATCTGCACATTTTAAACTGATGCTCAGGTTTTTAAGAGGATAATACAGTATATAATGTGCAACAAAGCTGAAACTGCTCAACAAATGATGTGTCTTTTTAAATGTGTTCAAAAAGCTGTAGATTGAAATTCTGCCTTATAATCAAGTATATGCTATACAATCATTGATAAAGTGCAATTAGTTTATTTTGCATCGATACGTTTCACGATTGCCTTTTGTAAATTTGAGATTTTAATCTTGTTTTGTTATTAAGGTTCTTGTTTTTTAAATAAAAATATTTTTATATATGATGATGTCCAATTGTCTAAGCTGTTTTACATGTCAAAAGGTAACCCTGATTGCACACATCAGACTGTAGGCAGGGATCAGTGAGTACTTCTGCATTTGATGGAAATAAGTAGTATAAAGCCTTTGGGCACTTCTACAACATTCATTCCTTAACATGGTAGAAGATAGTTGAAAAAAAGATACTTGTTTATTGATTTCTTAACTAAACTGGAGGACTGAACAACACAAAAATTAGAGTTTGTGTGAGAGAGAGAAATAAACAACGGTGTTCACAAACATCTGGACTCAGTCAGTACTTATTTACATATGACCTATTTAGACACTTTAGTGATGAGTAGTAAGCAGCTCTAAGCCTTTGTTTTTCTTCTCCAGGGTTCATCTCAATCGTTTTTGCTACACAACATGACAGTATCTTATTGAATAAGCCCACCGTTACCTTTTGTCTAAGGATGTGTGTGTGGAGACAGTGTTTGTGTTGGCTTGTTTGTGAGGAGACTATTTGGTATATTGACTGCTCATTGTTTTGTTTTGTTTGTTTTTGTTTTTACCTTTATTTAACCATGATAGGTCTCATTGAGATTACAAATCTATTTTTCAAGAGAGTCCTGGCCCAAGAATGGTAACGGCACAGTTACAGACTATTTTAAAATACACAATCACAGCAAAGTCATACAACAAGTTAGCCAAAGCACTTACAGACTCAGCGGCCTGCTTCAAGGTCAGAGTAGCTTGTTTAATTATAATCATTTGTCACTCAAGTTTATTGAACATAATACAGTACATGCGGGAAAATAAGCTGTTAAATCACCTTTCACTTTTGCTGTACTGCCTCCATTTAAAAAAAGCCAAAAGCGATTTGTTCTTATCCCTGGCCACAGACAGTTTAAGCGATCCTAGGAGATTTTGGCACACCATAAAATCCCTCTCAGCTCTCGCTCCTTAGAGCTGCCTCCTAACATTGTTGTTGACTCCACCCCTGTGTCAAATAAGACAGAGATGCTTAATTTTTTTAATACACATTTTATTGCCTCCAGTTCCTTGTTTGACACATTATCTTTTGGTAATTCACCCCCCTCCATCATCAGCAGTCCAGTAGCCACAATTTCTCCTTCAAACCCTTCTCTGTTGGGGAGGTTTGTAAGGCTCTAAAGGGCCTAGACCCCAAAAAATCAGCAGGCCCAGACGATCTCCCCCCTTATTTCTTACGTCTAGCTGCAGATATTATAGCCGAACCACTGTGTCATGTTTTTAATCTTTCTATAACACACAATGTCATTCCAGATGTTTGGAAAACTGCAAATGTTCTCCCCTTATTGAAAGGTGGTGATCCAATGGTGATCAATAATTACAGACCAATTTCCAAGCTCTCTATTTTAGCTAAAGTACTTGAAAGGCTGCTGAATGATCAAATCAAAGAATATTTAAGCTTGAACAACATTCTATCTCCTCACCAGTCAGGCTTTAAGAAGCAGCACAGTACAGAAACGGCTGCTTTGAAAGTATTGATAGACATTGTTGAAAGCTTGGACGCAAAGAGCTACTGTGGACCATGGCATTCTATGCCAGAAGTTATCCCATAGGCCTGTCCAACCAAGCTGTTGGTTGGTTTTCAAACTATCTGTCAAATTTAAACTAATGTGTACAATTCAGCGGTCTCTCTTCAAGCTTTCTTAATGTGCCCAGAGGTGTTCCTCAAGGTTCGGTCTTGGGACAATAAACAATCATTTACAATTTATATAAATGATGTGGGTCAAAGTATTGATGCCTCTGTACATCTACATGCAGATGATACTGTTCTATACTGTTGTGCTAGCACTGTTGCCCTTGCATTTGAACGTCTGCAGTCTGCTTTTGACACTTTTCAGTCACATCTGTTCCACCTCAGGTTGGTGTTAAATTCAGACAAGACAAAAGTCATGTTGTTTTCAAATAAGAAAAAGTTAACAACTGTTCTTCCCTGCATCATGTCTGCACAGCATAAGCCATTGAAGCTGTTAAAACCTTAAAACCTACAGATACTTAGGCATCACTATAGATGAAAACCTCTGCTTTAAACCTCATATTGACAATCTGTTAAGGAAACTGAAATTAAAACGGGGCTTCTTTTTTAGAATCAAGGCCTGCTTCTCCACAAGTGTGAGGAAACGGCTTGTAGCAGCCACATTTTTGCCGCTCTTGGACTACGGGGATGTTGTGTACATGAACGCCTCAGCTCACTCCCTTCATCTGCTGGACGCTTTTTACCATGGGGCTCTGAGGTTCATAACCAACTGTAAACCCCTCACACACCATTGCACGCTGTACTCTTTAGTCAACTGGACATCACTATCAATGCGCAGATCACTGCACTGGTAAAAAAAACTCATCTATACCGCTATGCTTGGACTGCTGCCCCTCTACATATCCACTCACACAAACAGTACAGCTATAGCCTACGATCTAAAAAAACCATCACTCTGTCCATCCCCTCAGTACGCACTGTGCTTGGGAAAAAAGCCATATCATACTCTGCCCCCTCGACCTACAACACACTTCAGCAGGATCTTAAGCTGACCAGTTTGATACCCATCACAGATTTTAAACTCATTTTAAAAAAGCTGGAGAAATCATCTGTGGGTGTTTGCACTTGCAATATCTGACTACTTTTTACGACGTTTTATTTGATTGTTGCCTCTGTGTTTAGTGTCCTGTCTGTATGTAACTTTGTGTGGTAGTGTTACCACTGAACAGGTCTCTCTTGAGAATGAGACATTGTGTCTCAATGAGATTCACCTGTATAAAAAGAAAACACCTTTTGCAGTGTGTATTCTGATTACACATGTTAATATAGGTAAATGCTAAACCAAATGTTGACCCAGAATACTTTAAAACTGGACGTCAAAGGAAATAAAGCAACCAGGACCCACCTAAAAGGGAATTATGATTTCATATGATGTTGTTCATTTTCCAATCGCACATTTTTAAATAAATGTTTACAATGCTGCCAACACTCTTACACTTAGCCTAGAGCTTTCAGCGCCCCTTACATCTGTTTGTTATTCCAGCCTTCCCTCTACTCTGCATGCTGTAAGCAAACCCATCAACCCAGAGCAAAGTTCAAGGCTTGCACTACGGTCTCCTCCATCGACTCAAATGTCCATGAATTTCATCTTTTAAAATGATGTTAAAACTTTACATTAGAAAGGCTTTTTTTTTAACGTGTAGAAATGTTTCACCTTAACAATGACACACATATTTTAGCCTGTGGAAAGAAAAAAAAGAATGTGTACTTGTAACACACAGGATGGCACATCAAATCATCATCTTTGAATCTGTTCCTCACTATTGATATCATATATGCACATTGCACAAACTAACTTTTAACATCAGCGATTGGATGGACTACTACATCCATTTAATAAATAACAAATACAAACATGGAATTATCTTGTCGTTTTTTCAAAGGTTATTCAGCTTGACAAATAAAACATCAGGCTTTGCAATGTCCCTATTTATGCCTGATTAAATGTTAAAGAAGCTGCTTTTTTTGCATAGATAGAAATGTGTGTTAATTGATTGTCGATGTCTTTTGCAGATATTAGTTTAAGCACAAAACAATTAAAAACCATTTAAATACGGCTGGGCAACATTGAGGTTATATTGAACACTGATTTAAGACTAGAGTTTCAGAAATCGGATATTGTAATAATATCACAAATGTTGTCTTTTCTCTTGTTTTGAAGGCTGCATTTCATGAGCGTCACTTTGTTAGGAAAGTGGTGGGGCCAATTTCTCCAGATATAACATCAGCATTGTAGAAGACTAAAGATGTCCCTCCCCTGGTTATTGAACCTCGAGCACCTGCATGAAAAACAAATGCATAGACCTCTGGACCACCACAGTGTTTTCAACAATTATAGGTCTTGCTGTGAGGTCATTTGGAGTGAACTTGTACCTTTATGCACACAACGAGCTCACAATGAATGGAGGACAGAACATGAAATAAGTAAAATAATTGATTAATTCATAAATACAGGAATACAAAAAATACAAGAATAAATAAATGTGTAAAAAAACAGAAAGAAATACATTTGGAAATAAAAATAGGAATAAATAAACACGTGAAAAAATTGGACAAATTGGAAAAATTGGACATTTCTGCATTTCATATACCAGAATATTCCCATTTATTCGCCTGTTTGCCCATTTAGTAATTATTATCCATATCACTTGTCATTATTTATTAAAATTACCATTGAGTAATTATTTTGTAAAAGCAAACTTTTGTAACCCTACTATAGCCGTCACTATATCGATATATATAGATATGTGCTCTTGGTATTTGGCAGTGGTGTAAATGACATACTCGAGTACTGTACTTAAGTACAATTTGATACATCAAAGCATACATAATTATAATTAAAACATGTAATTTATATATTATTCTGGAATGGGAGAATCTGAATAGTTGGTACTTTAAGTGTATTCTGATGCTAATGCTTTTCTACTTTACTTCAGTATAATTTTGCTTGTAACGGAGTATTCCTGTACTCTGGGACTTCTACTTTTACTGAAGTATAATATATGAGCACTTCTTCCATCTCTGGTATGTTGCGTTTCTTTGTATCCCCCAGTTCTACATGTATTTTCCGTGGCTCTTATTTTGAAGTTCGGGGACGAAGCCTCGCAGGAAGTGAGCTCCGTTGTTGTAGCTCTGCTCAGGCTGCTGGGGAGGAGGAAAGCTCTGGCTGTGATGCCGCTGGATGATGGCTGCTTTCGGGATCCTAAGTTACGAACACCGGCCATTGAAGCGGCCCCGACTCGGCCCTCCGGATGTTTATCCACAAGATCCAAAGCAGAAAGAGGTCAGAATTTACGATTTGCGGTCTAAAAACTACAATAACAAGGATTTTTGGAGAAAAAATTCCAGCCAAGAAGCTGCTCAAGCTAACAGAAGCTAGCCTGTGTAGCTAACAGCTATAGACGATTTGGGCCTAGCAATAACAATGAACAGCACCTAGTTGTCAGTTTGTTAGCTAGCTCGCCACTTGGAAAACAACCGGTTCGTTGGACAACATCGTTTGCTAAGCTAGCTCTTGTTTGGTAGATGCTATTCGGTTTGATACAAATTGCAACCAGCATTTAGCTTTGTGATGGAGAAACAATTTTCCTTCTTGATTGTGCGTGACTGGTTAATTGTTTGTTCGCTTGATGTTTTGATCCAACCAGTTGACGTTAGCTTAACCTGCACAGCTAACCATATGACCTGCGAGCTGTACATTAATTTAAGATAATGTCTTATCTGTGCTCAGTTTAAGATTGGAGTTTGGCCTAGCTGTGAAGAACTGCTAGCTCCTGGTCTATAATTAACCTTATCCAGGTCACACTCCAGGTTTTTCCTTCTCAAAAAGACAAATTCTCTCATTTGTATATATCTCTCATTTCTCAATTAAAAACTGTAAACTCAAATGTACATTTTATATTGTATTCAGTGTTTACATTTTGTGAGATTGATAGGCTGGCCTTTAATAATGTACACTGCCTTCAGTCCTGTATATTTATATCGTGTAATCAATAGATATGCTCTATAGATATATATCCTTCCCTATTGATATATATGTTCCCTTTTTTGTTTATCTTTAACTGCTGCTATATGTATCTTTACTGTTTTTTTATTGTATTATATTTTGTATTTATTTATTATTTTATTGGGCATTGGCTTATCTACTTGCTGCTGCAACAAAAAAAATAGTTGGATCAATAAAGTATATCTAATCTAGATGATAGTCTGTTGATGTAGAAGGAACACTTGCTTTACCTTTTGGGGTTTTGACAACGGTGATGCAAAACTCTCTAATGATGACATGTCATTAGAACTGCGTCCTTTTGACACCAGCAGTCTGCAGACCAAATAAGGCACATATGCTGATTTTCTCCAGCTAACACTATTCTGGCCTCAGAGATTATGAGATAATGTACATCAACAATATTAACTTTGAATAAAGTGATTTATTTTTCAAATGGGCATGGCTTTATTTTATATTTTAGCAACAAAGCAATTCAAATGTTTTCTCATAAAAAGGCTTTCATTTACAATAAAAATGGTTAGTAAAGGGTTGAATGGAATAAGAAAAATCGTAGGGTAAACATTAGACAGGTTAAAAATGCAAGAATTTGTATGAATTCAGTTCATAATACATAGATTTTAATGTGCACTAAAATATGTTTTACTTTCAGGATGAGTTGACTGCACTAAATGTGAAACAAGGATTCAATAACCAGCCAGCTGTCTCTGGTGATGAACATGGCAGTGCCAAAAATGTCAACTTTAACCCTTCAAAGGTAAGGCCTTTAGCTCAAGACCTACACTTTACGCCACTTCTAGTTATTTATTTATATTTGATTTAACAATCATTTATGTTTCCCTACAGATTAGTTCAAACTTCAGCAGCATCATCGCAGAGAAGCTGCGGTACAACACATTTCCAGACACAGGGAAACGTAAACCACAGGTCAACCAGAAAGATAATTTCTGGCTCGTCACAGCAAGGTCACAAAGCTCCATCAATAATTGGTTCACGGATTTAGCGGGGACTAAACCTCTGACACAGCTGGCTAAAAAGGTAAGATCCATGCATAAGTCTATAAAGCCTTTTTTGCTATATTATGCATTTTCTTTGTGTTAAACTGCCTGTATACTTTGCAATACGCTGGCCTCCTCTCTGCTGTGCTTTGTTTGGCTGGTCAATCGATGTGATTCTCTTCACATCAGTCTGTTTGCTCTGATTTCCTACTATTTACATTTGGAAGGGGCTGGGATTTCACCGAAACCAAAAATCTTCCAACCATGTCAATGACAAAGGAAATAAACGTAATGTAACTGGTTAGAGTACATAAATAAAAAAAACATTTTAGCTACATGATCACAATCACTGATAAGATCACATCCTACAAAACAAATGAAAATATGTTTAATTTTGGGTTTTTCTGTCATGAGTTAGTTTAGTGGCTGCCAAACCAAGATTAATACGATAATAAGATGCTAACATGTTGAGTGTTAGCATGTTGGATTCAAAGCTAAAGGTAGCATGTTACCGTTCCTAACTGTTGCTACTTTAAGTAAAAGATGCTACAATGCTATCCTGCTGTTGTCACAAGGCTAATAGCATACAGTTTCGCATTAAAAGTGTCTTTATACTGAAGAAAGCTATCCAAGACTAACGATGTGAACATTTGTCCTACCCTAATCAATCGTATAGAAAACATGATTTAGTGTTTGGACGTGTAATGAGCATCACAGCCTCAGGAGGGCCGCTAATGTTACTGTATACTTATATACACACTATACCTATAAATAATGCAGATATATCAGTACACATTCATTGTACAAACACCTCTTTTTTTTGCAACGTCTGCTATAAATCCCTTATTGTCTCTGAGCAAGGCTCAATAAATGTTTGCTGCAGGGACAGCCTGGGCAGATGTTGCTAACAGATTAGGTGAGGAGGGTCCTGAAGTGTATATCACCGCTTTCCGTGTAATTACTGAGAAAGCCAAAAATAGACAATGAACGTATGCGGTGATAAAAATGAAGAATTGCCCCGGACGGATCAATTTTACCATCACAAAAGAGAACAATGCAGAAAGGGTAAGTAATGCAGCGTTTGTTTACTTCTCGTTAAAACAAGTCTATTGTTTGTCTTGTTTGGGTGTATTGACCCAAAATACAATGAATGCTGTTGTTTGTTAGTGGAAACACGTTTTTATAGCTGTGTTGTTTATTTTTTGACTTGGAAGTCTCTTATTAGATTGAGGTATTTAATGTTCTAACAACAAATGTTTACTCTGTAAGTTTTCTTAAGTGACAACAAATAGGTGTTTAATTGTTACTACATCAGTTTAAATTAGAGGTGAGCTTTCTATTCATAAATGTATGAAAGCTCTGTATCATTTACAACTATGCAGTAGTTCATGTATTTTCTGTTGTTCCTGCTTGCGTTTGTACATACATGATGTATACATATTTGAATGTTTTCTCAGTACAATTAACAATGTCCTTTCTTTGTTTATTAATTACTTTGACGGATCACTTCCAGATTTCTCCTACTGGAACTACTCTATTCAGACCAAAGAAGAAGTAACATCAGGAAGTCAAAGCAGATGTGTTTGATTGATTTGTGGACTCCAGATTTTTTTTTTTAAATGGAAACAGGCAATGTTGGAAAGGAAATAAAATAGCAGACAATAACAGAATTGAGACAATTTAGAAGTAACATACACCAAATGTATTTGGTTTATTTCATTTTTTGATTTTCCCCTTTCCCTTTTAGACCTGTCTATTACACTGTCAGCTGTTTGGATGTTGTCTGTATTTTGATCTTCAAACTTCTAAATAAAGGACTTGACCTCGTGTTCTTTGCAGTTATTTTTTCCTGATGTTTGTGTTGACGAATTCCTTGTGTGATCACTCAACATTACTGATGTACATGAAATGTCTTTGTCCCAGGTTCCAATCTTTAGCAAAAAGGAGGAGGTTTTTGGATACTTGGCCAAGTACTCGGTCCCTGTCATGCGCTCGGCATGGATGATCAAAATGACCTGTGCTTATCACGCAGCCATCACAGAAACTAAAGTCAAGAAGAGGCATGTGATCGATCCCTGTATAGGTAAGCAAGAGAACATAATCGCCTGTTTTGAATAAGTGTTTTGAGATGTTTATCACCCTTTCTGCTCCCCTTCTATGGGATATTAGTTATTCAAGTTCTGCTTTTTAAGATGCTTTTTTGTGCTTTTTTCTGGTGTAGAATGGACTCAGATTATCACCAAGTATCTGTGGGAGCAACTTCAGAAGGTGGCCGAGTTTTACCGACAGTTTCCCAGTCAAGGCTGCAGCTCCCCCCTCCCCGCCACCCCTGCTGACGTGGAGACGGCCATGAAGCAGTGGGAATACAACGAGAAGCTCGCCATGTTCATGTTTCAGGTCCGTTCACATGTTTCAGCTGATGCATAGCTTGAATCAGAACGTTTTTTTCCTCCAGTGAAACATGCTCTTGTTGAAAGTTATTGCTGTGCTGAAAATATTGCTAGGGGCATTTCGAGACTTGGTAAGTAATATTATTATTTCTCTATGAGTTACATTACATTTAGCGAGAGTAGTGAAGGAAAAAATGCATAAAGGATAACATTATGTTTCTGATTTATGTTGTCTAACTCTGCCTCTGCATTTTTGACCTTCCTGCTCCCTTCATCCCTGTAGAGTAGACACATGTTCATCTACTTGACATTAAGATGCACTTGTGTTGATTTCTATCTTCAGGACGGTATGTTGGACAGACATGAGTTCCTCACGTGGGTGCTGGAGTGTTTCGAAAAGGTCCGACCTGGTGAAGATGAGCTTCTCAGACTTCTCCTTCCGCTTTTACTACAGGTATTACTCCCTCTCACCATTTAACCCTAACCCTAATTGCTTTTGGGAAACATGCCCTGCTGCTTACCATTCAAGCAGCTAGTCACACACTTGGTGCTGTGACAGACTTCTACAGCTGTCAACACTTCATCATGCACCAGTTGCGTGTGTTCGTCCACGGCACTTTAGTGGTGTTGACCTTTGCTGACAGATGCCCACTGGGGCCATAGCCGCTCATCTTGTTTCTCCCTCCAAAGTTGAGTGATGTTAATGGACACTGAGTGCTGGGGGTAATGCTGTGAATCTCTCTCTCGCCCCCCGCAGTACTCAGGGGAATTTGTACAGTCGGCTTACTTGTCACGGAGGCTGGCTTACTTCTGTACACGCCGCCTCAACCTGTTGCTAAGCGACGGGAGCCTAGGTCCCGGCACAGGAGGGCATCCAACCCATGGCATGTTGACGCAGCAAGGCAACGCCCTGCCCCCAACGCCCACCTCGCAGCCGACCGGAGGAAACCAGCTTCAGACGGCCTTCACAGACTTCTACATCTGCCCGCAGCACCGGCCCCTGGTGTTCGGCCTCAGCTGCATGCTGCAGGTATTCATTGTGACTCATGTAGGAAATATAAAAATAAAACCTTAGTTCATTCACCTATTTAATATTTCCCCCCCCTGTTTTTGTCCGATCAGAGCATAGTGCTGTGCTGTCCCAGTGCTCTGGTCTGGCACTACTCCCTCACAGACAGCAGGAACAAAACTGGTTCCCCCCTGGACCTGCTGCCAATCGCTCCGTCCAGTTTACCCATGCCCGGGGGCAACACTGCCTTCACACAGCAGGTACCTCCATCTCCGCTCACTGTACATCTCACTGTACATCTCACTGTACATTTGTATTTCTTTGTTTTTTTGGAAATGTTCTCAAAGAAGCAGTACAGAGTAATAGATTTTTCCCACCACACTCCATATACACATACTGTACTGTCCTTCCTACTTTCACAAATCTATGTATATATTGACATAAAAGTGATTAAAAGAAAATGGGTACATGTATAATAATGTCCGTATTCTTCCCTTAAGCGTTGCAGGAAATGACAGCTAATGACTGTTGAGTAGTTTAGAAATCAAAAGGAATTTGTCATACTAAAATATTCTCCCTACGGGATTTCCAGCTGTTTTTAAACCCTTCCAGTTTGTTCAGGGAATAATTGCACCGTTGCAAAAATATGAATTTCATTATGAAAACTGAAGTTAAAAATAAGAAACTAGTCAGACTGTTTTTGATTTGCTATGACCAAGTTTTCCTTCCTAAAATAACTTTGTCCTTGTCCCTCTTCTGCCAAATGCATTGTTGACTTCCCATTACAAAGGTGGGGTTTTTCTTGAGGGGTCAGGATAACGATTTCCAACCCTTTTTATTTGAACACAGGTTCGAACAAAGTTGAGAGAAATCGAGGAGCAAGTGAAGGAGCGAGGCCAGGCCGTGGAGTTCAGGTGGTCGTTTGACAAGTGCCAGGAGACCACCGCGGGTTAGAAACCGTTCCTATGTCTACCGCTCATGAGAACAGGTGTGTGAGGACAACAAGGTCAGTGTTGGAAATAACTCTTTGTTATCTGTTGCCAGGGTTCACCATCGGGAGGGTTCTCCACACCCTGGAGGTTTTAGACAACCACAGCTTTGAGAAGTCTGACTTTAACAACTCGCTGGATTCCCTGTACAACCAAATCTTTGGCTCGGGTCAGAGTAAAGAAGGACATGAGGTAAATATTGATTCTTTTTACCCTTTTCATATTTTCGACAACTGTAAATCCTGAGATATGTATATGCGTTTTTTTTTGTCCTGCTGTGATCAACAGATAATGAAATGTGGCTACAAACCTCTCCGTTTTTGCAGGATTGTCTTATAATAACACACGTTTCTGTCCAGATGTCGCCAGATGATGACGCCGTGGTGACCTTGCTGTGTGAATGGGCCGTGTGCTGTAAGCGTTCGGGCCGACACAGAGCCATGGTGGTGGCCAAGCTGCTGGAGAAGAGACAGGCTGAAATAGAAGCAGAGGTAAGAGAACCATTAACCTCTGTGTGACTCCGAAAAAACTGTTATCTCAGTGATTAACTAAATTACATTTCCTATGCTCTGGTAACAATGTAGCTAGTTGAACTCAGATTTCTTTTCTTCAGTGGATCTGTCCTACTATATACAGGGATGCAAACTTGTCACCTTTCGGCGAAATTTGCCGTTTTGAATCCATAATAGGTCGTTTGCGTGATTCATGTAGATTTGCAATAAAAATATTTTTGGGGTATGGGGGGGTCTGGGACCCGTAGTAATCTGCGGCCGTGAGCTGTCATGACACGCATGGTGTTCTTTTTTATATATATTATAATGAAGTGCGAGCTGTGTGCTCGAGTCTTCCTGCCTGTCGGCTCTGCTCATGGATGTATAATAAGCCTCTGCTGCTCCGAGATGATGGTCTAGCTTCAGCAGCTACATTACCTACGGGTGCGTTCGTTAATATTAACTGTGCGTCCGGAGTCACTGTGGCACAGACTGGACCGCTGGTGAACAGCTGTTAGAACGGGCGTTCAGGTGTTCAGAGCAGAGCTCCCTGTCGGAGCGGCAGAGCGTGATGTGAACTGAAAAGTTTTTCTGTGGCAATATTATTTAAGGAATCGTTGAGCTAGCTAGCTAGCATACATTGTCACTATCTGCTAACGTTAGCTTTAGCCTTCTATTTCGAATAGTTTTTTTCATAGGCTATAAACAGAGGTGGTATAAGTATATATATTGTACTTGAGTAAAAGTAGAAGCACTCAGATCTTGTACTAGAGTAAAAGTAGAAGCACACAGATCTTGTACTTGAGTAAAAGTAGAAGTACTCAGATCTTGTACTAGAGTAAAAGTAGAAGTACTCAGGTCTTGTACTTGAGTAAAAGTAGAAGTACTCAGATCTTGTACTTGAGTAAAAGTAATAATACCAGAGTGTAGGAATACTCTGTTACAGTAAAAGTCCTGCATTCAAAATGTTCCTCAAGTAAAAGTAGAAAAGTATTATCATCAAAATATAGTGAAAGTAGCGACAGTAAAAGTAGTCATTGTGCAGATTGGCCCATTTCAGAATAACATATATGATATGTTTTATAATGATTGATCATGAAAGTGTTCTCAAAGCTGGTAAAGGTGCAGCTAGTTTGAATGACTTTGTATACTGCAGGGTAGCTTGTGAATTCACTCCAGGTGGAACTAAAGTCTGATTTAACACTTGATTATATTTCACTTAATTCATCCACATCTGTGAAGTAACTAAAGGTATTAAATACATGGAGTGGAGTAGAAGTACACCATGTACCTCTGAACTGTAGTGGAGTAGAAGAACAAAGTAGCAAAACATTGAAATACTTAAGTAAAGTACAAGTATCTCAAAATTGTGCCCAAGTATAGTACTTGTTGAGTTTATGAACTTAGTTACTTTACACCATGTGGCTATAAAGATAGAAAGACCTAAGCCTTGCACAGAGGCCTGAAAATACATTTTCTAAATGCTCAACAGTGCTGCCAAAATGATAAACTGACTGCTAAACAATTAAAATACATGCTTTTATATATTTCTATTAGATGTGACTCTTTGGCGTTTCTGTTATTCTTAATACTGCTGCTTTAGTTGTTCTGACTGCTAAAATCCTCTATTATTCCTCATTTTAAAGCCGATATTCCGTGGGGTCGGGGGGCTCGGATCCTTGTCACCTTTTTCATACCTGATGAGTTTGCATCCCTGTATATAAGTCTATAACCAGTCATTTTTTTTGATGTAATGTCTACATGTTGTGCAATGGGTCAATGACCTAATTACAACGGGACTTGCTGTAGACGACTCTAAATCTGAATAAGAGAACTGTGATAATGTGTTTTCTACATTGAGCTAGGGCTACTCAATTAATCATATTTTAATCCCAATTACGATTTTGGCTTGCAACGATTATGAAAACAACATAATTGAAATAAAACGATTTTTTATTTTTTTATTTTGTTTTGTTGGTTTTTCAGTTGAATTATACTTAAAGTTCAGGGTAATCAACTGCTAAAAACCTACTGTTCAAATGTTTCTTTTTCAAAGTAAATGGATAATCGTTTTTAATAATCCAGATATCAATTATTGACCCAAATAATCGAGATTATGATTCTTGCCATAATCAAGCAGCCGTACATTGAGCACTCACCGGCTGTTTTCTGTGCGTTATGTGTATGTTTGCAGAGGTGTGGTGAGTCGGAGGTGGTGGATGAGAAAGGCTCCGTGTCATCCGGCTCCCTCTCAGCGGCCACAATGCCAGTGTTTCAGGATGTTCTGCTGCAGTTCCTCGACACTCAGGCCCCCACTCTCAGTGAGTCCTTTTTCCTACATTTCCTGTGGTTGTGATTCTCAAATGTGTCATCTTGATCTGATATTAAAGGACTTTCATATCCCTTTGTCTTCACCTCTTATTTCATTACCCAGGGCATATTTATTATAAATGATTTGGCTGTGGGAACCTGGTATTCAATTATTCAAATCCCTTTTCCCCTCTGCAGCGGAGCCTGGAAATGAAAGTGAGCGTGTGGAGTTCTCCAACCTGGTGCTGCTCTTCTGCGAGCTCATCCGTCACGACGTCTTTTCCCACAACATCTACATGTGCACGCTCATTTCCCGCGGCGACCTGGCTTCTGACTCGCACCTGCCGCGCCCGCGCTCCCCCAGCGACGAGCCCTCCGATGAGTCAGAGCGCAAGGAGCAGGACCCAGGCAGCAACGTCAAGATGGAGGCAAGCATCTGCTGTTAGAGTGTCGTGAGTCATTTGTGCAACAGTACTACAGTCACAGCGTGGTGTAAGAGGCTAACATGAGGTCGTTGCTTGTTCAACAGGATACCGGTCTGTCGGAGTCCATGGAAATCGATGCCAACTCCAGTGCTAATTTTGACGAGGTACACAAATCAGTTAACGTTTCATATTTCTTGGTTTCGTTTCAAATTAAAGTTTTTTTTAATTTTTTTATATATATATATGGAATTCCTCAAGTTATTAAATTTGCCTTGCAGATGTTCTCTCCTCCGATGCACTGTGAGTCTAAGGGGAGCCCCTCCCCCGAGAAGCCCGCTCCAGAGCAGGACAGCAAAGTCGGCATTAAGGACAAAGGCTTGGACCCGGCCTTCCCTCAACTGTATGAACAACCTCGCCACATTCAGTATGCCACTCACTTCCCCATTCCTCAGGTAAGAGAGCTCACTGCGTGGAAATAAAAAAAGAAATGACAAAACAAACTCCTACATATTTGTATGTTTTCTTGAGATAGCAAGGTTGTGGCTGCATTCCAAGTAAATGTCACAATTCTGTTGAATGTATTCCTCAGACCTTCTGTTTGTCCTGCTCTGCTGCATCCAGATAATGAGGATCTTCTCTGTCTTTTTGTCATTGCTCTCAGGAGGAGAGTGCCAGCCACGAGTGCAACCAGCGGTTAGTGGTCCTGTACGGCGTCGGCAAACAGAGAGATGAGGCCCGACACACTATCAAGAAAATTACCAAAGACATCTTGAAGGTGCTGAACCGCAAAAGCACAGCAGAAACAGGTAAATGTTCAAATATATGTTATCAGCTTTGACTGATAGTGTAATCTCTTTTATTTATCATTTACTCCTGTTTTACATGACCTTAGTTCTAGGCATGCAGTTTGGCTCCTAACTGCAATTTAAGATTAATATTCAGTTTCTTCTCCGCTACTTTTCATGTTTAATGATAACAATGTTATCAGTTAAATAGCGTTGACATTTTTAAATATGTTCCCTGGATTTTTTTGGATGCATAAAGTCTCATGAAAGAGATAATGTGTTACCCAGGGTTCTTACGGTCATTAACAACCTGGAAAAGTCATGGAAATTCAAAATGCTAATTCCAGGCCCTGGAAAAGTTATGGAAAACAATAGTTTTCCCAAAGTCATGGAAATGTAACTAAAGTTGCATCAAATATAATTTATATTTTAAATAGTAATACTATAATGATAATACATACTGTATCGCAGTGGTTCCCAACCTGGGGGGTGCCGAAGATCGCAGGGGGGGCGCCAGGCCTCAGATGATTTGGGGCCAAATATCATGTTTAGACTTTTTTTTTTTTTTTTACATATAATTGTAAAGCAATACATGATTGCCACTAAAAGCCTTGTCTCTACATTACAATAAAATATAAAAGAATAATTGATTAATTCATTTAAATAAAAATTCAATTGTGAGCTGATGACTTTCAACAATTCTCTTAACCCTTAGATGCACGAGTGAGTGGACCCTACACTCTTCAATAAGTGGGTCAAAAGGGACCCGTATAATATGTGTTTTTATGCCATTTTTGTCCTTTTGGTTAAGAAAAATCACTTGCATAATTAGTATTATATTTTGGTTCACACTAGAAATATTTTTATATTACATTTTTCACTATTTATAATTTTAGAAAAAAAAATTGCATTTTGAAAAAAAAACGAAATCCCATAGAATTACCCACTAGGAAGCTTGGGGTAGTAATACAAAAACTACCATTTCTTAAAATGTATACAATTTTTAAAATTTGAATGGCATGATATCCATAACATGTTTTTTGAGGAATAGCTGGAATATGAAATGATAAAAAAAAAAAATTACAAAGATACTCAAAAAAGACCCACGTATGGATCTAAGGGTTCAATGAAAAGCACCATTTTCCTTTACTTTAGATGCTTTTACAGCATTGTCTTTTATCAGCGAAGCTTCAAATCAAAGGAGGCTGGGAATAAGATAACAGACTCCATTTCACAGCTGGCCTGCTCGACAGACTGGAAAAAATACCGCTGACCAGTTATGAGTGGTTGCGCCCTCTTATTTTTATTGTCCTCTCTTTCCTTTATACGCAGGAGGGGAGGAAGGACAAAAGCGGAAAAGGAGTAAGCCCGAGGCCTTTCCCACTGCTGAAGATATCTTCGCCAAATTCCAGCACCTCTCCCACTTTGACCAGCACCAGGTCACCTCCCAGGTCAGATCAGGGAAACCCTTTCTCTCGTGACCTCGTGTGTCTCATGTTTAAGAGTATGTGGGAATATGTTAATTATTTAGGGACTAACCACAGGGTTGATTAATGCAAATAACTTTAGCAGCCTAATATAAAAGAGCTCCCAAGGTGACTCATTTGAATTTAAATGTGATTTGAATATATTTGGATTTCTCTTGAGATGCCTGAATACAATTTGAATATATAATGCACTTGGGTGACTGTCAATTAAAAATGCAGCAGGCTGTAACGGAGAATGTCGTTGATCCTTATATCAACACTGTCAAAATTACCCATGGATTATATAATAAGAATTACTTTGCAATTTAAAGTAATGCGCAATTAAATTTGCATGTTTAAGTTCCTTTAATTCAAGTTTAGCTAACAGCCATCCAGTCTCTACGGAGCAATACACATTTAAACATAGTTGCCATGTTTCGTCTTTAAATATTTTATGTATAAGATCAACTTTTCAATAGCACTAAAGTTAGGGCTGTCACTTATATGTTTATTTAGTGAATAGTTTGTCATTTGTTTCCTTTCTTGCATGAGAAGAGTAAAACCACTCTCCTAAGACTGTTAACTTTGAAGCTACAGCAAAAGGACTGTTAGCTTAGCATAAATACTGAAAACAAAGCAAACCGCTTGCCTGGGACTGTCCAAAGGTTACAAATCTGTAACCTTGGAAAAACTGCACAAACTTCAAAATGTTAAACTGAGAATAATTGCTTTTTCCAGGGTTTTCTGCTGTATTTTTTTTTTTTGGAGAGCTTTGTTGATGCGCAATTAATTCACTCTACCTGGCTAGCGGATTCCCCCTGTTTCCTGTCTTCATGCTAAGCTACGCTAATGTGCTAGTGGCGTAAACTTCATTGACATGGGTGTTTTCTCATCTAAGTCGCCAAGAAAGCAATTTGTGTAATTTGTATGTTAACATAACATTTAAATTGATATGTAGTCAATACACTCTGTTATTTAATCAGTTATTGTTGGTTTATAATAAACAATTCTGAGTGGAAATGAACTTGTTAAAAGTCCTTTTTGGTTCTTTCCGTTTGTTTTGCTCAAACAACATCATTCCAGTGGCTGACAAAATATGTTGGCATCGCTTAAATACTCCTGCCAAATGGAGTCAGTGTTGGAGCTCGGCTGAATGGCAGCATATGGTTCCGTCGCAGCCCAGTGTCGGAACAAGGACTGAAATATTGTTTTGCATTTTGCATGCTAATGATGTTTTGTGTGTGTGCAGGTGTCCCGAAATGTGCTGGAACAGATCAACAGCTTTGCCTTAGGGATGTCCTATCACCTGCCTCTCGTCCAGCACATCCAGTTCATCTTTGACCTCATGGAGTACTCTCTCAACATTAGTGGCCTCATAGACTTTGCTATTCAGGTATTTCATCACATAAATCTCTGTGTTGCACTGTTGCAGAAGCCTGTGACCTAAGAGTTTCATCGACATAACTACTCTGTAGCTATGTTCGTTTGACAAATAAAGAACCTTGAACCTTGTTTTATTCACAGTTGTTTATACAATCCACTGACTGTTTGTGTGTTTTTTGTAGCTTGTGAATGAATTGAGTCTGGTGGAAGCCGAGCTGCTGCTGAAGTCCTCCAGCCTGGTGGGCAGCTACACCACCAGCCTGTGTCTGTGTATCGTAGCTGTGCTGAGGAGGTACCACTCCTGCCTCATTCTCAACCCTGAGCAGACCGCACAGTGTGATGGGTACGTGACTTACACGCTTTGATGTTTGGCAACAGTATAGCTCAAAACCAGACGTGCTAGATATTAGTTTATGCCTTAATCTGGGATTTTTTTTAACTAACTGTGATTGAATTCGAACCCTAAAGGGATGTTTACAACAGTAAAGTTCTAATTCAATTAGTAAAAATGAAGTTTCAGGTTGTTCCGGCAAATTAACTAATTGTTAGTGGTTTGCTTTCTCTGAGCCTCATTCAAGTGTCTTGAATTAGTATTTTGATTGTCACAGGATTGCTGACATGGCACTTCCTGCACCAGCAGTTGTTTGAAATGCTGGTAATTTAGAAACTAAAGCTGATTCTGGCTTAAGCGTTAGCTAAATGCCTACGGTGTTAAAGAGAAAGAAAGCTCATATAAAGACTCTAATTAAAGTCATCGCAATTAAAAATGAAAGAAGTGCTAATAAAGAAACACTTAATGCTAAGCTATGTTAGTCACTGATGGCTGTAGCTTCATACTTACAGATATGAGAGTCGTTTCAGTCTTCTCCACTAACTCTGAGCAAGAAGGCAAAAAAGCCACACATGACTGACTTTACCTTTAAAACACGTGTTTGCTGTTCTCAGGTTGCGCATCGTGGTGAAAACAGGCGTGAACCCGGCTGACTGTTCCTCTGCTGAGCGCTGTATCTTGGCGTACCTGTACGACCTCTACACCTCCTGCAGCCACCTCAAGAACAAGCTTGGCGAGATCTTCAGGTACAAATACATTTTCACCTATATGAATATACAGGATATATGTATTTTTTGGAGAATGTCTGTAATGTCTGTAAAACCTTTAATTTTTCATTTAAATGTATTTTTGTTTTCAAATGTATATGCAATTTACATCTACACATTTGTATAATATTTGCAACCACTGGTCCAGGTTTCCTTATAATTGCTTCTATGGATCAGTTGTGTACAGTTAATATACTCTCTCCAAACGTAATTTGGTTGTCTGTGTTTAACTTTCTGCGATGTATTGTTGATTCTTCTCTGTTGTCAGTTTGATAAAAGCCCTTGTTCTCCCCTTTGTGTTCCCTCAGTGAGTTCTGCTCCAAAGTGAAGAACTCCATCTACTGCAACATCGACCCTTCAGACTCCAACATGCTTTGGGATCCTGTGTTCATGATGGAGGCCATCGCCAACCCCTCGGCTCACAACTTTAACCACTCCATGGTGGGGAAGATCCTCAACACCAGCCCGGCCAACCGCTACAGCTTTGTGTGTAACGTGCTGATGGATGTGTGTGTGGACCACAGAGACCCGGAGAGGTGCGTGCTATGAATGTCATTATGTTGCATGTGTTTATGGCTCTGACCGCTTCACGTTTCCTCTCGTGTGTGGACTGTCCTTATATGTCATGTATTGATCTTTCAGGGTGAACGATATTGGGATCCTGTGTGCAGAGCTGACGGCGTACTGCCGCTCTCTGAGTGCAGAGTGGCTCGGGATCCTCAAGGCTCTCTGCTGCTCCTCCAACAATGGCAACTGTGGCTTCAATGACTTGCTGTGTAACGTAGATGTAAGTTGTGGTTTCATAACTCTCTAGATTGGATTTGTGACGCAAAGGTTTAATAGGAGTCCCAACAGAGTAATTCTTGCACCTATTCTTTATAAACTATGGCTGTTACTATTATTTGCGCTAACGTGGCTGAAAATCAGTTCAGTTGTATTTTTTGTAACTCATTTCGAAGTCGGCCAAATATGTTTCCCGTATTTAGTAGTTCTCTGATTACAGCAGATGTATTAATCCTGCATCATCATTTATAAATCCCCTCTCTGTTCTCCTTCAGGTTAGCGATTTGTCCTTCCATGATTCCCTGGCAACCTTCGTAGCCATTCTCATTGCGAGACAGTGCCTGCTCCTAGAAGACTTGGTTCGCTGTGTGGCCATTCCTTCTCTCCTCAATGCAGGTACGGATATTTTAATCTCCTCTCATTACACTACACATTGTCTCCTTGGGTTCATCGGATAAACGGTTGCGCAGAAAAAAGAAGGACATGCAAACATACATACATACAGAGACTTCCATTTTACCCGAGTGCATCAGCTTGGCCTGTAGGCAGGAACCCCCGGCTGTATAGTGCATTACTTCTGTCAGAGAGGAGAGTTAACGCAGCGTATTTGATCTGGATCCATGAAGCCTCGTTGCGTTTTGTGCGCTTGCCAGAGAAGTGCCTCCCTCTCCCCACTGTTAATCTTTTCCCTCCCAGCTTGGAGACAAAGCCCCATTCAGCCGTGCTGTTTGGTTGGGTTTGGCTCATTTTATAACACAACTACACATGCCAAATGCCAACAGCTCTCTCTCAACAGCTTGTGGTAAACGCTTTGTTCTCACTTCCTCTTTCACAACAACAGCTCTATGAATATTCCACTTTATCCTCACTGATGATAGGTCTTATATCTAGAACAAGGTTTAAATGTAGTCTTACTCTAATATGTAGATTGTGTTGCACCTCTAGAAATGTGACCCCAAGATATGTGATGTTAAATCATTCAGCGCTAATTAATACATTTGTGTTCCAAATCTCCCTCAGCCTGCAGTGAGCAAGACTCTGAGCCGGGAGCCCGACTCACCTGCAGGATCCTGCTGCACCTCTTCAAGACGCCGCAGCGCAACCCCGTGCCCCAAGATGGTGTGAAGTCAGGTAGGAAACACAACCAGAATAGTTTCCTATTATTTCAACACGTCTTATGTTCCTACCTTGTTAAAGTTTTATCTTACACTGGTGTTAGGCGTGTGGTGCAGTGGGTTGTGCGTTGGTGTTGGGATCAGGGGGTCACAGGTTCAAACCCCACTGCAGTCAGCATGTCGTTGTGACCCTGGGCAAGACACTTCACCCCAAATTGCTCCTGTGGGGATTGCCCATTGCCCAGTATTGAGTCTAAAAGATTCTATCAAGTGACATGTAATGTAATGTGCTATGTCTTTTCAGATAAATCCTCCGTTGGTATCCGGTCGTCGTGTGATCGCCACCTTCTCGCTGCTTCTCAGAACAGCATAGTTGTTGGAGCAGTATTTGCTGTCCTTAAAGCTGTCTTTATGCTGGGTAAGAGTCTATGTAGTGCTGTCACTCCAACAAGTTTAAGGTCAGAACCTGTTGTATGAAAAACGACGATGATAAGTTAGATGTTCTGCTGTCCGGTTTTCAGAGGCCTCATGTCAGGATTTAATCGAAATATTGAAGGGTTTGGATGGTATGCGATTTTTATCGCGTTAAATTGATCGGGGATTGAATACGCTGTAAAAGCATACCACTATTGTAGTAAAAAAAAAAAAAAAACCTGATAAAAAAAAAAAAAAAAAACATAAAGAAATTAACATGAACATACAAATACCAGACTCACATGATGTTGCTATATAAGATTTATGAAGACCTTTTTTATTTATTTTAAAGTTTATTTTTCACTAAAAGGATGTTCGAAAATGTGTCTACCTTTTTGATTCGAAAACACACATGTATAAACAACCAACATGTAAGGATGAGTGATCCTGTATGTTTAACTGCCATGAAATCCTATTAGGCATATTTCATTTCATTACAGAAAAAATATCTTGAATGACAATTATGTGACCTGATGATTGTGACATTTCATATCACCCCGTGTCTAATTAACACAGTGTGAAAACCCTGTATGCTCTATGACATACCGGCTGGTGACAGTGATCCTCCTCCGTGTTGTTTAGGTGATGCTGAGCTGCGAGGCTCAGGACTGTCGCACCCGGCTGGCCTCGACGACATATCTGAAGGGCGCAATGTCTCCATAGAAACGGCCAGCTTGGATGTTTATGCAAAATATGTTCTGAAGACGATCTGCCAGCAGGTGAGAATATAAGCACCATTTATAGAACAAGACATGATTATGAAAATAACATCGTTAACATTTTAAATAGAAAATGAATTAATCAGAAACAAATGTCTTTTTACCCGCACTGAGCTAAGCGCGTCTCTCGTGCCAGAAATGTTGTTCTCTCCGTCTAAAGGATTTTGTGGGAACATGAACAATGAACTTTCTATTTCTGCTCACATAAGCACTCCTGCTCTTCTGTGCTATTTGTATATGCAGCTAGCCATATAAGCATAAAAAGTGTGAATGAGATCATTTCTGCACCAGATGTCACTTATGGCACATAGATACGAAGGCCAAAAAGAGAACTGGCAGCAGTTCTGACGTCTGGACTTACTCTGAGACCTCAAGAGACTTCAAACACATTTCCTACCCAGAAGAAACTCTGGCAGTTCTATTCCTGAGAAATGTGCCCTGTTTTGTTTTCATCATCACCCGTCCAGCTTACGTAAAGCCTGTTTTGCATGACTCATGAGTTATGAGTTACTTAAGCTGGAGGGTCATTGAAGTTTTTGACCTTTGTCACATTTCTCACTCTGACACATATTTCTCCCTCGTTGTGTCTTGCAGGAGTGGGTTGGAGAGCGCTGCCTGAAGTCTCTGTCTGAGGACAGCAGTGCCCTCCAGGACCCGGTTCTGGTGAACATTCAGGCCCAAAGGCTCCTGCAGCTCATCTGCTATCCACACCGCCAGCTGGACAGCGACGAGGGTGACAACCCACAGAGGCAGCGAATCAAACGCATCCTACAGGTCAGGAATAATCTCTCATGCAATAAAGATGATTTAGTTGCGAGAGACGTGTTGGTTTTAAAAACAAAAGGGTAAGCCTTGACCTTGGTTATTCTCTTAAAATAAAAATAACTTGAATCTGCTATGAAGTTGCCCCTTTTGATGTTTTGCTGCCCTCTCCTGGCTGACTCAGGGATTGAGGAAATGTTTTCACCAGTGCAATAAACTATGAATACTTATAACTGGATGTTGAGAAGAAAAAGGCAGAAACGTTCATGATGAACACTACTTTTATTTCGTAGAATATGGACCAATGGACGATGAGACAGTCGTCCCTGGAGCTGCAGCTGATGATCAAACAGAGCACAAACAACGTAAGTAGCTGTTTTCTATTCATCTTTTGAAGAAGAAAAAACTACACGTCTTCTTCAAATGGAAATGAAAAACCCCTCGTTTCTTTTCCGATAGGAGCTCTACTCACTCTTGGAGAACATAGCCAAGGCCACCATAGAGGTGTTTCAGAAATCAGCAGAGATGAACAGTAACCCCTCAGGGAACGGAGCAGCGGCACAAGGTGGCTCCGGATCCAACAGCACCGCGAGCAAGATGAAGCCAATTTTAAGGTATGTTGGTTGAATTAGTCATTTCGACGCCATTTATAATCTCATACATCTTTGGCAATAGATCACATTTTAAGCTTAACACTTCTTTGGCTTGAAACTAAGCAATGTTGGAATCTAACATGTGGTGTTTGCACTGTGCCGCAGCTCCTCTGAGCGGTCAGGTGTGTGGCTGGTGGCTCCGTTGATAGCCAAGCTGCCCACCTCAGTCCAGGGTCACGTACTGAAGGCAGCAGGAGAGGAGCTGGAGAAAGGACAGCACCTCGGCTCTTCATCTCGCAAGGAGAGGGACAGGCAGAAACAGAAAAGGTTGGTGGCACATTTCTGTAACGCTGTAATAAATTAGATTATATTTATTCTGGTACAAGAGGAAATGTTTATGCAAATAGAGAGGCTATTAGAGGTTGCAAAAAAACTACCTTTGGGTATTCAGGGTTTCCGCGGGGTCTTAAAAAAGTTAAGGCTATTCAAAAGTATTAAACGGCATTTTCCAAGGTATTACATTTTGTAGCTTGTTTTCAATAAGTATATAAATGGTCCAAAGAGGTTGTATTCTACAGTCTGCCTGAATGTAATCATTGCGTAGGTGTGTAGTGTGATTCTGTGGAGTTTATTTATGGCATCCCGTTGGATTTTACGTCATCTGTACAGGACATCGCACGCTCACTGCTTGATAGCGAGCGAAGGTCCGTTTACGCCGGTTGCTAAGCAACATCGTTATGGGGAAATGCAAGTTTGCGTCCAAATGGTTGGAAGATAAGGAGGAAGGACAATCAATACTGTATATAGTGAATGTGAGGTTAAGTGCGTCGCCAATGTAACCGGTTAAAACTCAAAGTGGCGATGAGGTCTTAAAATGTTTGGAAAGGGTCTTTAAAAAGGTCTTAAAAGGTTTTACATTTGACTTCAGGATTCCCTCATATACCCTGTTATTATTTACATTATGTATTTCCCTTTTCAGTATGTCTCTGCTGAGCCAGCAGCCATTCTTGTCCTTGGTGCTGACCTGCTTGAAGGGGCAGGACGAACAGAGGGAAGGCCTTCTCACCTCCCTGTATAGCCAAGTGCAGCAGATAGTGACCAACTGGAGAGAAGACCAGTACCAGGACGACTGCAAGGCGAAGCAGATGATGCACGAGGCTCTGAAACTGCGACTCAATCTTGTAAGAACTTCTTCCTCACCACGACCAGCTTTACTGCTAACATCCCTGGCTATATAGAATGTTACACGAAGTTGTCATTATTGTGTACCAAACATTAGATTTGATTAAACATGTAAGGTGACTGACAGTACTGTTTCTCTCCTATCAAGGTGGGGGGCATGTTCGACACGGTGCAGCGCAGCACCCAGCAGACCACTGAGTGGGCGGTCCTACTTCTTGACATCATCAGCAGCGGCACGGTGGACATGCAGTCCAATAAGTGAGTGTTGACAAAAGAGACACTTCACACATTATTTCCCTGATTGGACACTTTGGTTATTATTTTCCAGTTGAATGATCCGTCACTTGATCTGCATGGCTCTGATGTTTGCGTCTCTCCAACAGTGAGCTCTTCACCACAGTGTTGGACATGTTGAGTGTTCTGATTAACGGCACGCTGGCTGCTGACATGTCCAGCATCTCTCAGGGCAGCATGGAGGAGAACAAGAGAGCCTATATGAACCTGGTCAAGAAGCTCAGGGTAAGAACTGCACAACCTTTTTTTTAACCCATAGCCAAGTTGTGTAAAGATACGGTCCTATTTCGAAAGATGTAGTGCTTATATTGTATTTACAGTTGTTGCTGTGCAGTTTTTTGCACGTCTATTCATTCTGTTTTGAGGCAGGTATTCCTTCATAGTTGCAGATAAATATTAGGGTACTATAAGTAATATACTACTTGTAGAATCATTTCAGTGGTAGGTTGTTTCTGACTCATGTGATTTAAACATTTACAACAACTCCAAAACATTGTAAAGTCCAAGAGGAAAAATATAGATAGAAGTTCAAAATAAAAAATGTCTAACAAAAGTAAGACATCTTTGAACTACATATGTCTTGATCATGCGATTAACCTGCATGCCAGCACGTTTCTTAAATAATATGCTAATGTCTAAATGAGACGAAAACATAACTTGGTCATTGTTGAGTCCTTTTCATGAACATTTTACATAAACATCCTGTTCTTACTTTATTCTTACAGAAAGAGCTTGGGGATCGGCAGTCGGAAAGTTTGGAAAAGGTTCGCCAGCTCTTGCCACTGCCCAAGCAAACCCGTGATGTCATCACCTGTGAACCTCAGGGCTCACTGATCGACACCAAGGGGAACAAGATCGCTGGATTTGAGAAGGAGGTACGTGGTTCCTCACACGCTGATGTGACTTTACATCTACTTGCAAAGTGACACACATCAATGACATCACTATGATTTGTACTTTACAGTGAAACTAGAATGTTATTTATCTTGTAAACCGTATTATGTTGCATTGCTCACTGTTCAAAATGATTAAGTAAATGGTTAAGTAACAGGAAAACAATATCAACTGTTTCCCTTATTCCTACGGTGGCTGAGAGGTGCAATAGATAATTACAAAGTGTGAAACACTTTAACAAAGCTTGAGACAAATTTACATTTTATAAAACAAAATTACATTAGCAAAAAACTTTTACCAAAGAAGAAACTAATTAACAAGATGTGAAACACTTTTACAAAGCTAGAGGCACATTTACAAGTGCCGAAAAACTTTAACATTTGCCGAAACACACTCTAACAAACAAGAGCATCAAACCGGAAAGGGAATGCCCATCATACCAGTTGTGACGTGCAAGTGATTGACACAAACTTAAGTTTGTTTTGGCGGATAAACCGCCGGTACCTATGGACGGTACGAGTGTGTTTATGGTTGTTAAACATGTTTTGTCTGTTCTGTGGAAACCACCTGGGCCTGGTGACATGCTTTTGCTCATCACGATATATTCTCTCTTGCGTAAGAGATACGCTCTCGTGCACACGAGAAAGTTACAGGTTCGCCAAGTAGGAAGTGGAGCTGTGCCTTATTACGCACAGCTGTTCGCTGGGTTTACCTTCATTAGACAGCTAAAGAGCGACTGCAGGCTGCTTCGTTATAACCACACACACACACACACACACACACACACACACACACACACACACACACACACGAATAATTGTGTGTGTGTGTGTGTGTGTGTGTGTGTGTGTGTGTGTGTGTGTGTGTGTGTGTGTGTGTGTGTGTGTGTGTGTGTGTGTGTGTGTGTGTGTGTGTGTGTGTGTGTGTGTGTGTGTGTGTGTGTGTGTGTGTGTGTGTGTGTGTGTGTGTGTGTGTGTGTGTGTGTGTGTGTGTGTGTGTGTGTGTGTGTGTGTGTGTGTGTGTGTGTGTGTGTGTGTGTGTGTGTGGCATTTGTTTTCAGAAGATATTCATTGCTATCGGGATGTTAAGAGCATTCCATGGAATATAACAAAAAGTGTATCTGGAGCCGGTTTCTCAAACTTACCTACCCCACCTTTAAGTATTCACAATGTCTGCAGACTGTTAATCATGTACCAACTGGTTGAATGGCTGTGGTTGAGTATAGTTCCATATTTAAAGAGGTATAGGCAGAGGGTGTGCGGAAGGGGCTTATGGGATGTGAGAATATTGTTGAGCCATTTAGATTCCTCATGTAATCAAACATTTGATGCAAGAAGAGACTCCTCGTTGATCCGCAGTGACGTTCCTTTCCTTAACCTCTCCTCTTTGCTGTAACATTAAAGCTAGTAAAGCTTGGCCTGGAAAATCTTGAGAGATCCACTTGATCTGGAGTGTTGCTAATTTGTTTGTAGATAGATGTGATGCCTTTTTATTCAAATACTCCGATAACCTGCTAATCGACCACTTAACAACCACCATTCCCGTCTATATTTCAGAGAAAAGGTCAATTATTTCTGAACTTCACTTACATTTTAAAGTGCTTGGACCAACTTTTATTTCATTGTCATATTCACACTAACTTGTAATGTGTTTGAATAAAGAAATAAACGTATGGCTAAACAAAATTAATTGAGATAAGTCAGTTGAGTCATTTTTGCTTAAATGCAACACAATTTCTGGGATGTATCAAAATCTTTCTCTTAAAGCTGTTCACAGAACTGCAGAAAAATATGATCTCATTGTCTGGAAATATTGTGATGTTCTGCATCGTTGTCTGCAAGTTTGGTCACTCCCATCTGTTTGTTGTCCTAATAGCTCTGATTAATGAATAAAATAGTAAACACAGAGAAAGAAAGAGGCGACTTTAATGTATATTTTTCTGACAAACCTATGTATTCTATCTAATATATTTAAAGTTGTGTTATTTATGTTTCATGTTATGCCTCAGCCAATGCAATGAAAATCTGAATCGCCATAGGTGATCAGATACAACTAATGATCATCCAGATTGTCTATTAATAATGCAGCTGCAGGGATCCATGTATTATGAGGCCGTGCCTTTAAACAAACAGGAACACTTAGGGATTCACAAGATAACACCTTGATTCAATATCTGCTGCTGTGATACATCATCATTCATGCAAGCCATCTGACGGACGTGTGTGTGTGACTGTGTGTTTTGGACGCACAGCATCTGCAGAACCTGCATTAGATGAATATAAACCTTCCCAAGCTGCTAGATATGTAAAGAAGCTAAGTAATGTTTGTGTGTGTGTTTGATGCATTTGCCCCACTCTTTGGTGTGTGTGTGTGTGTGTGTGTGTGTGTGTGTGTGTGTGTGTGTGTGTGTGTGTGTGTGTGTGTGTGTGTGTGTGTGTGTGTGTGTGTGTGTGTGTGTGTGTGTGTGTGTGTGTGTGTGTGTGTGTGTGTGTGTGTGTGTGTGTGTGTGTGTGTGTGTGTGTGTGTGTGTGTGTGTGTGTGTGTGTGTGTGTGTGTGTGTGTGTGTGTGTGTGTGTGTGTGTGTGTGTGTGTGTGTGTGTGTGTGTCTCTGTCTCTCTGTCAGTCAAAGCAGCCTGCAGTCACTCTTTATCTGTCTAATGAAGGTAAACACAGCGAAGGCTGTGTGTAAAAGGCACAGCTCCACTTCCTACTTGTCGAACCTGTAACTTTCTTGTGTACACAAGAACGTATCTCTTGCGCAAGAGAAAGTATATTGTGATGAGCAAAAGCATGTCACTTGGCCCAGGTGGACAAAACATGTTTAACGACGATAAACACACTCGTACCGTCCATAGGTACCGGCGGTCTATCCGCCAAAACAAACTTAAGTTTGTGTCAATCACAAGCACGTCACTTCTGGTATGATGGGCATTCCCTTTCCGGTTTGTTAAAGTGTTTTGGGAAATGTTAAAGTGTTTCGACACTTTGTAATTGTCGATTGCGCCTCTCAGCCACCGTACATTTAAGAGTGGACAAACAATAAACTCCGCACTATTAACGTTTTTATTTTCTTTATCAAACTTGCTATAAATGAAGCATTATCTGCACATGTTGATCTTGAGTTAAATAACAGTTATCTGTCCCTGTGCTATCAGGGTCTCCAAGTCTCAACAAAACAGAAGATTTCTCCATGGGACGTCTTTGAGGGTCTCAAACACTCAGCCCCCCTCTCCTGGGGATGGTTCGGCACGGTGCGCGTAGATCGCAAAGTCACCAAATTTGAGGAGCAGCAGCGTTTCCTGCTCTACCACACCCACCTGAAGCCCAAACCTCGCAGCTACTACCTGGAGCCGCTCCCCCTGCCCCCTGAAGAGGAGGAGCCCCTGACACCCGTCTCCCAAGAACCAGAGAAGAAGATGATGGAGGCAGTGAAGCCGGAGAAGAGTGTGCCCGCTGTGCCCCCTGACTCTAATAAGAAGAAATCCAACAAGAAGAAGAAAACTCCCTCTGCTAAAACAGAGGTCAGTTGTGTTTAGATTTGAGGGATTAAAGGGACAGTTGCCTGTAATGCTTTGTATCAATCTAGATCGTTATAGGGCGAGTTGCAAAATGTTTGTGTCCTAGAGATGTCAGCTTTCTCTTGAATATAATTGAACTACATCAGTGCTTCTCACGGACCACATTGAAATAAATGTATTATGTATTTATTTAGTTTATTTATATAGTTTTCCGCACTCTCGCGGGAATATCTCCGCAATGGAGTGAGCTTAAGTTTTGCTTTCGATTGCATGATATAGCCCAGTGCAACACCTTCGTCACACATGTTGCCAACTGTTTGTACCATTTTCAGGCGATTTGTGATCTGTTCTAGAAAAACGATGTGTTTTAAAACGTATAAAACAAACAATTGATGTCTTTTATGAACATTTACCCATGCTGGAAGTAGATTTAGATGTGTTAGAAGTTAGATAGAGATTATTATCTAATATGTGACCCGCTCTATCGAAATTAGTTGGAAGTCGCAACGGCTCATTTCAAGAATAAACGTGGATTTGCGTAAAAAAATAGTTTTTCGGAGTTCGGGTGTTTTGTTTGATTTTAAATAAAAAAAGTCTTGGCTTTCAGAATATGAAACTTTTATTTCCAAAATCTCACGATAAATACATGTTTGAAGCTTGTAAAGGGAAGATGACAGGCACCTCCCACTCGCACTCTGCTTCAGGGGGACCGCGGGGCCTTCAAAAGTATCAAAAGTTGATAAATCAATTTAGCGAAAATTAAGGCTATTAAAAAGTATTAAACGGCATTTTCCAAGGTCTTACATTTTGTAGCTTGTTTTCAATAAGTATATACATTGTCCAAAGAGGTTGTATTCTACAGTGTGCCTGAATGTAATCATTGCGTAGGTGTGTAGTGTGATTCTGTGGAGTTTATTTATGGCATCCCGTTGGATTTGACGTCATCTGAACAGGACATCGCACGCTCACTGACTGACTGCTGCTTGGTCCGTGTACGCCGGTTGTTAAAGAACATCGTTATGGGGAAATGCAAGTCTGCGTCCAAATGGTTGGAAGATAAGGAGGAAGGACAATCAATACTGTATATAGTCAATGTGAGGTAAAGTGTGTCGCCAAGGTAACCGGTTAAAACTCGAAGTGGCGATGAGGTAATAAAATGTATGGAAAGGGTCTTAAAAAAGGTCTTACATTTGACCCTGTGCTCTTCTGCAGCACCGCTCCCACTCCCTCCGGCTGAAATTATGAATGTAAGGCGTATAGTAATCATAGATAACATGGCAGGGTCCGTTACAGTTTGTTTTCATCTGATTTCAAATAAACAAAGTATTGGCTTTCAGAATATTAAACTTGTTTCGGCAAATTCAGATGATAAATACAACTTTGAGGCTTGTAACGGCATAATTACAAGCGGAGAACGGTGTAACTTGACGCCACAGCAGGCATAACAACAGCCGGTGTTTCTCGTGAGTGTTTTCCCCGGGAAACAAACACAATATACACACACGCACACACACGCACACGCACACGCACACACACACACACACACACACACACACACACAGACACACAGACACAGACACAGACACACACACACACACACACACACACACACACACACACACACACACACACACACACACACACGCACACGAGCTTCCCCCAGACCAGTAATCCAAACAAAAATATTTTCCCTCCGTACTATTTTGATCATTTGCTAATAATCAATCAGATCGATGGATTCCAGAGAAGAGGAAACTTTGAAGGCCTTTTTCTCAAAATGATGACTTGGTAACAGTCATTATATAATGACATATTTTGCTTAATATTTGGAGTACAACAACAATCCTGATATCATTAGAAAGCTAGGAATCTCCTCTTTCCAACTGTGTATACAAGTCAAAATGTGTCTTCAGGTCAATGCAAAGCAGGTCACACATGCATCCAATGAAGCATTGCATGAAGTCTGTTGATGATCAGAGTTCGTTGTTGGGGCTCCAAAAACGTTTTTTTATTTTTGTTTTGTAGGCAGCCCATGCAGGCCAGCCCAATGGTCACCAAGGTTCATGTTTTATTAGCATTTTTACCAAAAAAAAGCCCAGGCGAGCCTAACATGTGAAAAAATGGCTGAGACCTCAGAGTGTTAAACGTGGGCATAGCTTTACTGTATTTTGTTTTGAAAATCCACAGCGGAGGTTTGTGTCGTACTACATGCGGTGTATTTTGCATAGCTCTCAGTAGCCAATGATCTGTGAGTCTGTTAGCTCGGACATAAACTCCGTAATAAATGTAGTCTACATTTCATAAGAGGTGTAAAACCTGAGCATTTGAATGAAATGCTTATATAATCTGTATTTGTAGTTGTATTGTTGATTTAATGTGTGAACGAGGCGATATAGAGAAGGTTAAGCTGTCATTATTAGGCTGTAATTTGTTATATACTGTTGGAGCGGTAAGCCTATTGCTTTTGGATATTTGTGGAGTTAGGTGGTCCGCGAGTGTTTTTTTATTGGTTAAGTGGTCCTTGGTATGAAAAAGTTGAGAAACACTGAACTAGATGGAACTTAGCTTGGGGTATTAAATGCCAAAATAAAACATTAAAAAAGCTCAACTGCAATATCTCTCTCCAGAAATTATGACCCGGTTACTCAAAATAATCCATAGACCTTGTGAGCAATGTAATGTAGTAACCTGAGCTCGTCTATGCTAGCCTATTCGTGAGCACTAGCCTTTTAGGAGTAATGTGATTTTTATGCGTTGAAAAATATTGAAATGTTCTCCTTCTTCTCACTAGGACTATGTCAACCGTGCACCGGGTGGTGTGGCTTATGGGACTAATATGCAACCTGAGATGATGCAGAACCATCCATATGGCCGGATGCCGTACGGCCAGCAGAGCATGAACATGTACACACAGAACCAGCCTCTACCTCCCGGTCAGTTAATGGCATATTCTCTCATCATTATGGTCTTTGTTAGTAACAGGATGAGACACTGTTGAGCACTCATCAAGAGCTTTCCTTTTAAACAACAAAATGCCATCTGGGATTGTTGTTAACGTTGTTTGTTTTTCCACAGGAGGTCCAGGTTTAGAGCCTCCATACCGACCTGCCCGCAACCCACAGATGAACAAAATGATGCCCAACCGGCCCAGCTACCCAGGCATGATTCCCGGTATGCCGGGGGTTATGCCTGGCATGATGGGCATGGACAAGCAATACCCGATGGGTTATAAGCCCCAGCCCACCATGCCTCAGGGCCAGATACTGCGGCAGCAGCTACAGGTCAGACTGGTGAGTCGGTCCACACCCATTATAGCTGGATAGAGTTGACCATGAAGAGTAGTTATACACATATACAACATTATGATATGTTGTATATGTGTTTTTAAGTGAAAACATTGCCACCAAATACTCTTCCACTCCTGGTAGAAGCATTGAATCTTTGCTGTTCACTGACTTGCTGTTTCTCTTTTCAGAATCAAAGCATGATCGGGCAGCAGATCAGACAAATAGCCCCTAACCAACCATATACTTCGATGCAGGCATCTCAAGTAAGCCTATTTTGGTCGCCCTTTGTTCTTCCTAAGAATTGCATTTACTATCTTACACCCCTTTTTCAGATGTATGTATATATATTGTCTGACACCTTTATTTATTGAAGAATTATAAAAAGCTTTTTGAACATGTTTGTGTTCACCGTGCCACCATTTTCTAAATGTTTGCCATTTACACATTCAGTGCCGTAGTATACGCTTGGACAAGCCTTTCAGTTTTCTTTTTTACTACAATGATATCCTGATGTTAACACTTAAAAAAATGGTCTCCTTTGTCTTGCTTTTAATCATGATCATTTTCTCTGTTTGCTCAGAACATATCTCAGGGCTATACCACATACGGATCACATATGGGGATGCAGCAGCATCCGTCCCAGGTTGGTGGTATAGTTCCCTCCTCCTATGGAAACCAGAACTTCCAGGGCACTCATCCTGGAGCCAACCCGGCTGTGGTGGATCCTCTTCGGCAAATGCAGCAAAGGCCAAGTGGTTATGTTCACCAGCAGGCTCCAGGCTACGCAAACAATATGCAGAACACACAGAGGTCAGTATTGTTTTCAAGTTAGGCTGCTGCTTTCTTAGCTGCTTAGTAGAACTTAAGGTACAACTAAGTGTTGAGTTTACATTATAAGTGTTTGTCCTTGATTTTATGTAGACTACAAAGCTCACTTCTTCCTGTCCTGTGATCCTCAGGTTTGCCCACCAGCCAATCCAGCCGAATCCCATCATGCACGGTCTCAGTCATATGGGAGGCCAGGGTGTCCATCCAGGCATGAGGCCCAATCAGATGCTGGCAGAACAACAGCAGCAACAACAGCAGCAGCAGCAACAGGCAGTGCAACAGCAGCAGTACCTCAGACAACAAGCACTCAGAGTATGTTTGTTGATTATTCGTTTATCCAGGTGTTAAGCAAGCGGCAACCTATTGGCATGAAAACTGAAGCCCATGCAGAAATGCCTTAAACCTGCAGTTTTTGCATAGCCCACAAACCAATGGGTTACTTAAGGGAGGCTACATTAGGTTATTCATTTTATAGGGAACATGCAAAGTGAAAAGGAGGCCGTGTGTGTGTACAACTTTTTGAATTGTCTCCCTGAGGCTACCAAGTGTTTTACTAGGTACGAAGGTACAAAAAGAAAGTCTTTATCTCAGAAACTAACAATTGATTGTTTCCTGTTTTTACAGCAGCAGCAAGCCCAACAAGCTCAACAACAGCAACAGCAGCAGCAGCAGCAGCAGCAGCAGCAACAACAACAACAACAACAACAGCAACAACAACAACAGCAACAACAACAACAACAGCAGCAACAGGTCCAGCCCCAGCAGGTTCCTCCTCAACAGCAGGTTGCTCAGCAGCAGCAGCAGCAGCAGCAACAACAACAACAACAACAGCAGCAGCAGGTGGCAGCGGGACCACCTCCAAGCCAGCAGCAGAACCCGGGCCTGGGCATGCAGCCTCTGCCCCCCCAACAACCCATGGTAGGTCCAATCTGGAGGACGGGACTTTCATTAGTGCAGTTGTTGGTAGTATGATAGTATAAGGAGTTTTGTGATCCTTGTGAAAATGTTTCGTATTGTCTGGCACAGAATGTTCTTACTACACTGTTATTGTAGAAATCAGTTGGTTGTTTTGCATGTTTTAGTCAATTAACAAATGTGTAATAATCAATGTGTACCTTTTTTCTTTTTGTGTGGGTTTAGCTTAGGTTTCTTGTGTCCAGGGAACAACCATACTGTATATATTGTTCTACTTTTTAAAAGATCAACTTGATATAACAAAGCACAATATTATGCTTTAATCTCTGTGGGGAAAAATAGTACATTTACCATTTTGGGATCATTCTGGAGGCTTCCTGGTTCATTGAAGACATTTTAACATCTGACACCGCTATGGCTTGTAGACATGATTTTTTTAAAAGCCAGCTGTTAAAAATGTACCATTAGATGTTTGATGAAAACTGCAAGTTGTTGAAGATAGTGTGCTACAAAACTTTGGAAATCGTTTAGCACAACTTGTGTATATGTGCAACTAGTAGGTAATGAGAGAAAATGTCAGAAATGGCCTCTATAACAATGTGTGTATCTCTCTTTCAGTTCCCACGACAGGGAATGCAGCAGACTCAGCAGCAGCAGCAGACTGCCGCTCTGGTCCGACAGCTGCAACAGCAACTTTCAAGTAAGTCAGAAACGTTCAAATCTCATTGTCTCCATCGCTGTGTAATATGAGCAACAGATTTAAGGTTTATAATAAAACCTTTCCTCTCTTTTCAGATACAACACCAGGACAGGGCGCCAATTCATATTACTGATCGTGCGTGTTCCTAGTAGTATGTGAAGAATAGGCCCTTATTATGTGAAGAGGCCCTGCTCGTAGATTGGCAGATGAATGTGTCCAGTCCCGTGTAGGTTGTTAGGCGGGGAGACTGTTTGAGGCACAAAGGACCATGAAACCACATCCCTTCTCCACAAGTGATGTCAGCGATCAGAAAATATCTTGACTTCAGTCGTGTAATTATGGATTATCAAAGGAGGGATCCTGCTCTGAAGTAAACAGATAATGGTAATAATGGAAAAGTCTATGTAAAAAAGTACCAGAAATTATAAGAATAATGCAATTTTTTTATTTTATTTCAATTTGTACAATTTTTTCAGTTTCGTGTATTTCTCATTAAAAAATCATGTCAGTTTTTATGTCCTATACTTGTGTTAGCTGCCTGTTTACTCTATATAAAAACAGTCAATGGACTCTTGCAGGATAAAGTTGGGATGAAAGGATTTGTTCTGATAAGTATCTTGAAAGGAAAAATACTTGAATAACTTACATTTTTTGTTGAGACATTGATCCCATAACTTAAAGGTCCCATGTCATTCTTTTCCAGTTATTACCCGTCCCCTTGTGTGTTATGTAGCTTTTTATGCATGTAAACGGTCTGCAGAGTCACAAACCCTCAAAGTACACCCTGTAGCGAGTAAAACTCTAACACAGAAAATACCTGTCTATGCTGCCTCAGAATGCCTCGTTGGAGATTTCTCTTTTTCTTCCTGGGTACAGTGACGTGCCCATACCCAAATGGACCAATCCGTGGAGCCGTTATGTTAAGTCCGTGGATTGGTAAATCTGGACCAATCCATGGACTTAACATAACGGCTCCATGGATTGGTCCATTTGGCGGACTTCCTCACACACACTCAATCTTTTCTCAGCTGCAGCTCCGATGATTTCTCCTCCCTGAGACGGCGGGACGCGGCGAGGCTGTGAGTCGGTGTGTGTGAGCACACACACAAAATCCCAGCCAGGCTGTGGGTGTGTGTTCGGTCCCGGTTTCGCTGTGTCTCGCAGACAGCCACTGAGCTCATAGGGAGGGGGGGTGCAGAAGCTCCAACAAGACGTTTAGGACAGAGAGTGAATACACATACTATACAGAGATGCTGTATGAGAAACCAATGTGAGTTTGAAACATTGAACAATGTAAATCTGAGTATACCTCAACAATGGAATTATGATCAGTAGGAATGGCCATGACATGGGACCTTTAAATTAAGGTTATAAACCGGCAACTGAAGAGTCTTGGGAAAAAGAAGTTTATATCTTTTTAGGTTTAGGTTTACTTATATCCTTTGCAGACATTTGACTTGACATAAAGAAGTCATAAGCACAGGTGTCATTTATAACATTAACAATGGTGCAAATTTTTTTTAAGTGTCCCACAACTGCCCGCATGCACAATACCAGGGCCCAGAAAACGAAGTAGATATATACTATCAACAGCCACAGAAGTTGTATTTCTTTATTGATTAAATCCGTACAGGAAATAAAACTGTTCCTCATTTCACTTTTTAGCCTTCTTTGTTTTCTTAGGGTTTTGTTTATCTATATCCAGATTTTCCAAGCGAGTAAAAAGCACTCCAGTGTCAGATCCTAGCACTCTCCCTTCAAACGGACAGTTCATTCCCCTAATCTTTGGCAGGAAGTTCACATCAGCCAAGCCCCTCTCGTCTGGTTGCACCCCGAGTCTGGAGAGCAGTTTGTCAGAAATCTCCGGCACTACAGGCTGGAGGAGTGTGCCATACATCCTCAGGCATTCGAGGGAGACATGGATGATGGTGTCGAGCCAGCGCTGGTCTGTAATGTCACTCCTCTCCAGCTTCCAAGGTGCATGGCGCTGAACAAACCCGTTGGTCTGCCTCACACAGGCACTGATAGCCTCCAGAGCTTTGTAAACATGTATGCTCTCATAGTGCTGCTCCACCACAGCAGGGAGGTTTTTCACAGCCTCCAACATGTGGTAGTCTTCACCCACAGCCCTGCCTCCCTGTTCACTTGGAAAGGACTGAGGGCAGAAGGCAGTGTAGACCTGAGCTGGGTTTAGAGCTGGAGCTGTGCAGCGGTTCAGAAGACCGCCCAGAGAATCAGCCAGCTCTGCGTTTAGCAACTTGAAAGCTTTGTCATCTGTGTAGTCACTGTCCGAGTCTGGGACACCCTGACGCAGAAGAAAGTAACGCATACCATCAGTTGTGAACTGTTTTGAGCGCTCAAGAGGGTCCACCACATTACCCAAACTTTTAGACATCTTCTTTCCTCCTACGGTCCAGTGAGAGTGCACGTAGATTGTTTGTGGCAGCGGCAGTCCAGCTCCGAGAAGAAAAGCTGGCCAGTAGACTGCATGGAATTTTAAGATGTCTTTTCCAACTATGTGGTGGGCCACGTTCCACCATTGGTTGTGTTTATCTGGATAGCCAGCCACAGTGAGGTAGTTCACAAGAGCATCTAGCCACACATAGATGGTTTGTTCAGCATCACCTGGGACCGGGATGCCCCACTGAAGGCGGCTTCTCTGGCGGGACACTGAAAGGTCAGGAAGGTCCTCCTGCAGCCACTTGAGGACAACCTGGTAGAAAAGCTCAGGCTGTATGGCCCGGGGATTTCCTTTGAGCCAGTCGAGCAGCTGAGAGCGAAACGCAGACAGACGGAACATGTAGTTCTCCTCTTTCATCCACTCCACCTGCAAAATAATGGAGATTTGGTTGAAGTTCTCTTGATGGAGTAAAACTGACCATTTTCTGGAGGTGTGATTTGATTTCTACCTAAATAAATACGTCCACATTTGAGTTATTATACTTTTTATTTTACCAAGATAAAGATACCGTGCCACGCTACATAGTGGGTTCTGAGGTGCTGGTAGGCAGATTTAGCTTTGTATAGAGGCAAGCTAGTTTATACTTCTTCCAAGTTTATGACACAGAGGAAAGATTGTAAAACAAGAACGCTCAAAATCATTATACCAGAGTCTGAGGAGTTTAATTCCCTTTAACAAAATAGAAAAAAATATAAACATGGGAATTCGACTTATTAAATAGCAATAGATGTTTTTGTCTTAGCCAACACTCAAAGCACTTTTCTGTAAGACCCTGCCTGCCTGGTTAACACCGTAATATTTCAACGCCATGCCCATATTCTGTTTATTGCAGTCTTAAAGCCAAGACCTAAGTGTGTTAGATCTGCAGAGCTCTCCTTTTCATTCATCTCCACTAAAATCACACTCATGCCATCATCCCAATTTAGCTCCAAACTACCTTGTGGCCACTCTCCAGCGATACTTTGATCTCATTCCCTGATGAGTCCACAGCGTCCCCGACCTGCAACGCCGTGAGGAAGCTTTCATCTTGGGTGGAGTACCAGCCTTCATAACTGCCCTTGTAGATGAGCCCTTTGTTCCAGAGCACTGACCAGAAGTGTTTCACAGCCTGATGGTGTCTCTGCTCAGTGGTTCTTATGTAGTCTGTATACGATATGTTGCAGCTGTTGAAGAGATGTTTGAATCTCTCAGACACATCGGTGCAAAATGTCAGGGGATCCTTTCCTGCAGCTTCAGCAGCTTGTTGGATTTTCAAGCCGTGTTCATCTGTGCCTAAAATGCAAAATAATGGGGAATATTATTATTGATTGCTTGGTAAATCATTAAGACTATGAAATGTCAAGAAGATGTGTGCCCATTTGAATGTCCCAGAGTACAAGAGGATGTCTTCAAATTGTCTGCTTTTTCAGACAAACAGTCGCAAACCCCAAATAATATTTTTGGGAAAAATCGAACTAAAAAAATCACTTTCTTTTAGGATAAATCAAAATACTATATATTCTCTACAAGGTGCAAACTAATCTTCACTAAGGAATAAGAAATGGCATAAATGCACATACATAATAGTGCACAGACATTAAATATACGTTTTAGTATAATGTAGAGATGTATAAAACAGGACCTGTTATCAATAGCATCAACGGTTAAATACCAGTCCAATAAATACTGTTAAATAATCATTTATTTTGGACAATGGAGGATTTACCTGTTGCAAACTTTGAGTTGAAGCCCTGCAGTAGCTTGTACCTGTGTAAGCAGTCAGCTATCACAGCTGAATACAAGTGTCCTAAATGAGGAGAGGCATTGACATAGAAGATGGGGGTCGTTATGTAGTAACTCCTGTCGTCTTTGCAGGAAACAGTGCTTGAATTTCTCAACACAGAGATCGTCTGATGCCTGTATAGAGCTGAAACCGATGAGACAAATGCACTTCGTTGCAGTCTGTGAATAGCCTTACAGCTTCTAGTGACAAGCAGAAAAGGGGTCCTCATCTTTGGAAAGCATGCGATTTTCACGTGTAGAAAACGAGTGAAGAAATTATTTGGTATGTGCTAGCCATTCGTTTAGCTAGCTACAATGTGACGTTTTTCGCACTAAAACAGATCATCTGAGAAACACAACAACTGCCGGGACAAATACTGGTAGTCCTAGTTAATGTTACCGATTCATTTTTACAGGAATCATTCAATGCAAGGCTTCATACCAAAAGCATAAGAGTTTTGCTCGCTTGTCAAGGTTAGCTCTTCTTCCGGTTTCTATAAACGAAAATCCCTCGCCCAATCAAAACACGTTATAGTGCGCAACGATCACCAACCACCAATCAGATGGCGAGGGCTCACTTTGCATCATTCTGCTGATTGCTCAACCTTACTTTTTCAGATGTTACATTAGATATATAGATAGAATCGGAGGGATGAAACCCTCTTTAATGGTCACACATGCAGAACACACAGTGACATTTGATTTCACATTCAGCCAACCTACAGCAGTTTTAGGAGACAATCATTAAGACAGAATTAAGCCCATGGGTGCGCACATTTGAAGGAACAGGGGAAGGTCCTTTTCTTAAAATAAATGTATAGGAATAGTACAACAATTGTAGAACAGTGACATAATGAATATCCCACTGTTATGTTTGCTGGGTGAGCAAATACTTCTCCATATTCGCCAAGGGTAGTATCAGGCACCAATTACTTTATGATAGGGTAAGGCAGGGCAACAGACTAGTTGACTAGTGCAAAAAGTGAAAATTCCAAAAAAAGGCAATTTATTGTCATCCTCTGCTATAGCAGACTAAATACACACATGGGTAGTGTATATAACAGCAGTAACAGTAACGGCAGTAACTTATATTATGTCTACAAAACTAACGTAAACCTCCATCATAATACAAATGGATGGAATGTGCATGGAGACGCTAACGGGGCTCTTAGGGGCACGCAGCTCTGCAAGACACAAAGCCACGCCCATCTTCATGGAAGTTTTGAGGAAGTCCCGTGACGGCCAGCCAATCAGCTGCTCCACCTCCTGATGTCAGGTAAGGACGACGAATGGGGTTGAAGCGACAACAGCGGTAAAACATTAAACAAACTGTCATTTTAAGCGGCATTTTAATATCGTATTAAAGTTAATAAGTAAAACAATAAGTCAGGTTAGTCGCTCGTTATAATTGTCATGGTATCTCTCGCCGTCTTCAGTTTTAACATCGTTGAAAGTCAGTGAGACTGAGTCAGCCCATCATGTGATGTTAACCATCGGGTGCCTTCCGTTGCTCCTCTACTAAATGAAAACAGTTATTTACGAAAGCAACACTGTATTCTTTTTTCAGATGGACGGGAACCGTAAGGATTTTTACATCGGTCTCTCTCTGGCCGCGGGCTCCAGTTTTTTCATCGGTACAAGTTTCATCCTAAAGAAGAAAGGCCTGCTGCGATTGGCCAGCAAGGGTTCAATGCGAGCAGGTACTGTGATCTTTATCAAAATTCAACACAACTTTATTTATAAATGTTTTGGGTGAGAGTACCATTATGGTGGTTTGATAACTAATTGTATGCAGTGCGGAAGTGCCACGGTGAAAAGTAAAAATGATCAGAGAAGTAGTACAAACCATGTCCAAAACTTCTCTATAACTAGACTCAACTAACTCATGACTGTTGAAAGTTGCTCTGACTGATAAAGGGCAACTCATGTAACTCTTGCAAAAACTACGATTAGCCTATGAGAAACTGTTGTTCAGGCTCTTACATTGGTTGTGAAATTATATTAATATCAAAAGTGCTATTTGTTTAAGATTTGTTTTGTTTTATATTTGTGTTGATATATATTGTTGTATATACTTTGCTATCCAAATGATGGTCACCCGCAAGGAAAAGGGTGTAGGAGGGTTACAATTATGTGTTATCTATTCAAACATTCAAATGTCTGTATTCTTGTGATGTAAAACTTAACTAAATGTGTTGTTTTTTAAGTAAAATTAAAGCAATAATAATGTCGAAGAACTGCCCCTGTCAGTGTCACTAGCCTTAAGGGTTGACTTTCCTTGAGATATGAAGTGTGTTTATTGTTTAGGAAGCTAATTACCCTCTAACATTGAATCAGTTAGAATATATTTTATGTAAGAAACTTACACTTTGATACGAAATGTACTTCAGCTTTGTTGTCTGTATCTCACAGGTCAAGGGGGGTATGCTTACCTGAAGGAATGGCTATGGTGGGCAGGACTTATTTCACGTAAGTGAACAATTGACAAACTTAGCTCTGCAAAATGTGTGATAGTGTCAGCTGCTATATGTCGCTTGCTAGTTAACACCAGCCATGGCCAGAAACATTGCGGTCTTTGTCTTTCAAAGTGGAAATGAGGCTGTTGTGGGTTTGGTATTTTTGCTGGCGACGTTGCTGTTGATGCAGCGCCCACACTATCTTTGAAGCACACATTCCTACAAAGAGCACATTTGCACGTGGGTTGAAAGACAATACTCTTTTCAACCTTAAACCACCATCGGCTATAAATGTGTTAACACTGATGGTCATGTTTATATTCTAGTGGGAACTGGAGAGGCGGCCAACTTTGCTGCATATGCATTTGCTCCGGCCACACTGGTGACTCCTCTTGGAGCATTGAGTGTACTTGTAAGGTGATTGTTTTTTTCTTGTTGCAATTTTTAATGGCACTGATGAATCAGATACTTCTATTTATCCCTGGACTGATCTTTTTAATGTGTAGTTTCAAATGTGTGTTAACTCTCAGTGTCTTCATCATTTGTTTTCCCTTACAGTGCGGTGCTCTCCTCTTACTTTCTGAATGAGAGGTTGAATGTCCATGGGAAGATCGGCTGTTTGCTGTGCATCTTGGGCTCCACAGTGATGGTGATCCATGCCCCACAGGAAGAGGAGGTTGTCTCCCTCAGTGCTATGGCTGAGAAGCTCAAAGACCCAGGTAGGCCCAGCCCTTCATGGGCGTGATCTCATTAACCATGGTGTGACAGATTGTCTTTTCAGGGTACTAACTCATTCTTGAATGCTCCCACTAGGATTCATTGCGTTTGCTGTGTGCGTTGTTGGAAGCAGCCTGGTTCTTATCTTTGCTGTGGCTCCGCGGTTTGGACAGAAGAATGTGCTGGTCTACATCCTGATCTGCTCTGTGATTGGCTCCCTGTCTGTGTCTTGTGTCAAGGGCCTGGGCATTGGCATTAAGGAGCTGTTTGCTGGGACAGCAGTGCTGAAGGAACCCCTGTTCTGGTCCTTACTCATCTGCCTGGTAATCTGTGTCAGCGTTCAAATCAGTTACCTGAACAAAGCCCTCGACATCTTCAACACCTCCCTTGTCATTCCCATCTACTACGTCTTCTTTACCACCTCCGTCATGGCCTGCTCAGCCATTCTCTTCAAGGAGTGGTTGAGAATGACCACTGACGGAGCAGTTGGAACAATCAGTGGGTTCCTCACAATCATTTTTGGGATCTTCCTCCTCCATGCCTTTAAAGACATTGTATTTAGTTTTGATTCCCTCCCACTCTTCCTGAGGAAGGGTCCTCAGGGCTGTCCATGGGGGCCCCAGCCTTATGTGGCTCTTCCCAGCCACGACACACAAGCAGAGGATGAGGTAACACTGCCCAGAGAGGGAAGCTCTAAGGGGGGGTGGGGTACGCACCAGAGAGCTCCTTAAGGAGGATAGTCTTTCCACTATTGATAAAAAATGCTTATAACAATCCTAAAGCTTTACTGCACATCACAGCCACACAATGTGAGAGATGAGTTACTAATAGTCATGTTATAGTTTTACATAATGCAGTATGCACTGGATGAACATAGTTGCCTTAAGTGAGAATATTACTCTTGTCAGCACACTGGATTTTATATTTAATGTGTCTTAGTTGAACATGGTACATTCACATCTTTAGTAAAAAAAAAAAAGCCACATAGAATTATGATCTGAAGTATAATGTAGGTTTTAGCTAATTTGTTGCACTGCTCTGTACATTTTTTATTGTTTATAGTATATTAAGTTTAAAAAGAATGAACATTGAATAGCCTGCATAAACCAAGTGTGCCTTGCTACCGTAAACAATAACCGTATTCATAGGTTAACACTTTTAAATAAGCATATATTGCTTACACATTTTTTATTTGTAGACAATGCAAAAGCAGGAACCAAAACTACCCTGAATGCATTTCAATCATCCGTTGATGAAGTTTGAGTAATACTTTGACCTGTTACTGTAATACCTCATTATTGTACAAACTGGACCAAAGAATGTTTTTTTCCCCTGTGTGGATTAACTTCCAGCATGTGCCAAGCTTTTACATATCTATGATGTAAGAGAACTTTGTGTGTGTTTCATAATGCAGATTAAAAACACAGCTACAACATGACTTGACTCAGTGTTTCCAAAAGATAAGACAAGATGATTTGGCATTATGTTTATTGCATATGTACAATCCAGAACCTCATGCCTTTAGGGTCAAGACATCTGTTACTTCTCTTAAATTACAGCAGGTTGTGTGTTGAGTCCTTGTGGTTTTCAAAATCAGACAGGTGAGTCTGAATATCCTCGTGATGCGTCCGACTATCTACAGTCGCCCACATTCAAGCTCAGTATCCCAGTTTAACCAGAGGCCTGGAAAACAGAACATGAGGTCACTGCTAGCAATAGATCACAATCTGATCATGTTGCCTTAAACTCTAAACTTCTGCATCCATACGTTTTGTTAATCTGAGGCACTTGTAAGAAATGTAACATTTATTGTTTTTCCTTTTTCCAGTTGAACAATAATTTCATTTCAGACGGCGGTGTCAGCCTCTTCATGGAGCCGGGGTCACGTGCATGTGTCTCATCATTCCAGACAGTTTTTATTCCAACATGCTCTCAGAGTATGAGCCCTTGCTCTTTTGAGTCTGTTCAAGCCTATTTAGGATGAACTGGCTGGTGTCTATAAACCGCTCCACGCAGTTAACGAAGCACATTTCTGTCCTGGAGTCCAGTTTTGGACCGGGCTTATCCATACATTTGTCCTGGAGACAGAGAGACAAATTAAAGAAATGTGCAACAAATGATGCAAGGTTTATCACAAATAGTATACATCACAGTTATCAGAAGTGGTGTAACACACTTAACATTAAGAAGGGATTATCTTGCATTAGTGCATTTCCCCAGCACCTATCTCTGTCCATTTTTTATTGTACCAAAACGCTCCAACTACTAACAAGGGGGAGTTCAAACATACACAGGCAAAAAACAAGGCTTTTTCTTATAGGTTTTGCATCAAACAACGTTAGAGACATACATCTTATGATATTCACAAAATACATCCCACAAACATGTAAATATCTATGGGTAAGATTGGAGAAATTATGATTTGTCTGTTTTATCATTGCCTATTATGTATAACATTTTGGAAAGACTGGTCTTGATTTAAGCTTAATAGAAATTAAAAGTTTACATACAAAAAGCTGAATTTCTTAATTCAACACCATATTTGAAGTGGTTTTTCACTTAAACTGAATGATATTTAGGTCTTTTAAAATTTGAAACAAATAACGAAAGCATGTCGGTCATTGGCAACAAATATTCAGATCTTTATCTGAAGAAGTTTTTCACCCTTGTAGGTTTTTCTCTTGTATTTTTATAACGTTCTCAAGCAGCTAACTTTTGTTTCTTTATTACCTGAACTGACTGCCTGTTTACTTTCAGTCCAGTATCATAACATGTTTACAATGGACGTAGAAAACGTTTAAATTCAACTTGTCCACACTTCTCCTTCTCCGTTGCACTGACGTTAGCTACAGCAGGCCGGGGGAGTGACCGTGGCTCTCCAGGGTAATGTTATTCAATATTGTTGTCTAACTAATATTTATTAGTTACACACAAATAGTACACACTTCTAAGATCACGGCGACATTTGAAGATAAAACCTGCAGCATCGTAAAAAGTTAGAAATGCTTATGTTTCACATGCTGTGCAGGGAGAGCTATTTGACCGAAACCCGGGGAGACATGGAGTGCACTGGGTCACAAATGTGGCATGAAGTACATTTCAGGACAATATTGACAAAACTAATAAAACACATACTTTAATGTCGACATTAGACAGGCTATCTAACAGTTGTAGCTACAGACAATATGTAAAAAGTTAATTGCAGAGCTGCACTGCTAGCTTAAAGCTGATCTTACCCAGCAAACCTCAGTCATCTGATGCACCAGCTGCTGAAATCTTTGTTTCTGAGTCTCGATTTCGATGAAATGCTGAAGCTGAGGGTCCGCTGTAGCTCCCTGGCTGTTCATATTTCCCTAAAAACGGGCCGTAAGAGCAATATTTATCCAAATATGTAAGCGTTGTGGCTCTATTGCTGACCTTCACGTGTATGTATGGACGACAGGATGTAAGATTTATTTCAACCAATCACAGAGCACGTTCTTCAGGTGATTGTCGTCATCATTCAAGCGTCATTTTTCATAACGGCCATTTTCAATAAATTACCCTTTGGTTTATTAAACAAATAATACCACTTTATCTGACAGTATTATTGCTATTTTGGATTATAATGTTTGATAAACAGCTCTATAAGATGTGTTGATGTTTTGTCATTTGTATTTCACATGATAATTTAATTTCAAAGCCCTGAATACTTGGCTTTTATTTGTGCAATTAGATATGCTCTAACAAATCTTGTTTCCACATGCAGAAGTGTCTACAATTCACACTGATTTCACGGAATACAATACACAGAGTACAATAAAGAAAGAACACCTTCAATAAAATATACACATCTATATGTAGGACTGTACTTCTAGTATTGTAATAGGAAGGCTTAAGTAATCAGTGATTAAAAGAAACACTCATATTTCCCATAATTCACATTACAGAGGACCTCAGTGTGGCTGTGCGGTCCCATGTTCAAGCTGTAAACTGGTTCAATGCTTGTGTTTCAGGGACAGACGGAGATGCTGGTGTGGCGGGATCAACTGTCTGTTTGTGTTGATGTCTTTTGACTTTTCTGAAATCTACTGGAGCTCGTACAGCAAATCCTGAACAGTCAGCGCAAGCTCCTGGAAGGTGGGTCTTTCATCTGCTTTCTGAGAACAAAAAAGAACAAAAAAAGAGGGTGTGAGGTTGCTATTCAGAATCTCTTTTTTGTATGATATGCAATCCTCAGTCTGGACTAAACCCTCTGAGGCCTACAACCCAATACAAAATCCACTTACATCCATCCAACAGCTTGTCATAATGTTGTAGACCTTCTCATTGGCCAGCTGGGGGCGGAAGAGGCGCAGGCCCCGGGACACCTGATCCACTATTTCCGTGTTGTTGAGGCGCTCATACGGAAGTCGTCCTAAAGTGTACACCTCCCACATAAGAATCCCTAAATATGAATAGAAATAGTTAATCTGGTGGAAAAAAATGAATGTTTCTTTAATACAGATGTGACTTCATAGTTTACACTTGACCTGAAAAGCAGTGGGGAATTCAAAAACACATACTTTACTCACCATATGCCCATATGTCTGACTTGCTGCTGAATTTGCAGAAGAGGAGGACCTCCGGAGGCGACCAACGCACAGGGAACTTGGATCCTGCTGAGCTTGTGTACTCATCATCTAAGACATACCTAAAGCAGTGGTGGAAAAGTATTGTCCGAAATGTATTATCTGAGGATAAACTGCTAAAATAATATACATCTGAAAAAAGTACAAAAGGAATATCAAATAAAGTTATCAAAGAAACAATACTCATTGTGTTTGTATGTAGCATGTTGCTGTATTTGGTTGAGGTTAAATTAATTTGAATGTTTTATATTTAAGTTGATCATATTTTTTGTATGATATCTTATTATACAAACCAACCAGTCTCTTTAAAATAAATGTAGTGTAGTTGTATCATACAATTATAATACTCAAGTAGCCTACGTCAATGGTCTACAAAACAGTAACTCTTCAACACTAACCTTTCTAGTTGGCACTAATATGCCTCTGTGTGTCCTTAATTCATGGGAAATGTTTTACCTTGACAGTCCAAAGTCAGTCACTTTGATGGAGCCATTCCCATCCACTAAACAGTTTCTGGCAGCCTGTGGACAAAACAAACAACCATCTTGATCTAAGATTAATCATTTAATCATTAACTGTTATTCACACATACCTAATCCCAGTACATATCAACATAGCATGATGCAATAATCCAGAAATGTACAGAGATATGTGTCGCTCAGTTGTAAATGTATGTCTCTCACCAGGTCTCTGTGGATGTACTGCTGCGACTCCAGATAGGCCATGCCTTCGGAGATGTCTTTACACATCTCCAGGAGCTGCACAGCAGTGGGGTGCTGCATCAGGCCCTCCCTGAGGTACGTCAGCAGGCAGCCATTAGAAAGGAACTCAGTCACTATATAAATGGGTCTTTGTTTGGTGCACACGCCATACAGCTGTACCAGGTTTTCATGCCGTAGCTTCCTGGTTTAATCAAAAGGAGAAGGAAGTTAGGTATTATGTGTTAGTTTTTCTCAAAGTTATAAACGCTTCCCATGACACATCACAACGTTTCATGAGTCTTGTGCACGAAAGCGTCACTATTATTTTTAAACACAGACCACTAAACTGTAGCAGCTGAATGACCAAATAAAATAATATAAGCTCCATAATCAGACTTAAATTTGCTTACATCATGATTTTGGCTTCTTCTATGAAATCATCTTCAGACATGGAGCCTTCTTTAATCATCTTAATGGCAACATCATGCTGGCCCTGCCACTTTCCATACTTCACCACTCCAAACTGACCGCTGCCCAGCTCCTTGATGAAGGTGAGGTTATGGGGATCAATCTCCCACTCACCTGGAGCAAAAAAGACAAGACTGAAGAGCACTTCTATACTTTCAGCTTCTACATTAAAGACATTTCACAAAATACACCTTTTTGCTTTTTTGCAACAGGCTTACAGAAAACTGCTTTTTTAAACGTATGTAAAGGTGTTGGTGGAAGTTTGCGCCCTCCCAGTGTCCTTTTAGTTAATATATAACGGGGGGCGGTAATACAAATCTTAATAACAAAAAATGCATTTATTCATAATGTCAATTTATATAGTATTCATCTTACCATAGCCAAATCCTGCTGTTGATGGAGGCAGCGCCCGGTTGGATACAATGTATTTCAGCCTGCTAACCATACCTAGTGAGAGAGATTACAAAATCTGTATGGTACATTTCTGGGATATGCAGATTTAGACTGCTTCTATGGTATTTGAAAATGATACAATAGTTTGCAACTGTATAAACCTGCTGCATTGTGTTGGTGGTAGTTGATGAGCTCTGGGATGGTGCTGAAGAAATGCCTCTCTGCCAGGTAGAACTGGCCCTCGGCAGTGGTGCAGATGTTGTAATGTCTGCAGCTTCCACCCGTTTCCCTATGAAGAGAAAGAGAAGAGTAACTTAAAGTAGATATAGTCACCGTTTATCTTGTGTGCATGATTGGGTAACATCTTGTCAGCCGTCACCATAAGGTAATTCATTATAATAGAGCAATGTCATAAAAAAGTTCAGCAGGCAGATTAGTCCAGGTTTTGCATGAATAATTTACATCTGTCTCCCTCAGTGGGCCACTGTTTCCGCTTTCATTACAAACAGTTCTTCTTTTGATAAGTTCACACATGACTGGAGCCAGTGGATACAGTAGCCTATTGCAGCAGAGTTCAACACCACCAGCTGACTCACCCGCCACTCTTAGTGAACAAAGACACGGTGTATTTCCCGGCCTTGCTTGAGTCCCGTACCAGGAAGCCTCCGTCTTTGTTCTGGGACAAAACACACAAGCATATCATTTGGTTTCCAGTTGAATTCAGTCCAGCTAAATTTGACTTTTACCATTGTGTATGTCAGTCATTGACTTTACCTCAGTCTTTAACAGGTTTTCTGCCTGGCTACGATTCATATTCTTGGAATACCAGCTGTGAAAATAAATATCATTATAATTCGTTTTTCTAAACATTTATTGCTTCACAAATGAAAAATACATTTATGTACAGACGAGGAATCTAACATAATAATGATAAATTAGGAAATTATAATCTAGTTCCCATACTCACTCAAATCTTTCCAGCCCATTTTCGGCTTCCACAACATAATTACAAGGTATATATCCTTCTTTTCTGCAGAAGAAAAGAAAACACATTGTATTTAAAAATAATAAAAACAATTCTGGAACTGAAGTGCTCACAGACATTAGTACAGTAGCAGCTCATACAATAATTCTTGCTCCTAAAACCCTAAATGCAAATCTATATTTGAATATGTTGTTACTGATTATGAAATAAAATATAATTTATGTTATACTTGTCAGGCACGATGGAATGGAGTACCTAGATAAATTGACTTGGTCAAAACTGTTAAATTGCGACCATTCAAAAAGATATCATCTGCATGTTTACTCTAGTTTCATCTCTTGCTCCTCTTCATTTATTTTACCTATGAAACTCTAAAGGCCCTGACACACCAAGCAGTCGCCAGAGAACTCGCCGACGCTGACGCCGACTGTTGCGTCGGCGTGTTCTCCTGCGTCTTGGCCATGTGTCGCACTAGAACACACCGCAAAGACTTCAACCGAGCACGTACGAACTGCGCATGCGTGAGTGGCAATAACTCTCCTTACCAGCAGGCGGCGGTAGTGTGTATTCGTCATTCAAAAGAGGCAACAACCGGAAGACAGAGAAGAAGAACAGACTGTGATATAAACAAACAACAAATAGAGTGTGCGTTCCATTTTCACTCTCGTCCATCAAAAACATGTTTCGTGCAGTACTGGAGCTATCAGCCATTGGAGTGTTGCTTGTGGAAGACATTCTCAAGCAACCGTTTTGCTTCTCATGCACTGATTCGCTAGCTGAACAGCCAATCAGAGTGATTTCTTTGGCCGACTGCCTGTGGCCGACGCACGGCCAATTCAACATGTTGAATCGGCCGTGCGTCGGCCATGAAAGGCCAAATAAGGCGTGTCACGGCCGACGGTGCGGGACACACCAAATTGAGTTTGGGCGACAGGGCACGCTTCGTCGTCCGACTAACGAAAACGTCCGATTTCTGACACCGAAACTGACACCAAAGAACACGTCCCGACGGAACACGACTGTTGTGTCTCCTGCTTCTTGGCCAATAGTCGCACTGGAACACACCGCAAAGACTTTAGCCGACGGCCAAGTAGCACGTACGAACTGCGCATGCGTGAGTGGCAATAACTCTCCTTACCAGCAGGCAGCGGTAGTGTGTATTTGTCATTCTAAAGAGGCAACAACCGGAAGACAGAGAAAAAGAACAGACTATGTGATATAAACAAACAACAAATAGCGTGTGCATTCCATTTTCACTCTCGTCCATCGAAAACATGTCTCGTGCGGTACTGGAGCTATCAGCCATTGGAGTGTTGCTTGCGGAAGATATTCTTCGTGCCTTCTTAAAGTGTTTCTTTACGTCCCTCACTTCCGTTTCGCTTCTCATGCACTGATTCACTAGCTGAACAGCCAATCAGAGTGATTTATTTGGCCCGACTGCCCGACCCGACGCATGGCCGATTCAACATGTTGAATCCATGGTTGAATCGGCCAAGCGTCGGCCATGAAAGGCCAAATAAGGCGTGTCACGGCCGACGGTGCGGGACCATGTGCGGGACACACCAAATTGAGTTTGGGCGACAGGGCGCGCTTCGTTGTCCGACTAACGAAAACGGCCGATTTCGGCCTGGTGTGTCAGGGCCTTAAGATCTCATTAAAGATTTCTCCATTTAGGAGCAAGGAACTTGTGATCACTGTTTGAACATCACTTTAACCACATGTTTCCTCAGAAAGTCATTAGATTAATTGTAGACATTTCTTTGGAAAACTCTTGTGTATTATATTTTTCTGGTGAAAGTTTGAGCAGGCCTCTTTTTCCTCACCCATATTTGTCTCTTGCTTTCCACCAGTTCTGATCAGACATCTCCAGGATGGTGTACTCTTCATCCTTCCTCAGCTCCAGGTCTTGGGGTGTCACGGGTGCAAAGTTATACTCTGCGATGACAGTCATGCCCACTGAGGGGGAGGGAGTCTCAGGAGGCTGTGGGGGTAAAGGTCGTACACACTTCTCCTGCAAAAACAGAAGAGTAGTGGATGTATTAATAACATTCACTGTGTCAAAGTTGATAGACAACGTTTCCCTCATGATTTTATCTGTTAAAGGTCTTGGCTATTTTGTCTACCTAGAGAATTCATTTGTCTTTGTTGCTGATACTTACATACCTCCTGAAGTATGCACTACAGGAGTGCAACACTGTTTTTGTTTTGTTTAGTTTTCATTCTGTAGCATAATGGAATAGGCTAATACAGCAATTTGGTGGGCAACCCTGTGTTGCATCATGAAAATGATCCTTGAATCCTTAAATACTATAATGATCAGTTAATATTATTTGTGTGCACCTCCGTTGGGGTTGGAGGAAGAGGTTTCCTGGATCCCCTTCGCCGAGATGCATTAGATGAAAAGCCTATTAAAGACATGATTAAATACATGAATTAAACCATTTACACTAAAGTTCAGTTACTGATTTCAATGCTTTAGGGAATCTCGTCCTCACCGTTCTTACTATCCAGCACTTTGCAGCCCATAGCTTGTTTTACTTCCTGCTTGCAGCACAGCCACACCCCGTCCAACCAGAAACAAGGATGGTACTTCTGCATGATATCCTTGTTGAAGCGCACCACTATGCACAGGTATGGATACACAAGCGGTACATTTACATTAAATCAACACTTCATTTGCATATGCTCCCAGCTCTTTTGTTGTGCAGCCAGTCGTGATGTTAGGATACGGTCTAATATTGCAAATATTGTATGAATTGATGCGACTGATGGATAAATAAACATCAAACTTTGTACATTTCAATTCATATACTGACTTTCTTTCAGCTTTTTTATCCACTGAGTCCGAATATCTTCACTTTTAGCAAAAACGTACAGCGGTCCCTCATCATAAACGATCTGTGGAAAAATAAATAAGAAAGTAGCTATCAGCTGTTTTTGTAAAAGTTAGAATTTTTTTTTTTTTTTTATCACTAGCACAGTAGATACATGAAAGACCAGTGTCACAAGGGTGAAAAAAGCTTAAGGGGGTTTTATAAATTATTTTGTGTCATCATGTTAACTGCAACTTAATTCACACACTCAACTGTATGAGTTAACATACTGTGCAAAGGCAACACCTGCACAGTCACTGAAAGCCCCTACTTAATTTGAGTGGGAGAGGGGGTTTCCCTTCTTAACAATAGACTTAGACATTCTTAACTATTGAAGGATAAAACTGTTTTTTACTGCTTACTGCAGCATGTACGTCGGTTGGACAGTTACTGATAAAAAGGGCAGAAAATTCTTCTTAACAATGTCCTTTATCTCCAAAATCAACACGTAGTGGTAGTTTACACATTTGTGCAGCGTTCTCTGTAACTTTTATGAATGTCATTGGGAAGTTCCTTAAGAGACCCTTTCTGTTGAAGGAGTAAATTGACAGAAATGTCTACCTGGAAAGCAAACAGGCGCTCTGGCGGTGTATTGGGCTCTGATTGGACCGTCTCTACACACTTGATCTTCTCGAGGTCCACTGATCCTTTCATACCTTTTCGCTTCTGCTTAACAGAGGAGGCGACAGTCAAGTAACTCAGATGTAAATGCACAGTTACCAGCAAACATTAACCTGAGACAGATTTGATGCAATACTAATCAAGTTTTTCTGTAGTTCCATATACGTACCCCTTTGTCAGAATCAAAATCATAGTAGGCTACTTTCTCCTGGCTGAGAACAAACCATCTCTCCTTGTAGTTCAGAGGCGAGGTCTTCTTCTTCTGCTGGGATCGCTTCGTGAAGATGTCTTCCAGTATGGTCTCTGACATGATTCAGCCAGGATTAATCTACATGGGAACAAGGAGGTGAATACTTTTGTGAAGCGTAACGGCAGTACAACACTTGGCTTTTTTCATTTTCTTTGTGGCACTGAAGAGCTTCCACACCGCCTGAGCCAGTAACCTCTTGTTAGACAGCTGTGACACACACACACACACACACACACACACACACACACACACACACACACACACACACACACACACACACACACACACACACACACACACACACACACACACACACACACACACACACACACACACACACACACACACACACACACACACACACACACCCCTTATCTCTGTGCTGTTTAGCTTACCACTATATGAGGCAACCTTTTGGGTTAAGTTGCTCTTCACTCTTATTGAATTATTTCACCAGAATCGTTCTCAATATGCGCCCCTACATTCATAGATTCAGAGCAATGCCACAGTATCAGGTGAGAACATATAGATCTGGCACGAGATGAGGAGACATGCAGCATGAATGCGAGCACATATCAGCGTGTGATTAGCTCTAGTTTGCATAAGCCCTGATTTTCCTGCCAGCTACATCCTTTTCACTCCAACATTCCCACCGTCTCAAACCTGTTTACCTAAGCTACTGTTTCGTGTTCATCCTCACACAAACTCAGTGACCTGGTGTTTTTGTGCTGGGAAACGGTGAAAGGAGAATTTGCCGTGTCCACCAAATCCCTTGCCTACTATATCTCCTTAACATGACTGGTTGGCATTGTTCCGTAACTGTTTAGACTTCCTAAATTGTTGTGATATAGTCACAATGAATTGCATTTCAATGTGTTGGGTGATTGATTTTAATGTAACATACATTTAAAATGCTTGATAGGGAAACGTTGCTCTCTTTAAATGCAGACAAAAATACACAGACATATATACGACCACTTTTTTTTTTCCTGGTTGGTTTTGAATTCTTATTTTAGGATCCAGCAACCCAGTTGTTAACGCGGTAACTTTTTTTTGTTTGCTTGTTTTCAAAAACAACATATTTTGAAATGAATTTACTTGCAACTCATCATAAAAGAGGTCAAACTATTTCACAAGACTACCTTCCTCACTTATCTTCAAAACTACATATTTCCTGCATCATAGCTGTGACTCGTTTTAGCTTTAGACATCTTATTTTGTCTTGTTCTCAGAACCTACTGACCACTAGTGCTGAACCGAAACTTGCACCTCTATGCCACCTTATCTAAAATAGATTGACGAGGCTCAGAGAAAAAAAAAACAATACTAATTGAGGAATGAGGATAAGGGAGACTTTGTGAAAGCACTCAAACATGGCCTCATTCCAAAAATGCTCTGAATACTTAATGTTTGGAAAAACAAGGTAACAATATTAAAAACACTATCACTGTAAATGAGTGTTAAACTAACTGGCAGTACTGCAAGAAAAGGACCACAAATCCTAGTGAGAAGTTCCATGAGATAGTTAATAGTTTATCCCAATGTGTGGGTCAATAGATATACTAGTCGTGTTATCACTTACAGACCCAGTAACGTCATCTTTAGTTGTAAGCAATGCTGCTGAACTCAAATCAACCAGAAAGCAATTCTCATAGTTGTATGTCATTCAGCAAACACTGTCTAAAGATTATTCTAAAATACTACAAGAAAACACAGTGCACTACAGGTAGGAAGTTATATTGCCAGGTGAAACAAGGATCAACTGCTCAACTCACCCTTTGGCACACAGCTGAAGAATAATTGTGTGATGGTGTTTGTCAGAAGTGTTTTCACTGCAGCTCAGCCTATTTTCAGCTTGTGAGCACTTCCTTCTATGATCTGAACTGTAACTCTAACACCACCAGAAGCTTCTGTCCCTCCCAGCTAACCAGGACTGTGACATTTATTCACAACAGACTGACGATACCTATTGGTTTTGGTTGTGCCGTCATAAACAGACGGCTGTGTTCCCTATTCTGTGAAACATTGTTTACTCATTCCTCATTCTGGAACACCAAATGTCTTTTCACATCACTAACTTCATTATAGAGGTCAACAAACTCTGATGTGAGATGATCAACATGCTAATGTATTTCTTTCTCTCTGATTGACTGAACATGTACATTTACATTTTACTGTAACATGGCAACCAGATATTTGTTGTCCATTTTGAAACGAGTTGACGCATGGTGGCTGACACAGATGAACCGATAGGGAAGTTGCATCAATGTTGTACTGCAATATATAGCAAGAAGAAACCCGGTGTTCTGCAGCACTTAATCCTGACATTATCTTTATCATTTTAATGTAGCTGGAATTCACATATTTGAAATGCATGTTGCATACATGTGTGTAACCCTGTTTCTTTTATTTCTCCTCTGTTTCTACACATCTAACTTACACTCACCCATTGTAAAAAAGACTTTGTAATGCTTGTTTATGTCAATTGCTAGTATATTCTTTGTTGTTGGGAAATGATATGTGTATCCATTTGACTCTATCTGCAATTGGACTCAAAATGCTCTTGTTATTGTACACACAGCAACTTTTGATTCCTTTAAAAGTCAAGAATAGCCTAAATGTACCCTCAAATGCTTTAATCAGCAAAAAAAGAAAGAATCATCTAATCGAGGGATATATATATATTTGTACCCTTACTTACTGGCTGTCAGAGTTATGATCTTTGTAACCCGCAAATATTGTAGTGCAACATGTTCCAAACGAAAAAAGGCCCAAATTAAATATGTTGAATGCATTTTTGTTACATGATGTCCGCTACATATGACACAGCAAAAAACAACCACATCATAAAAGGCTTGGTTTAACAGGAACCTGTTAAGATGCTCTCTTTCCTGACGTTTCCTGACAGATAAGTGATATGTGCAAAGAATGTGTGTGTATGTGAGTTTGTAAGTGTATACAAGAGAGAAAAAGAGAGTGACAAACATGTTCAGTACAAGTTTTAAGAGTTGAACCTAACCTTGAAGCGTATACTCTCTCACACATATAAAGGAACCACATCAATTTAACAGTGTGGTGTTCTGTGTTGGCAAAATACTTAGTTTAGAATTAGCATTTCTTGTAATGCACTTCAATAAAGTTCATTTTAGGGAAGATTATTCAATTCAATATGGTCAGTGATTCACAACAAACAAGACATAGTTCATGGATATTATAAAGGTAACCACATGAAACTACTATCTGATTATAACCCTACCAATCATCTAAACCAATGTAGGGCTGCAAGATGCGGCTTTCCAGAGGTTTAAACATCATGCAAAGATCTGTAGAATACACCAGAACCTCGTCGGTATAACATTAGGAGAACAACATCTTTGCATTTCAGCAGGTTATGTCACTATGGTTTGATATATGTATTTCTAGTTGTGTGGTTTATTCACACCGCATTTAGGATTTGCATACAAACTGAAAGTTAATACCTTTTAATGTAATTAAGGTATAAGTCTGAATTATACTTGTTACTATACTTTTGTTCATTCTTTGAAATGACATGCATTGAAATAGCTGCTTTATCATTGATAATACAGTGAAACAATAGGTTAAATTACTTATTGACCATACAATCTACATTAAAAGAGCTTTGACACTTACCTAGAGACTCAAAAAAGTCAAGCATCAGAAAAACAGCTACAGATGCTTAGGTTTGAAGCGGTGACATTAACTTTTGCCTCAGTCGCCTTCCATAAAATGTGTTTTAGTCTGTGATGCAAGAAGCCTTAAACCTACCCACAGAGAGGAATTGACTCTGCTAACTTCCCCTTTTTCTTCCTGCTCATTTTCATATCAGCCGGTTGGACCGTTTTGGTGATAAGTGCAAGCTGGATAAACATTAACACTGACCCATATGTGCGTAAAGCAGATTATTAAACTTCTTTTCACCTATATTAAATGAGATATTGTAATTAAGTAGGCTACACTGCAAGTTTGGGTATTGCAAGGAGGCTATAAACAACATTGTGACTTACAACTTTTGCCTTCATTAGCTCATTGTGTTCTGCAAAGACTACATTATTTACTCCAAGAATGTATTAAAGTGTTAAAGCCGTTTTGTTTCTGGTTTGTTGGTGTGGAGTTGTGGTCCTCCTGACATGCCCCGCCGCTAGGGAGCAGTGTGCGGCCCGCGGAGAGAGGGGAGGAGGCGGTGTGGGGTCACCGCTCGGCACTACATTAAGAGGTGCTTCCGGCCTCTATCTCTCTCTCTTCCTCTGCATCGGGACGCAGCCATGGTAGGAAACTATTCCACGGATGCATTTTACAGAATCTAACTCAATCTTCACGATTGAACAATATTTATCGTTTGTAGTTTACCCACATCTATTAACAATAGTCTGATACATATAACCATGATAGTATTTGTCACATTGTTTACATTTTGGGCTGTTTGATTGTCATTTAAGTAAGCTAGCTATGTACGTGGTAAAACGTTGCTGCTACACTACTACTAAAACTGGCCTTTCTTCTTCACAGAGAAGCTAATGTTACATGTCAGTCTTAATAGCAAATGGAAAACACTAGCATGTTCACTTTTATATTATTGCACCGTCCCATGTTAACGTAAATATTTCGTTCTTAATTCACGTTGAATAGCTACAATGCTAACATGTTAAGCTCGCTAGCTAACGTCTGCGTTTACACTGACCGGGCGCTAACGGCTAAATGCTAAACACGAGCTTTATGTCTGCGAATGAGAATTTCCTGAATGTGTTAGCTTGACCCGAAAGCTTTATTTTAACTTTATAAGGTCCAGGGGTACTCTTGTTTACCCAGTTAAAATTAGTGATAGGTATTTCAAGCAATGCAATTTGTTTGCATAGCTTAGTTGTGTCATCCATTTAGTGTCTTATACCAAATTGACATTCACTGGTTTTCGTCTGTTAATCTTCCAAATGGAATTATTGGTTGATATATATATACTTATATATGACTTATATATATATATATATACGGACGGACATCATTCAGGGTATATTTGTTTGCTACCGGGGTTTTTTCAAATGTGTTGACCGTTTATTTTGTGTTGTCCAGGTGAACGTCCCGAAGACGCGCAGAACCTACTGCAAAAAGTGCAAGAAGCACCAGCCTCACAAAGTTACCCAGTACAAGAAGGGAAAGGATTCCCTTTACGCACAGGGTAAATTATGCTTTGTGTTGTGATATTTTTTCTTTACAAATGGAGTCCATCATATTGGATAAATCATCCGATGGGATGCATAGAAAACAATGTCGTGTGAAATGAATAACAACATGAGCTAGTAAAAAAATAACTTATCGGTCAAACGAAGCATGTAAGAAAATACTTCAATGGCACAAGTTATTTGGCATCACATGTCCAAATGATTCTTAGAACTGATATCATATCTGCAGAGATATAAGGGTCCACTTTATGTTTTTAATTTGACCCCATGCCATGATATTTCTTCCAACTTGTTGATTCTGAAAGACATCAAGTTATTTTATGTATAGTTTAATCATTTTCATATCTGTATGGTAAATGAGTTGTCATGAGACAAAGCCTAACTGTATGTATGTTTTGCAGGTAAGAGGAGATACGACAGAAAGCAATCCGGTTATGGTGGACAGACCAAGCCCATCTTCCGCAAAAAGGTATGTATAGTGCTCTTTAGGTCTGTCATGTTCTGCACCCCTGTGTGTGTGAATAAGTCTCAATGAATGATGTCTTTTCAGGCCAAGACTACAAAGAAGATTGTGTTGAGGCTGGAGTGCGTCGAGCCCAACTGCAGATCCAAGAGGATGCTCGCCATCAAGAGATGCAAGCACTTTGAGTTGGGTGGTGACAAGAAGAGAAAGGTAGGCATTCTTGCATTGCACAGTCATTTATTGATACTTTTCAATGGGATTCAATGCTTTCTGAAGGGAACAGTTACTTGGTGTGAAGGTCAACTTCATACAGCGCAACCTAAAACTTACTAAGTCCTCTGGCTGATGAGCTCTACCTGTTTATAGGTGATTGTCTCACTTTTGTTGAACAATTTACCTCAATATTTGACATCTTGAGTTGTTAAAATATCCTGCCCACATGACACTAGGTATCATGTGGTTTAGAAAAAGCACATTTTTATTAAACTTGATTTGGCAGCTACTAAACGACCCAGAAAATACACCTGTTAGATCATTTATAAGGCTGGACTCGGCGAACAAAGAATTAATGTAAACATAAAAAGGCCTTGTAAAAAAAAAAGCAGTGAATACAGCATGCTAAAATGCAGTTGGAGAGTTCACGCCATAACATGCACTATAACGTCAAACCCACTGCTGGCTTGCCCCATAACTATTTGACAGGTATTCTGTTTGTAATAAGTCATGTTGTGTAGTCAGTGATTATTGGTCAATTTGCAAAACCTTTTGTGTGTAATAGTTTGGCATTTTACATGAAGTAACTACTTAGTTAACTGATGCGTTCGCTGTAATATTGAGAATTCCTCAGATTGGTTTCACCCTTTTCTCTAAAGTCAGAAAAACAATATATACTTAGTGTTATTTCACCCAGATAAATTTAAAATGTTTATATTACATAAGCCTTTTTGTCAAATTGGTTCATCAAAAAATCCACTTCAAACTGTTCATGAATTATTCGGTTTAAATGCGTAGATGCCAACTCATAGGCATTTTATTTTGAATATGGGTTATGACAACAAATCTTAAACATTTAAAAAAAAGTCATAATTCTCCAGTGAATACTATATTTCATTCCAGACTCGAAAGTGAACCACACGTTTGTTCTACTATGCCTAAGCATCATTTTAACCAACATCTTTGTTTTTGTTCTCTTACAGGGCCAGGTCATCCAGTTTTAAACTGTTGGTTCGTCTGCTGGAGGAAATTGTCACTATTTTCAATAAATGTATGGAAACATGATTTGGAGTTTGGCCTTTTCCTTTGAATCTGTTTCACTTAGCTTATCATGTGTGGCAAGTCCATTGGTGTCTTGAATATAAGCTTCATACAGATGTGCAGGGTGGACTTTCTTGTTGGCAGAACCCAAACTAAACATTGCACTGGTTGCTTGGAAAAAAAGGCAATGGGATTTCTCTTTTTTTTTTGGCCTCCAAACCCACAAATGTTTTAGTCAGTCTTAAATAATATAAGAGGAAGTAAAAGGCTAACCTTGGATTCCTGGACTAGTGTTAACCATGGTGATAAGGTATCTTCAAGATTTAGGAGCATATATTCTACATAAATAGGTGAGTACTGTTTAGGGACAGAATGTGAAACCACCACTGCTATTTCAGTCATTAACCAAAAAATAAATGTACTTTGCATTGAGAAATTGGGTGTGCTAAAATGCCAACTAATTTTAGGGTTGAAGGACTCATTCCTGCACATGAGTCACTCAGGGTTATTCACAGTATGTGCTCAATCTTTCCAGTGATGAAACATATTCGAGGCAAGTGTAAGAGCAGGCTCATATAAGAGGTTCCTGTCAGTAATGTAGACTTCAATCTTTAATACAAAAATACATCCAAAATACCAACATATTTTTACCCCAGACAATCAAGTGAAAGCAGATGAAGTGCATAAACACCAGGTTTACAGGATAAGCCCAGCATAGCCGCTGGTGGGAGTGACAGTCAGTAGAGTGGTGCCTGAGGGGTTGACGGATACAACCAATTTGGTATGTGGCGTCTGAACACCCAGTTCCTTATACTGAGGGAGGATCTGTGTGACGTTACACTGGGGGTCACAGATCTTCCAGCCATGAGCTGCTCTGACGAAAAACCCCCGAGGACCGCCGATCTCCTGAGTGTTCAGCACAGCGATGGCCAGCCGCTTCTTGGACAGAGGCCTCTCCCACACCTCGAAACTGTCCACCTGTCAAACAAGTGATTTAGATAATGGCTAATGCTCCACACAGCTGTCCTTCCAGAAAGTGATAATGCTCCGTCACCCCTCACCCACCTTGATAGTGCATTGTCCTTGCTTGCCCAGCGGGTCCTGGCTGATGGCGATGATGTCTTTGTTCTGAAGAAGCTTCTTGGAGCGAGGGCAGATGTCCCTCAGATCATTAGACATGAGCAGAGGGGCGGCCATGATTGCCCATAATGCCATCTGAGACTCCTGCTGGTCATGACTGAGGCCAAAGTTCCCAATCACGAGCTAGAGGAATAAACCATAAATGTGACAATAACAGGGCCATTTCGGATAACAGACAATATTCAGTACTACAACCTACTATTGAGAAAATTGGCCATAAAAAAAGTACCATCAATTCAGTTGTACTGTTTTATGGGAGTGAATATTCCTACAGTTACGGAAGGTACTACAACTATTTCAAAGCCCTGGCAATAAATCTATAAAAGGATATAAAAACAAATGCAACATGCATATGATACAACTTTTATACGTTTTCTCAGATATAATAGCCAGCTGTTGCAGAGGTGTATCAAACTTCTCATATACAGTGATGCAAATTAGTCGCTTTTCGGCACCTCCCGCTTTTTTAACGCTGATTTGGGTGACTTGTGTAATTCGTGGAGAACCGAAGAGTTTTTGTTTGGGGGGGGGGGGGGGGGGTCCGTCAGTCCGACCGTCAGTCCGACTGACGGATAACTTCTCACTTCAAAAAAGAAGAAGAACTCAAGACCGCAAAATAATTAAACAAGCGAGTGCCTGTTTTTCGTGGCCAAGGACAGGTTCCTTGAACTCAACACGAGCGTACCATGTCTTCACGTGGTTATGTCTCGTCTGAAGGGAGTGTAGACTTGAGTGCTGACGGAGAGCACTGGAACGCCGCTCCAGCTCTTCAAATATTGCAGTACCCATAAGGACCCGTACACCTGCTGCAGTGTTTGCGAGGCTGTGTCTTTAGTTATAAGCACAGTGGCGATCTGTTGTTATTAGCATCTGGTTAGCTAGCTATGCTAACAAATTTAAAGAGCTTTTCTACAACCAGGTGGAAGAGAGCTCTTTCCTGAGAGGCTCAAATAACCTCAGCTCAGTGAGGTTAAGGCACACCTTGATATGATCATTATAGTTATTAATGAGACTAAATGAAAAACAGGTATAAAATACTATATGACAGTAACAAAAAAAAGTTGTTAAAAATAACAAGAATAGAGTTTGAAAGGGGAGTGATTTGTAAAATATCCAAAAAGAAGAATCTGCTTACAGTTCTGTTTCATATGGGTGTTGAAAGATGTATCCATAGATCTCCTGATGTTGCTCTCAAAGTGCACCAGATTGATGCTTTTAACTTCAATATTTAAAAAAAAGTCTTCCCGGGGGAGCATTCCCCCGGACCCCACTAGAGGAGGTTAGGTCCCCTTCCCCTCTTAAATCATGTTCACATGGATAGGATACTAAATACATTTGCACACATCTTGCGTCCATATATTTCTGCCACAACTGTGCACGTGCATGCATGCGCGAGTCATGGTGAGATATCTGGATTCAGAGGTTGCTTTTTCTTTGCACAGCATGAAAGAAAGGCCAAATTAATGGGCTGTGAATTTTTTTTTTTTAAGCAGAGGTTGAGTTCAATCATTTGTACGGCCCTCAGAGGATGTTGTAAAAATTGAAAGGAAAAAGGTTCCCCACCCCTGCTGTAAATAATAATAAAAACCCTTGATTTATAACTTAACAACTCTGTCTCCGATTGATCTGAGTATATTATAAAGAATAGCCAGTTAATTGAAGCATTATAGCACAGGCCTTTGTCAGATGGTATATTACGCTGTTTTTTCCTGCTTCGAACAGTTCTCTCTTTTTTCACCATATTTGTGTTTGCATCACTGCATATATCTGTTTAAGAAAGCAAATAAGCTAAATAAAAAACAATTCAAACTATTTCTTAAAGTGCCAGTGGACCTCCGGATACAAATCTGTCTTCAAAAAATACCAAGTGGTAAACTACATTTTAAAATTGATAATAAATATGCTTAGTACTTGAAGGCCACCGGTTGTAGCTTATTTTGAAGTCAAACTTGAGCTTGAGCAGAGTACCATATCGGGGTCGTTCCAGCCCCCGGGCCCGGCCGAGGGGGCGATGATATCCTGATGAGAAGCAGTCCAGTCCAAGATGGACTTGATGGAGCCCCATGAGTCGTACACGTCATCAAAGTTGCGCCAGTGGTTACACGTCTCACGGATGGCTTTGTAGTCAGGCTGGAAGCACAGAGAGGCTCTTTGATGTCGTACCATGCATGGTGTCATCAAGCAGTGGATAGAGTTATACATTATTATAGTTAGTGGGTAAAGTTTATGAAGAAAAACAAATCCATAATGTATGATAAAGACGTTATAATATTTTAGTAAATAATCTACCAATATTTTTCTCAATTAATTGTGAATTGATTAACACAAGAAAGTAAAACATGATACATTTATAATCTATAAGCACTTTGACTGTAGCACTAAACATTTTACTTATTTGTTTGACCCAATTTGTATCTATATCCTGCTGAGACCCAGAAAGAAAAAGGTTTCAAATGTCCCTTTTTGTTTTGATCACACAAGTCTTTAAGGTGGTATTAACATAATGACTAACAAACTAAAAAAATGATATTTTAATTTTTGTTTTACTGTGTGTCCTTTGTATAGGACATCATCGGGTGTTAGTTATACGAAACATAGTATACAAACAACATTAACATACAAGTGCATTTAGACAACATTAGAGCACAACAACTCAATGCAACAAACATTGAGGACAAAAATGAATGGGTGGGTCTCTGGAGGATATATATATTTCAAGCTGTTGCTTCTACTTGGTTTGAATGCACTTATTGCACTTTGCTTTAGAAGAAAAACAAATCAATGTAATAAAAAGTACTAGATTTTTGCTAAACACAACAAGTATGAACCGCCTTATTGTTTTAGCCTAATTTAAAGTTGGGGAAAGAAAATACAACTTCTCTCTTACCTGTTTGTGAGGCCACTCATACAAAGGCCACTCACAGGAGTAGAGGATGCTTCTTCCTGTTTTGTTCAGTGCTCTTGACATGTTCATGTAGCCTTCAACAGAAAATAAATCATAAAAGGTAAGATTAGGGCACATAATGATGTGTCTTGTGGGTCCATGGATGTCCTGAGTAATGGACCCAGAACATTCATGAAGAAGTAATACAATTCTGTATACCATCTTTTTGAATTACATTTCTACATAGCACTTTTTCCGGGACTACTCTTTGGATTATTTGGGGACCGGCCTTTCCCTGTTCATATAACTATGAATTATATTACACAATAGAAAGCTCACCTTCTCCCAGCAACTTCCAGTCCATGTAGCATCCGTCAAATTTGAGCAGATCCACATCCCAGTCGGCAAAAGTCTGAGCGTCTGCCTCATAGTACCCCAAACTGCCAGGGTATCCAGCACATGTATTCTTCCCAACATCTGCATAGATACCCAGCTTCAAACCTTTAGAATGAACCTTAAAAGAGAAAATTACACTTCAATTAATGATTTAGTTTAAAGAATAGACGTGTTCTTGGCAGATTATGGATATTGACCAATAGGTGGCGATGTTGCATAGCTAAAAACATGACGCCTCTATTCCAAATCAGCTCTGCTCTAATAATAGTGGGACCGAATACTGTATATGTATTTCTGGTGATTATTGCTTTTTGTCTGCCTGTGTCAAAATCCACCTGTCATAGTGGCCTCCAACTCAAGAGAGAAATGTCTTTAGCAAAGAGGGGTAACGGCAGTGTACTGCTACATATTACAATATATGCCTACGTTATCTCCCCTAGCTCTCCAGGTGCTGATTTTCTACCGGTGTGAAATCTGAGACCTGGGTTCTACATCTGGTCCTTACCCCTTCATTATGTAAATACCTGCAGGTTGGCTCAGATGGATGTATAATGAATATGTAATATGACTGTGTAACCACTTTTACTTCTAGAGTTGTTGAACGAGCGATTCCCAAACCTGTTATTTGTCAAATATTAAAAAACTTAGACGCATTGCACCACAGATTTGTTAACACATATACCCTAAGACTGGAAACTATAATATAAGCAGCCATATCCCAGTGCATACTCTCATTTGGATTCTTCCAGCTGTTGAAACAAGTATATCTGAACCTCCTATATCTTTGAGCTCCGTCGAGGAATCATAGGATTAATAATAACTAAATCCCAGTGCCTCTTTTGTACGTAGTACTCACATAGTCTGCCAGTTTCTTGATGCCCCCAGGGAATCTCTTGGGGTCTGCCTGCAGGCGGCCCTTGGCATCCCGCTGGTGGGAGGGCCAGCAGTCATCGATGCAGACGTACTCGTAACCAGCCTCTTTCCATCCCTCCTTCACCATCACATCTGCCATCTGCATGTACAGGCGCTCACTGCCAGGGAAACAGGAGGTGAAAGGCGGGGCTGATAGTATCAGTTCAGATTCAGGGGTTCAATGTCATGTGCCGGGGCAATATGGCAGACACAAATCCACGCTATTCTCATGAAAACAAATGCCAGTTTTTCTGTGTTTCATTGTCAAATCATATTGGGCAATAACAATATATGCAACAGGCTGATATTTGCTGCTCTGAATGCTTTGATGGCTAGCTCTGCCTGGGAGAAACACAATATTCTCTGTGCATAGGAAGTGGGTTTTTCAACATAGAGATCCCAAAAATAAAGGATCTTGTATTCGTTCTGAAGCATTCACAATAAAAGACACTTTACTAACTCATAGCTGCAAATGATCAGTCCTTTTTAAGAAAGTACATTTGAACCTTTTTGATGATAAATAGTTTATTTTGAAGCAAAAATGCCAACCATTTGCTCGTTCCAGTTTCTCATATTTGAGGATTGTTGCTTTTCTTTGTCATTAGTATATAGATGGATCTGGATATGCCACTTTAGACTCTGAAAACATGTGGATTTTTCTGCTTCTTACTTTCTGATTGGTAGACTGAATGTTGTATTAGTTAATCAAGAAAAAGTAATCAGCAGATGAATACATAATGGGAACAATCATTAGTTGTAGCCCTAATTATGAATGATCATCTTATAATGATGAGAAGAGATTAGACCTGTAGGATAACCTGAATCTGAATTGTGCCTTTCCAATGAGTTAAGATGACTGTGCAATAATGTAGTCTTGATTCAGTTAGTTAACACACATTTTCCCGTTTTTATTATATTTTAATTGTCATAATTCTTCAAGCAAAAATGCCAAATATTTGCCGCTTCCAGTTTTTTATATCAAACATTTGCTTTTTTTAAATGTATATAGTAAATTGAACATCATTGGGTTTTGGTACAAAGTCAAACAAAGCATGAATTTTGAGGACGTCACCTTGGATTTTAAGAAATAATGATGGGCAACAATTCATTGATTAATGGAGAACACTTAAAAATATATATATTTAATTTCAGCACTATGTTCACTCTTCATCTGTGTTTTTCTTCTTTATCTTTTTTTCCATTGACCCTGTTCATCCCTGTGTATTCCCATATTACCTTACAGATGTATTGTTTTACTTCACTGGAATGTGTGCAGACTTTTATATTTCATGTTCATAAAGCACTTTCTTTTATTACATTTCACATGACACCGCGATCATCATCTCCCAGTTCGTTCAACCAAATAACAAATAAAGGCAAATTAAATCACATGGTATCATTATATTCTTGCTGTCTTGTCTAATTTCTTTCTATGCCCTTTAACTATCACAGGTCTCTTTTCTCATTAACTATCCATCTGAGACATCGTCTCAATTAGGAAGTAAAGATCCTATAATTACAAGATATGTGTCATAAATATGAAATATTGACTGCATGGGAAATAACGACCATGTTACGAGTTTGTTGTAATAAATCATAATGGCAAACACGTCTTTTCTTATGCAAAACCTGGAGGCTTCTTTTCAATTTTGTTTTATTTCTCCATAGATTTGACTGTTTAGTTCATATATTCACTTCCTGTGTACACAATGGTTTTAGACCCCCCTTGTGTCGTTTATAACAGTGAATGCATTCAGGAGTTTCCCATTTATTCCCATAAATTATACTATTTCTATTGTAGGCTATTTGGTTTTACTGGCAAATATCAAAACATTCTCTTGCACTATTTTATCTGTTTTATTTGTTCTATGTCATATATGTTGCACTGTTGGAGAAACCTGTGACCTAAGTTTTTTACGGCCATATTAGCTAATGTGCAAATGACAATAAAGCCTTGAATCTTGAAAAAACTGTATTCATTGAATAACTATGTGGTGTTAAAAAAGTAATTTAATAAAGATATCTTAAGGATAAGCTGAATTAATGCCATAAGACCATGTTAGTAGGACTTGAGTAACGGTGATATGACAGCTCTCCTTGTGTTTTAGCCTATGGTTTTAGCTCACTCTCATGCAGGCTGTGATGGACCCTCTGATGTCTCTTACCTGATGCAGTTATTGGGGTCTTTGTAACAGTCGGTATTACACATGAATCTCTCCCAATGCAGCCAGCCCATGGTGGGTTTCAGCGCCAGCCCATTGTCCAACGCCTCCGCAGCTGGGCACACTAACACGGTGAGAGCAAGGAGAAACACGGCTCTGCACATTTTGACTCAGAAACTCGACAACTTTCGGTGAACAATGACAATAAAGGACTGTTTTAATTCCATTTCCTTGTGTTAAACGTATAAAGCGCGCCCTCTTGATGACTGACGTAAATCTGGACCAATAGAATCCAAATGCGTGTGTAACTGTCCAATAGCGCTTCACTACAAACCAGGAAGCGCAAAGGTGAAAACAATGAAGTCAGCTGACATGACAAGATAAACATGCATTCTGATTATCTGAATAAGAAAATATGAAAAATCGATGTTAAAGCCCATTTATACAACACTCAATGTCTGTATTGAGAAAATAAACATTAAAGGATTCCATAAGAGGATCCACCTGTTATAGGGGCCTAATGCAAAAATAAGTAGCATTAACCAATCTGTGTAAATGTTTGCTTTGCATGTAGGCACAGCTGAACTACATGTATTTTAAGTTGCATCTTTCATGTTTTGACTGTTGTCCTCACATAGACTTTGGGAAGTTGCTGCAAACACTTATACAGTCAATAAATAACCCTCCTATAAACCACTACTTGTTGTTATTCATACACTTCGTATTTTTTTTGTACGAAACAAACAAACTAGATATTAGATGACCCTAAATAGTGAGATTTAGAGGTGCTGATGCTAGATGTTGACACACTTTGACAGAGATATGTAAAGCTAACCACCCGCTGGCTACATCTTTATATTTAATGCACAAACATGAGAGTGGTATGGATCATTTCATATAACTGTCAGTAGAAAAATATTCCTTTAACCCAATGTGGCCCTTAGGGCAAAAAGGACCTTCTGGGCCCCTACGTCCTACCCTTTTGTTATGAGTACAGTATTCCCATGCCAGACTATGACGAGGTCCAAGGCGCCACATTTGAGACTTTCATTAAACACAAATAAATGTCAGAGAAACCGTCATGTAAGCTAAAAATAATCAAGGTCTTAAATCAAACAATTCAAACATATATTGCTACTCAATTCTTATATAGATACTTGTTCAACACAGATACACACATATATATATATATATATATATATATATATATATATATATATATATATATAAATATATATATAAAATGTCCATAGTAATCCATTATATTATTTTAAAAATGTAGTTAAGACATTTAGGTAGACAGTTTTGCCTTGACAAGCCAATTATCTACACAAAAACCTGTGACTTTTAGTGGCCTCTGGAGGTTCGGGGCCCTATAGCAATTACTTTCTTTGCCTTATTGAGATCCATAGATAAAAAGATCAATAGTGTCATTATATTATTTGTTTTTTCATTAGGGCAACTAACGGTAAATTTAGGGCATGGACCCCCATTTTGTTTAAAAAACAGTCAGGTTTTCATGCAAGATCTGTTAAAAACCAGACAATCTGCTGGATATCTAATCGTATCCGGTTTCCAACAGCCACAAAGAATGAAAGAAAATTGCCCAATTTACCCCACTGTTCCCTGAGGAACATGGCTAATCAAAAAAGCCACACAGACTATCAGCAATAATATAGGACCATGTACATATTGATGCCGCTTCCAGCTGTTTATTAGCTTCGGATCCAAGACACTAATTTGTCTAGTGCAGACGTTAAATGAATCATAGAAAGGTCTCTTAATCTAGCTGTAAATGAACACCCTGCTTTCAAACAAATCAGTCCTGGACGTTTGGAGAAATTGTCAGCAATCTGCTCACACACGCAGAGAGAGTAATGAGTTTCGTATTTATTGTTATACTTTGCCATTTTGTTGAAATTTAAGGAGACAGTGCATATTATACATATGCTAATTAAATCAGCTATTTGAAAAATTGTACAGAAGCCCAAAGGAGGTGAAACTTTACAGAGGTGACACTATTTTGATCAGCAGACGGCCTCAGTGAAACCTCCTTCTGTGATCTTGCTCCTGACAGTCTGTCATTGCTGTGCATGACTCCCTGTGTCCTGATATTGAGAGTCAAAACAAATGAGGCGGCCTTCATGACTTGGCACACATCCAGATCATGACAATAATCCTCATCCCCACTGCTGGCTGTATGTAAAAAGCCAGCATAAATGAACACAAAACCTGACCTTTCAGCGAAATGTCAAGGGTGCCTATTTCAACCCTTACATTATCAGAGGCTTCACCCAGGGACAGGCCTGATACAAACAATTTGTCACTTGCTATAGTTCATATCAGTGCCAGCAAGCAAAGGCGTTGGGGCTCTAAATGTCAGATTTCAATTTGACTCCCCCCCTCCACCTGCTGATGGATGGACCAATCCAGCTATCTTGAATACACAGTTTTCTTTTTGTAAAAATGGGGTCTCGCCCACCGTCGTGACAGAGACCCTTGTTGTTTAAAGAGCAGCATGTCTCTGTCTGTGCAGCGGTTAATTGAGATTGTTGACAGATGGGCGGCCTGAGTTTTCTGGCTGGCTTATGGCTTCCTACAGCTTTGACACCGATCCATTGTGCCTTTCTTCACCAGTGTCACATAATTGAAGAGGCTGTCATGGCTGACTTATGCTGGTTACCTTGTTATAAAGTGTATGGGGATAAAATGAAAGGGAAAGCTGTCGGAGCTACGTTACTGTATTGATATATAAGGATAGGTGGCAGCACGAGTCATCGCTGTATGTCTCACATATACTCAGTGGAAAAACATGTATTTGCTTGTAATTAGCGGCTTAAGTTGTTTATGTGACTGTGACAGTGGAGGGAGCCTCATGTGCTGATGCTGCTACTTTAATTAGGTCCTTGTTGAACTGAGAAACTGAGGAAAGGATTTTGGTACTTTGTTAATTGGTGTTTTTTTTTAATGCAGTTGAATCTACGCATTAAGCATGTGTGTACAGTTCAAGTAATGAGTTTCAGAGTTTCTTTACGTTTTCTGATTTCATGATCTCAGCAGTTGATTTGTAAAAGGTTTCATTTGACAATTTATTACTACATCTTTGACATGTGCAAATGCATTTTTGACTAGACATAATTAAAATGTGATCAGTCAGATATATGGAAATGGTGTGCGATTACAATCTGACTTGAAAAAAATATAGCTTATATGTAATCGGTTTACAGATATTGTAAGACTATTTTGTAATTCATTGTCACATAGGTCAAGGTCACATATACATTTGTCTATCTTTATTTTGGGTTAATCATGTCTTTATTTGACAATGGACAGACAAAAGCTGACACGCTCGACCATCAGACGGCCACATATAGTAATCATTATGTTTTAAAGAAAACAGGTCAAACTATTTGTTGTGTAAAACCAATACAGTGTAGAAAAAAGTAAGAATAAGAAACAGAGATATATAATTTGATGTAGTACATTTTCTTATTGCACGATATCTCTAATTACATTGAACTAGTACGAATGGATCATTAGGGTAAACTGAACTGTAGATATGTTTCATTAGATTCCCAATGGTTCATTCCTCATTGTAAAAATGTAATTATAAAGTCATAAATGTATTGTGCGTAGTGAACACCCTCAATCTTACACTGTGGGAAGGAATGTCTTTGAGTATTCGTAAAGTGTTCACTAATTTACTATTCCTTTTTCCAGCATCTTCTAGATGCTCACAGCTGGGAAGCATATAGTACAAAGATAGATTCTCAGTTGTGAATTAGATGGCATCCCTCGACTAACAGAAGGGGTCCACAGTGTGTGCTCTAATAACTGTGTTCATGTTGCAGTAGCTGCATATCCTGTATTCCATCACATAAAGATGTTAAGTAGAGGGCTGACATGCTTTTTATGATTAAGACATATTTAACAAGCTTATTTGAGGTTCTTCATTTTCTCTCCTTGTAGAGATACTCTGACTGCCTCTGGGGAAACATTTGACATTACATTTGACACATAAAAAGGCAGGGAGATACTTTCAAATATTTAAATCAGGAGAGACTTCATTTTGTTCAAAGAACATTTATTGACCATGTCTTATGATAAAAGTTAAGTCTTTGGCGATTAGACCCCGATCCTGAAATCGTATATCTAAAGGGGGAAATGCAGCCTTGAGCATATAGGGAACCCCCCGGGGTCCGGACACTGGTGGTGATGCTGAAGATCTGGATTTGATGAGGAGATGGGATGAAGAGGGGATGTGATGAGGTCTTTGGATGAACTCTCCTGGCACTGGATGTGATGAAAGGAGGTGGATGGGGAGGAGGCGGGTGGCAGCATGACAACCTGAAATCAAAGCTGACTGCAGGAGAGAGGAGAACCATTTTAAAGTTTGGCTGCAGCACAGTGATTGGCTGCTGGAGAATGAGGTGAATGTAATAGGTTATAGACAACGCCCGTGATGAGCTGATTATATGCAGCTACGGAGTGACTGTATACACCCAGTCTTCCTGAAAGAACTTGCGCTGAACTTCATATGAATTGTCATCACTTTATATTCTGCTACTGTGCAGCTCCCTTGCAGATATTTACAGCCGAATAACTGCGAGTAGGTATATTTGATCAATAAACCTTCGTAATAAATATTTCAGCAAATACATTATTCACTGCCTCATAGCTAAAGGGTTAAATCAAAAGAAGCACCTTTGTTGCTTCTGTTTGTTCTTTATATAATATGTTTGCTACTTAAGTATTCAGATTCTTCGATACACCTGAATATCCTCTGTTCTCATCAGACGTTTGCCACACTTCTGTGCAGGAAAGGATGTACCCAATTCAGAATGTATTCACCTGCCAATTTGAACATGTTGTTCAATGATAGTTTCCTAGTGATTACATTTTAAATATTATTACTATTAATTTTCGGGGCAGCTACCCCGGCAGAGGGATTCACGGCAGATTGTATATTTTGAGAAAACCCATTTGAATAGTGTAATCGATGCATTAGTCAGTTTGTAATCCCTAAAAAGTCAGAGAGTAGGCTACACAAAGACTGACCTTCCTTCTGCCCGCTGTGACAAAAGCAGCGTAGACCTGCCAGAACTAATCCTACCTTTGAGCAGACCTGATGATTCACGTTCTCGTCAATAATTAGATAGAACTGTGTATTGTGGGCTATTGCTGGTAAACAAAGTGCATTACAAAATCAATAACAAGCTAAGAGAGGCAGTACATTTCTGATGAAATCAATGATATGTTCAGCTCAGTATGCAGGACATTTACTCAAGGTTATTTTGAGGCTGTCTACTTGGCGTCTGGTTTGTTCTTGTTCTGTGGCATTTTTCATGTCTTTGCCTATTTAAGTCAAAGCAGACACTTCAGATGCAATTCTGCTAAAAGTCTCATTAAAAAGATTCCTTTAAGTCTTTCCAATGTCCTCTTCCATTGTTTGGATTCCTGCTCATTCTGCCTCTTTATTCCTTTATTCAGCCACATTTCAACTTTTTCAGACTTTCAGTGTGCATTCAAAGGCTCCTTGGATGGTCTCATTGCCTGAGTTTGGAAGACGTTCCAACTTTTGGTTTGAACTTTGAATCCTAATGTGAGAACAACATTAAAGGTGGGGTAGGTAAGTTTGAGAAACCGGCTCGACATACACTTTTTGTTATATTCCATGGAGTGCTCATAACATGCCGATAGCAATGAATATCTTAAGTGCTTTGACAAAAAATCCATTCAGAAATGTCATCTGTGGAAGCCATAGTACTGTAAAAAGCTGGAGGAGGGGCTCTGTAAGGAAGTGGCAGATTTTTTCCGGTTGTGTATTTTCAAATTCTATCGCACTCGAGCTGGTTTCTCCAAAATCACCCCACCTTTAACTACAAAGAAAATGGGTTGTATTCGAACCATTATATTGGTAATTTTGTCCATGACTTGCACATGTAGATTCCCTCAGACCAATATTATATTACTTTACCTGGCTTGTAATCAGGCTTGATTCTTAAAAATAACTTTCTCACTAATCCAGGTCACTCACATGGCCGGCAACCAGAAGTTATAACCTAAAACCACATTGAAAGTTATGTAAAACAATATGCAATCCATAAATTGATAAAACAAAATTGTCTTTCGTTAACATTGTTTTTTTTTTAACGGTCTGTCAACTCAAAGTTGATCAGAAATTCTTTTTTTTTTTTAACTAATTCCAACACCACATGCATTTACATTTACTTCTATAAAACTACCAAATATAAATATCTGGTATAAACTTTGATGGCAGGATGGTGCGAGAAAGTTAACATGAGAGGTAAGCATTTATCTTGTGTAAAGATGATCTCATTTGATTAGAGAAATTGCTTTGAAAGAAATGATATCAGTCCCAATGTGTTAAAAGGTTACATATTATACAAAAGGGTTGTGAAAAACACTTTTCACAACTGACTATTGGGTTGTATGGCAGTTTTTTAGTAGCTGGATGTTACAAAAGAAAATACATTTACACCGAAATATAGCAATCCTGTGAAAAGCTGTTGCTGAAAAGAGTGTTCAGTGCTGTTCAACTGCTGAACAGCTGAGAGCAGGTTGTTTGCCCTGCATCACTGCCCCTCATCGTGCTTTACTTCACCAGTTTTGCTGCCTATGTTCCAGACAGACCTTTGTTGAGTTTTCTCACTTAGAATCAATATCCGCAGGTTATTTATGATTGAAAGCCCTAGTTTAATAGATAGTACAACTGCACTACATGGCATTACACAAATGTCCTCTTGCCATACGTGAAGGGAGGATGAAGTCAACCTTTTTACCAGGTCAAACCAATCTTCCATGGTTCACATGTTGCATCCGTGTATAGATGCAGGCCTGACCTTTTCACATAGAGATAAAACTGTGATGCCTGCAATGCCCACAGGAGCTTTGATAAGCCAAATCAACCGTGTACCAAGCAGTTTGCAGCTTGAAAAGCTTAAACCTGTACATTGGATAAATGTACTTTAGAGTTTTTCTGAAACTAAAGACCTTAGAGTATGAATGTTCTTCACTTTGTAAGCATTGACTCTGAAAGAGTAGAATAAATGTTGTCTTTTTATGTGGCTGTATGTGCTGTTTAATTTTAAATTTTAGGTTGAAAAATGCAGGTTGTGTTTTCTTTGAAACACTGCCTCTGTATAACCCGAAGAAATTATTTTGTATTGGAGTTCAATAAGTCTCAGGCTACAACGAACCTGAAAATTGATTTCTCTGGGTGAGTTTGCGGCCTGGAGCACATTTATTTTCTTTGCTGTGAGAGGAAAAACAAATAATGTCACGCACACCATTCCACTTGTTTGTTATCACATGAAAGTATTGTTATATTGCTTTATTTGGAGATGGAAATAAGCAGTAGCCTAAAGGGAGCAGGTCATCATGTGCTATTACTCCACCTGGTCATGCAGAAGGCGATAGAGCCAAGGAATGGTTTTTAAAAAAGGCAGCGAGGTTGCATTTATCTCTTGAGTTAAACTAGTAACATTATTTAATATGACAGCAAAATTCCACATCTGACCTTAGTGGATTTTTCTATATTGCCTACACAAGCAGCAAGTCTAAAAAGTAAAGCCAATGAGGAAGTACCATAAACTGCATTCTGTCCAATAACCAGCAGGGGTCCACTCCATTGGTTAAAAAAAAAAATCATCTCAGTATCATCTCCATTTTTTTTCGTTTTCAACTTATGACAGTGAATAATAACATTTTGATTGCGTAAAAGTGTCAAAATGTCCGCCCTTTTACATTTACAAAAATGGTATTGGTGACAGCCAACATGCCAAAGTTAAGACTCCAAAACGCTAGTCCACAAACCAAAAGGAGGACGTCACATTATATATTTCCTCTTTCTATATACAGTCTATGGGTCTATACAAAAAAAAAAAGGTTGCAGGACTCAGGATTTTCTGAAGAGTATCCACAAGATAACAAGCCATGATTGCAACTCCATGTTCCCCTGCGGCAAACATCCCCCCGCTGTATACTGACCTGTAGCTTCACTAACAAGCTAAAACCTCGTTACCCATGATACACTTGACTGGTAAGCTTTGATACTTGAGTCAAATGGCAAAGGCATAATTGGATTCAAATGAGATTTTAACCTATTACATTCATGTTCTGTGCGCTGGAAGATGCTAAGATGTTAATGCTTAGTTATTTTCATATGAAATGCTAATGAGGAATTGGCAGGTCAAAGCAAAGCCAATTGAGAGCACTTTAATCGTCTTACAGTGAGATTAAAGGTTAAGACTGTGATAAATCTCAGCATAAATGTTTTCTTTAATGACATGTGCATCTGTGTGTGTAAAACAAAAGTAATTTGAAGTAGGAATACTCTCACGTGATTTGAAAAGATTAGATGCCAACTTTACTAAGGAGCATCACAATTCATCTAATGTGATTATATTATTGAAGACAGACGAAACAAAGAAGACATGCAGAGACATTTTGGCCTTTTCAACCTGCTTTTCTTCACAACATTTTCTTCCTCAACAACATCAAAACCTACAGTAAAGACATTCCACCTTTATTCCAAAGCACACCTAAAATATATATCCATGTCTTAAACTAAGTATGTCAGTTTCAGAAGACTTTTCTGAAATATCTTGCTGTCTTTTCTCGATAAACTTGAAAGAGGAAATCGTGGTCTAGGAAAGCCTTTCGTTCACAACAGGGTTTAAACGTTTGACAAATGGTCTTAGGTAAGGACTTTTTATGACAGTCAACTATAAATTGAATATCTATATATCACGAGTAATGGCAGGGAATGGAAAAATGCAAGTTTGTACATGCAGTTACAGTGACACATTGGATGAGGTGTGTGTAGCGGTGGGTAACTGGATGGGACAGACCATCACTCAGCAGGAAGCAGCAGTAAATATAAGGGTGTGGTGGCACCTGCTGAGATTCCCCTGCTGAGTCTCTTCTTTCACATTTCGGCCCGAATGTTGTGATGCAAAGCTCAACACAGTCGTAACAAAGAAAGATGTCATGTCTATTTTCGAATCTCCTGCAGAGAGATGCATAGTGATGACGATGGGAGTTTTAAAGCAGAAAATAAGGTGAGGGAAAAGCGCACAAGCTCAATTCGCTGGTGTTGATCTTGGTGGGTCTTCTTCAAACACCAAGATCCCCTCTCTCCACCACAAGCATATGCATCATGCATCAGGTATGCTCACACAAACACACCCTTACACACACATCCCCATGCTAAGGCCCCCATAGACTGGATGCCTCCCCCTCCAATACTATCCCCGCGTCTTGCATTTATTCACTCTTGCTTTCTCGGCAGGCCCTTTGTTTCCAAGGCAACAAGACTTAGTGGATGTGTTGGGTTTGCTGTAGTCTAGACGATCGGAATTTGTAAGGTTCCATAGCTTGACATTAAAGTGTAGTACAATTATTCTATCATTAAAAGTGCTGGACTGCTTGTGAACTATGAATAATCTATCCTACTGTTCATTCTGTCATTGTGAAGAGAAGTATTTAAGTATTAAAGGTCCAATGACATGCTTTTGTGGTTATTATCCGTCCCCTTGTGTGTTATGTCGTTTTTTATGCATGTAAACGGTCTGCAGAGTCACAAACCCCCAAAGTACACCCCGTAGCGAGTAAAACTCTAACACAGAAAATACCTGTCTATGCTGCCCCAGAACGCCTCGTTGGAGATTTTTCTTTTCCCATTTTTTTCTACCTGGTCATAGTGACATAACGGCTCCGCGGATTGGTCCACACACACACACGCACACACACACACACACACACACACACACACACACACACACACACACACACACACACACACACACACACACACACACACACACACACACACACACACACACACACACACACACACACATCTTTTCTCAGCCGCGGCTGGCTGTGAGTGTGTGTGTGTGTGTGTGTGTGTGTGTGTGTGTGTGTGTGTGTGTGTGTGTGTGTGTGTGTGTGTGTGTGTGTGTGTGTGTGTGTGTGTGTGTGTGTGTGTGTGTGTGTGTGTGTGTGTGTGTGTGTGTGTGTGTGTGCTCAGGCTGAGTTCCGCGGTGTCTCGCTGTCTCGCAGACCCCACGAAGCAACCAGGAAACGACACCAGTAATTCAGCTCACACTGTCCGCTCCTCGAGCCTCAAAGGGCGGAGCAGCGAGCCCCAAAACGTCCCGCCAACACGGCACCCAGACCCCACGCAGCATTCTCATCTGTTTGTCATTACTGGTGTCATTTTCTGGTTGCTAACACACGCCATTGTAACACATAAACACTGATGTTCCGCTGTAACGGTGGTGGACTCATCAGAACAGAGTGGGCGAGCTGATCAATCAGAGCACAGTGGGCTCACAGGGAGGGGGGGCAGGAGCTCCAACAAGCCGTGTAGGACAGAGAGTGAATACACATACTATACAGAGATGCTGTATGAGAAACCAATGTGAGTTTGAAACATTGAACAATGTAAATGTATTCTAGTCAACATAGATTAAAAATCGTGTTGGTGAACACTAAATGCCATGAGACTGGGTTGATTCTAGTATACCTCAACAACCGAATTATGATCAGTAGAAATGGCCATGTCATGGGACCTTTAAGTATTTTTCTTCAAATGAAGTTGCATACCGTTTGAAGTTAATATATTTGATTATAGGTTTTCCATATTCCCTGATGGTCTGAACAACACAGAGGCTGCTGTTGAGTCAAGTTGGTGATCTTTGCACACAATTCTACTTATCACCAGGGTTACAGGAAGAAAAACACCCTCATCAGTTAAACCACAGTGATGTTACAACTCAACCTGCACACATACTCACCTTATAAGGTAGGTCACCTATCTGGGAGGTTATTGTGATCACTGACACATGGCAGACCCTCCTCACCTCAGCAATTTCTCTGCTGGATTTCCTTAAAAAGGTTAGGTCCTCCTACTCCACTGTACTCCCTGTATTGCAACTTCAATAACTGCTAAATAAATAAAACATTAGAGTATAATGTTGTTTCCCCCTCTTAATAAAGCATGTGCCAATGAAAAGGTATTTTTTAAATAATATTGCATGAAAACTACCCAAAAAACCATATGATGTCAGTAACTTCCTCTGTGAGCATACAAAATCATCATTGGCTGTTTGCGGGCGAGGCAGGAGGTGGAAGTTAATGGCGCTACTTGGGAAGAAAACAAGAGAGTTCATCATCCTTTGTTTCCTTTAGCAACATCATGATCGACCTCCACAGGGTGAATGATCAACAGACCTGAGAGCAGCAAGGCATGTGATGCATGGCACGTAGAGTTTGAGCTAAGTTGCCTTTCTTGGTGGTTTTGTTGTCCATTGGGGAGAAGAAAAGTGAATGAGGAGCGATGGGATCCTGGCCTTTACATAGTTTATCCTGAGCATGTGTCTGCATATTTAGGTTTTCCGGCCCTGAAGGACAAAGTCTGCATTAACAACAACTTCAGTTAAAGGGATAGTTTGGAGGATCTGAAGTGGGGCGGTATGAAGTTAGTTTATGTTTGTTTGTTGAAAAAGACAGAAGTATCAGCATGGGAGATAAGCAATGTACAGATGTACCAGGAGCAAAACTTATTGAACCTATAAAAACATAATTATTAGCTTAAAAGTACGCTATATTTAGAATATTTTCACAGCTTAACCTTGCCGTCAAACTGCGGTTGTTATGTCAACCAATGCTCTCTCTAAAGTCATGAGATTCCTTTTTTAGAAGACCAAACAAATTATTGACTTGGCTTTAAATGCCATCTTCTATAACAGTGCTACATAAGTATACAAGCTGTTATCTGAGACTCTACCAATTTACATCTTAAAATTAGATACCCACCATCAAGTAAATTATGTCTTTTGTATGCATAACAGCAAACTGTTAGATACCACAAGAGCTTAACCAGAGGTCTTTGAATATAAGCGTTGCCACTTTGAGGTATTATACATTAAAACATTCAGTTAATCCAATTTAAATAATTATGGATATAATAAGCATCATACGGTTACATTACTTTTCAAACCTGCATTTATAAAAATTAACGATATAAGTTATGCAAATTAGATATAAGAGGTCAATGTCTTCGTCTGCATACTAATTTAGAGCAGAAAGAAGAAAGACGAATTAGCAGACTGACAGGTTCCTGCGGCTCAGCCTTGCTTTTGACCTGCCAGTGAAAACAAGCAAGATGAAGATGGAAAGGCTAACCTTAAGAGACATCACAAGCGTTCATTATCATGCTGTCTTTGGCATTATCTGGGATACGTGATATTTAACAAAGGGTCTTTTCCTTGCCCCACTTTTAATTAGCGCAGATGAAAATGACCTTTCTGAATTGTCAAAGCCTGTGTCACCTTCAGAGAACAAATTACGTCTGCTTTATGGCATTGCAAATATAATGCGTTTAGATTTCTAAATGTATCTGAATATATTGTGGCCAGCTTGGACTCCCGAATAAGAGTGATTTACTTATTATTATTATATTATTCAGGTTTATCAACTTATTTAACCATTTACTTATCTTTGCAATAAAGGCATCCACAAAGTATTCCCACAGCTATTATAGTAACACAACCGTTTCAGTTGTATATGTTATTTTTTGATACATTTCCACACACAGAAATGGGCAGAAATAATGATGTTGAGAGATATCTATTTGGCTAGCATTTGTCCGCCATGTCATCTCATACTCTTTGTTTGCTAATGTTGAGGTTTCTACCAGAGTAAAGAGTTTTAGTTGTACTAAGTAAATTCATTGCTAAGATAAACCAATGCTGTGACACACTCAAAGGAAAAAGGGCTGGGTGTGGTTGGGTTTTCTCTCCACTTACAAGCATGCTAGCTCCTCCCTCTGGATCTTAAAGAAGCAGGACATCGACACACACCTGGGGATGATCACCTTGATTTTTCATGCTGTGAATATAAAGGGCAGCTCACTCAATTGGGGAGGCAACATGTGACAGAGGAATAAGCTTTAAAACAGAAAAGGAAAATGACTTTAGGCTTTTAGCTGAATAAAGAGAAATGCTGTTTTTAACAATCCCATTGAAGAAGATTGGAGACTAATTGGCAAATGATAAGCAGTGCTGCTTTATCTAAAGACCAATGTGTTAAGCACCTCTGTTTGTGTCACAAGTGGAATATACACCTGTCTTAACTGGACTTTAATGATATTAAACCAGAAGGACCAACATAAGCACAGTTGCTAACTTAGCCAAACACAACCTGCAAAAGAAAAGGAAACACATGCTGGACTTACTTAGCAGTAACGAAACGCCTTAGTGTCGCAGTCTACAGAAGATGTAGCCTGAGGCAGTGGATTCCAAGGACTACAATTGTATTCCCCAAATAACAGGAGGATAAGGGATGCCTCTAGTGGTGTTTGAGAAGATGGCTGCCTGAGAAACTTTGCTATTAGCCAGAAGACCTGCAGACACTGCGGCCTTCCTCCAAAGACGGCCAGAAAGTCTGCTGAGACCTCCCACCTGATAAGGTAAGCTCTTGTAAAGCCTTGACAACATAAGCGATGGATTGGGAAATTGTATTAGCCATGCACTGCTGGGCCCCTCATCTCTTTTTTGAACGATCACATAAAGACACTTGGTTTTGACTGTGCCATATGCTTTATCTGTTTGTGGCCCGATATGGAGGAAGTTGAGTCAGACTTGAGTTGTGATTGTTATTCTGCATATGGGATGTAATGTAGCCACAGGGTATACACTAGCAGCGAAACGTGCACAAATAATTGCAGACATTTGGAAAAGTATGGGATCAATTTTGAGGTGATCTAAAGCAAAAAAATATCTTGACTCAGAGTTTAAGTGAAACTGCAGCCCTTTGGCTTTTGCTTCTTTTATTTTATTATTCTGATGCACTGCTGGGGGAGTGAATTCGGCACAGAGGTAACATTTTTGAGTTGAAGCATTTCAGAGTTGCATCAACCCAGCTCATGAGATCCTCAAAGCTATGCACAACCTCAGGAGGAAGAGGCCTGCTGGAAAATGTTTTATTCTCTGTTTCTTGTGATGATATTTTCTTGCTCATAATAAATGGGCAATACAACAAACTCATCCTCTAAACTAATTGAACAGGGACTACAAACCAGCCCTTGTTTGAATGCTTTCCGTGCTCATGCCTGTCTACACAAATATTGAAATTGAAACATTTCCAACGCAATTAAAATACCAAAATGTTTGGATTCGGACTAGCTGTGAGTCACAGAGGTAAAAGAAAGGAGAATAATGGTCTCTCTTTGAGAACAGTGAAAGAACATGTCTCTTTTGCTCTTTGTTTTCTCTCTTTCGTGAGAAGCCGAGGAGAAATTTAGCTGTCTCAACTACACACATGTGCACAAGCATGCTTCGTGTCCTATGGAGGTAATTATTTTATCTCTTGGCTCACCTCTCCGAGCTAACCTCCAGCGCGGATTCTGTGTCAGAGCAGCAGAGGAAAAAGGCTGCGAGCTGTCTCCATCCCTTGCTCTCTTGGGCATTAACCTTAGAGTGAGCTGTGTCTGATGGACAGGGCAGAACAGGAGCTAGAAAAATCTGACGTTTACTTAAATCACAGCAAGAGCAGAGGAGCTGAGTAGGATGAGGGACAGATGCAGAGCTGAGAAAGTCACCATTTCAATCCTCAGGCCCATTGCTACTTACCTGAGGACTTTTTTTTACCGTTAGTCTCTAGACAAAATGGAGAAAAAACAGACGGGGAGGTGACGTCATAATGTTAAATAGCTTTTTTAGGTTGTTAAAGAAGAATTCAAATAATGTGGGATATGTAGAAATACTTTATTACAATAAAAGAAATCCTGCATTCAAAATCTACATAACCTGAATACTAAATAATCCTCAACGTTCATAAGTTAAGGTTCAGGAGTATAGGCTTAAATGTAAAGTATTTGCTTCATGCATTTGATGATAGATGTGTAAGTAGCCTACGTCTTGAACATTAAAGCGCATGGATATTTAGGATATTGATAATTGGGAGTTTAAAAAATAACATCAACATTTTTTTCAATTTAAAAAGCTTAATCACAAACGCATAACATAAACAATCTTGTTGCAGATTATTTTATTTTTTGTCCAAGAATTGTAACCCAGATACATAAATAAGACATTTTACTATTCAGAATCAGCTCTCTGATGAACCTAGTAAATGAACTTAATTTCTATTCTGTGCTGCTTTCATACACTATGTCAGTTCAGCTAGATCTCTTTTATTTTAAAACTAAAACTGTATCACTTGTTTGTTTGACATTTCAGAAATGCATAGATCTCCTAGAATTTAGCTGGAACACTTCTTAATGATCGGTGCATGTCTAATGGCATGGTGTCAGTGTTTAATTTGTTATTGCACTAATAAGTATTCCTATGAATACTTATAGTCTGCCTTGTACAGAATGCATCTTCCATGTTGCTGGTGGAAGAAGCCCTTACACATTTTCTAAAATCTTGTATGAAGAATTGCTGTCACACCTAATTCAATATTCAGGCTTCAGCTCTACCCAAGAAATTCAGAACATTCCACAAAGCCAGGGACTTTTGAAAAGAGGTTTGACATCATTCTGACTGGTGCTTATTCTTTCTACAGAGCGATGGGGAAGGAACTAATTCCTTGTTTTCTCCTGTTTTGCACACAAAGGACATGCAGTGCACATGTATGTCTATAACCATTATGCACGTAAACCCCCGGGCTGCTGTCTTCACAGCTGTAAGGCTTCTCTCTGATGTTGGCATTACAGAAATGTAGAAGCGCAGCAAGGGATTAGTGGAAATGAATCCACATAGGATTCCCTGCTAAAAATGTAGGTTTTCCCTGCTGTGCTCTCGAAAGCACGTCATTTGAAGATGTATGTTGCCTGATTTCATTATTCAAATTTGACAAAAGGGGAAAAAACATAAAAACAATACATTTCTAGATGTGATTTAAGTTTTAAAAAATTAGAGCATGTTGCCTTTTTGTATAACTCTGAATTAATGAACCTTCTTGACCAATCAGACACATACAAAAGACAGAGAGTGACGTCTCAACTCTAGTTGTAAGAAGAAATAAAGTATTATTTGAAACTGCTGCCATAAATATGTGAACAGCAGAAATGTGTATCACCACAATATCCTGTACATATTTCCACATGCTGCAGTCAGCTACAGTAATGTGATTATACCATTGTTTCTTCATTGCCTCAGAGTACCATCCATTATCAAGGGGTTTGAGTCATAGACCTTGCGATTGGTGGAACAATTAGACGAGGCAAAGGATATGGGGAATGGCTGTTCTTCTCTATTTGAAGAATATTTGGAACAAAAAACTGTATTGCATGCATAACAGAGCGTGAAGTGCTGAAGGGACTATTTGACAGTGAAATTAAATAACTTCCTCATACGTTAAGCAGATCCAAAGGGTGTTTCACTGATGTATGACTTAATTAAGATGCTTTAGTGAGAATTTAGTTTAAGCTTTTACTGCATTGATCAAAGGCAGAGGATTGTTTAGGCTCTTTCACATTACATTTCCGTCTTGTAGTCACCTGACAAATTCTAGCAAATTAATTTTAATTAATTCAAATCTTGCCTGCAAATGAATTTTTTTTTTGTACATTTTGATTTAGAAAGTCTTATTTCAGTTATGTATAATTACAGACTTCATTATCTGAACTGTGGTTTCTCTTTTGAGTGTTGAGTAATTTCATAAATATGAGGCAAATGTGTACCTTTTTGTTGTTGTTGCTGCAACCATAATCAAATGCAACTTGCCACTGTTGATTAAAAAATAACAAAGAATTTTTAAATAATTAGACCCATACACATTAAGTAGTGGATATGCTCTAATTTAACAAATTATTCTGAATAAATGTGTGATTAGGGGTATACATTAACACAAAATGTGATGGTTAGGGTTAGGGTTACCTTACATAAAACACATTTTTGTTCTCGGTAAAACATCACGTTGTGTCCAAGAGTTGAATGTATCCATTGAATAATGGATGGACAGTACATTTGCAAAAGAAAATATTAAAAGTGTAAGGATATCAGCATGCCGTGAGACATTGACAAGTTTTGCATGGATGTTGCTTTGTGGAGCAGGCAGTATGAGTACACTCATATATTCAAAGGTGGCATGTGGTGCGTTGTATCATTAATACATCACTCTCAAAAGAAACCAATATTTCCCCTCGGCTGCTATTTATTCATACCGGGCTTCTCACTTTCCCAGAGGTGGGGATATTTCTTATGTTTGGTGCTATAGATTTTATTTACAGCTGTACTGTACCTATTGGAAAAGTACAGTGTACATGTAAAAATGCTCATTTATTTTTTAAAGATTGTCAACAAAAGCAGTAGCACCTCACAGTAGCTGTTCTAATAATCTTCTGACTACATGCTAGATGGTCAACGATAACATTTTCCATGAAGAAAAATCTAAATTTGGAAATTGTTTTCCTTAAAAACTGTTTAGAAAATCATTAAAAGCAACTTATCAAAGAAGTAAAGCACTGAAATATAACAGCTCATACAAGTTTACGCTCATTGCCGTTGTTACATTTAATTGAGTGTGAAAATCCAACACATTCTGTATGTGTGTCAGTTTTGTATGTGCATTATATAGGATGCTGGTGGCTCTGATGGACAGCAGTATTGATTGCAGGTCTTAGGCTCTCTCAAAGCTCACACATCAGTTGAGTCTGGCAATATTGACATTCAGCTGAAATGAGGAGGGGGAGAAACATGTTGATTACCCAGAGGGAGACAACAAGAGCATGCCTTGGACATGATGATCAGCAGCTACATCAAATGTTCATTCCTTTCCTTCCTGCTCATTGTATCTTCATTTAAACACAATCTGATGACCTATGTGTCATTCATCACCATAAAGCGTCTTCAAACAAAGAAAGAAGAGAGAAGGTTTTCAAATAAGCAGCGTGACACAACAAAGTGTCAGAAAGGTCCAAAGCCTGTGGAACAATTAATATTTAATGTTTTCATTTGCGTCTGTCTTTCAATTGAAGGATTACTTCTCTAGATTAGACATTTTGATAGCTGTGGTTATCTTTTTGGTCCCTTGTGACAGGTTGAAGGTTGCGGGGGTGATTTTGTTTAACTCATCACACTCTTGGGATTCTGTGTTTAATGAAAGTTGGCGCGTGAATCTGGTCTGCCGATTGAAGATCCTACAATATTGGAATCCATCAGTCTGCATGTGTCCTTGAAATAATAATACACATTGTGGGGGACATGCTGTTTTCCGGAAGAGGTGATGAGGCGTAATGTGTCAGAAATCATGGGCCTATTTTGCGTGTGTCAGTCAGGGTTTGTGGATTTAGAAAAGCTTCTTATATTGCCACCAATTTGCCGTGTTTTTTCATCACGAGTGAACAATACCATCACTGCGTTGCACTGAAAGGATAGCAGTTGCTATGGTGATGCTTCTTGTGATACTGCTTCTTTGTTTGGGATCTGGGATAATTATCTATAAAGTGTCAGGGAGGTGTTTATAGCTTTAATTAAAACTTATAAAGCTCTATATACACTACTGAATATTATCATCACGTTTAGTTATCAATTTAATATCATATTTTTTTGTGATCATTCAGTTATAAATGTCAACTCATTGTTTGTGACTTAGTGGTCAAAACAGAATCAGGAAATGGCCAAACTTCTCACTTGATTAATAACCTCAGTAAATATTTTCCTCACGAGTTCATGGACTCAATGGAAAGTTTCAAGTCTTGCATGATATTCATTTATTAACAATGGTCCCATAAAAAAATAAAAATAGATGATAAAATGTGTTATCAAATTTATGTTTTCCTTGTTAGTTTAAAAAAAAAAAAGGAGCCCTACTTTTGGGGGTTTTCCTTTTCCTATAGTTTGTTATAGGTCTTTGTGCATGTAAATGGTCTGCAAAGGCTAAAACCAAAAAAAGTTCCCTCAAGAGGGAGTTTCTCTCTTGTGACATCATTATGTAACACTCGCTTCTATTGCCTAGCGCTTCAACACATTGTATGTGATAGGCTAGGGGGTGGGACATTGCTAAGCGATTGACCAATCACCACCTCTGTTTTTGTATCTTTTCTGGTTGCAATAAGAAGAATGTTTCCAAGGTTGTTTCTTTTGAGTTGTTTGTTTGTTTAATTTATGCTTTACTTCTGGGGAAAGCTATGCCAGTCACAAGCAACAGCCAATCTTTTTGACACTTTGCGTGCCTTCACACTCTGTTTTTCATAAGTCTACTCAAGTAGTCCGTATGGTAAGGATTTCATGAAATATATCAATCCAGTCTGTATATTCAGCTATCTGTGGCAAAGAATCAGCTACTCTTTATGGTCTTTCTTTATATTCCAAAGTTGTTTATTACCACAACCTTTTATAAAATAACAGAACCCCCTTTTTTACAGTTCAGTAGGCTGTGATTCAAAAAGATAATATGCAACGCTGGATACATCTGAACAAATCTATATCGATACAACAGAGGCGGGATAAAGTAGAAACAAAGGCATGCTCGAAAGCACACACACACACACACACACACACACACACACACACACACACACACACACACACACACACACACACACACACACACACACACACACACACACACACTCTTTTTCATTACCTGGGGAACCATACAATACAGAGGAGTTGATTAGGATTGCCAACAAAAGGACAGTAGGCTCTCTGCCTCTCTGAATTAATTGTCATTAGCAGTGGAACACCAAGCCCTTTTCAAACTCATTAGTTGATAAAATAACCCTCTGATTTCCCATTAAAAAAACCCATTCGTCCTCCCTCGCTGGCGATGCTCCCCCTCCACCGCAACCCTGCATTTCCACACCTTCAAAGTCACTCCTGAGACTGGGAAAGAAATAGCAGCTCCACAATTTGTCCAGATTCTTCCCAGATTTGAATCGATGTGTAACGGCTAACAATTAGAGCCATGATAACAAAGCTTTACAGAGACCCAGGACTACTGATGGTGACTGATTGCTTATTTTGCATAATGAAAAATATACAATTTGCATTATTGTAGCGTTTGATTTCCACTTTGGGTTAAAGTGTTTTCCTTACCTCTTGGGATTTTGAGCTGATGGAGTCTATTAAAGGACTGAAATAGAAAAGTAATTGTATGTGATGCAGTTATTCTGTGACTGTATTTCAGAACCCCTGCATCAATTTTCAGAGTAATCATTCGGATCTTCAGCTTAAAGAGAAAACAAATCATTTCTGTTTCCTGGCAGAATAACAATTTATTTCAATTTAGACAAAAGGAAATACATATTTGTGCTTTGTGCAGTTTAATGAACAGCTTTTGTTAATATACACTTTATACACTGTATATATTTATATATATATATAATCTTAATTGTATTATCATCGCTTATTGAATATGAATAAATCCCAAAGACCCATTCCTCCCCCCGCACCAATTCCTAACCACAAGATATTCTAAAGGTATAAAAAAATCCCTTTTTAATCTTTTTCAAATTTTCAAAAACATTCAAAGATACGCATTGCAAAATTCAAGTCAGTATATCTCATTCAGCCAGGATCAACATCAGGTCTCATCATCTCATACAAAGATCATGAACCCACAAGTACCAGCAGTGATTTGTCTCTGTTGTAATGCGGATGAATGAAACCAAGACAGGAACGCGAGAATCACAAACGACACCAGTCTGAATCCACGCAGCTTAACCTTGTCTTTCCGCTTAATCACTCTTCTTCTGAGATCCTGAAAACACACCTGAGCACAAAGTTTTTTTTAGCAATGGTTTTAAGAAGCAGGGATGCCTCTTTACACATTTCCTCATTGTAATGTAGATCTGACAGGCAGTTTTGGTTCAGAGAAAGAAAGAAAATGTAATAACTGGGGTCGGCAGAGAGCGTTCTACAAATTTGCATGGATGTCCTCGTGTCGCAGCACTTTATAGGTGATCCAGTAGAAGATGTTGAATATGAGGAAGCTCAAGGGAAACACGGCTCTGGATATGGTGTCAATGCGCTTGGCCCGGTCCACAAAACGCTTGTGAAGTACCTCGCCATCGTAGACGGTGACTGGAGGGGGAGGGGGCGGCGGTGGGGGGGTGAACACAGTCTCCACAGCGTTGCCATCCTTGTTCTGCAGGCAGTGACCCATTCCATAACCCCGGAAGTAATAACCACGGCTGTCCCTCACCAGTTCCTCCTCCTGTGGAGTCAAGCATAGGGAAAACAGATTGGCCTCTGACTGTGGACAACAATTCCCCCAAAAGAATTCACTAAAGTAAATTCTTTGCTAAATTAAAAACAGATAATGACTTTAAAATGTTAGGATCATGTATAAACTAAGCATGTTAGTCTATGTAAATGCTGCCAGGAAATAAAGGCACCATTTAAGAAATGGGTAAGAACAATTGTTTCTTATGCAACAAGTGGTTTGGAGAGTTGTGGTGAGAAAAGTGTGTCGTTCAAGGACCTTCTGGGTTTTTCAAACATATTATACTAATACGTGAGAGGCACAAACTAACCCTAGCCTTGGATGAACTCTCTTCCCACCAGGCTTTCTGAAGTTGAAATTACACGAAGAGTCACATCCGAGGGCATAATCATTAGAAGGAAGAAAGAAAATATTTTTTACGGGAGTTAATCAAGAAATTCACCCCTCTCTCTTCTTTCAGTCTCCTTTCAAAGTTGCAGAATGATAGACCTTTCAAAATGCCTATTAATAAAAAGTCATGACCTCAACCTCTCCAAAAAAACTTGCACTTGGCTCTATGTTTGATGAATGGCAGGGCATTTTTTTATTTTTTTTAAAGAGAGAATATTAATAGACATGCAGCTTAACTCTGACAGCCCTCTGACACTTTGAGAGATTCACTTTAGCAGGGGAAAGGGAAGATGTGGGATCTAAATTGGATTATTAGAAGTCAGTGTGAAGTGCCCCAAAAACTCTGATCCCTCTGTCCTTCCCTCTTCCGTGTCTCTCTCACTGACCCCGGCGGTTCTCTGGTTCTCGGCTGAACTTCACATCTCGGTGCCGGACGGACTTGGCAGTGAGACACTACCAGCACCTGTCAAAAGACCAATGCTACTTATGTATTTCACACTTGTCTCCACCTGTCTGGTCCTGCACAATGTATTCATTTTTTACTTTAAAAAACTTCCCAGACTTCTGAACCCTGCCAACTGCCCTTTACCCCGCACCTTCACTTAGCTAAAGACTTAGTAGTTTACTTCTAGCATTCAACTAGGAGGAGGAGCTTACAGGATAAGAATATCCTGTAAGCTCCTCCTCCTAGTTGAATGCTCGTGATTCATTTCAGAGTTTAAAACTATCTGTTGCACCACTGACAAAGTGCACCACCAGACAGAGGGGTAGAGAGTTGTGGCCCTTATACCTTAATTATCCCTCCTACTCCTTTCTAAACGATACAGTACATCATGTGCTAAAGTCTAATGGTGCGTTTCTCTAAAGATAATAGGTGCTCATCGTCTGTGCTCCCAGCAGCAGCTTCACACTTTGTGATTTGTTGGCACAAGATCAGCTGAGACTGATTATTCTCTACAGAGCACAAAGTGTTTTTAAGTTACTGTGTAGGTGGCTGTTTACAGAGTGCTCATTCACAATGCAATCACTTTATTATGAATTGTAAAAGTAATTGCTATAGCATTTGAAGAAAAATACCTTTTTCTTTGCCTGTATAAATGTATACCACTGTCATGTCTGTGTGGTTTGTATATATCGACTTAGATAAGCATAAAGACGGCTAGAAAAACCGCTAACCTGTGCCTGTCCAAATGTTACAAAGATAGTTATGTTTTTTAACTTCAGTTTTGGAAAATAACGATATGTTGGTGAACTTTAGAGGTGCTGGTAGGGGAATATGTTTTTCTCTTGACAGAACCTGGCTATCTCTTACTTCAGTTTCTAGCATTTATGCTAAGCTACCCGGCGAGCCAGATGCTGGATGTATATTCATATTTATCGCACAAGAGTTTATCAATGTGTTTTATCTTAATACTGCAGGGAGGTGTGGAAATATATTTCCCAAATGTAATTCTTGGTGAATTGCTGTTTTAAAAAAGTTAATCAAGTAAATTATTTAAATGAAAACGGTAATAAAAGCCAACATTCTTGGGGATTGTCCTGAAAAAAAAGCAGATTACAAGTTTGAAATGAAAAAACAAGGGAAGAGGAAGGAATGCATGACTTTAAATTTGAGTTAAAAACCGGTTAAACATTGGAAAGGAATTAAGGGCAAGAAGTTAGTGGTGTTTGTATTAAGGGGCAGAAGGTCATAAATGGAGGGCTTGGAGGTGAGATCAGCACGAAGCGGGTTAGGATGTAGGAGAACATTTCAGGATATATTCAGGTCTGAAGTGAAAGTTGAATGACACAATCAATTTGGAGGACTGGGGGCATGAAATAATAAGCGGTTTGAAGGTCTTGGGTTGACATGGGGTTTAATTTTTTACCCTGGCACAGGCGCTGCAGTGCTGATTCAGGTTCCTGTAGGTTGAGCCGTTACCTGGGAGGTCACTCACTTTCCGCAACGACTCAACACTCCCATGCTGACTGGCAAACATCTCCATTGGAAAGCAAGGTAGACAAATTGAAGCAAGAGTTATTGCTCCTTATTTCACCTTTTAGTTTTGAAACAATAGTTTTGAAACAAGAGTTTTCTCCTGTAAGATAAATCGTTGAATCATAATCAGTTTTGGACATGGGCCTTCACATTTAGCTGGGAACAAGAAGTCCCCCTGCTTCATTTAAATGGAAAACCTACCTGTGCCATGCCAGAAATAAAGTAATTAAAGATGCAAACATCACATTCAAACAACAAACTCAAGCAGGCCCTCTCAGCTTTTAATTAAAGAGGGGCTTTGAGTGTGATAATACAGGACATTATCTGCGGCTGTTCGACTGGGGAACTGGCTTTGAAGACGAATAAAGAATCCTCAAGGTGACAGTTCAAGTTATTTCTGTAAAGACTATAAATGGAAGCTCTATTTTTCAGATTTTGTTATTTCAAAGGCTTTATATTGTGGCTTAGAGAGCACCAAAGATGCCAAACACAAAGCTGCAATGTGCATTGATTGAACCTAGTTAGTCTGGGATTTGTACACTCCATCAGATTCCCAAACTCCCTCTCTCACAACACACCGGCTCATGTGTCAATACCCCTCAAATGGATAGTTTGTGACCTCAAAGTCCTGAGTGGGAGTAATTGTGCATCTGATGTGGAGCATAGAAGTATTTTCCCCTACAGAGAGTCATTTTCTCTCTCCTGCATCGATGCATGAGGGCAGACTGCCCGTAAGTCTGCTGGAGTCTTCTTCCTCGTCTACAGGGAACTTTGCCATGAGTCTGGGGAGCTGCCCAGCCAGTGAGCTGTTTAATGGGATTCTCAAGATGTCTCTTCTGTTCCTCTTGAGACAAACATTTCTGTGTTAAACTAGGTCTCTCACTTCTCTGTGCTAGTGCTTATCTTTGTCAACTGACACGCTGATGGCTTTGATGATTGTCAATATATGGATCAAATTGAGGAAACGCATTATGTTTGGCTGAAAGGGATGTTTAAAGTGACACAGTGACTATATGTACGTAAGATTTCTGTTTTTATTTTTATTTAACGTGATGACCTCCCTCCAACATGGCAACCAAAACATTATTCTTACATTAGTTTGATTAATACATTTATTTAACAGGTGCCATGAACAGCCCAAACCAATAAGCTGTAAAGCCTTTTTACGTCTATGGTCCCTGGGCAGGTAGATATTAAAAACAATACAGAACATTACAATTGAATAAAAGCAATACTGTTTACATAATTAACAAACTATATATATACCGTAATTTTCGGACTATAAGGCGCACCTGAATATAAGCCGCAGCAGCGGCATACCACTCCCGGTTTCACTTTTACTTTTGCGTGCTACCTGTCTCACTCTTTTCCGGCCTCCAGCTTTTCCTGCTGGAACCTGCCGCTTAAAGGTGGGGGTCCGCGGACCGGCCATAGAGCCCATAGAGTTAAAGGTGGTGGCCGTTAGCTGTAAAAATCCATAGATTAGCCGCACCGTTATATAAGCCGCAGCGTCGAAAAATAGGGAAAAAGGCGCGGCTTATAGTTCGAAAATTACGGTACTTCTTTTTCAAGGTACATTTTTTAAGAGCTTTAGTGCATGCCTTAAGTACAAATTAATAATTTTAAGAGTTATAGTATTTAAAGAAATGCCAGTATCTAAAGAAAGCTGTTAGTGCTCACTTTCTTGTCATATAAACTAATTAAAGCAGATAGTATTGTATTACACACGGGCAGTGGAATAGTGTCAGACTGACAACAGGTCTAAAGATGTTGCGTGTGAATGCAGGGTTAGTGTTTTACTCTGGCAAGTGGTTGATGTGATAGGCTGATGCTTTTGAATGTAATGACGGAGAGAAAGAGAAAAGATCAACAAGACTTTTCTCAGGTCAGTGCTCACTATGGAAACGAGCTGAACAGAAATGAGCCGATCTGCCTCATGAAATATGACAGCCAGCTGTAGCGTGCTGATGTTGTCACTTCCTGAATATACTGTGTCCCACAATAACAAGAGGCATAAGTCAATGTTATAGAGGCTGACAGGGAGTGTGTGTGTGTGTGTGTGTGTGTGTGTGCATACGTTCTCCTCATGCTTCCTTGTATAGAATCTGCCACAATGTGAGTGTGTTTAAGTGTGTGTCTAAGCAGAGTTGGATGAAGTAAGGAAGTAAAAGGGGTACACATTGTAGAAAAACTGGATATAACTCAAAGTTATACTTTGCATTTAAAATCTTGTTTAAGTTACCTATGAGCTACTACCAAAAGTACAAATAAATGATTACGCACAGCGGCCACTTTCAGCATAATGTAATTGATTGGACTCGAAGTATTGATTATTTTTTGTTGTGATAATTTTGCAGCTGGTAAAGAAGTAGCTTTTTACAAAGGGGTCAATAAAGTATATGATCATTTATAGGAACATAATGATACTTTGATTTTTCTTTTTTAAATTATTGTAATATAATATCTGTAGTTAAATAAAAAGGACAACATCCCCCTTTGAATAGCAGGGGGGTAGTATAAAGCAGCAGGAAATGGAAAATCTTAAGTTAAGTAAAAATTGTACATTACTTGAGTAAATGCACTTAGTTACTGTCCGTCACTGTGTGTAAGCATGCTTTAGTCTGTCTTTGTGCTCAACATGCTTACTTTTATAGAATCTGCCACAATGTGTGTGTGTGTTTGATCATGCTTAAGCTTTTGTGTGTGTGTGATATACACTTACTATTCTTTGCTGCCGCTGCCTTTTCCTCAGCCTGATGAACTCCTTGTGTTGCCTTGACACAAAGTTAACTGCTGCGTACTCCAGAAGGGCAGCAAACACAAACAGGAGGCACACCGCCATCCAAATATCAATGGCCTTCACATAGGACACCTGGGGAACACACAAGGTCACACAGTCATCAACAGCCAATCAATGAGGCTATAACGGATAATCCATGGCTTCTTCACAATCTACCCATTCCTCAGCTTAGGCACGTAATGACATACATCTTTGGGGAGGGTCTATATGTGTAATGAGTCTGTGGGATGGGGGCAGTTGACACATAGCCATGAGACAGGTCACAGCTCGAGACTTGAGGGGAGCCCCGTCCGGTCATGAGAGTTGAGATGTCACAGCCAATCAGCAATGCCCACTGGGCAACGTATTGTGTGGAAACTTCACACAATTGAGCAGCAGTTTTCTCACTTACAGTGAAAGTGGAGAGGAAAGCCCCGGCCTAATGACAAATCAGAAGGGATAAACTCCGGGAACATCTCAGCTGTGTTTTAATCAATACTTCCACTACATCTAAATGTCATACTTGAACTGTCACAAAAGATATATATTTAAAATATATATACATTTGATTTTTGTTCAGAAGTCATCACTTTGGGTATTTATGCAATATATAAAATAATGGAAAGTACAATTATTTATATTGAACTGTTTTATTTAATAATAATAATCTCGTTGTTTTTTTATATTTAATTGAAGCCCTTTCTTCTATTGTTACACTTAAAAAACACATTTTATTTTTCACATTTTAGGCAGTTTTGGTAATCACTATTACATACCAACGTTTGGCATAAGAGTTTAATTTTTAGGAATTTATTGTCCAGTTTTAAAAATTAATTTGAAAAGTAATCAAATGAAATAACTTGCATTAATGCAATTATTTAAATTGTTACATTGCTTACATTTAAACAGGATAACTTGTGATCTGAAACCTATTATAACCTTTCTAACGCTGTTGGTAATGTAGACAAGCAGGAAGTGCTGCTGCTATGCTTTCTGCTCTGATATTGAATGTGAGTTCAACTGATGGCCAGTCCTCGATCATCAAGAAATCTATTGTTGTTATTCATTTTTAGCCAATCAGGGAAAAGTGTGCACCTCCCTGCTGATCTAATATAGCCTGTCTTTCCCCTGACCTTCTCCCCGGGGATCTGGGAGTCCTTCACGTCGTTCACGTACCAGCGTCCTCAGCCCACCTGGCACTTGTTTATCTGATCCCTCATAAATCTCTTGCCTTGTCCAAAATTAGAAATTGCCTCGTGCACAGTCAGCATTTCATGACTTTACGCGCTCTCATAGCAGATCCTCTTTTTCCAAAGCTCCTTCCAAATGCCTAATTTACCAAACTCATGTAGATGCAACCAGTTTACCATTCGCAATCCTCAGTAATCCATTGTCTGTCTGTCACTTGTTTCATGGAGGATTTGGATCGGGCTTGTCAGGAATTACCCGTAGTAAATGGTGACGTCATTTCTAAATCAAGTATCACTTCTTGGGGGATGTTTTTAGCGGTGAGCAAGAAATGCCTTGAATATCACAACATCATCTTTTAAAACTGTGTAATTAATTAAAATAAAACTATATTCACAGCTGCAACGCTAATTCATACCCATCATGGGGCACCTTGGTACTTCCTGTCCAGTTTGCAGCAATGTCCCCTACTGTATTAGTAACAAACCATCATATATCTTCAGACTCACCTTGGGCAGAGAGGCTCTCGAACCGGAGCTCTGCGTGGTCATCGTCAGTACGGTGGTGATGCCCAGACCCACTCGAGCGGGTGCAGCGTCCATGTTTATCCAGAAAGACACCCATGAAAGGATGACGATGAGGAGGGAGGGGATGTACATCTGGATCAAGTAGTAGCCCATTTGACGCTCCAGGTGGAACTTCACCTCAATGCAGGTGAATTTACCTGAAGATACATGACATTGTACATTCAACTGTTTAAAGAGAAGTTGTGTATTACTCTGTTCATCCATTTCTCGTTACAATTCACACTTGAAAGGATAAAGGCACTTGCAAATGAAAAAACAATGTAGATGCATAATTAAGATATTGAATAAAGATACGTTTTGGTTAAAGAGGACATGTGTTGTTCATTTCCATGTTCAATATTTGATTTTGTGATTCTATGATAACATGTTTTTGGCAAGAACATGCTATAACGTTCAAAAAACACATTACTCTTCTCATTTGATCAGTCTTTATATACATATACGGTTTAAACCGCTCTGTTTTGGCACCTGTCTCTTTAACCCACTATCCTCCTGTAAAAACGCATTCTGCTCTGATTAGCTTGTGAGAAAATCCTGGCGAACCTTTGTGTAATAGTTCTAAAGCTCTGGATATACTCATAAGGGGCGGTATATCCTGCATGTGACATATAGGAAGAGGAGCCAAATCTGAATGGCTTGTTGAATCTATTTTGGACTGAGGCAGCCCACATGTTCTTATTTAACAGAAAGCACTGAAAAGCAAATGTCCCCTTTTTTTTAACCCGACAGCAAGAAACAGTTAAATCACAATAAGAACAAAGAGTTTACAGTGTTCAAGTTTTTGTAGTTGATCAATCTATATTGCATACCCAACTTCTTCAACATGCCTCAGCATACAAAATAAGCCCCAGCACTTCATTTCAATTTGTGTTTCCAGCTTAGTTTCTCAACACTGTATACGGAGTGTATTATATACCTGTGTTGTAGGACTTAGTGCAGTAGCCCAAATCCATCTCCTCTTTTAGCACAAACTGGGGGAGGGTGAGATCGTCAGCCACCTGAACGGGGTTTTCAGACAGCCACTCAAAGATTAAGTCATTCATGGTGTAACCAACTGTGAAAAGAGTACAGAGGAGATGGAGAAGTTATTTCAACGAGGGAAAAATAGTAAGACATTTCGTTTTTCTTTCACTAAAGCTCAGATATACATTTGATATGGTATGAATTCTCCTTGTGTTCTTATTTCCATGGATATTGCACATTAAAGACCCATTCTGGCATACCTTGGTGATACATCTTTCAACATTACATCGAAGAGGAGAGAATGAGATGCTCTTCATTATTTAGACAGTCTCTTATATACCAGATTTTTGGACATGACACATCTTTATATTACGGCCTAAATGTTACAGCTCAGATTCCAATAGCAGCTGCAGGTCATCAATCTCAACATTGTATTGAGATTTCAGCAACGGTTCTACAGTACAAGTACACATTCAAATTAAGCTTTATATGTGTTTGCTGACCATGAACAGGAAATGCATCTCACACAACGAATAACATTTCATATTGCTGTATTGTCAGCATCGGACAATTTATGTTTTGTCCTGTATATTTCAAGGTATTGCACAGTACCAAGTGCACTACTGCATTTGCTGGTAAATATTCTTGCTCCTCATCGTCTTCTTCCTTTTACAAAATCACACTTTTCACCACACCACAACTAGCACAACCCTGCCATTGGCTAATGAGACCCAGAGAGAAAGACAGAATGAACTTTTGAAGATTGTGGTGATATAATGTCGCTTTTGCCCATCTGTCCAGCTACCAGCTAGCCTCTGCCATCACGTTTGTCACAGTAAAGGTCACCCAGCACAGATCCAGTCATGTTGTTGTGGTTGCTTGAAGGTTACAGAGTAAAGGGGGACACGAGGAGCATATCTGCTTGTGACAGTGATGTTGTATACTGAGCTGATGAGTGCATGTTGAACTGGTGATGTTCAAACTGGAAATATAATGGCATTTAATGTTTTTATTTTTGCAAGTTGAATACACAGTTTAGTAAACCGCTCAGAATAAGACGATAATTATTTAGCTTCCACACACGGTTGCTTTTCTCCAGGGTTGCTCTCCTCCTTCTCACAGCTACCTTATTATTATTATAAAAAATGCATGCCACATGCAACAACAACGCAGCATTTCTTGTTCATCTGAATAATACCGATGTCCACTGGGACCCTTAGGGCTGTGAAACCAAGGCATCAATTATTCAAGATGTTATACTCCATCCTGCCAACACGCCTGGAAAAACCACACTTATCACAGGTTCACTGTCATTTACACATTCTGCACAATTAGAGAAGTAAATAACCCTGCTTTTCTAAGATGATGAAAAGCTATTTTGTTGGCTTCCGGCTACAGCTAAGAGGCGGCAAATTGAATTGGCATTTTAGGTTCAATACAATGAAAGTCATGAGGTATAATGTCTGGAATATCTCAGCAGGGCAGACTAATGACTGTTAGTAACATGCCATTTTTATTTTCATGGTAAAAAGCTGTTCACCTAATGAAAGCCACTGCAGTCACGGTGATGCTTCACATAGCACGGTTTGCTTTTTACTTATGGTGTAAGTTACAAAGTGTATTTATGCTTATTGGACGCTAATGGCTCAGGGCAAAGCGAAGTGGTAAAGGCTGCATATATGAGCCTTTGATGTGTCCTATAAATAGACTCAACAATACGATTCTGCCTTATTCTCTCCTTATAAGCCCGTGGCATCAAAGGCCAGAAAAGAAGATTGGCCTTGGCTCTCTTAAACCCCAAAGATGACTCTCCTCTTTCCATTTTTTTTTTCAATCACCCGCCTCTCTCGCGCTTTCTCATTTTTCCACAGCTCCAGTTGTGGCAGTAAAACCTATAATGTCGTCTTAACACTGAGCTCTAGCCAAGGTGATCACACCCTTGGGTGGTGTACCGGCGCTTGTCAACACAAGGCCAAGCGTCCTCACCAAGCCTTTAATCAGGAATGATTACGCCTCTTTTAATGGCAGTGTGATGTGATACACCCAGCACATGCACACACACGGCGGCTCCAGCACACATTTGTCACAAATTGTCTCCCTTACTTTCCTAAAGGGTAAAATGTATTTATATTTTAGTTTTTGGCTGACGTACGTTTTGCGTTACATTTATTTGATTTTGTATCAGTTTGTCCCTGTGTTAATTTGCAGAAATAAATCATGCTGCCTCCTGCACAAAGAGGGGCTAACTAGTTCCTTACAAACCAATAACTCTTGTTCCTCGTTGAATCAGATAAGGACCTAGGTGGAGATACCAGTATTCAGCTTGACTTATTTATTTGTGAGATGCTTCTGAAAAGGTGCAGTGACTTCATGGTACGAGTGCTCCTTCTGTTTCCTCCTTTTTGCTACAAGTTCTTTTGTCCCTATGACTGGAATGTAGGTCACCTCTAGTCACAGCGGCTGGGTCACATATAATAAAAGGGACACAAAATTGAAGTTTTATTATTTATATCCTGGAAATTGGTTTCATGAGGGCAGATGCTATCTCTGCTAAAGGCAAGGGAAGACTGAAAGGGAAGATAATTATTCTTCCCCCACATTTTATCACTGTAATAACATTTTATAAGGTTTCAAGTGCCTTTTTGTAAATTTCTTCAACAGCTGAGTTTTAATAAATGTGCTGTAAATATGAACAAGAATGGTAAACAGAGGAATTTTTTTTTTAAAGCCACCTATTTTTTGCAACATGTGTCAAACGTTGCACTCTCTGCAGTTTACAACGAAAACAATGAGAAATATGTTTTATGTTCAGAGTGCCATTGAAGAGCGACCCAGCTGCATATAATATGGGAATTTTGTGTACGTGAAAAATGTCCAGATGTATACTTGATAATCAAGAGCTGCTAAGAGTCGTGAAATCGCCCCAAAATGCACTGCAACTCTTCAAAAGCCTGCAAGGATGACTGTTGGATAAAATGAGGGCGAATGTTTTTAAGATACAGTAAAAATGTATTTAATCATTTTAATTTGCAATAAAACAAAGGAATTAATACATTTAGTTGAAGAGGTTCTGTTGATTTACATTTTGGGTAAACAATTTTCATTCAACGGTCGCTTGGGCTGTCAAGATCAATACAGTCATGTGATGCAGAGACTCAACATCATTGTTCATTTAGTAGGCCGTACGCAGAACATACTGTACAGTACGTTTATATTAATTTCAGTTGCTCAAAGTTTAAAGCTGACTTCTGACAAAATGTGAACCTCTCAACATTATGTTTTACCTTTAAACTTAAAATAAGAGAAAAGCCTGTGTTTGCTGTGGACTGCCAACAACAACACTCTGATAGATAAGCGTCTAGTGCTTTTACATGGTGGGGGAAACTCTCAACAATTGATGTGCTCATCTCGCAATGTAATGTAGTGTGAAATACACCTTGGTGTTAGAAGTCATGCTGCGTTATGTAGGAAATAAACTAGTTAGCCAGACATCTTTGCATCTTAGATTGCTGCAGATAAACCTGCAAAGTTTAATCGATTCACTATTTATTCTGAATTTTTGTTTTTTGAGAACAAATTAGATGTAATAATAAGATAACAGGGAACCTTCACATGGACATTTATATTCATGATACAGTTCCCATCTCTTGAAATATAGCAAGATGGCTGGGAAAAGGTAAAACTCAGGAAGAAGGTGGAAAACAAAAAGGTGTCTGAGACGAGAGGAAGAGGAAATAAAGAAGAAAACTCACAGCTTTCAAGCTGCATTGTACAGGTCTGAATGTCCATTGGGAAATTCTTCAAGTCCATAGGGCAGGACAGGACAAGAGTCAGTCTGAGATAGAAAAAACAGATTGGAAGAGAAAAGAGGAGCAAACGGGGATGTCAAAAGGCAGGAAAAGGAAAAGACACAAGGTAAAAAGATGGGTTAACATATTACAGTGAAGTAAATCAGTGCCACGCTGTTTTTGTTTTTAAAATAGGAGTAATGCGTTTGTGTATAATTCAAAAAGAGTAGAATGGGAAACATATTGAGTTGCTCTACCATTTGATTCCTGGCAGCACCAAAGTAATGGCAAAGTAATTGGCGTAGGCATCCCTACATTTATATGTTGTGGTGTTGATGCATTAAGCCTTCAAAAAATCCTCAGAGAACAGAGAGTGGGATCTATTTAGGAGTCTGTTCGGGGGGGAAACTGTGTAATTACCTGCTGTAATGCATCGCCCAGAGGCGAGACAAGAGCTGCGAGCAGTATACACAAAGGCACCCATTTGCTACTGTGTTATGATGACACAATATCCTTCACCAGCTCAAGAACAAACTACAAATACCCAAGTGATTCATTATCCTAGCACTGGATTAATTGTGTCATGGATTTAATCCACACAAAGATGTTTGATCCACAATTACCAAACATAGTTGGTAACCGAATCTAGAGCATGCAGTAAATCAGTGGAATGAGGTTCTTATTATCTGTGTTTGCAACAGGATTCATGTATTATGTCTTGGTCCCAAAGCAAGAGAGATATAATAAGTTCTGTTAACTCAAAATAAAATAATATATAAAATATTAGCTTTGAAAATTATCAGAAATCTTATTTTTTGTTGTTATCAACATAACAACCCCTTTAGACCCGGAAGGAAATGATTATAATTATTATTGTTCTTTAAATCATTTCGTAGAGTAATGTAGTTAAGAGTTATTGGGAAGTTGGAATAATATTGGCTGATTGTATAATGTTATTTATTCATGTTGGACAATCAATATCAGGTCAAACTTTTTTCATAATATGGTAATATTAAGATTTGGCATGATTTAGTAATACTAAATACATTTTTATTTTTACCACATTCTCATCTCATTGAATATGGAAAACAATGTTAACACATTAAAAAAAATCTGCTCTTCTGCCTCTCTTTCCTCTGTTCTCCTGACAGCTCAATGTCGAACTCTCCTTCAATAATCTTTTTATCCAAATATTTACGGCCCCTGGTCCAAGGAAAGAAACATTTGGAGAGTGTCAGGAGGATTAAAAAAACAAAACAAGAAAAGCACTCACAAGGGGGCTTCCATAGAGGTGTTAAATTGCTGATCTTATCAACAAAATTATCAGTCTAGACATAAAACAATAGGTTACACTTGATTTCATCCTTGAAAAGTGCAAATACTAAGGATGCTCAACCAATTTGTATGTCCTAGTGTTGGTTTGGTTACATTTCCAATATTAATTGGTTTAAAGTTGCAATATTATAATTATTGTGACATACAAGCAGGAACTACAAAGGTGAGATTTCCTCCCACAGTATGTTATGGTTTCTATAAGCCAATTGTAAAAAATGAGAGTCATTTAACAAACAGACTTTGAGGTCACACACTAGCCACTTCACATTTCCATCTCCTGTATCCATGCCTTCACCCGTTCAGCATTTCGTTGACCTGCGGAAGGTGCAGTGGGGCTTCTGTGATTGGCAATTCAATTGTTGAAATAATTCTGGTCGCGTACGAGTGGGATTTGCACTACTTTCCTCGTTTTATTAGACAGAAATTATCCAAAAAAGAGCCCTCGAAAATAACACAAACCGATTTTATTCCTACTTTAGTCACTAGTTTCATGTCTTATACATTAAAATGCAGACATATTTAAAAGCTTAGCAATATTTGTAATAGTGGCTTCAAAGCAGGTTTACACAAATGTTAATTGAACATTTCCCCCGGAGCCTTTGAGTAAAACAATCATATTTATACCTAAGCAGTTAGATGAATGATGGATATGCAGTTTTTGACACTTCATACAGCAGCTACATCTTATCTTTAGTTACCTAATGCTGTACAGAACGCTGCCATCTTGGAAAATCCGTAGCAGCTTGTTATCAGTAGTGACCTCATGGAAATTGGCTCCTTTCTCGTTTGCAAAGAATAAATCAGGTTTCCAGATAGAGTCCAACATGGATGGATCCAGATCCAGGGAGTCGTCTGGGTATTCGCTGTACGCCAGACGAGGGTCGTTCCAATTTTGCCGTAGAAATACATTAAGCCTGTAATCCTGTGGAAGAACGTATACCATCAGTGATGTTGCAGTACACACAGACAGCTTAGAAGTGGATCTTTCTGTACATTTCCAATGTTCTGTTACTGCTCAAGATTGAAGTCCTTTCTATCTGAGCATACATTTAAGATGACTGAAGCTGTTATACTCAAAGATAAAACCATGATGGAACTTTGAAAATCCCCCTTACTACGATGGAATATCACCTTTAAGTCTAAATATACAAAAAATGTGAATTGATATAATTCATACAATACAGAAATACACTCTGACATTGCAGCACCATGATAAGGTATGCTGTGCACAATGAAAAGTTATTGTAGGAAGATTTGAAACAAACTAATGTTTTTCAAGATTTTTTATTTTCGTTTCTAATACAGTGAGGATGTACTTCAAAACGCAGATACAAAAATGTTTACATATCTCCCGAGAACATTGACTGGTGTAAGCACTAGAGTTATGGCAGATGATTCATATTTATAGTGTAACCCTCAGTGGTTCAGAATAATAAAGGCATTACTCTCTTTGAAAAGCCCACGCATGAACATATTCATAACTGATTGAATGACGGTGTACTGTTTGTTGGAGCATTGCATCCACGAGCTGCTGGTGAGCAGAGGGTTGGCAATGCAAGCAATGTGAGGGACGAGTGCAGAACACAATCAGCCCTGCCCGCAGCCAGCATACATGAGTAATTAAATTAGAATTCTAATCTTTGCAATTAATTCAGAATTCATCTTTGGGCTTTGCACATCGTTTCCTCTCTTGCTCGTTCACTTCATTGCTCAGAATAAAAAGCATGCTTCACCAGCGCGTGCATTGACATCATTAGAGTTGTCGTTCTGTGGGCTGTCCTGCTGGAGGTCTGACCCTCTGGGCCTCCCTCAGACGCCCTTAAACAGTTCTCTACTGTATTGTGCTGACCCAGCAGCCATAACGCTGTAAACGCAGACTGGAGGACAGCCTTTTTCTCCCTGAACCCCTCGTCCTCTCTCCCATACCCCCTTTCATCCATTTGATCAATTTTTCATTTTAATTGCGGAGTAGACAGTTCATTATCTGCATGTCAGTGACCCATTGGTCTCTGAAGGTTGCACTGTTATGCTCCAGGAAACACAGATATGAGAGAATGGCTTCAGCACTGAGTGGATTAGCAAAGAGGTTGGAAAGAAAGAGGAGGTGCTAAATACAGTTAAATAAGTACAAACCATTATCCCTTCTTTTAGAAGAAAACACGTTTGTCCATCTAACATATTTTAAGCATTTGAAATCTCTATGGTTTTCTTACCATTGTAGTTTCTGTGATGGACCCAAAGCTGTTGATGAAGATATTACAGGTGACATTCACAGCTGGGCCTGGGGAAACAAAGAACAAGACTGAATGTATACAAGTTTTCCATCAGAGGGGATTCATGAGATTATAAAATGACCTTTTATATTTTACATCTCCTTTTTGCTTCAGTGTTATTTTCATCCTAAGCAGTCATTTTGGCTGAACATGTTGCCGTTGAAGAGCCTGTTCATCAAAGGCACCACTTTGTTCAAGCATTTTTTGAAAGGTAATTACATCCAAAATAAATCTTTGACATTAACTGAAACCAAAATTTCAAGAAGATGATTCATTCTTAAACGACAAGATAACTTTTGGATTTGTTCAAATTAAGGTTGTAGAGATCCATCTTCCCGCATTCTGATAAAATCATTAGTTTACAATACTGACATTACGTTATTGAAATAAAATGATTATGCTACTCATTTACCAGATTTGACCAAAACAATGAACTTTTCCCTACTAAAGTGCTCTCATGGCCAGAACACAGATTTTCCTTCTGTGAGGTCCTCCTTCCCAGTAGGGCACTTAGGGAGAGATGTTAGTATAATATGCTGCGTGAGGTAGAAGGGACAGGTGCGTGCTGGAGCTCTGAGACGATGGGAAGTCAGTTTTTGTCGTTTGGCTCATTGGTTTTGCCTGCTCATCAACAGTCAGCAGTTGGAGCAGCACCTGTGACAGCTCATGCAGGCGATGAAGATACTTTGTTATCCTTGGTGCACAATTGCTTTTAAAATGTTCAATTGTCAAAAATCATATCGCTCCTTGGTCGTAAGTTCAGCTGAAATCGCATTTAATCATGATTCTTTTTATCAATAAATCAAGTCAAATTTTGTTTTGGATATATTGTTTTCATCATGTTTAATGTGCAACAACTAATAAGCTATCCAAGCTTCAACCTATGCAAAGCAAAACTAAGAAGCACCATCAGGAAACTGAAATATAGTTTTTAATTCCCTTCTGGTTTGTAATTTTTCTAAAAAAGACACAGGCAGTTCAGTTGATTTTATCCCAATGTCAGACTTTAAAATCCCCTAACACTTGTGCTAGTACAAAAAAGTAGCAATTCCTTTACTGGTTTAAAAAACATTACCAGTAAACATGCTTCAGGCAGCAATTATATTTCCTTCAGAACATAATTGGGAGACAGGGTTGCAGGGTGCTTGTGCTGCGTAGTATAATATATTATGTCTCTTAATTAAGCCAACATCAAACAACAAAGTATCTAATTAACAGTTTGCGGTGACGGCCAGCAGTCAGGTTGAAAAGTTCTGTGTAAAATCCAAACATGCTGAAAATGTGGACAAGCTGATGCAATATTTATGTCCTGGAAAGCTAGAAATCTTAGAAAAATAAAAACCTTTCTGACAAAAAAGTATACAGCACATACACAGGAGAATGGTCAGATGTTGAGATTTTGAAGCCCAGATCCACTGGCCTTTTTTTCTTCTAGTGCTTGTGGTGCTATGGATTTGATTTTCCTCAGGGCTACTGTGAGGGCATGTTCTTTACCTTTGAAGTTGGGTCTGATGCGGGCATCATATCCTGATGTTCTCCCCATGAGCTTGTCCAGGAAGTCAGAAGGCGACAGCTGTGGTCCTGCCCTGCTGGGGGGCTTTATCTCCTCCTTACAGGAGCTCAGTCTGACCCAGGGAGGGAGAGAGAGTGAGAAAAATAAGAAGACAAAGAAAAGGGAGAAGATTTGAGAAACAGCAGTGGGTTGTGCATATATATGAGAGGTACCAGTGGGGGGGGGGGGGGGGGGGTGGTAGAAAAACTATGAGAATCCAACAGACTGAGGAGCCAACAGCAATAACCAAGTCAGTCATCAGCAAAAAATACCCAACGGTGGGTGAGGGAATGAGTCTGAAAAATGAGGATGGATGGCTTGCCTCGGCTGGCAACAAAAATATTACCTATTTCACATCATGTCTGACACTTATTGGTTGTTAGGCCCTAACTCCAGAGAAGCAAAAGAGAAGCAGAGGTAAACTTGTCTGTCTCCTGTGCTTCCCACGGCTCGTGGCTTAGCTGGCGTAAGGCCTGACAGATTGATGACTCAATTGTAATGCTCTGAATGTCACACCGGAGGGAGGAAGGAGTTGATACAAGCTCCAGTGAGGCTCAGGAGCCACTGCAAGGGATAATCAACAGGCTGCAGTGAAGGTAAAGAGGGGAAGTGAGACAGAAGGAAGACTGGGGCAACGAGAAAAATGTTCTATAAGGTTTATAATGAATGTGATTCCTCACCAGCCCCTGCTGTAGCACAGCTGATTGCACCACATGCTTTTGATACAATTGTTAACAGTTCACGATCTGTCATGATCTGTAGCTCCCCAGTACAGATGGTTGGTTCAGTCCCCTCTGAGGCACAGATTTGCTGGTGCCCTGTGCTTTTACAGTACGAGTGTGTGGCCACTGATCCACCAAATTCTACAGCCTCGGGGACTTTAAGGAGGGTATTTTTGGGACGTCAAGCAGCAGCTTTTATTTAACAACATTTCACTTATTCATAACTTACAATTTCAACGTTTATAGTGATGTTGAGCCTGCTGCACAGCTGACATCAACCAGCTTAATAATATTACATGGGATTTTTATAGCGCTTTTCCTAATGCTCAAAGATGTTTTATATAAAATCAGTGTGATACCTGAGTATGATAAGCATGTACTGTACCATGTTTACGTACTATACAAATAAAATGTAACTGCCATACATCCCAAAAGTTATCATCGCTGAAGGCACATCTACTCTATGGCCAACAAATAAAAAAAGCATCCAGCACTTTGTTGATTTTCCCAGAGGAGCAGAGCACATATCTGGTCCTTTCTAACATTATAAAGCTCAACTCTCATCGGTCCCCTGACTCCACTCCACAGCTTCCAGCCAAAGTCCACTAGTTGTACAGTGTATTGGTCCTCCTTTCATGCCCCTCTCTCTCTTGCACTCACACAGTAACACACTCAAACAGGTACACAGGGAGATGGATTGATGCTCAGGCTCTTACGCTCTCAGTAAGCCATTGATAACAAACTGGCTGTCTTGAGGTTAGGTTTTTTTGACGGATCAACACAAAACAATAAAACATCTTGTTTGGTCTCAAGTGTGATTTTCTCTGACATGCAGTCACAAGCTCTCAGGGAAAAATGATTGTGACCATAAACTGTGTAGTTTTGAAGATATATTAATAGAAAAGAACAGGTCTGTAGCACAACAAAGATTCAAGCAAAGATTTGCGAACGCATCAGCACAGCCTGCTGATGACTGAGCTGCATTATGACATTTATGGTGTCAAAATCATAAAGGGAGTTCACTTTAGTCAAATCATCATTCTTACAAATGCATGCATAGCAAGTCTATCCCATAAGGCAAGGTTCATATCTATTATGTACTACATTCATGAGTCAGTGCTTGAAGTAAAAACTATTAATCAAAGCATGCACTGCCGGTGAAATGCAGCCTTGGTCTGTGGAGCCGTCTGTATGAGTAATTCCTTGTTGATGCAAATTCACAGTGATGAAACAACAGTATGATATTCCTCAGCTGTAGAAATACAAAACCTATGCGCTCTTGATACTGATTCAGTATCAACACAAGCATATGGGATGCTCATCCACTTGAGCCTTAGGTACAGTTTCACTCTCCAAAGGCTCTTACTTTGAGGTTGAGGGCTTTTGTGTTATGAAAACAAGTTTTTATCAGGACCCACCAAACCATATGAATGGACTCATATCAGTGACAGGCCTTTTATTAAAATACTTTCAACCACACCATGCTTCATGGTAACACATTGCGAACACAAGCATATAGAATGCATTTACATGATCAGATATGGTCCTAACATGTAATACATTTCCATTGAGGCCTTCTTTTATTGTTTCGAAGTCACAACTGTTCTTGGGTCCAATGACAACATTCTTTACCTTTGAAGCGTTTTTTTTTGTTAAATAATGAACAAAACGTATATGTTTAATTTCTTAAACATGTGGAAAAAAAGACACATTTAGGAACATTTTTGCAAAATTATCCCATTTATCGTTGGGATGGTTCCAGAAGTATCTGAAATATTTTCTTTCTCATTTTCTGAACTTAAAGAACAACAACAAATCATGCAGATGCCATTCAGAGTGTGATCATAGTTTCTGTGAACTCAGCTCTACAGCTGAACTATTCACCCTGCATTGTGGGAGGGGCTGTGGACTTCTGCTTTCCCTCAGGCCTTACATCACCTCTCGATCAGTCGCCATGCATTTTTAATTGGACTCCTCACTATTGTGTGAGGTGTCATCAATGCTTCAACGTCAGCTATCTTATAACTCTGAATATGTGAAAGAAGAAACCACCTCAATCAAAATACTTATTACCTCAAGATTTACGTACCAACTCAACTGTTCGAAATAAAACAGAGGTTGTTCTGCTTTTTTGGTAGACAAAATACTATGGATCTTATCCAAATGTATTTTTATGTTAGGTCTTTTGAGGTTAGTATTCTGTATAACCGTCATTTTGAAATTCATATCTTGAGTTTCTAGTGACTTTAAAACTACAAGTGTAACTGCAAGTTGTTCCTCAACCCTTCAAAGCTAAAGTATGTGGTTCTTTGTCTGAGTGATTCAATTATTAAGATGCTCTTTGCTGACATTTAATGAGCCTGACCTTTTACTTCCCCCTACTTCCCTTTTCATTTTAGCATTTTGTGCCAGACTGCTGTCGAGAATACGGATCAAGCCTTCCTTTCTTTCATCCCACTATGGAGCACGTTTTGGCTGTCACTTTTGTTAATGAGTAACTTTATTTGGCTTTGACAGCAAAGATGAGTCAATGCTGAAATACGATTGCATACTGTACACACAGTTACAAATGCTAGAAAAACGGAGATGGTTATGTATGTGTTTAATTCAAACAGCTGTTCTGAAATGATTTAGTCTACTATGAAATGTCAGGATGGCGGCTAAAACTACTGTAGTGTTTTCTCCTTCTTAGGACAGGCCTAAATAGACATTAAACAAAATTGTTTTAATCTTGGCACACTTTGCGGGTGTGATCAGGCACATTTCTATTCTGGACGCAGTTTGTATGGCAGTTGTTCGTCATCCTGTGCTCACATACACTAAAACATGTGCACTCTACAGCTATGAGAGTGAAACACTGTTATGACACACCTGTCAGGACTCTGCTGTCAGCAAATCAACCACGGGAAGCCACTGTATGAGCAACTCCTCTGAAAAGCTACCCTGCATTTGATTACCGTTCCACCCCACCTGGCTTTAGGCAAACATTTCAGTCAGCCATTTATTTTAATCAAAGTATGTGCACACATGACCAATGGTTCAGGCAAACAGCGTGTTGGCAATTTTGGCAAACATGGATGCATGACCATGGTTGCTTCATTTTTAAAAATGTCTCCTCACAGAAAACAATCTCCTACATCAACAGCCAGTTTTGGTCCAAAGCCATTGTGAGAAATATCGTTTATAATTATAAGGTGTTAATTAAGCATGAGCAATTTGGAAATATAATTGCGATTATTTTTCCTGATATTGCAATTGTGAAATCATTCATGAATTTATCATTTCTGCGTTATTCACATTTTCATTGAAAACATATTAAAATCTTCTTATTTTTAAGAGGATATTTAATGAAGATTTCTTAATTCTGATGAACATTATTTAAAAATGAATCTCTGCAGCACCTTATTACTTAATTCATAGTGGTATTTTGACACTAATTTAGCCTTTAAGAAGTTTGAAACCTCCTTGAATTAAAATTATACACTGCTCCATATGTTGCAAATTCGACACAATTACTTTTTACAATGTTAATCGATAATAGTTGGCTAGAGAGAACTAATCAGGGGCTGATAGACACTACAGCATATTATATTCAGCCCAAACCTTTAGTGCCAGACAAGAACAACACATTTCTGGCCAGCAACATAAATAAAACACACATTTCTGTGATTGTTTTGAGTGGCGGTATTGGTTTTAAACTATGGGTTGTTTGTAGAATCGTCCAATATAAAGATGCTTCCTGCAGTTATTGGCCTGTTGCAGCTTGTTTGAGATGCATGTTCAGATCCAGTTATGACATAAAGATGCAAAAAGGGTAAATGGATCATTTTACCAATTTATCATTAATAAAATCCTGCTAATAAGCTCAGGCAAAGAATGAGAAGCAGCATAACTGCTACCCATTTCCAGCGTACTGCATCATTTAGTTACAGGGAATATATAACCATACACAGTTAAAGAAAGGAAGCTGGAGCTGTATACATTACACACGGCTCAAATGTATGAGCACATACATGGACTGGGTTGAGTGGGTGGGGAGGCGGGGTCAGTGAGACACCATCATTTATTTGAATCTACAAAATTCACTGCTTCCTTTTTCAATCATCTCACAACATAAAGCCATGGTACGGTGCTTGCTTTTTTTAGATGAAGATTCAAGACTTGTTTTTAGTTAGAAAAAACAATAAGCATTTTGTCTGTTGGTTATTATCTCGTTCTGTTTAACCGCATCGAGCCTCTGATTGCGATCAAACCAATGAAAATGATCTCTAATTAGATGGGATTGGATTTTGCCCATGGAGTGAAACAATATGATTTTTAATTGCTTTTTTCATTCAAAAGCTGGTGATCAGAAAAGCACATCATATCACAGTATGGCTGTTCTGTGGTTTTCTACAAGGAATCCCTCAGGGATATGAGGCCCATTAGACATCCATGCATGAACCTACTAACTTTTTATTTTCATTAGCATAATGGGAAACAGAACAAAACTGCTCTTGCCGCCTGTTGAAACACATTTCCGTAATTTCCTACTTCTCCAATTGCCCTTGACATCCACTTGAGCCTTAGGTACAGTTTCACTCTCCAAAGGCTCTTACTTTGAGGTTGAGGGCTTTTGTGTTATGAACACACGTTTTTATCAGGACCCACCAAACCATATGAATGGACTCATATCAGTGACAGGCCTTTTATTAAAATACATTCAACCACACCATGCTTCATGGTAACACATTGACATGTCATTTTTCTGTCTTCAAATGATCCATGCTACCCTTCTTCACATCTGATTGCCTATGGCTACTTTTCTTCCCTTTTTGATCAATAGGCTCATTGGGGAATGGGATTTGAAGCACATTGCAATTCACAATTAGACACTTTTATCCAAAGCGACTTACATACTCAATACTGTGGGCAAATCCCCACAGGAGTAATTTGGGGTGAAGTGTCTCAGGGACACAACGACATGCTGACTGCAGAGGGGTTTGAACCTGTGCTCCCCTGATCCCAACACCGACGCACTAGTCCACTACGCCTCCTTGCACATCTATCTTCAATGACATGACCACTGCCACTCCTGCACAGTGACACCTCCACGCATGGAAACATATAAACAGAGCTTCCTACAGTAGAAACCTTCTCAAGGAGCTTGGAAAGCATCAAATAGAGTAATCACATCTGGATTTTGATAGAGTAACGGATCACAAGTTGAGGCTGAATGGGAATGAGGATGAAAACATACTTAAACCCAAAGGGATGCAGTGAGAAGGTGAAACGTTTAGAGAAATTAAATAAGGAATCACTTAATGTATGTCAAGAAAAAGTCAGAGTTCAGTAGGACCGAGGTGAAACTACGTGCAGATGAATTATTCAGTACAGAGGTCTACTTTCCAAGGCAGATTCCTCTAAATTGTTTCATGGTTTATGATGTCATGGGAGAAGCCTACAGGGCATACATGCATATTCAATCTACGGTAGATAAAATATTAGATGGATGCATTTGAAATGACTCTTGAATTTCAAACATATTTGCATATGACCTCTATCTGTAGAGCGATATCTGTGATTATGCAGGAGTTTGAGCAAAAGACTGTTAACGTACTGATTACAGTTACAAAAGGACAACGGGCTACATTCTGTTCTAATGCTTTTACTAAAGGATAGGGTTATCAATGCAAACAAAAAGCCATGAAACTGCTGCAGTTGTTTAGCTAACGTAACTCAATAAAAACAATTCCCAGGGCCGTTTAATATGACACCAGTACGGTATGTGGAATCGATTGAAAATAAATCACTGCAGCCCCATGTCCAATTTAATGAGGCAACATGTCGGCTAGTGTAACGATGTGGCTCATTAATATGTTTTTAATAGTTCCTGGAAAACATTGGAGGTCTATGGTACAGAGCAATGCTACTTTAGGCTTTGACCTACTGATATGTTGGATCAATGTTTGATTACTTTGGTCTTTTCATGGTCTCTGTTATATGTTCAAGTGAAAATAAAAGATGCATGTAAAATATTGTGTAGTAAATTGCTTCAGGAACCTTGTCACTATTTTTACACACCTCCGTTTATGTGTGGATCAAAGGGTTAGACATCTAAAAGCAGAGAAGAACAAAGATAGTTGGTGGTTTAAGATATCTCAAATAGCGGCCAAGGACTTATTCCCATTGGATAGTTTACTTGGCTTGATTTAGATACCATCCCTGTCTTTGAACTTTTTCAGTTATCTTTGATCTTTTGTTTTATAGTAAAGCATAATTAGTTCAGCCATGAGCCAATGCTTATGGTAGACTCTTTTGTTTTATTCTCTCTATGCAATCACCAGGGTTTAATGATTAAGATTAAAACATGCTAACGCTGAGAAAATCGCAACTCTCTGCCATTACTCATGCGTTCTAATTTGTAATGCAGTCTTTAATGATGTGGGAGTGAGGCTTGACATCTCTGGAGTGCCCAGCAGAAATGATGTTTCTAGGCTTGTGGCACAGTAATGACGAGGGAAAAACGAGCTGCGGCTGCACGACAGATTTATGCTCACGATGGCTCATTTCTACTACTCTGAACTCCAACTACCACCTTGGGCTTTTCCCATGCAACCTAAACTAAACTCTGGCACTCACAATACATCCTGGTCTAGTGACTTAAAATTCCTATTTGTGTGAAATATAATATCCTTTCCTTGTGAATAATTTCTTCTGAGTTTCTGTGTGATTAAAACTGAAGGAAACAGTCCTAAACTTTCACCAGTCCCTAATTGCTACTTCTGCTTTCATAACGTCACGGGAGAATACATTGTTAAACCCACACATCTAGCAATACTGCAAAAAAGATTCCTCATTTAAAAAACAAACATGGGAATATGAGGAACTGAATTTAAATGTATAATACAAACATGTGGGTATATCAGACCCATTATATTTTACTGCATGCTATTTAGATACAAGGATTGTGATGATCGGACATATTGTCATTAACACTGCTGGCTGGTTGAATGCTTTTTTGCCTATTAGTTTGATTGTACATCCATATTTAAGACTCACACTGGAGATGGATAAAGATGGTCTTTACTTTAACTCAAACTCTCCCAGAAGAGCAGTAAACAGAGAAACATTTAGTTCTCCTCTGATGTGTGGGACAAAAACATGATCAAAGGCAAATCTGCTCATTTTGACTTCTTTAAGAAACAGAATCACCTTATTTTTATACTATTTCTTTCTCCACTCAACTGTGTAAAATGAGAATGGAGGAAAGCTGATTATCATAGTCAGCTTTCAACATTAAAACTTTTAATGTTGTATATGTATTTTTTATAAGCATTCCTTTAAATAACTGTCCCCTCTCCTACTGGTCATACATATTACATATTGAGAGGGGATGTGTATTTATGGGGATATTAAGAGATCAGCCTTTCCCTCCTGTTAGCTCTCCCCCAAAGCCAAATAAAAAACACAAAGGGTTGCCGACAGTCTCAGTTTAAATGGCAATATCTGTGACAAACCTGAGGAACTGACCTTTCCCCTCAAGGGAGATGAATCTATCCTCCTCAGACCTACCCATCTTCCACAAGTCTCTCCAAGCATTTCTATATTCAGGCCACCTTCTCAAAGATCTGATATCAGCACGAATTGCCTCCTGTCACTCTGAAACAGAGCTAGCAGGAAATCTGATAGAGAGACTATACTGACTGCAGAAGATTGCTTTGATGCGTCTGCTTAGGGGCTCGAGGTGGACGTAGCTTTATCCTGACTGAGTCGTCAGCTCCTCACCACAAAAGGTTTGTTTAGTCATGTGGGCACTATAAAGCCCTACAATCATTTTGTTTTCCTGGATCAACCACAAAATACATCTAGAGTCATGCAAATGTAATTGAACCTATATATGTCTAGATCTCTCTTCTCATCATCTACAAGTACAGCACTTATTTCATTGCTGATGCAGTTCCAATAATGCTGCTGTTATGTGCCTTGCAGTGAGTTGAGATGTTCACATAGGGGGAATACACACCATGATCAAAGCAGGATGCTTTTCTCTCTCATCCTCTCCATGTAGTGAAGTCAAGTAATGAAATGCAGTGATTACACTTTGCAGAGTGTGTGCCTTTTAGTTTATGGAAAAGGGGTGTCATCAGCTGTGTGTGCCTCCACATGTCTGCTCTGCCTCCCCCGCCCTCATTCAGATTTAAAGGCCACTGGGAAATCTCTCCAGCTGGATTCTTACAGAAGTAGTCAACAGCGTGTGTACAGTGAACATATAATTAGAGGCTGTAGACTGCTTGACTGTGATGATTAATGTGTTCCACTTGCTAAATGCACCTATATGAATATGGATAGAGGTGTCAGCTCCAATCAGTCGCGGAATAAATCACATACTCTGATAGCATATGTTTGTTTTCCTGTTAACCACAGGTCATTCACAGCTGCCATCATCTATTTTTTCCATTATAGCTTTAAGCGCTTTATGTAATTGTGTTTTCCATTTTTTATACTGTACTGTATGTGGTATTAGCCCTTGTTAGTCTTCCATAGTTTAGCATTTTCTCTGGCTACTCTCTTACAGGTATTAACCGCTAATGGTTTCTGCATTTGGAGAAAATAGCTTAGTGGCTTTCTAATTTGACCCCGGGGACTTGCCACTATAGCATTTACTGCATTAAAAGAGAGACCTGAAAAGCCAAAGGCCAGTTGGGGAGTCAGTGGCGCTTGGCCCCAGTAATGGTCCACCTGTGCCTTTTTAAACCAGAGAATAAAGGCTACTGGGGTTTTGCTGTCAATCTGTATAGATAGGTTTCAGCCCAGCAGAGTTAAAGCTGATTGTCATACAGAAATTGTTTCACGCGTGTGCGCACACACACACACACACACACACACACACACACACACACACACACACACACACACACACACACACACACACACACACACACACACACACACACTCTGCACTCTACATGACCCATATTTTGGACATGACAGAGGAAGTTGTAGGCATAGCCGCAAGCCTGTTTCGCTTGATCAAGCTGCTGGCTGGAACCAAAAGCGTGAGGACAAAGACACCATGGAGCTCGTCCACCAGGGACTTTCTGAATCAAACCCCTAAGGTATGCAGCCTAACAATGCTTTGTGAAATGCTCGGTCCTCTTCTCACTCGTACTGCACATGTAGAATTTGTATATGTCTACAGGTAGAAGTTGCCTTCGTTACTATTATGTTGATACATTTTCTAGTCTGTAAAAAAAAAGATTCTGTATCACTGGAATTCATTGACAGTTTGGAGGCAAGTGCTAGCTCAGCATATCTAAATCACTAAGGACTGAATGCTTCAGCACAATAAAACTAATCCAAATGAAGCCTGGGATGCAACACTTCCACTTATAGTTTCAATGTTTGCCACATGTGATCACGTTTTCATTGGCAATATTAATAATTGTAATTCTGAAAAAATCCTAAAATAAATTCTATTGTCTTCTGCTGCTTGTGTAATTTTAGCTAAATATAATTACTCAATAATCTTTGCAGGGTATAACATAAATGTACCAACTTCAGTTAATTAATAAGTACATTATTTGGAAATAAAGGAATAAGGGGCACTATTTTCAAGAAACCCGTGCAGGTTTTTGTATTGATCCTGTCTCGAAAAAAAATTTTTTTTTACTGGTAACTGTCAGCTCTTTTAAGGGAAAAAACATCTTTGAAATTAAAATATTTTGAGCTACTTTGATGTTAAGATTTGTTGATGTTGGTGCGACGTTCCTTCTACTGAACATTAACCAGTTACCATGTTTGTTGAATTTCACAGTATACAGTGTTTTGTAGTGATGCAACACTTCTTTCAAGGTGCTTACATCCACTACTTGGACCAAATATACACTGTTGTTAAGTGTTTTTAAAACTACTGCTAAGATTAGGGATTTCACTGGGGATCTGTTTAAAAGGATTATGTTCCAGCTTTTGTATAAGATTTATTTTTTAAGAGGTGGATATATTGTGATCTGTATAGGCAAGTGCCTTCCTCTTCTTTTTAGCACAGTGGTAAAGAAACGAATTTGGCGTCATAAAAAGTCCATGGCTGGTTTTAAGGTAAGTGGTAAAGAAACAAATTTGGCGTCATAAAAAGTCCATGGCTGGTGTTCAGGTAATAACTTAAGGAGTTACAGCTGATTTAGATAAAAAATATCCTCGTATACACTATCAAATTCTGAAAATGCTTTTACAAATGTCTTTCATTCAGAGATTCTTGTACACATTCTCAAATCTTGCGCACATACAGATTGAGATTTGGTTTCATATCTTCCCTCACACATTTGCAATAATACCTCTGTACTCCATTGTGGAAAAGATAAGCAACCCCAGTACCAAAAGGGATTTGAATATCATTTTTTCTTGGTGTTATACGCCTTACACTGAAGACACATTTTATTAAGATCAACATTTTTTCTAGAATAGCTGGAGGAATTGAAGCATGACCCGGTGTCATCGACACAGCCATGACACATTTCTCGAGTATACCACCCATTTATTGAAAAGCAAATAACCCTCCTCCCAACAGAACGACAGGATTTGTACACACTATTTCTGGAGACAATGTGGGCGTCTTGTGGGGAAATGCAGACAAATGGAGGCAGTCTCTGTGGTCAAGCACCAAAGTGAGAGAAAGAATACGTTCAGGACTCACACAGGGTCTGTTCACCCTGATAAAGAGATCCAGCCCTGTTATGGATTGTTAGGAAGCCCTGAGTCTTTGTGTGGCCTGAGATAACCTATTATATTGCCATGCATGACTAATAGTGTGGACGTCACCAGCTACAATAACAAGATAAAATCACGTCTTTTGAGAATCATAGTAGACATCCAAGTTGTGTCCTCCAAAGAGGAGGCAATAAAATGTCACATTGAATATTTCTCAACCGGGAAACTTTTAGTCAATGTGACTTTGAAATGTGACGTCATTGAGATTAGGCCAATGAATTATAACTATTACCTTGAAAGGCCAATTTTAGCTGTCCGATCAAAGGATTTATTTCACTGCTAATTCAACACACAGCAATTATTCAGTTATTTCGCTTTTATTTATCTTGCATGGGGCAGTTCAAATATATATTTAATCAACTGAACTTCACCCTTTACTGTGGAGTTGCTTATTAACTACAGTTAAGTGGAACATGATAAACGCATTTTATCTAAACATTGATTCAACCTTGATCGTAATAAATTGAAATAGTCCCGTTCTGTGTACAGAGGTACGTCAAAAGATGCCAAAAATGATTTACCCTTAAAAAGAAAATGTGAATCTAATAACTATGATCAGACAGGATTGCCACAATAACTCTATATACTTTTCAGAAATGTTTAGCAATTGTATATATATTTCTGCTATGTTTCCTATACATTTGGATACAATATAAACCGGTAAAAATTACTGTTAATGAATAGCCTATCTTCAATGACATGATTTGAACTAGGATGAATCTGTCCTCTCAGTGGAAGACAAATGCCTGGCAGGCCGTTGATTGAATCAAGTAAAGGAGGTTGAGTTAATTAACAGCTCAGGATAAGATCTAATGGAGTCAGATTACTTTCTGAAACATTTCCTTCAAAGCCTGTCTACTTGTAATGTGTTAGGTATCCCATTGCCATTCATTTAATAAAAGTAGGTGTAAAGAGTTCTGCAATCAACCATTAGTCCTGTGAGGAGCTTATGACAAATATGTTCCACCTTAATAAGGTTGATTTTAAAACCTGGCTTTTGATTGTAAACTTGAGACACAATTTTGTTATGAGAACACTTTCTTTAAGATTTATAGTCCAACCTGCAACCTTTCAAAAGTAATTCTCAGTATGAAGCTGTGTACCAATTCAGCCCAAAATATCCTTGGGCTTTTTACCAATAACGTTCAAAGCTCAAACTACTAAATGTGTCTCTAAAGAAAAACTTGGTTTGACTACTGTCAAGGTTTTAACTTTTTGTTTTACTTGAGCACACTATGATATCATCTATACAGCTCTTGACCTGTCAAGGACAACTAGTCATCTCACTAATGGGGAGAAACGTTTTCCAGGAACCAGAGGTTAGAGCGTAAGGGATTTATGGAAGTACATTATCTGTGGTGTTTTACCCTTGAATCCGCTTTGCACTGTGTATAAAATACAGTCACCTGCCGGCCACTTATGGCAAACAGCCCACTTATATCACAAAGTGTCAGATAATGGACACCCGCAGTAAGTCAAAGCATACATTGAGAGTTACTTCAATGGAAACTGATGTTTGCAGTCCATATTGGATCTCTTGCTGTTACACCGGGGGCAGCTAAATGTCCATTATTAAAACATTCAATGGCATATTGTCGCACACGCCTAACACACATAGCAACACATTGACATAAATGCATCTTTTCCTTACTGACGGTGAAACTGTGATCACGCCTTTGATTCATGTAATTCTGTTTTTCCCTTAGTGGGCGGCCTCACCACATCAGAAACTAATTCATTCAGTGCCTAGAGGAATTACACCGGCTCTTGCATTGTATCCAACATGGACTACTCTCATTTCATGCTCCTTGAGAGGAGAGACCCTCTTACTGCCGTTGTGTTATCTTACGAACACAGCTGTAATCCCTCTCAACGACCCTCTGGACCCCCTTTACCGCCCGACAATATCTGCTTCACTGGTCATGTGTGACCTCGGCTGCAATAAAACAGAGGAAGAGAGACGATTTGTTTGTGGTTGTGGCTTTTATTTTCACTGAAGCTAGGACTTGGGTGTTACTTTGAGCCATCTTTGAGAGGTTAACAGAGTGAACATGAGCCACACAAAATCTTTCACCAGTGAGATTTTACCTACTTATTTTACTTCTTCTTCTTCTTCTCCTTCTTCTTACATGTAATTGCCCACAAAATGTTGAATGAAAAACTCGTTTCAGTGTGAACCATAGACTGTATATAAGGGTGTGAACTCATTCCACAGTATGACCACCAAAGTGTTTTAAACCAGGTAGGCCTACGTTTTTATTATTTATGTTCTATATCTCTAAGTGTGTGATTACACATGTTACGTATTATATATATAATATTCATTATAGGCTACTGTATTGGTGCCGGTGCGTTAAGACCACCTCCAGTGTCGGATTTTGGAAAATGGATTTTGAGTTTTCTCATGGCAGGGACTTTACTTCCTCTTGACACCATCGGTTATTTACAAAAAAACACCTAGGGGAGAAGGGGGTAAAAGTTGAACCACCCCCTGTAATCAGGAAACTCCTTATAGTTGTAATCAAGTCACCAGAAATGATGCAAGCTCCACCCATTTCTCATTGCCTGTGAAAGAGAGATACTCATTGTGGTCTGATAAGTAAACATTTTTACAAAAAAACGTTTTTTGCTTGTAAATGTTCTAGATGTCAGCTATATTGGCTGGCATGTACTATCCAGGTTTAAACACATATATTGTATGTGTTGATGTGTTGGCAGCGTATTAAACCATGTGAATCATTAAGCTAAAGATGACTCTGAATTTTAATGCTAGGCTATTTTTTCTAAAATGGTGGCTATGGGGTAAAGTGAACCATGGGGCTTGGGGTAAGTTGAGCCAGTTTTTCAATGGAGAAATTAATGAAAGTAGGCCAAGTTGATAATAAGAGCTCATTGTAGGCTACATTTAAAGTTGAATTTACCCTGTGTTTGATTGGTAAGATGTATGAAATTGTATCACCATTTGTATGATTACTTTTCCTTTTAACATGTTAAAAAAAAAAAATCAATCAATTCAATTGAAATGTATATTAAAAATATTTGAAAAACTAAGCTTGTATTTGGTTTGTTATTTATTGTTTATAGTTATCTTTAAGATTTGTTATAGGTATGCCCAGGTTTGAACAGTGTTTCAATGTACCCCCTGACCTGGATCAGCTTACCCCTAAACTGGGGCAAGTTGAGCCACAAGACTTTTTTTTTTAAAGAAATAATATTTTCACTGCCCTTGATCAAATATTAATTATTATCATTGCCATTGATAGGAGAAATCCTGAATTATAGGTATGTGTCTTCATTTTTACTATGTGTCTTTTCTCCTTGCTTAGAGGACAGCATAACTAAAAAATGGCTCAACTTACCCCACTCTCCCCTACATATACTTGTTATTGTGTTTCTGTCTTTCTGTGTCTTTTCATCTGCTCCGTAAACTCCTATTAAACATCCATGGTAAACTCCCTCAATGCGCCGCTCGCTCTCTTTTCTTGATCGCCCTCTCACAGGAGAACCCTTCACTGTCCCGCTTTATTGTAGGATTTCTGCCATGTCTCTACTTTTATTTGACCATCTCTGTTATTAAGTTTTGGAATACTAAATAAATAAGTCCATTACATACCTTACCGTTACTGCGCTCATAAAGAATGATAAGAATAAGAATAATGCGTATTGAACTGGTTTAATTAATTAGTGAGTTTATTTAAGGTAATTATAGAAGCCCTATTTTTATCAGTATGTCTGCACAGCAGTTACAATGGTAAAACTATATTGAATTGTCCCCATTTTTACTTTAATAGTTACTAACATTAGATATTTTAATGAGATATGGACCGCAAAACAAAATATTGCCATGGTTTTCATTTTGAAAATCAAGTCACTGAATGCAAGTAGTTGCCTTAGCTTATTTTGTAATGAGTTGATGATGTGAATTACTGTTCAAATTAGTTAATGTAATAATCATTTTGGTCTTATATTTTTTTTCGGTGGGGAGGCCCTTTTTCCAGTTTAGAGCAATAGCCCCTCCAAATATCTGTGCACGTCCCTGCTCCTCAGCATATTAATAATGTGCCATTATAAAAAATGTTTAACTTCTAAGCAAATATGTTTTTTCATACACATTTTCCAATGTTATTTAACCCCCCATCTTCTTTGTACAAGGTTGTTTATTAAAGTCAGGCAGCTAGTAGAACCTTAACATACTGATGGTTCTTAAAAAGTGCAATGTATGAATTGAAAGATTAGACTCTTGTGTTTTAGTTCATTGCAGTCATTTAAAAAAGGATGTTGTACTGACAATAATGCAATTATGATATTGCTCTAAACTACTTATTAAAACATTAAATAATTCCTTAAATATATGAATGAATTAATCACAAAAATAGAGCGATTCATTTTGGCAAACACCCAATTAATGGCAACTTACGACACATTTACAGTAGATGTCTTACAAACCACCCAAAATATCAAAATGATTGAGGATTTGGGTGAAGCGTACATTTTACTTTAAGATCATGATTAACAAGTACAGTATGCTCCACTACGGATAGCTTCTGCCTGCAGTATTTCTCTAATAAATTAAAGACCTCTGTAATTACTGATTTATTGCAGCATGGTCATTCTTAATGTTTCAGTTTTGATTCAATTACATAGCAGAGCTTCTTTTGTCCAACCATATATTATGAGATCTGGTTTTTGTAGGACACACTTTTCCTTTCCACCAAGAGTGAAGTTTAATCCTTATGGACTGTATGATCAGACATAATGACATGATGAAGGGTTTCATAATGGGCCTCGACTTCATGTTCCTGATTTCAGAGCACATTATGACCTGCAGCAGTGCAGCTCAGAGTCAAAGTGCTGCTTTAGTCAATAAGTGGCCATTTCAATCTGTAGAAGAGGAGTGGAGCAGTCCACTTCATTTGCATTACATTAATACTGTGTCACATATCTTCCAACCTACATATTTATTACCTCAATATTGAATCAAACACCATGCTGGGTTGGTTTGATCTTGAGTGAAAGGTGTTGAAACGAAGAAAAACATGTTTTTAGACCCAACTGTGGTTTTATACTACCAGTGAAGCTACCTGAAGCTTGTGTAGCCAGACAAATGCAATTATTTTGTGACTATACAGTACCTGCTGTGACTAAAGGAAGTGCTGAAAAGCCTTTTTGCAAACAGTCAGTCTGACTTTAGAGTCTGTCCATTGTCAGAAGTGATAACAGACAAGCTTGCAGTGCTAATATAAAACCTTTGATATGGGATTTCCTTCAGAGGTACACACATATGTGTCCAGAGCTTGTCAAATCCAAAGCCCATTCATACAAGACTGATCCAAGGATTTTGTTGTGTTGTGATTATGTGATGCCCCTGTGGGTCCATCAGTAGAGAGGGTGTGGCTTTTCCGTCTGTGCTGCATTGGATCCAGTGATTGCCTTGATTGCGGTGATTCAGGGCACCTGGGTCTGGTGTCCTGGAGCTATTTAAAGCCTCTCTGCTCCTATCTGTGGGCTCTCTGCTTTCTCCTGCAGGCACCCGGCTCTGATGAGTATATTCAGTGTCTATTTTGACGTGTTTGTGCAAATAAACACCTTTTTCTACCCGTTAATGTGTTGTGTCTCCCTTTTGTTGTGGCCTTCTGAGCCAGGTCGCAACAGATTAATTAACAAAGCCATGTGAGGTAGCCTACATACATTTCAATTAGAACATTTAAATGGTGTGAGTGGGATCCAAATACTACCCTAAAACACACCAGGCAGCAGCATCGTGCCCTGACTGCAGTAATTACATGTACATTTGTGTGCATGTTGCAGACATGTTGATGTATTTTAAGTGGGAATACATTCTTTGTAACACAAGTCAACATGTAGGTTTACAGAAATATGTTTACCGATTACTCTCTGGCTAAGATAAATCATCTATCCTACATTTTGGTCTCACTTTGCTGCAAAATGTAAATGGTTTAACTTTATTGCTTCCATATACACTTCATAAAATGTCATCGCAGGCAGCACTCCGCATTGGATCTGCTGTGTTTTCTGTTTTTAAGCTCTAATTGTTCTATTTGGCTCTTTAGCGGCAACATATTCCACTTTATGTCTGACTGCTGTTCAGGGCACTCTCAATAATATACAATTAAAACCTTTTTTACTGAACACTAAGTTTTGCTAAAGAGAGTAATGGGAGTAAAAAGTAAAGTAACAGTCTATGAAACCAGAACAATTGGCTAAAAGATGCTAAAAAGCTAGATTACATATACTTGCAGTTTGTAGGTAAAAGCAGTTTCTGGCTATGAGGTGATGCATTTTACTCATCACTTTTCTTTTTCCACTTGCACGTGTCAAGCAAGTGATTTTCATGAAGCACAAAAACACATTTGATTTGATCCTCTATGAATAAATACCTGAAAGGTTTGGGTGGTTCCCTGCATGATCAATAGACAGTGTTGCATTGTAACGCTCTTCCAGCTGAACATCAGCTGGCTTCGTATCTGTGGGGATTAAAAGTTTACCCTGAGTTGATGGCAGTCGGTTACACTTCATGATACATTTATTATTCAGTGGCTCGTGGTATTGATTTAGGCTGGCAGCTAAGGCATGGCAACGGCTCGTGGTTCAGTTAAGGCAGGGGTGGACAACCTTTTTGACCAAAAGAGCCATTTTGCTCCTTTTTCCAAAAAAAAAATTGTCTGGAGCCGCAAAACATATTTCATAGCTTGATAGCTAATAAAGTTGTATTTATTGTTATATCAGACAAAAACTACAGGTTTTTTTGCATTTATTAGGTTATGTATTACGTTATATAAAACTGTTAACCACTAATAAGAAACAAAGAACTCCTATAAAGGAGAATTACAAATAATACACAGGCCTACTTTAACATAAATTAAACACAGCACTTGGGGAGTCCACTGCACATTTGAAGGAAACAAATATATAATTTAAATGTGCCCACTTTGAAATAAATAAAACATATAGCTGCACCCTAAAAAGAGTTAAAGGTAGGGTAGGTAAGAATGGAGAAACCAGCTTGAGTGCGCTAGAATTTGAAAATACACAACCGGAAAAAAATCTGCCTCTTCCTTCAGACTTCCTTACAGAGCCCCTCCTCCAACACACACAAACGCGCACATGACCAATGAGGGCACGAGATAAGTTTGTGCAATGTGCACAGATGGAAGGCTGACAGGCAGGTAGGCCATCCAGTTATTTTAGCCGGGCCGGATCAGATGATTGGTCGTGCTTTTTACAGCGATACGGCTTTCAGAGATTAATTTGTGTATGTAATTATTGTCAAAGCATTTAATATATTCATTGCTATCGGGATGTTAAGAGCATTCCATGGAATATAACAAAAAGTGTTTTCTGAAATAAATTACATACCCCATTGAATTATGACTGAAGATCGTCAGCTGTCTTCCTGTCCCGTGTTGTTCCTTGATACGTAAAGGCTGCAGCACCTTTGACAACTTCTCTCTACATATCAAACATACCGGTAAACCAGCATCGTTTGCTGTGAAAGCATATAACTCTGTCCATGCAGAATTAAATCCTGTGTTATTCCGGTACTTTTCTTTGATTTATCCATAGTTCGCTCATCGAGCTGGGGGTCAGGTTATTCACCCGCAGGAAAAGGCGCTGGCGCGGGACCGTAGCTGGATGTGACGCATATTTTAGTTGACCTAATTAAAACCGTTTTGTTTTTTATTTATGTGTCACAGTATCACCTCAAAATACAAGATACGAAACATTTTCAACCATGTAACAAAAATATAAATAGTCCTACAAATACTTTTATTTTATTTCCTTCTTATTTTTGTCTAAGCTCAAGGGAGCCAGAGCAGAGGGCTTAAAGGGCCGCATGCGGCTCGAGGGCTGCCGACCCCTGAGTTAAGGCAAAGAATAGGCAAGGAGGGACAACCATTTCTTTCTATGTTAAAAATAACATCTTTGGTGTGATTCTAAATAAAAGAAAAGATGATAACAACTCTTTTAAAATGTGTTTGAAGAGGTTGTCATGTCCATTTGATACAAGAGGACAATGGAAATGTCTTTTTGTTCGATTGAAATTGGAAGCGGGCATCAGTCACATGTCTCAGCCCGAGATGTCCCCCCAACACTGAAGGCCCTGGCAGACTGCTAAGACCATCAGTAGGCTGTCACCTCCGCCAAATATCCAAACACAAATCTAACGTCCACTGAAGCAATGCAGGTCTGTGTTAGACATCGCTTTCTTGACAGGTTTTTAAATGTGAATTCATGGGTAAATGGGCTCTCAGTAAATCCCTGTTTTTTATTAAAAGTTGCTTAAGACAAACACTTTCAGTGACTTCCCTGTGAAAATTGACAATGAGCAGAAAAAAAGACTTGTTTGAATTTTCTTTGACAGGATACAATTAAATCTTCAACATATCCTCAATGGAATTTAAAGCTTACCAGCGCATATTTATTTGTTTATCTTTTGATGAATTTTCTTTGTATCCTATTCCCTAGTCTTCATATTTCAATACTAAGTATACCACGACGAACGAAGCTGAGAACGAACCGTCTGTTTGACTCTTGTCACCAGCTTGGATCTCATTTTTTAGTCATTAACTCACGTAAACATCCCATCTGTCCTTCGTTCTCGCTTCCTTTTTGTCAGCACTCCTCGCTGCTCTTGTCTGTGTATCAGTCGAGTGCACTGGGATTTCCTGTGTGTTTTTGGAAAGGATGAAAGAGCCCTAAAAGTGTTTGTGACAGTCGTAGTCAAGGTGAAATCTGGGTGAGTTTTGGTTTAAACTTTTATGACACCGCTGTGTGCAAAGAACAAAACAAATCAACCTCTGCATGTGAATTCCAGATTCAGTTTATTTTAATTTTCTTGTGGACATACACAGATAACATAACAAATGCTGTTTCTCCCAGCCTGTATCAGTAACAAAAAAGGATATATGTATATTATCCAAAACAATTCCCTTAAAAAAATGTAAGCATTTTTTTGCTGGTTATGGCCTTTTCTGTTTTATTTATCTGCATCTACTCTGACACTTATTGTTACCATTGCAACCATTTTAAATTCAAACTGGGGTGCAAACGTTTTCTTTGCCTTTCACATTCTAAGGTGGAACTGGCTTTTTCTCCTCCAAGTCTTTACAGGCTTTATTTGTCGGTTGTTTGCTGTGAAAATGTAAACTGAAAGCTCAAAATCTTTGCTTTTCTCTCTTCTCTAATGTTTACTAGCCTGCAGTCCTGATTTAACTTTGCTGTTGTTCATGCTCCCATAGCAACTTGGACTTCCATCAGAATTTAATTAAAGCTATCACAGAAAGCTTGTGTCCTCGTCCAACAACTGAGCTTTTGAAGTTTGGACTGGCTAAATTGTGTTTATTTATTTGAAGTGTTTCCTGCAGACATTTTTTCGCTGGTTTAACAGGTTTGTCTTAGAACAGCCTCAAAACAAAACAATTTGGAACAACTCAAGTCAACTTTTTAATCTATTGCCTCACAAACCTCCTGAAATTCTTATTCACTTTAAGAGGAGGCAGCTTTGCTAACTGTTGTTTTGCTCTATCACCAGGGATTGACTGGGAATGTCCCGGCAACACCGCTAACAAAACTACAATGGCTTCCCCTGTTTTTGGATACTTCACTTTGGTTTAGCTTGAAAGGATAGCACTATGAAGTGAATTTACTTTGTATCAATGCCTTTACTTTGTGCCTTTTAAATAAAGTTCACAAGCATAACTGTGAGGTTACATGGTCCTGCAAGTGATACTAGAATTAATTTATTACACTGAAATGGTTGCTATTCTAAATGCTGCTGTTTTGACACTCAAATATAGATACGACAGCGACACATTTTAGTACTAAGTCCACTTATCCAGCTTAAGCTGCTCCCATTCGCCTGTGAAGTTGAAGTTCAGAAAAAAGTTAACTTTGTTCAAGGACGGTTTTCCTAAGGGATGTCATTTGCTACAAAATGTTAATATCCATTCCTCTTCACACTGACTAGGCTCTGTACCTTAGTTCTCTTCCTGCACTTAAACTCTCTGACCTGCAATATTTAAACTGAGCAGTAGCTGGGAAAAGGCTCAAACTGAGAGCAAAACGACAGTTGTTACAGTTGGCTGCTGTTATAATAACTGACAAAGTTGGAATTGGTTGTGAAGTATATTCACAGACTTTCGTAGATAAGAATACGTGTAAAGTTGTTGCTTCCTGCTATAAGAGGACACTGTTGACCACACTTTAAAGTTATTTGAAATCTAAAAATAATGAGCTCTCAGGCTTTAACATTTTGGGACGTTGGTGCAAACTGGAAATGCTCAGTTCTTTTATTTTGAAATTTGACATTTAAGGATGCTGAACATTTTTCTGTTATTAAAATAAAAATAAAAAACACTATGTGTATCTCAGTGGCATATACATCATCCTAATTGGGCATGCATGAGGATACTCTGAATCAAGAGAAAAGGAACATAATCATCGGCAATAAGGTCTCTTCTTTTCTTTAAATTAAAACTTTAAAGTTTAAATAACTTTCCTTGTTATTATCCTTAGCCCAATTTATTTCTTTGGTTCCTCTACAAAGATGTCAGTCATATTGGTTCATTTTGATAATTCCTCTACTGACACACTTTCTGAAGATGTGATGACTTAAAGTAAGGCAATTTTCTCTTGAAAATGTATTTGTTAGGCCTCTCTTCCAAATGTACCTTCTTTCTTATACACATGCTATCAAGTGGACACCCAATGAGAGGACACAGCTCAATTGGTCAAAAGCATTGCATTTTTTCAAGATCTTGCATTGACCGGATGAAAATATACTTGGTATGATTCTCTGTTTTTGACTTCTTTGGTTCACTATGCGTTACTCTTAATTTGCCAATGGGCAGACCCACAGGAGATGAAAAGAGGTTAGTGGATACATTTGAAAGCAGTCTATCTGCTATTGTGATCTCTTTTTACTGTGGAGGTCCGCATGTGTAATCATGTTGAGATAAATAAAATGTACCATAACACAATGAACAAAAGTCTCTCATTGAATAGTTCTTTGGGCAGCAGTGTTCCCGAAACACAATCGAACTTCCACAAATCCAAACTGCTGTTTAAGACCCCACTGTGAACAAATGCTAGCACGACTTGAGTTCTGCTTGTTAATGACGCTCCACACCAGATGGAGGAAATCAGAGTTAACACTATGATACGTCAAGTGTCTTTATACCCAACTGAGTGATCACAGAACTTTAAATCTTAAACTACCATGTGCTGAGCAAAAGCTAGCAGTGAATGTTTGGTCCAATGTTTAACTCATCTAACTGACTCTTTGATCAGGTATCTTCCAATTTATAAATGTTAATTTTGTAAGTTTAAGAACTTAATTGATCAAACTCGCATGGCTGATTCTGATGCAAAGCAACGTCACAAGGCAGTTTGACCTGTGTATAAAAGTGCAGCTGTCATGAGGTCATGAAAGTACAGTATGACTTAAAGCAGTGTTTTTCAAAGTGGGGGCCCCGACCCCCTGGGGGGCCGCCAGGGGGCGCCAGGGGGGTCACGCAAAGTTTGAGGGAAAGGGGAATTGTTTTGTTTTTTTTATTGTTTTTTTTTAGATGTTATTAATAACTGCATGTCTATCAATCTATGTGTCCTTTGATGCCAATCTTTTAATATTTTATTTGTATTAATATTTTATTTTATTTTATTGTTTTTAAATCACACGACCGCCCTTCAAGCCAATCAGAATCGAGCTGCCGCTACTGAGAGTGAAACTGAGTATCTGCTCAGCTTTTGGAGCAAGTGAGAGCTAGTGAATATGTTGCTCTGCAGCTGGATGAGAGCACGGATGTAGCAAATATTGTTGTTTATATATATGAATATACATATGTTTATCGTTAATATTACTGTTGAATATTATATATAATATTATTAAGGCATAAGTAGCTTTCAAAAATGCTATTATAAAGACAGAAATCACTTTAAAAATATGTTTACTGTTGATATTACTGTTTAATATTGTGTTAAGAATGTTTATAGCAGAACACACAATGAATGTAATGAATGACAAAAAAAAGATAAATACAAAAAATGTTTAGAAGAATAACTTAATAATCTAATTTGTCATATTTGCCATCATAATGTACTCGTTTAAAAAAAATTGCAACAGGGTGGTCCCCGCCAAAGGATAATGCTATATGGGGGTCCTTGGCATGTCAAAGTTTGGGAATCCCTGACTTAAAGCACAGTCCTGCAGTAGAGTTTTTATGATAAGGTTCTGAGTTTCTTGAAAGCGCTCTATAAATAAATGGTATTATTATATTATTATTATTAGTAGGTCTTTTATTCTAACTAAGTGCAAAAAAGCTTATAAGTGTATTTAAGAAGGGATTTGAGTCACATTGGTTTTTGAAGCACGCCCTAAGTGCAAACAGCAGTGACTGGACAAAAATGTAAAAATGACTTAACAAAATCACAGTGTTGAAGGGTTAAAGTTATAGTATGAACATCTAAGAGCTCCCAGCCTCTACAACAGTCTGGTAGCCTCCTGTGAATCAACATGTGGCCACGCCCTTGAGCCCCCCTTCTTTATCATCTATTTTACTCTAAATGGGACCCTTATTTACAAATTGAACATCATGCTGTATTAAAAAAAGATTTGAAACTATATGTTGGTAGTTAAAACTGAAGGTAAACATATTGGCTACAACAGAGTTATGAAAAATGTAAATCTTTCTGCTGTTTGTTAGAATAAAATATGGTTTGTAGAAAAGCACAATCTATTTTGTTAACCTCTTGCAAAAATGTGTAGCAGCCCAACAACAAACAAACGGATTTAAAGAAATTGCAGGCAATTGTGAACTGGGGAGCTTTAAACTAAAAAGAACATTTCTATTTGTTGGACTAACAAACCAGTGCAAACCGCATTGATTGAAATGTCTCTATTTGGCTATAAACAAACACTTTCCTTGTGCAAATGCTGAAATGAAAATGTTTTTAAAAATACATTTCTGTGAGGCAGATTTGTTTCAGACAATACACACACACACACACACACACACACACACACACACACACACACACACACACACACACACACACACACACACACACACACACACACACACACACACACACACACACACACACACACACACACAGACACACACACACACACAGACACACAGACACACACACACAGACACACACACACAGACACACACGTCTCCTAACCCTCAGCCACCAACCTTCTTAGACAATGATACGAGCTTTATCCATCACACCCTTTATTCTTGCACTATACTTTACATTACAAACCTTTTCACAAATATCTCACTTTACCTCCTGTCTGTTGCAACCAATGCCCCCCCTTTCTCAATCTCATCTCCTCTTTCCTATCTGAACCATTTCTCTCCATATCCTGTCTCCATTCTCCACTTTACTAATCTCCCCGCTGCCTCTTGCTAGATGAATCCTCTCAATTTCTTGTTCACATTTCTCTGCATCCCTGTTTTCTCTTTTCCCCCTCTACCTCCTCCCCCATACACACCCTCATCAAATGCTGCCTGTCTTTTACACCTGACCTCCTAGATCCCTTTCCTTTCTTGCTGCCTAAATGGCAAGCAGAGAGGTTGGTAGGAGAGCATGTCCTTTCTGAGAGGAGGTGCTGTCAGGTGACTGCTCTCCAGGCTACGAGCTGCTCTTCCTGCTCCTGGGTTCACGGAGTCACGGCTCTGTTCCGCTTCGGGATTATGCAGATCCTAATTCCCTTTCGCTCACACCTGAAGTTGGCAGGCCATGAAATAAGGAAAGTGTCACTGCAAATAAAAGTTTTTTGCCATCAGGATGTATAGAGTGGGGGAGGTAGGAAGGGAGAAAAAGGGAGCTTGGTTGCTGGTCAGAGTGAGTTTATGAGGGAGGAAACAGAGACATGAGAGGTGTGGTAGGAAAAACTGAGAGAATAACGGAAAGACAGAGCGAGAGAGGGAGGGTGGTTTTTTTTCTCCCCAGACACACTCAACACACACTGACTGGAGCTTGCCCGCCCTCCCTTATTATAAGAAATCAACTCTGCAAACACTTTTTCTGCAGTTTCTGAAAAAAACATCAAGGAAGCAAATAATTGTGTGCATGCATGAAATAAATCAGGTTTCTGTCAGCCACCATCGTCAGATCACATTAAACTGTTAATCATGCAATGAATATGATATCATATATTAGTCATAATGTCTTATTTTAACCACCAAAAGCCACAAATTAGTCATGCAGTACAAGCAAGAATTCCACAGGTAGCTTGCGAGACTAGGGCTTTGTTGATCTGGGCACCAAGACAACAGTGCTTGTTACCCGATGCTGTGTTTCTTTTTATAGTACATTTTTGCATAGCTTAGTTATTACTAAATGTGCATGCGATGCCAGTTTACAAACTGCGACCATGACATGATTTTTTTTTGGAGTTGGTGGCGAGAGATTCCAGTTTGCTCTGTGCGTAAAATGCTGGATTATTCTTTGTGAAGTCATGCCCACGTCTGTTCGCATGGAGACTACCGCTTTATAACACGATTGTTTTCTACGTTCAATTTCATTGTTTGAAAAGGCACTCTCTCAATCTAAATGGATTGTTAAGGCAAAGTAGGTTAAACCCCTTCGCGTCTAAAACAAAAACAAACAAACAAATAAACAACAGGTAATCATCTTAAAAGCTTCAAACTAAAAGTGTATGAAATGACAGATGATCTAAAGTAGCGTCGACTCGAAAAGTTAATTTCAAGCAGAAAATAAGAGAATTGACAAGTCGCGCAACACAGAGACTAAAACATCAGTGCGCCTCACCTGATAAAGCCTCCTTGGAAAAAGCAGAAAGACAAGACATACAGAATCCGAATGACCTGTGGGAGCATCCTCTGCTTTAAAATCTCTCCTCAGTCCCGTTGAATAACTTGCGGAAATTTAATTTCGAAAATCAGCAAATCCACTGAGCAGCGTGTGAGAATGGGCTGAAGGAGGAAGGCATCGTCTCTCTCACTGATCCAAGCTTGTCTTTGGGGAAACTTCTCCCCCTCCCACCAAGTCCAGGGGGCTGCACACATCCACACAGCAGGCTCTGCTTCAGGCAGCTGGACAGCACTGGACACTCAGTCAGTGTGTTAGTGCATGTGTTGAAGGGGAGTGTCGGTTTGCGTGTCAATGCGTGTTTTGACAGTGTGGTTTCGCCTGCTTGTTTTGTTCCCCCCGTTTATTTTCCCTCCTCGCTCCAAAAAATTAAAAAAGGGGGTGAACATTTAAAGGAACGGCAGCTTTTGTTATGATGGCTGCCTCGTGTGTAATTAGGCTTAATTAGGATCGGAGGGAGTGATGGCTGTGACGATGAGCTTAATTGCAGTCTTGAATACATTGTGGTGATGACTAATCTGCAGTGAAATGCATCCAAATAAACATTTTAATTAGGAGGACACATTGGAGGAGAAGGTTTTCAGGAAGTGCGTTAATGTGTGTGTAGGAGTATGTTTTTGTAATGGTCTGAAAATGTAGCTGGGATTTGTGTTGTTGTTGATTGAGTCAGTATCTCTAAATGAATCAAGCTTTTCTTACTTTTGGGGCTTTTCTTTTTTATAAGGTCTGTGTGCCTCTAAGGCCAGAGTACAAAGCGTGATGGAAATGATGCAATAGACTTGTTTTTCTTAAATATCAAAGGACAAGGTGTTATTTGAAAGCCGTCTCTTGCAGTGTAGAATCGACAGAGAATTCCCTTACCTTGCAGTTCCCCCTCAACTCCACAGTTTAGCGTCTTTTAGCTTGTTTTGAATTTCTAAGCTCTACTCTTTTCAGCCCCAGCAGGCAGCTGTTTTAACCTGTTAAGCTCTGAGCCTGTTTTTCAGGTCTCAGGCTCGAAAATGACATTCCCAGAACAAATGATCATATCTTCCCTTCTAAAAGGGTTACATTAATAATCTTTTTTTCTCAAAGCAAGGTTACATCTGTGAGTTGGATGTAGAAGTTTCAGAATCATTATAGATGTTTTTATTTTAAAGTAAATTCAGATTGAACACAGTAAAACATTTTTAATTATAATGTCCGTCCAAAAAATATTTTTGACTTATAGTGAAAACTGCCCTTAAATGATGGGATGGTAGACTAAAAGCTTTAGGAATCCAAACTACAACATATAATAAGTACCCTGTATCAAGATTGATGCAAAACAAGTGAAATTTGACCTTTTTAGAGAGATTTAGCACAAAAAACACTTCTGGGGTCATTTGGGTGGACTTTCCATATCTCTGGCCCCCCTTGGTCGATTTTGATGATTGACATCTCTTTCTAACCGCGAGAGCCAATGGAATCGAGGGGAACTCCCACATACACATACACGTCACCAAATAAGGAGTGAGATTGACACGTAGCCAAAACCGGAAGCTGCGATAACTCTGGTGGCTACCATTAGCAGCTAATTTTTACTCTCTGATTTTTACATAAAAATTGAATTCTGGATTATAAATAATGGTTTCAAAGTGACAGACACATTAGATTAACCTATGGATTAACCCTCAGCAGCGTTTTTATCGTTTTAAGAAAAAAGCTTTGGTGCACAATTTCCAGACCCAAACAGCAGAGAGACAAAGTTAACATCTGGCTGCTGATCATAGCCAAACATTTACACCAGGAAAGCCAGAATTTTTTTTGTCACAGTTTGCCAGCAACCAATTCAGAGCTGAATAAGAAGTGGTAATTGGACTTACATTTATCATATTGACATAATAAAGGACTTACAATAAATGTTAATGTTGCATCGTGTCTCTGATGTATTCGTTATAAGGATAAATAGGAAGATGGTTGCTAATATGGGCGACATGACTATTTTAGTTTTATTGTACTGTAGTTTCCAAGCAAGATTTTTTTGAGGTTCAAAGTGTAATTTTTGTTATTACCACCAGGAGGCATCTAATTGATAAATGTTAAAATCTTAGGTACTCTACCAGGAACTATAATCAGTCTTTTATGAATTAACACACTATGTGTCCCTTACGATGTACAGATTTTGGCAGTAAGATATTGAAGAATTAAATTTGCTTTCTCAATGTCTCAAATACAGTTTTCCCGTCACCACTCTTGTAGGCTTTGGTTGTATCTCCCCCCTTTATAAAATAAATCTCTTTGGCGATCAGATACCTTCCAGGTGTCATCCAGACGTGCAGTGCAATGGCTAGATCAATGTATCTGTACTTTCAGAATCCATTAAGTCTCTTGTATTAGAGATCACAGGGCAGTTGCACAATGTGACACATCACTCACAGGGTCTGACCATCAAATTGCTTCTGTTGCAATCATTTGTCTCCTGGGTGGATTACAGCCAGCAGATCCAGTATTTTCTGAGCAGGCAGAGGTGTCACTCGTTTATGTCGGGAAAACACATCAGATTAACCTTTGCTTCATACAATTACTCAATCTCCTTGTTGCTCCTTCACTGAAGCATGTGTGTGAAAGATACACTGGATTTATCTCTTCATATGAAGGACTGGAAAACGTAAGTCTCTTTGGCTTTTGACTGATAATTCGTTTTCACCAGTTTGTATCAAAGCTGAGGTAGGCAATGTAATTCCATTATTATGTTTGGAAAAGGAAAGAAATCTTTAACCAACCTACTTTAATATAACCAGTAACCATGCTTTGGTTTTATTCATCGTCACATACCCAAGTTGACCTGTAACCTGAAGAGATGGTGTTTGAGATGGGCCTTAATCATTTTCCACATTGCCCAATAGGCTTATTTCTTTCTTGGTTGTGGTTTTGTATAAAAGGAAATATCCTGGGACCTTGATTTAGATGAGAAGCAAACCCTTAGAGAGGACGTTTCCAACATTTCTGTGTAATTGTCCCAACTATAGGCTATCCATTATGTTGTCATCGTGTCTAGCAGTGTTTCCTAGCTGCTTAAATTGTACCTCAGAGGGTTTTTACCCCCTTAGTCCCTGAGAAATGTTTGCTCAGCCTAGCAGAAAATCCCATTCTCGAGTCCCCTCCCTGTAGGAATTGACCTGTGGTTGGAGTAGCCTGTTTGTGTCCTAACCTCTTTCTTATCCTCCGCTGCAGAGTAAATAACATTCTGCATGGCTGTTGGTCTGGGTGAATACAAAAAGCTTTGTGCAGTGGTCCATGCTGTGTATAGCCTAAAGATGTGATTATCCTCAAAATGTTTTGCGGAACTTACATGGAGACAAGGTCAAGGTGCCATCCTCTCTGCTTGTGTCTTAGCTGTCTGGATTTAATAGGACTTTGGTAACAACTGTCCTCCTCTATGTTTCTCCAAGTTGTCTGTAAATGTCTATTTGCTTTCTGTTTTTCTTTCTAGCGCTCCTTTTTACTTTTGATTAATTGATTGAGGATTACATTTTGTTTGATACAATTTCTGAGGTCTGCAGTCTCATTTTTTTCAATGCTCAGAAGTTTCAGTTTAAAACTTTTGTGTGGATGTAAATGTCAAACAAGGCAGTGTTATCAAAAACAAAAGTTATTCACTACCTACCATTCAATGAAAAGTGGGGCCATATTTACCCCCCTCACCCATAAATATGAGACTCAACCTATTTCAACCTAATCCTGTTGTTTAACAAATCAGCTCCAAAATTGTTTTTTCACACAAGCTTTATTCAACACAAAACTCTGTTACAAATATTTTATTTAAAGTCACTTTACTAGATGTATACAGTTTAAGGCAGTGGTTCTCAACTGGTCAGGCCAAATTGACCAACTTTTTACTTGGTCAATACATCGCGACCCAACATTTTGAAGCACTCAAATCTATTCAACAAAAAAACGTGCTGTAATATATACGCTTTTCAGCATACAATATTAATACAAGTGAAGTACAGTGCATATATCCCTTATATTCCTTCACAGAACTAAAGTATGCTTTTAAAAAAGGTTTAATGAGATGATGGAATCAAAGCTGAACTATATAAAAAGGCACACATGCTGAAAACCCAACCCCAGCAGGGGGTCTGGGGGGATTCTACCCCAGGAGATTTTTAGAAATACTAACATAAACTATGCATTCTGGTACACTCTGAGAAGAAAATAAATAAATCTATTACTACCCGACATATTAATAATATTTTATGCCATTGTTTGTTTTTCACTTTGTTTTGACATCTTGCTGCGAGAAAAGTAAAGAGGAGATATTTTTTGTGAATTACTTTAAATTGTGATAAGGGTAGATAGCTCCCATTGTTCTGTGACCTGTCAATCATCAAACCGGGGGTCATATTTCATTATGTGTTCATTTTTATCTGAAGTTGTACCCATGGATGTATAAAGAAAAGTTCTATCGCAAAGTTATTCTCGATGGGGACCTCCGGCAACAATCTTGATTCTGATTGGACAGAAGACTCGGAAAAAACATCAGCAAAGATATTTTATTGAGAAGATGATCACTATGTGACAGAAGTTTTCAAAACCGTTTATGGTCTCCGGTACTTCCAGTCCAACGCCGATAGCATGCACAGCGTTAGAAAATCGGGCCTTCAAAATAAAAGTTTGACTTTTTCCCCCCCAAAAAAAAAAGAATTCCAATTTTTTTTTTCTAATTTTTTTTTCTTCACTCACACATCCGCGACCCACTCGAAACGGGTCCTCGACCCACTTTTGGGTCGCGACCCACCAGTTGAGAACCACTGGTTTAAGGCATACAGGATTCTCTGTGTGTTTACATAAATGTGTCACTAAAAGTAAGAAATAATCCAGGAAAAGACATGTCTGTGGGTCTGCATGCAAAGAGCATCCATTACATTTTCACATCCAGCTAAAGTAGACAGCCAATCAAAACAAAAAGCTGATAGTCTCTGACAGACGGACATGGTCGTCACACAGAATATGACAAGGCAATACTGAATCAGCCAGCCAAATTATTGGAAGATTACAATGTCAAAGTAAGTTCAACTCAATATGGGCTCCACATGTTATTCATATTAGGGGTAGTCAAAGACTCTTTTATGATTCACAAGCACGTAGCTCACTGCAGCGACACAGCCCTCGATTCACAGGCAATCTCATTCAGAGAGGAGAAATAATGTTTTGAAGGAACTTCCACCTCCATTCGAGGGTTTCGTTTTGCATTGGGTGATTCCATTTTTTGGGTTAGTTTGTGAATCAAGACACAAGTTAGTCTGGAAGAATACAGTCACATCTTCATGTTGATTTAACCTAAAGTCCATTCTTAAACACTTTCCTCTTCAGTGCAGAAATATTTTATGTGTCTCTCAGGGAATACAACTTAACATAATGTTCCACATTGTGTGGTGTACTGTATATTGTAAAGGCTTATCCGGATTGATGTAAAATGTAATATAATACAACTATTTAACATTTATATTAGAGTAATAGTATGACGATGTTGGGGAATACATGTGATTGAATACACATTACTTACTTTTTTGACCTGAGTTAAGGAGTTACTGAATACATATGGTCAACATGATATAGAGCTAGGAGACGGAGCCAGGCTGTTTTTTCCATGCTGCTTTCTTTAGTGCTAAGCTAAGCTAACAGTCTCGTGGCTCCAGGATCATATTTAGCGTTAAGACATTAGAGTGGTATCGATCTTCTCATCTCGCTTTGTTTCAAGAAAGAAAATAAGCACATTTTCAGGTTAAGTCCAACTTTTATTGCTGATAATGTTTGTTGGCCTTCTCTTTCACAGAGGTTCAATGCACATCGTTTATTTACACAACACTTATTGGTAAGCTAACATCTAACATCAATATTATGCTGGATTTGAACTTCTTGACTTATCAAACTTGTTAGAAATACCATGCTTGAGGCCTCTGTGTTTGTTGTGATTTTGTGAAGTCTGCCTCTTCCTTGAGTGCTGGTGATTCATAGAACAACCTTCAAAACATTGTAAAGATCAATGTTTTCTATGCACAGCTCCAAACTATAGACATAGACTACTTTATATCAATGTGTAACAGTTCTAGCTGATCTTCTTTGTTTTTATCTTTTTTACCTCTTGTGTTTTATCTTGTGTGTAACTGCTTTTGACTCGTGACTCATGGTGAGGGTAACCTAAGTTCACTTTTCAATTTACCAACAAAACTTTCACTTCAAAAACGTACTTTGTACTTTGTTGAACTCCATCTCATTAGTTGTTGATAGCATTTATTTTAGTGCTACAAGAATATCCTATTCATTTACTTTTGAGGTAAAAGGAAAGTAAATATTGTTTTCCCACATATTGTTTACTGTAATTCATTGCAGTGCAGGGCTGCCCCTTGCTTTAACTTTGACCTACTTACTCAAGTTCCACAGTCTAATCCTTCATGTGGGAATACAGTGCACACTGTTGTTAAAGCTATTGTAGGAGCCATGAAACGTGTATATTAATGAGATTTGTTTTAATATAAGATATTTGTTTGGTCACTATTGATTGGTTGGCTTGGGTCACATGGATGTGGGCGACACTCATTATAATCCTGTTCACCTGCGTGAGGTGTGTGTGTGTGGAAGAGAGGGTGACACAGGGTCGTTGTATTTTTTGTCGACCGCAAGTTTAATGATTGCTTTGATTATTATAACAATGTCTATGTCCAAGGAAAATAAGTTGATCATCCCAGATTTCGTTAAACTACATTCTTTTTCAACAGAGTTTTTGATCTCAGCAAGTACTTTTTTGTAGCGTGTCACACAATAGCAAACAGGCCCGGCCTCAGCCTCTCAGCGACTTTGTTTGTTTCCTGCTGTCGCTATAGCTATGTTTAGCTTTGTTAAGCAGTATCTCCATTGCTACTTAAATTATGTAAAGTCAAGCCAAATATTTGAAATTAAGACCAAACTCCAAACAAGCCTTATCGCTTTGGAAAAATACCTAATTATCTCATTTTTTTTCATTTCATTTCACTATCTCTAACTCAAGCTTCCCTTAAGGCAGACAGCCTTTATCATTTGAGTGACATGCAATTATAAATAAAATGTACAAAGTGCTGCATTCTCTAGACTCTACCAATGATGCATTTAACAGATAGAATAACAAATACATGATGTCCTCTAATTTCCTTGCTCTTTCCATATGCCAGTGTATGACCCGTGTCAGGAGAGCAGGGCATCTCCTGTTCATGCCAAACAACTGCACAGTCAAAGATTCACTGGGTGCCTGTTATGTTTAAATGTTGCATAAATAGCTCGACTGACTAAAATGGAAATAAAAGGTCAAACTTTATGACAGACATAGATATGGGGACACAGGCCACTAAAGGAAAGGTCACTAGGGAATGTCGCAGAGGCCAGATCAAAGATTGTTTGTATCTCATTGCACTGTCTTGCATTCTTGTTGATGTGTGTCTATAGAAGGCATCGAACAAGCTATTATTTGTATTGTCTTTGCTGTGTGCGTGTTCAATAGCCTGAAGTTTGAAACATGTCTTTCAAACAACAACGAATAGCAAGTGCTTTGTGTTTTGTTCCTCCAAGTTTACAGACGCTGGTGCTTTGGTCTTGCATATTGTGAAGTGAACACTTTTGCTCAATTCCAGATAAGAGCTTCAAACCTTGAGAGCAACTCTGTTCCGTCTCTCAATCAACAAAAGTCCAACCCTGCATCTTTTTCCGCCTTTTTTTTTCCAGCTTCAGGAGAAAACTGTCTCTGCCTCTGATAATGCTTTTTTAGTTTGTTAGTGCTTTCCACAGCCACATGTGCGGCAGGACTAAATGAAAAACCTGACTCTGTGTAACCCCTCACACCTGCATTTGCATTACTTCCAACTTAAAGCTTTGACAGGAGCAATGGGTAGTGTGGCCCACAAAGATAGCCTTGTATATTTTGTGCATCCTTCCCCATTACATCCCTACTGGTGAATTAAACAAGATGGCCCACACATGAATAAACATGCATGTGCAATTTAAAAGCACTATCTATCATACAAATGAAATGAAAAACCATGTAATGCTCTAGAGGGCATCGACAAGCAACACATTTTGTTTAATTTGAGAGACATAGTTTACACAAACAATGTTTAACATATAAGTTAAACAAGCCAAATTGAATTATGATCTGTGGAAAGTGCTGATTTTTGTATTCATAATGGGATTTAAAAAGGATCCTGCCTTAAAAATGAAAACATGTGCATAATAATTTCCAGTGTTTGCATGAACCAAGAATAAGAGGAGTTTGTCTTCATATGCTAGATAAATACTCTTTTGTTTATTCCACACAGACAGCTCAGCCACCTCTATGAATCAATTGTTAAGATTTATACACTGAGCAGATTGGAAGTGGTATGCTTTGTGTCGTTTCAAACTATGATGCAGCGGGTTTTAATTGCCACATCTTTTTATGACACACAAGCCTCGGTATCTAAGAGTTGTAACTATGAAATACAATTGTATCTGTGTTGACATGAATGTGCTGCTATGTTCAGCTTTATGGGGCAGGCCATAAATAAGGTGCCTTATGCTGTCTTTTATCTTCTTTAACTTACTGAGGCAAAATGTACTGTGCTATAATTTCTTGGGAAAAATATTTAGATCTCGTTATATTTCAATATGAGGCAGCTTATAAAAGACGTTTTTGAAGATTGCAGTTTTTGAAAAGCATCTGTGTGACTCATTTCTGTTGGAGTGGTTCAATGGCTGTCCTATTTTCCACGTTATGCCTGTGACACCCGCGGGTCTAGAAGCAATGCGTCGAAACAATACTGTTCCCTGTGGCTTCTTTTCTGTTGCTGTTGTGAGTATGTGATGGAAATCGAATGCAAAGCAATGTGGTAATGGCTTACATTTTAATTAGCCAACAGAAACAGTGAAGAGTTGAGAAATCTTTGAGGTTTTCCTTCCCACCAGTCTCTACAGGAACTACTGTACATAGTGTTCTCTGTATATTTGTTTACAGTTGTATTAGACCTGTGTCCTTGCCTCATATTAAATTAATGATGGATGATCTGATGTTGGCGTAGTCTTTGAAGCATGATTCTTAGAGAGAAAGTATCTATTTTCAACCTCAAACTTTCTTGGAAAAATAACTTGAGCTGCAAACAGTTTTCAATAGTAATAATACTATTTACAGCTTGAATCATTATTTACTATTGTTAGGGTGTGGTTCAATTTAGGCACAACATCTATGGAAGTCTATGGAAAGATCACGGCCGAATTACAAGAAAGCAACGCTGATAAGAACAGCAGTCTCCTATTTTAAAGGGACCCTATTAGACTAGTTGGGGTGCTCCCCTTCCTGTAGTGTGTTATTTAGATTTGTATGCTTTTAAATGGTCTGCAAAGGATAAAACCCAAAAGTTCCCAACAGTGTTTTTCTCCCCCACACACTCCCCACCTGCCTTTAATGCCTCGATTGGACTCCTTTGTTTACTTCTGTTACATAATGACATCACTATTTACCACTTGCGATTTTATTGGCTAGCATTCCAACTCATTGTACATGATAGGTTAAGGGGTGGGAAATCTCAAAGCGGTTCACCAATCACAACAGAGCCGGCCAGCTAACCAATCAGAGCAGACTGGGCTCTGGTTTCAGACAGAGGGTGAAAAGAGGTGCTGCAGCACAGGCATGAGACACATAAAGACCTTTTTGAACAGTAAAGCATGTAAGCATGTCACATTAGAGGCACAAAATACAAATATAAACACCAACATTTTTTGACCGTTCCTCCATCTGCACACTTTTGACACTATGTCAATGTCACACTGTCCCTACTTCCCCCCGACGGACAAGAGTTATAATTCCCAGAGCCGCTAGAGGGCTTTGTCCTATTTAAACTTGTTATTGAGCATTTCATTCATGTTCACTCTCCAAATATCCTTTGATGCACTCAGTTTCTATGTGGTTGCATATCAAGAGAAAAGCCTGCCACATTCTGATTGAGCAGCTGTCTTGGCTGGGAAGTGAGCTGTGATGTCTGAACATGAATTATAGTCCGTCTTGTCCAAATAAACCTGCACAGATACAGTAAGCAACATCCTGGTAGACATTTGAGTAAATGCACCAGAAATTGGTTTAATTCCATATACTCTGGGTCTTAGACTGAAGTACAAAGATGTATGAGTGCTACTCAGGGGACATTCTTGCACATTGACCAGAGCACAACAGCAGACTAACAGGTGCATCTGTAATTCACATGTCTGTATTAAATGTACATTAAATGATTTATTTGAATTCACAATGGATAGGCTGCTCTTATTCACGGTCTAAAGTGCATTGAAGCGCATGGATCTTGAAAACGTTTGCATAATTGTTCAGTGACTCCAAGCTGCAATACAAATTAGGTGAGAATTAGTCGGAGTGAAAGCAGAGCCAATTAACATACAGTTGATTGACCCCTTTATGGTCAGGAGTCTTGAATCGTAACCGGTTCATTTGTCTGCTCTTAGTTGTTATTGATGCAATGGGATCGGGAGATTTTACTCTGAGTTAATGGGTCGAAGAGGGATTTGAGTTATGTTACATAACAAAAACAAGACAGAAGCTCTTCTCAGCTGCAAGAGGTGTCCAGACGAACCTGCAGAGTTTAGCAAGAAGTGTCTCACATAAGGGATGATGAAATCAGGAGCAACTGCATCTTATCTTTTATAAATGGAAAAGGTTGAAATTGTAGTCTTTCACTTAAGAAGTTAACACACCTGAGAGGTTACCATTCCCAGAAAATCATTCGCTTTGCAGATTTTATACCAGGTGCTCAAGGATAAAGACGTTTTCAGGGAGAAAAAGACTGTTTACTAATGCTACTGATTTCAGAATGAACAGAGGAAAGAGGGGATGAGTAACAACTGTTACCAACAAGAGAACAAGAAACTAACTGCGGCAAACGAGACGAGGATGATTCATGTTGCAGTATCACGACTGTGCTTACATGAGGTGGCACAGGATGTACCAGGCCCAAACTGAAGGTTGTAGAATCATTAGATATGTATTTTATAGCTTTTAGATGATTCATTGTGTTTTAGATGGCTGTCCTTGGGGTCATCTCCAGTATACAGCGGATGATTAAAACAATTCTTTTGTTTAACTTTTTACACCGAACCTCAGATTCTTGTTGTCATTGGATGTGTCTAGAGGTCCAACAACCCACCACCATAATAACAGTTGTTCATAGCGTATATATCACCTTTCCTACACTATTTATGACTGAGTTTAACATTCAACTTTTATCATTATCTTTACCAAAACACAATGAAGTCTGTGCCTACTGAAGGCTTTAAAGATGAGAAGGCGGAATAAAAGCAAAACACCATGGCATATTCTATAAAGTACCTTGGGTTAAGATAAGGATCATTTAAGATTAATAACAAATCTTTATGATAAAGTACACAGTTTCTCTGAAGGAAGAGCAAAACACTGTTAAATTGGCTACATTGAAAATGTGATTCAGCAGGGTTTTGTCTTACCTTAGGCACATTTTAACACCGGAGTACTTTTCCCAGTATAATTCCGATATAGTTCACACCAAATAAATCTGGAACTAGAACTTAGTTCATGAGAACCTTTCCACCCCCTTTTCAGTCCCTGCTAGAGAGCAAGTGCTTTCATGGGAGAAAAAGGTTTCCATTTCTGATTGGCTGGGCGGATTGCAAACCACGCTCCGTAAAACTCCCAAAAAGTTTTGTGAAGCCGCCATTTTATTTGCCGGCATTAGCATTATTAGCATTAGCCCCACGCACCAACGGAGAGAGACTAACTTATGGCAACACAAAATAAAACATGGTAGCGGTGGAGTGATGAGGAGGTGTCGGCGTTCTGGCGATTTACTCGGAAGGCTTCAGTAGAAGCTACTGGGAGTCCCAGCAGCGGCAAAGTACTTGGTGTGAAAGCGCCTCCTGTCATTCCTTATAACTCAGAAATACGGTAAGATTAATACTTCTGAGTTGTCCCGAGAAACCTTTGCAGTACACCCCGCAAAACCTTTTTTTTTACTTTGCCAAACTTTTGTGTTTTCCTGAAAAATATTTTAAGTCGACAGATGTACTTCCGGACAGAATCTAAGGGTCAAAGCAGTGTTATTGTGAATCCCACTGTTTTTCATGGCAACACTGCGTAACATTCATACTCTAAGATGGATTGGGTGTCAATGCTCTATAGGCCTACTATTTCTGTTAAGATACTACAAGGAACTTTTAACTGGTTATCTAACGATCAATATGAATCCGTTGGTAGTTCAAATTTGTACCATTTTAGCCTGAGCTTGCGGATTTTTGCAGCTCAATTGCTGGTGTACTTTTATCTGAGAGAGTGTCTGTGAATCTCTCATCAGTTTCAACCATCTCGCTGGTTATGAATCTTTTAGAGAGCAGAGTGAGAGATTCTGTTGATAAGATTTGGGTCGATGCCATATTCTCCACCCAACGGTGTGCAGAAGCAGACAAATATGATGTGGTTCTGAAAATAAACCAAACTGGTACAAAAAGTCAGCCAATATACTGCATTGTCTCTTCTCACAACTGACTGCTTCAAACAATGCGTTTGTTTGGTTTGTATTTCACAATGGGATTCATCATTATTATTAGAAATCTAACACTGTGAAGGCAATATTAATAAAGGGAAGTTAAGAAAAGAGCTGATAGTGGATGTATGTTGCTTAGATAGAGGAATGGCACTGATCACATGTTTGTGTTTCAGGCTTTCTTCTTCTCGGTTTGTGTTTTTTCCCCTAACAAATCAAAACTACTATATGTAACCTAGATGTATACCGAAAAATAAACCTCTTATATTTTGCTAGAACCAGTTTTGAAAGCTGAAAAAGCCCTTAAAGGTGGGGTAGGTAAGTTTCAGAAACCAGCTCGAGTGCACTAAAATTTGAAAGTGCACAGCCAAAAAGAATCCGCCCCTTCCTTCAGACTTCCTTACAGAGCACCTCCTCCGCGAGAGCAGGCTGCAGTAACGTCACATATCAGGCAAAGCTAAACACATCTAGGTTAGCAATACTACACAGCCAAAGCAACTCCGATATTGACTCTGGTTTGACTTCTCCTAGTTTCCACTTTCTTTTTGTTCTTAATTTGCTCCGTTACCTTTTTTCTTTTGCGACCAGTAGACAATGTTGAACCTAACTCTGCCATGGTGAAAGTGGCCGCCTGTTGCTGGCGAGTCATTTAAGTACTGCTGCAATAGAGAGACGAAGTCCCGCCCATCTACTTCCGACCCATGGGACCCCGGAAGCGGAAAATTATACATTGAAGTCAATGGAGAGAGAAAAGTCATCGTTCGATCCCGTTTGAATTGTGCCACGAATGACACATATGATGTTTGTCAAATTAAAAGAACATTTTGCAAGTCAAAAAAATTAAAATGTGTCGTAAAACTGTGAAGTTACACATTTTTTTGTGTGAAACCGCTCAGTGAACTACAGGTCTCTGGTCTCGCACAATACGCCTCACCATCACAAAGATGGCCGTCACGTTAGCAAATGTCACCTGTTTCTTTCAGAATGAGGCTGAAAAAGTATAAAACGAGGTGAAAATCACTACAAGTCTGGGCATGTTGAGAGCTGTACGAAAGGGGAGTTAGTCGGTTCTGTGAGAGCCAGCATGCGGGACCGGCTTTACAAGGTTTCAGTGAGTAATATGAGTGCAATGTTTAAGGTTAATGTCAGCTAGCTAACAAGGTACACTAACGTGTTTTTGTTTTAGCAACTAGTTTTCTCCTTAAGAACTTTGTGGACTCTGTGTATGCTGTGGATAACATTAGTGTTCACAAGAACAAGATACACTCCCGTGTTTTGTTTTAGTTGCTCTTCAGATTGAAGCGGCCAGTTTTATATCGACTATATGTGTGATCTCCTTTTACATCTCGTTGTGTCATTTGAGTTTATTTGCTGTGTGTAGATTCAAGGATTTTGGTTATCTTGTCAATTTGTTTGGTTATCTGGTATGTGTTTTCCTAATGTAGAGAGCATTGGTTAATTAATAAACTACACACTGACTATAGATCCTGACCAAATCCTTTTTTGTTGATCAAATGTTTTTAAAAAAAAGTATTGTATATTATATAACAGCTGCACATCACAGACCGGAGTCTCTGCTACTGTGGACCACGAAGGAGGCGATCATCATCCCCATCCCCAAAGACCCTGCATGGCATGGAAATCTCCTCCTCCTGGAAAAATTCTACACCCAGCATATGCTCCCTGTGTTGGCCAGTAGAGAGGAGGATATTTAAATAAACATACTCTTAACACCCTCGGACTCTGCGTTGTGTTTCGTATGTGTGATGGGGTGGTATGCAGAGGGGAGGAAAACAGGACACAGCAGATTGGGATTGTGGTGGAGATGCTGAGCAGTTATTTAATTGTTGCATGTAATTATTATTATACTGCGTGCTTCTTAGTTATTCCATCCTTTGCTGTAACATGGATCTGTATGTAACTCTATATTTACTTGTTATCTACCACACTTCCTTCTACATCATACACCATCATTATACATGATGGTGTATATAGGATATATATTTGTATACATATCTGTAAATTGTATCATTTTATTTTTCGTATTTGGGATTTCTCTTTTGTCCACTCAAATACACTTGGCCCTTTCTCTTTTCCATGTGGAAACTAACTGTTCTTCTACGGACAACATTTTTATTATTATTCCGCCGGGTTATTTTGGCCCTTTTCTCCTCCCGCATTGAACATCGCAGAAACTCCGTTCAAACATCAAAACATTCAGCTCGGTCGGGAATCGATTGCTATTACTTTTCTCATTCATAACTTTCATAATTCCAGAGATACATCCCATAATACATCACATTTTTAACATTGGATTCAATGGAGGAAATCTTCAACTTCAACAAATCTTCATGCGACTTCAACTACTAACTGTTCATTCATACTTTCACTCAGAAACCTCATTCCAACTTTAAAATGTTACACATCTTTCTGACATTATTCATGTAAAATAACTTTTAAATCTGAGTCTTACTTTTAGAGATATTAAACATTGTTCAGACCTTGTTTTAGAGGTTTTCTTCACATTTTAACATTAACTAGAGTGCGTGATGTCACAGCTAGAGTGGAGGATAGCTTGAAATTCGGATTCATATATATTTTTTAATACTGCCATAATTCCCAAACCCTACATTCCTGAGATATAATTTATCATGACAAACGTAGGGCATGAAGTGACAAAAACGTTCAACATTCCTCCATTAAACTCCATTGTAATTTCAGGCAGATATTTCCTCACGGTAGCAGCCGCACACCTTTAGTTAAACTGCCAAAAAGGCCACATTATTAACCCGAAACGACACAAAAATTACACTTCAGATACTCAACTTCATTGACATGCTTCACGTTTTGAAATTTCACAGATATCTGTTATGGTTCTTCCACAAAACGTTCACATGTAAGAGGTTCATCTCTCATTCAGAACAATGAAGCCTTTGAAGTCTAGGCACCTCGTTAGCTCAACTCAGCGCCATATAGATAGAAGAGTTACGACAGCGGAAGTCCAAAAACGGTTATCGTCACGTGGTTCATGCAGACGAGGATCGTTCCCCGGAAGTTCATGGCGGGCAATGTGAATGCATTGATAACAGGAGATAGAACTACGATTTTTGGTAATTATTAGTGAATAAAGGTTTTGATTTACAATATTTATACAACAAATCGATATGTGTATGTATTTACATCAATATGTTTTAAAAAATAAAATAGAATTTGATAATATTAATTGATAATATTAGGATTAGTGTGAACTAGTTTACATGTTAGGCTAACAGTGCCTTGGTTAAAGAGCCTGTTGCGGTTTATTTATAGCTTTGAATTCTTTAAAACCAATATTATCTTCTTAAACTTGTATGGTAGTCAGGAGCATCACTTTCTAATGTTTATTGATATATTTAGAGGGAGGGGATCTAAAGGAATGCTTCAAAATTCAGATTAGATTCATTTCTACCATTTTCTTAAATTCATGGTAGTTTCAGTAATCCCATGGTAATTGAGGACACAAGTTATCTAAATGACTAATGTCATCTTTATGGCTTTCAGAAAGGACAGGAGACCGACAGGTGACTATCAAAGGACTAGCAGCAGCAGCAGCAGCAGCAGCAGCAGCATGATGATGATGATGATGTTAAATGTGTTGTTTTAGGAATATCCATCGCAAATACATGGAATTCAATAAAAATTGAATAGCATATCATGCAGTTTGTCTGTGCCTTTTCCTCCGTGTTGTCCTGGTTTGCTGTGCTGCCTCCTAGTCGCCACCATGGTTTGCTGTGCTGCCTGGGGATGCTCAAATCGCTCCGAGAAAGGAGTACGAATGTACGGCTTCCCCACTGACACAGAGCGGAGGAAAAAATGGCTGGCTCAAGTCAGCAGTAGCAATTTCACGACCAACAGCAAAAAATATGTGAGGTTATTATATACAAACACTGCATTTGCACTTTTTCACAAAACGAAAACTACACCATTGGGAAAGCTTAATGTTTTGTTTAATACAAAAAAACAGGGAAAGGCTTGAAAAACACTGAGAGTTGAGACTCAGGGTGCAGGGTGAGGGTCTCAATGCAGGTATTCAGGCTCCATTGAATCCCCCTCTGGTTCTTGTGCTGAAAGAGGGAGTAACAGACAGGAGAAAGGGTTATACACACCTATATAGCACACCTATTGGATGGGAAATTGCCTTGGGGAGATAAGGTGTGGTCTTTGTTCCCAACTGAAGTTATGGAACTTTATTATTTGTGAGTTTAACAAAGTATGACAAATGGCATCAGTAACAGATTTGAAATGAATTTCTATAAAGTTGTCTCACATTCTTGGTCATATTTTATATACAGTATGTAATGAGTATAACATGTCCAGTAAGTATAAAGTGTTTCCTAATACTGTGTATTCAACCACTATGGTATAGTGTATGCCGGTACTATGGTATGGTATCCTAGCTTAATCTGTTATCTGTAAACGTTCCCTAAATCTACTAATTTAGGGATAATCCACTGACATCCTTTAATACACATGTTAATTTGAATCAGATGTACTGATAATATCCGCAATATAAATCTTTAAACTTCTTCTTACCTTTAAAAGTCCGTCACGAATGGGCTATTATGCTGCAACTCTACAGCTCTGTTAGCCTTGGCGCTAACTTCCGGGGAACGATTGAGAGGCTCCACGATCCGCCATTGCTGTAAAAAAGTGGTCCATTGGAGTGAACGGAGATGACGTAACTCTCAGTCTATATGGCGCTGGCTCAACTATAAACACCTGTGCAATGGAACACGATGATGTCATCACTCCAACTGACATGCTCAGAGCAGCAGACTTCAGATAGCAGTGTGCAAACAGTCCAGCCGTGAAGACATCTACGGGACAGTTTTGGGATTTCTTCAAATGCCGTTGCCATGGCAAGACAATGCTCGCCTTGAAACACGGTTTTCTCATAACTTCAGTGAAAATACTCCAAACAGCCCAGAACTTCCCAGGTTTGGTAACGATGCAGCCATCAACGCATCTAAGCGTATTATGGGGTGTCATCAAATGCCGTTGCCATGGCGACAGCCCACTCGCCATGAAACGCGATGTCCCTTTAACTCCTATGAAAATTGTCAAAAAGTGCTATAACTTCACATGTGTGCTAACATTCCAGCTATGAAGACATCTACGGGACCGTTTTCAGATTTCTTCAAATGCCGTTGCCATGGCGACAGACCACTCGCGATGAAACACGATGTCGCTGTAAGTCCAATCGACACGGTCCAATCGTCCCCCAATCTTCACTTGTATATCACCGGCCCATGCTTCAACAGCTCTAGGCCAAATCTGAGATCTCACCATATGCCGTTTCCATGGAAACGCATCCCGCGCCATAAAACATGATGTCGCTATAAGTCCAATGGACACGGTCCAATCGTCCCCCAATCTTCACTTGTATATCACCGGTCCATGCCTCAACAGCTCTACGACAAATCTGAGATCTCACCATATGCCGTTTCCATTGAAACGCATCCCTCGCCATAAAACATGATATCGCTATAAGTCCAATGGACACGGTCCAATCGTCCCCCAATCTTCACTTGTATATCACCGGTCCATGCCTCAATAGCTCTACGCCAAATCTGAGATCTCACCATATGCCGTTTCCATGTAAACGCATCCCTCGTCATAAAACATGATGTCGCTATAAGTCCAATGGACACGGTCCAATCGTCCCCCAATCTTCACTTGTATATCACCGGTCCATGCCTCAACAGCTCTACGCCAAATCTGAGATCTCACCATATGCCGTTTCCATGGAAACGCATCCCTCGTCATAAAACATGATGTCGCTATAAGTCCAATGGACACGGTCCAATCGTCCCCCAATCTTCACTTGTATATCACCGGTCCATGCCTCAACAGCTCTACGCCAAATCTGAGATCTCACCATATGCCGTTTCCATGGAAACCCATCCCTCGCCATAAAACATGATGTCGCTATAACTCCTATGAAAATGTTCAAAAAGTGCTCAAACTTCACATGTGTACTAACAGTCCAGCCGTGAAGACATCTACGGGACAGTTTTGTGATTTCTTCAAATGCCGTTGCCATGGCAACAGACCACTCGCCTTGAAACACGGTTTTCAAAAAACTTCATTGAAAATATACTCCAAACAGCCCAAAACTTCACAGGTTTGGTAACGATGCAGCCATCAACGCACCTAAGCGTATTATGGGGTGTCGTCAAATGCCGTTGCCATGGCGACAGATCATTCGCCAACAAGTTAGTTCAGAAGTTGGCAGTTCAAATATTCTGCTGCTATTCCAAGCCTTTTCCCTTTCTTTTCTTCTCTCATCACACATTCAAGCCCCAAGTTCATGTATCATTTCAATCTAAATTATTCACTTTTTTTCTTAAACATTACATTTCAGCATAGCAGTTTAGCGTCAGATTTTCAGCATAAAGCATTCCCACTAGCAATTTCTTCAGGAATTGCATTCTCTAGTTTAAACCTGTTATTACCAATATTTCACAAATTCTTCATGTAAACTTAAGAGCACAGCTGTATGTCAACTTTGCTTGGTTCATCTTACTGGGGGGCAGCTACATGGATGTCGGTGCAGTCCACAATAATTTTGCAGTTGAAGGCAGAATGCATTTATTATTGACTCAGAATGAAGCACAACTTCATGTCATACAATACATTGACTTTATTTTTAATTGTGTAAAAAAATATGAGCATTGATTAGCAAGCAGGACCTGCAGGAACAGAGAATGGTGATGGATGGAGCTGGGAAGAGAGAAGAATAAAGAAAACAGATCAACTTTATTATCGGATATTAAAAATTCAATTTCAAAACAAGTTGCCGCTCCTACAGTTTTCTAGTATGTAAAGATGATTTCACATGACCAATGCAAAATATCACACTAAATAAATGTGTGTCTCTGGGGGGTGCATTGTGCCTTTGATAACCAAATACTATTACGTACAGTGGAAATCAGGTTGCCAGAGCAGGTCAGTCCAGAGTGCATGTTCCTCAGGGTCTCAGCAGTTACAGGTGAGGTAAAGAAAATAAAAGAGAAAAAGGTCAGCAACACCACTTTAAAGTAACAACACTGAATAATTATCTCTTTTAATAATTTTCTCTCAGTAATCACTCAACTACTGTCTTTCCAACAAACAGATTGACTCACTCTCACTATCATCACAATGAAACACGTCCAGAAGAATGTCATGCAAAGCTGCCTGCCTGCCTGCCTGCCTGCCTGCCTTCCTGCCTGCCTTCCTTCGACTCTCCCTGAACTGCCTGATATTTTAATGTTCAATGTTAACCATTTGTGCAGATAGCATTAAGTAGAAAAGATCGCTGATGCTAATGTGTCGTTAGTCTACCTCCCGCCACCTTAGCACCTGGTGGAGGGGGCGATAGGCTACTCTTCAAATGTTTCACAAAATACTTACCATCATGACTATTCTAACTCTTACTTACGTTTAACATTTTGGTTTACTTCATGTTAAGGCTAATACAAATGACAAGGCTAAGTAATGTAATGTAATGCTAACTAACGTCCTCGCTACTAGCTATGTAACTTGACTATGTTCCATGCAAAACATGTATATTACCTGATATGTTTGGTCCTGGTCCTTTCACCAGACGGGAAGCGATAGAACGAGCAAGTGGTATGATCACTTTTGTGATTACAACCTGGTACAAAGCACACAGGCATCTTGTAAAAGTGAATTTATTGGAGCAATCTCTTATATTTATTAGAGGGAATAAATCAGTTATGAGATCTTCTTCTTCTTCTTCTCTGCTTTAATCGCGAGTCGCAACCACCAGTCTTGGAGCATTATCGCCTATGACATCACTTACGCGACCCAGAATTCGATTTGGGATTTGTAGTCTTTCTAGTTGCGTATTTTTCATAGTCTTATATTTCAACAGTTTTACGACAAACTGTGACTTTTTTTACATGGAAATGATTGTTTAAGATTGACAAACATCATATGTGTCATTCGTGGCACAATTCAAACGGGATCAAAAGATAACTTTTCTCTCTCCATTGACTTCAATGTATAATTTTCCGCTTCCGGGATCCCATGGAGGCTCCCGGAAGGGGAGGGACTTCGCCTCTCTATGCACGCCCAATGAGGGCACGAGATACATTTGTGCGTGCACGAGATGGAAGGCTGACAGACAGGGCGGCAATCCAATCCGCCGGGCTAAACGGATTGGTTGTAGTTTTTACAGTATTACGGGTTCCAAAGATGACATTTTTTTATGGATTTTTTGTCAAAGCACTTAAGATATTCATTGCTATCGGGATGTTAAGAGCATTCCATGGAATATAACAAAAAGTGTATCTCGAGCCGGTTTCTGAAACTTACCTACCCCACCTTTAAATAACATGTTTTGTCTACCTGTAATAATGTAAATACATTATTGTTATTAGAATTGACATTAGAGCGAAAAGAGTAAATATGGAGAAGGACAGACAGATGGAAAAATACAGGCATCAGTTCATGACCAGACTCAAATAAGGGACAATGTGATTCATGGTAAGCTCCATAAACTTCTAGGCGGCGAGGGAGATGGGGGTGGGGGGTGCATCTTGAGTCAGTCGGTTGACTGTGACATCAACTCGACGCAGGCACCAGAACACAATGACAAAAAAAGTCCTAAACCACTCCAAATGGCTCATAACGCTCAATCAGTGAGCAGGTTATGGCACAGTGCACAGTGTAGAAATTTAACAATAAGGAAATGGAAAGCCCCATGAGCAGCCACAATTTGCTTAATCTTAATCTCAAAGTTTTGAACTAAAAAACAGATGTGTTGCTATCCCTAAAACACTGCTCACTCAGCTCACTGATGGGACAAAACAGTAACACTATCATTTGTAATAAAGCCAGACTCATTTTCCATGAAATCATTTTCTTAATCTATCGCCATCAGCTGGAACAACTGGAAGTCACTTTGTGCTACACTGTAAATTGATTATTTCCATCACCTCCATCTTTGCTGTGCAGCAGTATTGACTGCAGCAACCCTGGAATAATGTAAGCGGCTTTTTCCATTTTTTCTCTTCGCATAAGGCTCCAGAGCTGGAGGGGTATGGATGGTAATTGGTTTGACTGGAGGTTAAGTCGGACGGGAGGAGGGGTTTTTCTACTAGCGCTAACCCCATCCTTCCATTGCAACTCGGTCTTCATACATCACAGAGTCAAATTTGAATAATTCATCAGCATGTTGTGGGTTTATTTAGTCAAAGCATCCCCAGACATGATGGAAGGCAGGGTTTGGGTGTGGGAGGAAATGCAAGCAGCGAACTCTCAGGGAATGATCAACACAGTTATTAGTTCTTGTCAGAAGCTTGTCTAACATCCATCATGGGTAATTAGGTTTATGACATGCAAAGGCACAACATCTTATTTTGAAACTAACGGGGAGGCAAGCCAAATGCAGAGCAGCGTCCGGAAAGGAGAACTGGTTGCTGACTTAAAAACTATCTCGTCTACACATTTCATTTTCAATTTCTTTGAAGAACTTAGTTGCTGTCTCTAGGATGTTAAACAACCCTGTTGTGTAATATGCATTATACTGATGGAGGAAAATAATTTTTTCATTGGTACCCACAAGCAGATAAAAGAAAATGCTTACTCTTATGAATGAATCCCTCTAATCACCAAGTCCGTACATGAACATTTAGGTCACCCTTCTATGGTTAAGATGGCTTTGGTCTTTGGTGCCCTGCAGCTTTTCTATTGTCGTATACACCACCCACTCAGCAGGGAACACAAAACACCGGGAGTTTGCCTTCACCATTTTTTCATGTTTTTTTTTGACAGTCTATTAAAATGGAGATATGCTCACTCATCTACCTTTTGTCTTCTGACCCAAATGTCTGAATTCTCCTGCTTTCCTGTAGGTTTGTCATTTATTTTGCATCTCCATCATTCCGATAATTATCATCCTTCTGGTTTAAAATCCTTGAACAGTGGTTTTCGTGCCTTAAAAGGAACCTTTGTGTTTTTTATATCACGTAAATGACAGCCACCCTCTGGGACTTGTCTTAGAGTAGAATTTGAAAAAACACTTCCCACTTTCTTAGAAGTCGCTTCTTTAAATATGTCTCTGCTTGCGATAACGATAGTGAGACGACTGTTGATTTGGTATAAAAATACCTTACTATTTTTTATTTCCCTTCTCCTATCATCTATACACTTTTACGTCAACTTCAATTTCATACTTTACAGAGAGTATTCTTCAACTTTGCTTCAGAACGCAAAAATTCATGATGCTATTCCTATAGTTACAACTCTCAGGCAGGGCTTTTGCTGATTTGAGCTTAACTGTCCTGGAGGCCTTCTTTAAACAGAATCCTGCTGAGACACCTGCGGGATCTTCTTTTCAGAGAAGCTGACATTCAGTAGCGTCTCTCAGGCTTATGGTTCGCTCCCTGGGGAAACTGTAGCAAACAAAGCCTTCACGTCGCATGGATCCGGAGAAAACAGCTGCTGCAGATTGGCTCCGGCTTCCCTGCTGAGATACCCTGATAAGGCCGTAGAGCTAACTGACAGTTTCCTCTTTCTTACCAGGAACGTGTGGAACTCCCTCTTTGCTTCTTGATCTTAAAAGCCTCAACATAGTAGATAATTGCATACTTTGCTCAGGGGTGGAGGGTAAATGACAAATGCTTGTAATCCTTTGACACCAAGTGATTATGCTGCAGGTGCAGGTTTGTACAAATGTTAGGTTACAGGTAAGCATAAGGTTCTGACCGCTTTTAAACAGACAGCCTTAAAATATCTCATTTATTAACCCATAAGAAGCTCAGTATATTTAAAATCCTTTATTGAGGTTACAATGATGTTGACAATGAATGAAGTCAATAGCTGCTAAAAAAAAAAGCACAAAAATGTCAGGGTTAGATATTGATCATTGTTTGGGTTTAAGTTGGGAGACCTTGGTCCTCATAATTATTTATTTGTTTTGCACACATCTGTCCTTTTCTCCTTCCTTTGTGGACTTTGGAACTCTTTATTGCACAGTTCTTTAATAGAAACCTTGATTCTGATTGGACGTGGCCCTCGAGAAAAAAATACCAATCATATGAATCAGAAAGAGGTTTTGTAAATGTACTGTCAGCTCTGGCAAAAACAACACTTTGGATTCATGGCTAATGGCTGAACTGTCCCTAGTGAATGAAAAAAAGAGAACTCCAACAAGAAAGCAGAGTAGAAAAATGAATGAAAGGTTAAAAGACAAAGAGGTGAACGACAGAGAAATTGTCTAAATCAGAGAAGACAGACCTGAAGTAAACACTAAATAACACAGTATATGGAAATGTTCAAATTGTTCGGTTCAAAAGGTAAAACGTACTCTTCTGCCAGTCACATAGCATTTAGGGCTGGGATTTGTTGACACTTCTCAATGTTTGACATAATGAATGTGAATTATAGCTAACGCTAAGTAGGCTTATCACAAGGCTACAGAGTGTTATGGTACCCGTGTAAGCGGGATAATATGCGATGAGCCGGTCACTATTACAAAATGAACCTCGATATGGTGGGCTGGACTTTAATCACTCTTAATAAAGAACAACTTGCTGTACATTATCCCCTACATAACAAATCACACTATTTCTCCATCCTGATGGAAAACATTTATAAATACTTTGGCAATTTCAGTCTTTTCCAGTGAACATAAACAGATGTTGCTTTTGAGCATTTGCTGAACGGCTGATTGATGTTCAGGTTATTCTAATATGCTTACACATGCTGGCAAAGACAAATTGTAATCCTCATAGGTATGTATTCGAAGCACAGTATATTTAGAATGTAGTATTGTGATTGAGAAGCTTTCCGATCCTTTTGACCCTGCAGCCAAAGTTGTTTGCAAAAATAAAATACTAGGAATGCTTTTTACAAGCCAGGGTTGGATGCCTGCCATGCTTCCTTTGATGGAGCAAGAGTCAAGAACGTTAAGATTGTAATGCACGCAGATACTTTACGATCAATGCTCAGGCCGAGATACTTAAACTCTGTGAGGCATTGTGTTGGCTGCAAACTGACTCTCTCAGTTGCCCCTGTAATGAATACAAACTGCAGTGTGAAATTGAATAAAACGGAAACAACACAAACGAAAACTCAATAAGAAGAAATAAATGGGGCTTTTCTACAAGACCAGGGAAGTGTATCTAATCCCTTAATTAGACAAGATGTCCACATAGTGCCTTTTATTCTTTTTTGTGATGGTCATATAGATGTAGGGAAGAGACAAGGGAGGGTACTAGAGTGAAGGGAACAATTTAAAATAAAGGACAAAAAGTTAGGACTGACATAGGTGCTCTAGATTTGACTTTGAGCAGAGCTCCGTTAAAGGGGCCCTACTATGCTTTTGGGGTTTTCCCAAGATCCCAAAGTTCCCAAAGTTCCGTGAAAAGTCCCCCCCCCCCCCCCCCGGCTGAAAACGCCTAGATTGTACTCTTTTGTTTACTTCAGCGACATAGTCACATCACTACACAACACTCACGTTTCTATTGGCTAGCACTCCAACGCATTGTACGTGATAGGTGAAGGGGCGGGACATCCCTATGCGGTCACAACAGAGCCAGCCATCCAACCAATCAGAGCAGACTGGGCTCTGGTTTCAGACAGAGGGTGAAAAGAGGTGCTGCAGCACAGTATGAGAAAAATAAAGAGCTTTTATATATCTAATATATTATTATGTTTGTGGACATTAAAGCATGTAAACATGTCAGTGTAGAGGCTCTAAATGGAAATATGAAACCTGATAATGAGCATAATAGGGCCTCTTTAAGAGAAACCATTAAACTGAAATTAGAGATAGTGTTTTGAGTCTCCTGTTGTTTTTCTTCACTAATTATCAACAGCAGGGATATAGTGTTTTGTTGAGATCTTCTTCTTTTTTTTACCTTGTTATTGCCAACATCAGAGAAGCACTGATTTGTTTTTACTTTGCTGTCTGTCTCTTTGCGGAAATACAAAATAGACTTTATTTCTTTTGCATCACCCAGAGCCTGATCTTACTTCACACAATAAACCTGCTGTAACAAACTCACTGCAGCACAGAATATGTAATCTTGAATCCCACTTTCCTCAACACTGTAAGAAAACGGTGTTGGCGTGGGGGAGGGTCCCCTAATGGGTTTCATGTTTGCTTGCTGCTATTACATTACAATGAAGCCATTAATGGAACGACAGCGAATGACACAAGGGAGTGCATTATTGCTCATCCTGTCTTTAGATCGAAAAATTACACCAATAAATATGGTTGATAGGAACACAAGTCGGGGGGTATGTAGGGGTTACACATCAACAGAATACTAAACTAGAATACTAAACTACCTGTGAAACTATGTAACGAGACCTATGAGAGGAGTTGGGACAGTGCTGGAGAAACATGAAGGTCATTCTGATGCCAAGGAGTTGGAGTAGGAGGACAACGAAAGAAGGAAGGAAGGAAAGATGTGGTAACAATAACTACACAAACACCGGTGATGTCTCCCCCAGCGCCTTTCCACCCTTTATTCTCCATGCTCGTCTCTATGGCAACCATTGGCTTTTGAAGCCCACCTTATTCATTGTATTTAATGACACACCCAGGTGATCAATCATGATAAATTATTTCCAATTTCCTAATCCCTGTGGAATATTATAATCTTTAACAAAAGTCTATAAATATAGGTTACGATACATTTGTTTTATCTGACCATTATAGATAACCCCTTCTCGCCATTCACCACTTCTGTATCGCTTTTTAAAAATTGTACCCAAACCTGTTTTGGCTTGTGCACAGCTGTATTGTTAAATTGGATTGTGTACGTTGTAAAATTCCAACTGGCAGCTTGTCTTTGGATTTATATGCAAGGGAATGCGAGCGGCATGTAGCACAGCAGTTCAGAATATCATCAACAGCCTCTTGGGGGGAGTGACAAGAGCAGGAGCGAGATGTTATCGTGTGATCATTCAGTTTTCTTACGTGTGCCACTTCGGCAATCATGATGGAAACACCCCGAAGAGGGATACCCAATACAACTCTTGTCCTCGAAAGCAATAAAGAGAAGACCTGCAGAGACCCAGTGCAGATAATAGTAATAGTATAGTAAATAAGGTGATGCGATATCTTCACCCTAGAGGTGATGTAGATCATGGAGGACGTGTGTTCGAGGTTGGCTCATTGTTGTTTACATCTTCTTACATGCTTGCACAATACAACAATGATGTATTGTGTAATACCAGTGTAACGGGTCACAACTGTCAGCGACCTGTTATCGTTCAGTTAACGACAGCGAAGCATCTGGGATGTTTTCTGGCATTTATTCTGAGGACTGAGAACTAAAACAATATTCTCCTTGATTCCACGCTGCACATCCTCCTTAGCACTCACTTCCATGTCACTTTAGTATTCATTATACTAGCTTATTTATAGATCAAGAAATTCTTAAATGAACAAGAACATCTTATTTAGTAATCACACAAAAATACAAACACAAACATACCTGAGAACAAAAACAATATTCTCCTTGAATCCACGCTGCACATCTTTACAAAAGAAAAGAAAGGAAGGGTTAACATGTAAACAAAGAAAATGACGCACATCGCGTCTAATTCCCGCCAAAACCACACCACAGATATCACTAAAAAATTACAATTTCCTACAGTGGAAACCTGGTGGAAACCCAACAAAAAGGGTTCAACAATGTACCCAAATTAACACTCAACAACACACATCACTTCCATCAACCCAAACAGCCGGTCCATCACACAAAACCGCAATGATTTGTAACACCTCTCCCAGCAACGTAATTCATAGCAATAATTATTGTTTAGCAAAAGTTATTTATGTTTTTGCTAAGTGCATTTTTATAGGAGGAAAAGTAGGACAGAGGGGGAGTTCTCTGTTCTCTAATGTCTTATAATGCCTTTGGGATATGGACTCAAGTATTATGATAATCATCCTGCTGACAGCTTCAATGCATTATCATTTGACTGTGAATGCTATTATTGTAAATCGGTGCTCCTGCCATTGCTGTACATAATTTAAAGATGCTCAAGAAGCAGCTGAGTAAAGATAAGCTTTAAAGCTAAGCACTCGGGTGTTGTTGTTGATTCAGCCTTGACTACTGTGTACTCTAGGTCAAATGTATCTACAATAGCACCTTTAGTTTTGCCTCATAAACCTGTAGTGCTTTCTACATTCAATCTGAAATACCCTTATATCTGATGTACGGCCATTTCCCTGCTCTATACAATACAAGGTTTAAACTGCCAAGTTTTAGTGAGACATTGAAGCCTTATAGCTCTTTTGGAGCATGCACATTCACAATTTCTCCTAAATCATGACAGGTAAACATAAAATGTCTATTGTGTATGTTTTAAGGAGGGGGGAAATAGTGCTCTTGAAAGAGACACTCAAGGTTGTTTGTGTTTGTATGTGAAGGCTTCTCTTCTGTTTATTTTCGTCCATTTGAAAAACATCAATAATCCTGCTGGTTTCATGCACTGTCTCTATGGAGGAATCAGGAAAAACAACCATGAAATCCCGATGCAGTGATATGTTTCTTAAAGTGTAAGGTATCCAGTAAGTAAACAAGCATTCTCACAACATCACAACATAACAGCAAACATTGCACCCTAGTTACAGCCCAACGGCATGTCTTCAAACCAAGATTCAAACAGTGTGAGAAGCCTCCAAATGAACCGGCACCTACAGCGAATGTGCCAAGGCTGGTGCACACAATTAAAACACAACGCTGTGGCAAAATAAAGTTTTCCATTTCCTGCTGCCCATTACCTTGGTACTTACTTGCATAGATGAGCGAGCAGCGAGCTATCCACTTTATGTAACCTTAATTATTACCTGGAACAACACTCAGACTTGCACACCGCAGGCAGAGTCTGCTCCACACTGTGCCTGTGCCAAATGAGCAGTGGATCCAGACAGTGCAATATTTTACACAGAACCATCATGGAGAGAAGTATGCTTGTCTCACTGGTTCTGAGTGGCCATTCAATGGTTAAACACAAAAAGTAAAGCTGTTTTAAGTGGATTAAAAGTACTTTATGAATATTAGAAAATGCTGAAACTCTGAGTCTGAACTCCATTTGAACTGAATAAATTATTTCCCAACTCAAAATGTTGTTTTACCCTTTGGGCTTCAACATTAAGCTTCACTTTTCTTAAAATGCAAGACTTTCCACGGCATAATTAATATTTCCGTTGGAGGATTCTCTTGACTTAGAGGAAAACAGGAACACTCTACCTTGAATATCTTAAAATGATATGCAGTACGTTTCATGGTATCATGAACAACTTAACGTGCATGAAGAATTGTAAATGTCATACTTCTATGCATTTATTTTTTGATTCAATGTGTTTTGCCAAAATGCAAATTAGAAATGTATGAGCTATTGGCAAGGTTATTGCAAATGTAAAAAAAGTGTTTACTCGTAGACATTTGATCTACTCTACTCTCCACTAACTTCCAGGTGCAAGGGCCTCACATTTTTGGATTACAGTCCCCTACCTACAATATTTTCTGGCATTTATTGTTACTTCAAATGCTATAAGAAAGCTACAAACATTACTTGTAACACATTTGCAAAAACAGGCTGTATGACTACAGTAATACCGAAATAAATGTTTGTTTACTACTAAACTCCAAACACTCCAGGGATGCAAGCACATTTCTCTATGCATGTCTCTGGTTATTATCCCCTCATATTGCTCTACAGTGTCGACCGTAAGACTTCACTGTGTACTGTTTGCTGTCTGTCAAGTACTCGCCCTAATGCAACATTCAGAGTTGGGCAGTTGACTTTGCCATAGCGTCAGTTTGATATGAGAGGATTCGGAGGGTGGAGAAAGCGAGAAAGCAAGATGTTGCTTTAAATAAATGTCAGCAGTTTCCTACGGTATTTCTTTGTTTGATTACACATTTTATTGACCCGGTAACCTAAATAATACATTTAGGATTGTCCTCAACTTGGGAAATTCAGATTCATATTAGTTTAGATAATTTAATCAACAGATCTCTAAAACTGAGTTCCTCCACAACGAATCATTGAAAAACATTGCAATTAAGTCATTCAGCAGGAAACAGGTATTATGAAAATGATTTTAAAAAGAAAATTGGACCACGGCCAAAACAAACCAACGGTCCTAAATGTATGTAAATTCGGATGTATTTAGATTTTTGATTGATTTATAATGATTGTGATTCTAACATATAACAAAACAAGAAAATAACCAAAGCCTTAGGGAAACTGATCTTTGGTCAACATGTAGCCTTAAAGTAGGACTTTTTAGTCGAATCATCAGCCACTTATCACCCTCATAACAAACCCTCCTGTTCTCTTTGTTGAAACGCATGCATCAGTTGACCTCGTCATTCACTTCTTGCACATAGTTAGATGTTTCAAGCACCCTGACTCATACTCTGGCATTAAACAAGTTAATTGCTTCCCTGGGCAGAGTACAGCTGTGAATAAATATCCACTAATTGAGTCGTTTTCTTAATTCAGACTCATTTGAATCACATTGGGTCTAACTGGCTCCTGCTGACGTCCTGCAGTGTTGATGAGAAAATTATATTTGACCAGAGGAGTCACACCCACTGAGTAAGAATGGCACTGGCTTCCAATTAAAATGGATCACAATCTCGTACGCTTACACTCTCACCGCTATACATACATTACTGAGATTGTAATGCCTTAATTCTCTCATACATTCACAAAGAGAATAGAAATGTGCCTTATCTCAGAGTGAGCTGTAACCTTGAACGCTTAATAAGTAATTTTATTTCGCCCTCATGGAAATACATCAGATTGCCCCTTTCCCTTAATGCACTAACAGTGTCTTAGTTTTGATTGTGCAATTGTCACTAGAGGTGTAGAGAAACTGGAACGTTAGGAATATAATGAGGGATGTTATATATTTTATGACCAGACACCTGGAGTAGTATCATCAAAAAGCAGGTTTCTTACATCTTCAGATGAAAGGGTTTTATTGAATCAGGCCTACACAATAACAAACACAAATGAAGTGCACCTTAGATAGGCTAGAATAACTTATTTAAGCCCTAAACTATCTAATATTCATAATTTTGCACCTCGGTACACCCTCAGGCATCAGGTGCTCATGCCTTAGGCAACAGAATTGTTTTCGATGATAGTAAATTTGAGTTTTTTTATATAACTGAAATCTCCAGTTTTGGAAGAGCAAGAATATTTTCATCTTCTTTTGTATTTACCAGAAATCCTGTAAATGGAAATCCTCTAAATGACAGCCCTTTCAGAGAAGTGTTCAGTAATTCTCCTATATTTAAGTATGGCCTGGAGGGCCCGCAGTGGGGGAATGGCAGGTAAGAAGAGGTTGCTCAGGGCAGACAGTGATGGATGGGGAGTGTCAGGAGCCATCGGCTTAGTGTTAAGCATACTCTGCATCTCTCTCTCGTCCCGCTGCCCTTTAAGGAGCCGGCACTCCATAACTCAGCCGCATATTCAAGGGAGGAAGGTGGAACGCCAGGCGCTGGTCAGCACTGATAAAGGTCTTTCTCCTTGAGAGGTGAATAAAGAGTAAACAGCATGAGATGATCTTCACCTTTGTAATGTGGACATTTGCACATGTGTGCATGCTGGTGAGTGATGTGTTTGTTTTGTGTGACAGAAAGAGAAAGTGCCAGCCCCGGCTAATCGGTCCGTCACTCAAGGAAGTTCACATAGATCTGATCAGGATTGGCTGGACTTTGGATATGGACACGGTGTAAGACAATTGATTGGTTCCTTTTAATTGTATTTTCTTGGAGGTTTTCTCTGTATATAAAAAAAAACAAATGTGTCATTGTTTATGTTTAGTGCAGCAAGGTGTGAAGTAACTTCTCAGTAAAGCAAACTGAGAATTGTCTGAATGGCCAATATGCAGAGACTGAACCTGGGGGTAATCGTCCAAGAAATGTTTCATCAACTTGAGGGGACTCCTCAGCAGATTTGCATCCCCTCCTGTTTGCCTCATCTTTCCAACTTTCTCTCTCACTTGATGAATGACCCTGAACAGCTGTCAGTGTAGTGTCATTTAATGGTTTCTGCAATCAGTGTGACATGTCTGCAGTAAACAGAGAACCCTTCATGTTGTGTGGAGGAGAAAAAACACAAACAGTGTCAATGCATTACTCAGTCACTTTAAGTCCTGTATGCACAAACAATGGATAATATATCTTTGAAGTTGAAACACAGGCATGTCACTGTGATGTGACCATGTGGAAATATTTCAGGAAGAATTTTCTTTAAAATGCCAGATATGTCAATGTCACCTACAGAAAAAGCAGTAACAACAAAAAAGAAAAACTGAAAAAAATCAAGAACACTGAAATGTGACAGAATAAAATGTATTGATCACAATTGAAAATAGAGCCTATTCTTTTATTTTAAATATTTTTATAGCTGTAATATCTTATAATTAATAACTAATCGGTCAGATATTTGTGCTCCTCACTCTAGTTCCACAGTAATAATGGAGTTGGACTGGTGCTTTTACCATCCCCCCAACACTTCATAACAAGGAGAAATTAAGGGACATAATGAAGGAAAAAAATTAATTACATTTTGTACTCGTACTGATGATAATGATGAAGGCAAAGAGCTGAAACATGTTTCTTTGGCTGCTGCTCTGCATTAAATAAGCGTACATTTGAGAGGGCACATCTTCATCTTTGATCTGCTTTCAATCTAAACTTGAGAGAACAAATCAAACTGAACCACACAACTGGTTTCAAGCAATACTCGGATTGCCAGTAATAAGGATTCTTGTTACATAGAAATGGAAAGAGTGTCCCAATAGAAGTTGTTTGGTTTATTTATAATCATATACTGTATGTATTTTGCAAGAAGAACAAACTGCTGAAGTGTGATGTTTCCATGGCAGAGAGAGAAACTAAATCAATGCACACCTGACAGAATATGATGAAATCATGACGGCATGCATAGATCTGTTCAATGCATCAGGGCTGTCTTCAAAGCTAATAATATTCTTTTCATTTCGACACTGCTTTGTTACCATGTGCTGTGTTTCTCTTCAGGAGAGTCTTCTGAGTGAGCGTTGACTCTGAATAAGAGCTCTGAACATGAAATTACATCCGTCATGTTGATAACAGTTATTCTACTGCGTTTGAATCTAAGGATGTCACATCTAATGATGCTGTATTTTCTGTACACGACTAGTCCCTACTACGTGTTTAACTGTCATCTTTAATGCTTTTATTGAGAATCCAATGACGCAAAACTTGGAACTCTGAAAAGGGTTAAAATAAAAGTATTGTATACAATAAGCAACATTAATCAAATTATTATAACTTTTTACTTTATCATAAGAAATGAGCAGGAGTATTTGCTCCATATATCTCTCAAACATGATTATAATATATATACTTTAAAGATTCATTTTGAAGCATTAAATGTCAGGTTGGGGTTTTAGAGGGAAAAAAACACTCAAGTTGAGGTTTCAGGTGGAGCAGAATAGCAAATGTTAGAGTAGCTTGCACTTTTTCGCCTGACTATCAGCATTGAACTCACTAAATAAAGGGTATTTGGCCATAAGTAATGATACTGAACAACTTGGTTTATGATGTCCCGGAGTTGTACAGATATAGATACCTGTGTCAGCTGGTCAATGAGCCACAGGTCCACCGGCGTGCATCTGCTCAGTGTGATGAATTGAGCAGTGACATCTGTCTGGGAATGTTGCCGTGCCTCTTTGTCCCACAGCGAGCGGCTCATTGCTCAGTGGAGATGTGGAGTCAGGACGGGCAGCAGGACCATCTGAGGCTAACAGGCTACAGGGACAGAAGGCATTTGGGACTCTGTTTCGGGTACATCTGGGCAGCCGGCTGTCCTCTATCTGCTATAAGAGCCGGACTCAGCACAAAGTCCAGCTGTCACTTCTGCTGCAACAAATGCTCCCATTTATTTGCCTTCTTAACTTTCTAACAAAAATAGCTTTCTTTTAATTTGATGAGTTAGAAATTGAGTTGCACTCCATGGGAGTTGCACTCAATTAAAACAGGTTATTTATTGCATCATCCACTCCCTTTTTTTATGATCCAGTGTCTTAAAGAACTACGATGTAAGATAAATCCCTTACGCATATTTCATCTTTATCCTATGCATCGCTTTATGCTGCTTAATCCGCCTTTTTAATATTTACAGTAGCTACTTGGAGCATTTTTGCCACCATAGGGAGGCTTACAGTGGGTTTCAGTCAAGGTTTCAATGCAAAGAGAACATCTGACTTTCACATTGAGAGTTTACCATTAACTTTCCTTTTCAAAGCCATTACCCACGCACAGCACCTCAGGCCCATAATACCAACTAATGAATCCACACTTCATGCTGTTTCCCTCATTAGGAAGTGTTGAGAGTGGAGGTCTGCATCCGGAGTAAAGAGATGGAAACTTTTGAGCCCTCAGATGTAAAGAGAAGGAACTGATGATATTGTTGATTGTTATGTTCTGTGGGGTTAAAACTATGTTTGTTTCAAAGATTGGGTAAATAGTTTAATGCCAAAATGCCAAGAGTTAGACTAAACCCAAAATGTCTATTAACCATTATTCAAATTCTGGTCCGAAGAAACTGCAATACATTTTGGAGCTTATCCACCAGAAAGTGATTATAATGAAATGTTTTTTTGACAAGCTCCGTTTTCTAAAAATGTATACAAAAATGACATCTGCCTTTTGAGTTTTCAACAAAATCCTTCCTATGCAAAGTTTCTGTAAAACAATCTTAGCTTCCTCATTGATGGATGACCAGAGGTGACAAGATTTCTTTGCAGGAAAATTAAACCCTCAAATATCTGCTGCAGTGTAGTTTATGTATGTGATGTTTATTTGAATGTTGAGTCTGCTCTATGTCTTCATATTCTATTAATATCTTTTTGAAGAAGAGTGATAATCAACATTAATTTAAAGTTAATGTGATAGAGTAAAGTAAAAGAGAAAGTGCTAAAGTAAAAGCCCACTAATGGGCAAAAAAGCTCTTCGATGGCTTACAATTGTGCACTTTACTAACAGAAATAACAACTCTTAAATTGGAATGTAAAGTCTGTGTGATGTATAAGTCACTTGCCTCTGATTTGTTGAGATAAAAGAGAAGCAAAATGGCCATTCAGGCAAGAGACTTATAGAAATGTAATTGAAAGAAACACACTACGCCAAGAATACCGTGAACAGGACAAGCCATCAGCTTCCCAACAAAACAAAATTATTTTAAAACAGTTCAGTCAGACTAAAAGTAAATACAGATGTAGATCCAATATTCTGTTTCACTAGGTGCTGAGTAAAATATCATCATGGATAAAAAACTAATCGGATGGAAATATTCGAATGACAACCAGGTTGCCAACTGAGAGATTGAGCCTTAATCACAAAAGAGTGAAAGGTTAAAATTGACCGATATTGTAAGTCCTATGAGCTAGTTGAAGTGATATTTATTTTCTCAGACACCCATAACATTTTATTGAATATGCAATGTATTGTGATCAAAGGGTCAGTGGTCAAATACAGAGAGCAACTTCAATCAATCAGTATTGAATCAAACGGCTGATTTAGCGTGCAGGAACAACATCAAAGAGCCCTGCTGTCCAAATACTGCATTAAACTGATCTCATTATTCATTCATTATCAGCCTCTCTTGTCATTTAACGACACAGGCATAAACCATTGTTTGGGGAACAGTGTCAAGTTTCCATTTGTGCATACAAAAGAGTTGCATGCTAATCCAGGGGCATGCTTCACATATAAACCGCAGCAGTGCGATCAAATGTAAAGTACCCCAGTGTGTATGCAAATGAGTTGATTAATTAGAAAGACTGCATTGTGCTCAGCTTCTTCTCCGTGGTCATAGGGTAGGTGACTGAGAGATGGGGAAGGACTTGAGGAAGAGACAAAATCAATATCTCAACGTTTCAGGTCTCCCTGGGCTTTTTATAGTAACTCGATGCACAGGTGTTAATCACTGAGTCAATTGTTTCATTAATCAAGTGAAGAGTCCCTGAAGGTGGAGACAGGTATTACAGCTCTCTCTCTCCGTCCTGTCCTCCTTCTGACAGGTAGATAACTATCCCTAAAAGAGAGAGGAGATAGAGGTGACTGTGCTACAGCGGAGCCAAATCTCACTGGGAGGCTGTCAGGATGAGCTCCAACACGGAAGAAGTGTCCTGTCCTGATCGTCTTGTTTCCGCGGCTGGCTGTTTGGGGTTGACGGGACCAGTTGTGTTTTGACAGTTGCTGTCTCTTCCTCCGAGTGCTGAAATCTTACCTTTCAGAGCAGATGACCAGACACAGGCTTCACATGATACTGCATTAGATTTTCAGGCTTTTTTGTTGCTCAGGATATATTCAAACAACAAATGAAAAACATAAAATGCTTTCGTCATTGTGCAGATCCAGAAACGTACCCCACAGGTTCACTTACCCGCAATTAATTTGCTAATTTGAAGCTGCTTGTTCAATGAGTCATTTCATTATAATAATGAGCACACTTTAAGTAAATAGTTAAACGTTTTGATTCATTCTATCTTCCTATCGTTCTCTACAACATTTCCTGTTGTGATTTAGGGCCTTTTTCAATATATTTTGTTGTGTTATATTCTCTGTAAACAAGTTATAAATACTCTTTACACGCGTAAAGTACATTTTTGACTACTGGGCACAAGAAAGCACATTTTCAGTAAATGTGGGCTGGAGGCTTAAGGTTTATTTTAGTCTTTAGTCTTATGTTAGTGGCATTGGACCTAGTTAGGCCTAAACATGTGTATTTATATAGCAAAAACAGCTTGTACGTACACATAGTTATATATTGTATAGTACACATAGATTAAACATTGGCCGGCTAAAATGATTGGTCGTGCTTTTTACAGTACTACGGCTTCCACAGATGACATGTTTGTATGGATTTGTTGTCAAAGCACTTCAGATATTCATTGCTATCGGGATGTTAAGAGCATTCCATGGAATATAACAAGTGTATCTCGAGCCGGTTTCTCAAACTAACCTACCCCACCTTTAAAGTTGAATTAATTTAGTCTTGAATGGTATTTTTAGCAGGAAAATCCATATAGCACATAAACACTGGCACAACATAAATGAATCTATATGCGACCTGTCCTTGGCAGGTTTATAATATGTCTCAAGGGAACGGTCTGAATTTCTAAGCAGTCTGCAAATTATACCTGTGAAAAATACTGTGCTCATATACCTCACTGAATCCTCTTGGATACTACACTCAAAGTGCATTTGCTTTTATTTATATGCAACGTACAGTAAGCAAGATGCATTCATTCCCATCCAACTTATTTATACATGAAGACGTGTTACAACAGCATATGCAGAAGGATCATACTTTACACTTCAAAGCTCATTGTTTCTCGGGAGCCTTGGAGGATACAAAAATGAGGCAAGGGTCATGCTTTCATAATAGATGCTGGCATGTAGAGGAACAACACCATATTGCCAGAAGAAGCAAACACAAGTAAAAACAGAAAGCACACACAGTGATAAAGTGAGTTTTTTATTAATAATGCTGGCCTTCATTGTGTTTCTATTAATGGAGGTTTCTATATTCTACTTGACAGAACGTGTCTTCCTGTTGGAAAAATATATAATATATATGTGTATTAGAATATAACTTAGAGGAATTATCGTCTCATCTGCAGACCTTCCTTGTGTCCTTGAAGTCTCCTTTAAGGACAGAACTCCTACAGGATTGAACAGCACTGACCCTCCTCTCTGACCCCTCATGTAATATGTATACATGTATGTGCCAGTCTTAAAGCTAAGAAAAACTATCTTGACAAAGCTGTGAGATGATTATGGATCGTCATATTCCGAAAGGACAATTGGAGTAAAAAAACGAGCGACTTGATACTGTATCTTATCCCCTCTGGCACATACTGTACTTAGAGAAAGCCTGAGAAGGGATGATTTTGATCAGCCGTGAGGAAAGACTCCACACAGCCTCTGATGGCTGAGCAAAATCCTCCAGCAAAGGCGAATGATTATTAACATCCTCACTGGGACCCAGATAAGAGATGAGATAGCTATAGTGCATATGACAGACATATAAAGGTGATATGCGAGATTTTTCCTCACTGAGATAATCGTGTGAACAGATGAGCCCAGCTCGGACGCATCTCTGAGGCTCACCAGCGAAACAGAGCTGACAAATAAGGCGACTGGGAGATGAGGGGAGCGATTATGAGTACAGCAGAGAGAAAGGCCTTGGTGTGGTGAAATCTCTTAATGTCCTTGGAGGAAGAGGGCCAGTCACGCTTGGGGACTGCATGCAAGTGTGTGTGTGTGTGTGTGTGTGTGTGCGCGACTCAAAGCCTAGCAGACTGTCACCTCTGCCTTATCGTTCTGCCACTCATCCTCGTATCATGTGTGTGTTGTGTGTGCATGCATGTTTTAGCATTTATATACATGTGTGTGAGAATATTTATTCATGTGTGACAGACTCCACTATTCCACTTAAAAGGTGTTTAAAAAAAGATGAGGCGTGAGCGTCCTTTGAACTAAACAGGGATGATAGCTCTTGTTAGCATTGTAGTTGTTTGCCTTCCAGTTTAATTTAGGAGAAGAGACCTTCACTGTCCTGTAGGCTTGACAGGCTGAATTCCTTAGGGTGTAATGCTTGGAAGAAGAAGGTGACGCTGACGGGAAAACACTTTGACAAGGTTCTTTAGGTGTGAACCGAACAAAGGTGGGGTTGGTTTCAGTTTCATACCCGATGACTTTGTGGTGAATTAAAGTTTCGCTCTAATGACTTCTGAGACTCAAATCCCGCCAAGATGGTCACAAAGGATTCCAGTGGTCCTTGTGTGGAAGTTTGTTAAAAAATGAGAAGACATAGAGGTGAACGAGTGCAAAAGAGGGAGAGGATTCTTAAGCTGAAGTAATACCTGTCATATGTGGGGAAAAAATACATTTCTGTATCAAGGTTTTTCTCTCTTCTTCAAAGTCAGATCACATTTTTCTTCATTTGCCACGGTTCAGAGGTGATTTAATAACCCTAAATTACAATGCTAATTTGAATCAAAGTGACAGTGAATGGAGTGTGTCCAAAAACCAGATTACCTGTGTGGCATATCAATGACAGTTTGAAGTAAAGCGCCATTCTTGTGACATTTATGGCCACAAGCCCTCAGGTCCCTTACTTGATTTGAAAGCTTACTTTATAAAAACGCATTGATTACTTGAATGTAAGCGCACTGACCCAGACACATCCAGAAATGTGATTACAAGTAAAAATAAGACCAAAGCAATACTGTAGTAGATTTTTCTTTGGTGATGTTATCAGTTGGTAATACTTGGTCCCACAGTTTTGAAATTCACTTTTTAGTCTTCTCAGATGTCTTTATAGCTTTCTCCCTCCTCACTGGTTTGAGGTGGATTAATAAAAGGATATGTAGTGCCGCTGCTATGCCATCTTTCTGCAGATTTTGCAGAATGTAAAATCTCGCCTTCCATTAAGTGTGCAAATGGTTTCTTTGACAGCCAGTGTCAAAAACATGCACGTGGTCTATTAATAAGCTATTGGAGAAGCACACCTAGGCGAGGCTTTAACATTAATGGTCATCTATTTCATGGAAGTCCTCATTAAGGTTGTAGCCATTAAAACTGCATGTTTCAACTATACACTATCAAACAAATGATAAATATCTGATGGAAATGAAACGGCAACACATCCATGCATCACATTTGCATAGAGAGCTACAAGCAAATGAGTAATATGATAAAAGAGCCTCAGGCGAAACTAGAAATCATTTGTTGTTGCCTGCAGCCATAGAAATGGATAGCCTACTGGGGAGGAGAAATAACTTCATACTCAGAGAAAACCGCTAGTGTTAGGAAACCATGGGGAGAATGAATGCTCATTTTTATTTGATCATGTTCTGTAAAGTAGCATAGGATTAGTGTAAGTAAAACAAATATTGTCAATATGTAGTTCTCAACATTGTGCTTGGCCAACATTCTCACAGCATGAGAAAAAAAGAAACACAATCTTCCAATAAGATTACCTTATTCTTCCTCTTCACTTGTGTCCTAGCCTAAATGCTTTCTCTTCTGCACATCGGGTATTGTGATGTAAATAAGATGCATATTTGGCTCATCCCGCTCTGCTGAAGTGGAAAGGTAAATATTTGCATTATGCTTGCAGGCTAGAGTGCGCGCCACATTGCATTATTCCATTAACCCGCGTCTCCATGCTCCAACGCTGCTGTATCTGCGCTAATCTGCATATAGCTTTATGCAGCTTGGACTACTTACTAGACCCTCCAGAAAAACGCGGGCTAAAATCCTTGATTATGCGGGCTAAAATCCTTGATTATGCGGGCTAAAATCCTTGATTATGCGATTAAACATGCAGGGTTTTTATGTGATTTTATGCGGTGAAATTGCGGGAAGTTGCGAAATATGCGGAAAGTTGCGAAATATGCTAAATAGTTTTTTTTAAATATTGGGCTGTCTTATTTATTCTCTCTCAGACACAACCTGCCACTAACGTTAAACCCCTTTCCTATTCAGTTAAACACATTCAATGTTTATTTATTGTAAAAGCAATGGGGCTATTTTAATCACACTCTCTCTCTCTCTCTCTCTCTCTCTCTCTCTCTCTCTCTCTCTCTCTCTCTCTCTCTCTCTCTCTCTCTCACACACACACACACACACACTTCTCCGCCTCATTCTGTTTTCATTTACTCGTTCGTTATCTGACCAGCTTCAATCTTGTAGGCTACTCACTTCATTTCTTGTAGCCCTCGAAAGGTTTTTGGAGGTTGATGCCTCGGTGAACATGAGTTGTTTGGCTTTCTTGTCCGCAGCAGCAGAAAGCATTTTCGAATGTTTGAATGAATCAAAGTGGGTCGTCACCGTCGACTTTCTCTTATGCTCCAACACACAGTTGCACGGGGTGCAGAATAGTTTCCCCCCACTTTCGTGAAAGACATCGGGGTACTGCTTTGCCCGGTCTTTAGCAGAAATGTTCGTCGTGTGAGTTCCACACGTTCACTCTACGGTATTGTTTACCTTCTGTGATGCGCGAGCTGATGACGTCACGCCATCATCATCATCACTACTTCACGTCAAGACGAGTTAACTTTTTTTTTTCTCAACTTTGTGTGGAAAAATGCGGGGATTATGCGGTCTTTTGATAAATATGCGGCCTTTTAAAAATCTGTGCAAGTTTTGCTGATTATGCGGTAAATTCTGCGATCGCAGAATCGCAATTTTCTGGAGGGTCTAATTTACAAGTCATATAACTGTGCTGGTCAAGGTGCGCATGTTATTCTGACTCATAAGAAGTTCACTTTATTTGTACGTTTCCCTCTCTGTGTTGCAGTATATATTTGATAAATAGGTTTATTTTTCTTGGATGTATAAATCAGATGTAATGAATGAACACAACGTCCCTGTTTGAGCTCCTATTACCTTCATTTCATTGAACAGCGAGGTGTAATCCCACTCTGCTATTTCTTCCGCCCCATTGTATCAATGACATGGCATTGTTTCAGTTTGAAGAAGAAGAATTAACCCCTTTCACGATCCATGTTTCAGTGAAATGTTTTCAGATCACAAACACTTTGCTTATTGACTCAGCCTTTAAAAGCGTCCTCGGTTGGAGCACTGGACTGAATAGGACATCCCATTTGTTAAATCAGGCGTGAATCTCCAATAACAGCGGACATCCTGATGCTGAAATGAACACATCAAGAGCAGGACATAGATCAAATAAAGATATTATTCACTATAACTGGCCATCCAATGTAATATATAGTGCCAAGTTGTGTTATTATTGCATACATCTCTGTTTGATAAAAGCAGAACATATTAATGAGACAGCTAACCGCTAGTTCATATAAGCCAGTTATATAAAAAACAGCTTCTCTTTTTAGAGTGTCATCATGCTGATAGGCACTTTGATTCACACTCAGTTAAGTGTGAATTGCTGTTTTCATGCTTGAGGACAGTTTACGTATTGAGTGCACATGTCGGTATAATATCTGAGGTTAAATGTTGTTACGCGTCAAGAATAGCATTTTGTGAAAACAGGTTTATACTTAACCCTCAGGTTTACTCAGACATAAATTATAATACACACATTGGCTTCTTGCTTCATAAAACATACTATTTTCAAAATGATTGCACGATGGTTTGCGCATTAATATCAATTTAATAACATCAATCTCCAATACTATTATGATGAAGATGATCCTCACTTGGCAGCATGAGTGCTGTTTATTGAGCTGTGTTAATGTTGACATAATGATACAAAATGGCTATATTGCCTTGTTCTGTATGTCAAACTAAAAGCAATCTAAATTCATATGTAATTTTCTTTTAAACGGTAAAACTGTCATGTCTTCCCTGCCACTGCTCCTATACCTTCATTTTAGTTTTCTTTTAACATCATGAATGGATTGTCAGTTTTCCAAATGTTCTGTTTTAATATAGACATAGTAATAATAATAAAAATCCCATATTAGTACAACTGTATTATTCCCCCCATCAAGTTACTTTTGTAGCTATTAAATTCTGACAAGCATTGGAGAAGGTCAAAGATTCACAGGACACTTTGTTTGTCTACTCATATTCACTAAATCTGAGAGACAACCATGTGCGCACTGATTGGATGACTAGATGGCTACTTGATAGATGGATGAATACTGCACATCAAGGACAAACATTTGATCTTTCAAACATCCCCTCCCTGTGGTTTCTTGAAGTGATTGGCTCCCTATTTGGAAAACAGAGATGAAAGAAACCTACAGTGGCTAAATAATGAATACATCTACTTCCTTTGTTGGCTCATGATCAAGCCAAACCAGCAAGATAAATCATAACTGTATTTCAGACTCTTTTACCTAAATCACCTTGGTACCCAATTGAAATAAATAAATATTCCAAAGGATGGCACTGCTTTGGTGAATAACATTTCACAGTGTCTGGGTCCAGGAGGCGTCATACTGAGAGAAACTGCAGGGAAAATTGAATTGGACTTGGCCAAAACATGGCTGCTGAAGAGGCTGGTTTGCCTTTACTTACCGCATCAGTGAGAGTCTGCTCTCTGACACTGCTGTCTTCTGAATTCAAGCCAAGGCCTCCTGCCTGCCACCGAGGTACAACAAGGTTGAAGCTGCGCAGCACTTTAAAGAGAATATTTAAATGCCTGCTGATAAATTGGGCCCTGTGGTGTGCTGTGTCTGTTTGTTCACTTCATGTGTTTTGGTGTCCTTGTCAAATGATCTTGCGGTCTGCACAGTCAGCGAGTCAGCCGTATGCTCTGATCTCGCTTCGTTGAGACTTCTACTTCAACTTCTACTTCAACTTCAACTTCCCCTTCAACTTCCCCTTCAACTTCCCCAGCTAAAGTTATAATTGTAACATTTATGCAGCACATATTATGTCTCCAAATTGGATTGACCTGAAGGTACCATAAGCCCACAGAGAGAGCATAACGGTCATATTGATAACGGTCATATTGATAGGGTAATTATCAGCAAAGCTTTACAGGTCAAATAAAGTCTTTAAACAAGGATTTTGGAGTCAAAGCTTTGTCATTTTTACACCATATATAGCGCTGAACACAGATTACAGTATCACCTGAAACCAGAGGTGAGAAGAAAAGCGCTCACTTTTTACAAGGGGCACAAATGAGGTCGTAGTAGCATGTAGGATGAATAACATAGTTATCCCTTAGGATCCATTTTCGTTGAAGGAGGCTTCAACCACCTATGCATTTCCAACTCTTTGAGACCAGGGTTCTTTGAAGATGAGATATTATTCAAAGCGGCTTGGGGGAAGTACACCTTATCCTTGCCTTATTGCATGTCTCTGTTTGGTTGGCATAGGTTAAGTCAGTGAATAATGTGAGAGACTGATTTCAAATTCAAGTTGTGGAAGATGCTCTCAGCCTGTTCTCTCTTTTAATTCTATCTCATGTATTTTAAAGCTGTATTTGCTTTATTACAAGAGCGTACAAGTTTCACATTTTAAAAACACAGCTATACATTAGGAATCTCCCCATTCACCCTTAACTTAATTCAAAAACGATGTCTCAATACGACTCTCAGCTGTCAATGACACTGAATAATTAATAGAGAACATAATACTTGGACTGTAGCCTGGCTTCATTACATCCCTTTGTGGGCTCTTTTCATTTATGCAGTGAACTTATTCGTGAGGGAGCAGTTAAAGCGTTTCTTCATCCCCTCTAGCTCAGTATCCCACAGCAAAGGCTTCTCTCTCTGCTGTAATCAAAGGAAAATGTGCAGCATGAGCACATTCACTTAGGGCTTGCTAATCTTCAGCTCCGACTGTTTTCTGAGCTGCAAACCACTGGAGGGGCGTGAGGGAGGAGGCGCGTGTGACAGTGCTGTTTCCTTGTTAAGGAGAAGTGAGGTGAAGTAGAAGGCAAAATGACGGAGATGATCGAGTGAATATTCTTGGCAGATGTCTGAGCTATCCGCTAGCGTTTTATTTCCACCCCCGATTTCATGGCAACCCAATTATGTATAAAAAAGGTAGCACTGGATGTAGCGTGAAGCTACACAGGGACGCCGTTTGATTCTTAATTGAAATGATGCCATGGGCAAGAGGTAAAGTTTAAAGAGATTTTGATGTTACTGAAGTATTCCCTCAGCTGTGAGGGGGGAGGACCCCCATTCGCTTTATCCATCTGAGGGGGAAAAAAACCCTTAACTAGGAATGGTTAGAGCATTCCTTATGGAGAAGATAAAAAAGAGGAATATTCAGCACTCAAAATCATACAAACTATTTATAAAAACCTGAAAGTTTGAACTTAGTAGAGCAGGGACTCACCCAGAGAGCTGTGTAAAGGAACTTCTTTCTCGACGCTGATAGATATCAGAGTTATCACAGACCCAGAGGATTGAAACAGAAACTCTGTTGTCTGTTCAACCAATCTGAAAGACTGGATGAGAATTCCCTTCAGCTCACAGATTTGGGGTGTGTGATACACTGCTGATCATCACGGCCTGATGGCTATCCAGTAGAGGCAGCACTTTTCTCTGTTCTCTCTCTGTGTATAGTTGTGACCAAATGTTTTATTACAGGAGTACTAGAGTGGGTCGGTGGTTTTTGACAGTAAGTGTTCATCTTGTTATTATCACTGTGTTTACTGAGTGTGCAAAATATACAACATGATTATTCATTAAGTATACTTTTTAATATCTTCAAACCTGTACAAGTGCAATTATATATGTTTTCTATTCACATCTTCGTCAATAACCAGCAATAACTGATAGTTGGCCACCGGCAGCAACACAAGGTGTGAACACATCTCTGATATATAACCCCCTTTTTAATGGATATAGTTGAAATCACCAGCGTCTCTGTTTTATGTGCATTTAAACTATCATTTTGGGGGCTTCTGTTTTTATTATTTTGTTTTCAGGCATAAACATTTGTCTGACTTTGTGTTCAGGGCAAAGTATGCCCATGTTATAAAGACAAAGCTATGTAATACAAGTGTGTAATAAACAAACCATCTCTAATAGCAGTGGTACGTACAAATAAATAGTGTAATTCCTGCTTATGTAATTATGTGTTTTTTTATGGTCTTTTTGGCTTCAATATTTATTTCCCTGAGTTTTTTTTACATTTAATCATAATTGTGGTGATTTGTAAGTATTCAATAATGTCTCTTTTCCACAGGCTTAATAAGAGATTATACATTCCTTAAGCCAATCTGATAAAGTTAAAACAATGATTACATTAAACAAGGGCAGCTCTGCTTTGCTTCTGGCCTGAGACTTAATATATGTCATCTCTTTCATCACCCTCTCACTCTTACTAAGCTATGTCTAAAAGGCTTACAAATCTGTGACTCAACATAAATAAACAAATCACAAGAAAACCATTCCCGCTTATATTCCTGCAAACATCTTTAGGATTGCACTTTGTAAAGCCTGAATGCTTTATTGTGTCCATTTTATGTAAGAATCTAGCAAGTCTCGCACTTTCTTTGCAAATCTGAAAAATATAAACGATGGCTCTGCGACCTGAAATTTTGTTTTGCATTGCTGCGCTCTGTGTCTATTCTGAGGACTGAAAGGTTGTGTTGCATCGAGTAAGACCAGGAGCAACCCTGCTTATCTGCATGGAGAAAAGCAGAGAGCAGATTCAGGTTTATGTTCTGGCCAGCCATAATGCTGTGTGAAGTACAAATGTTGCAGCTAGACTGATGCTGTACAGTTGTGCCAAATGCTGTCAGAAAAAGTCTCCACATAGATTTGCCAACATGTGCCAAGACCCAGAGCTTTTCCAGGACATACTGTCACCCAGAACTAATCTAGCACAGATAGGAATAGAGGACAGGGCACAGTTTTCACTAATTTACTCACAGTGCAAGCCTACTACTGCTTTTTGCCGGTGAGTCACAGTAAATGTAACTAGTCAGTGCTGTTTTCCAGAGATGTTGTGTACATAAATAATATTAAGAGGCCTTCAAGGGGAGGAGTTTATCTCTGTAAAAGCTGTGTTACTGTATATTACCATATTTCTAGCTTGTGATTTGACTAGAAATGTATATAATAAAAAAAACATGTTAGGATCAAATTGAATGAAACACAAGATATTCAAATGACACTTTTGTTGCTGAAACACAAAGCACCTCTTCTGTAACCTCCGAGAGCCTCAGTCATGTCATGTGCAGTTTAAAACCGATGGGTACCGGGTTTATAACCCCGGCCAAAAAGCTCAGCTGGGCTTTCTGTTGGGAAATGGACTGCTGGACACTGCCCAAAAGCCCTCCAAGTCATTTCTCCCAACTGTAGTCTTGGGGATTCTTGTTAATCCACCGTACCCATCATCTGTAAATAAGTGGCACACTTTTGGAGAGGGCAGTTTTGAAAGAGTGGTTTGAGGCCAGACACTTACGAGGCCTATCATTCTTTATTTTCACTCTGCTGAGCAAAGCAAATTGGAGGCAGTCAGCAGTGGCAGGTAGGAGACAGGAAGTCTGCGTGTCCACTGTTGTTAAAAAGACTTTCCTCTCAATTTGCAGAGGAAAGAGAGTGTTCAGTTTACACCCTCTGCTCTGTCTTTACTTTTACATAACTTTAAAATATTTGGCTGGCCGTTTACAGCAATTATAAGTAATGTAAAACCTAATTCAGAGAAGGAGTTTTTTCTCTTAACTTTAAAATGCCAGGGGCTTTTTTGACTCCCCAGTCATGGTCGGCATTAAACAGTAAATATGCCACAGCTATGATAGGGAATGAATTGTTTGTTTTGCGTCACTGCTTTGCCAGATATTTGTTTTATAAATTGCCAAGGGGTAAGGCGATTATACAACCTAATTCTCTTTGTGGCATTAATTGCCAAGTAGTTAATTAAAGTGCAGAGCGATTGGAGTGTACACTGTCCCCCAGGATGTAATAAAGCTGATATTATAAACATTTGATTGTGATACTGATACCATAACATATACATATACATATACTTCCTGTCACCTTTCTGTCATTTCTGAAAACCACAACTGCCACTTTCATTTCCTGTCAACAATAACTAATTAAAGGACTAGCCTCCTTAAAGCAAGAAGGATGGGCTATGTTTAGCGATGTAAAACTAGTTATTAGGCTTTATTGCTAAGGACAATAGGGTTAAATGGGCAGGATTAGCAGACTGATTACAAATATTACACAGCTTAATTGAACAGTTGGATATAGTTGAAGCCGTGGACTTTTGACAAACTTCTCTGTTGTTTATTTGTGATTATCTTATTAAATATTCTGAACAGATGTTCAGGGTCCCTGAGGTCCCCATACTCACAGTTAACTTAATTTTCTCTTTTATTTTTTCAGAGGAAATGTTATTCCCATAAAGTTGTATTAAATAATGCATTCATTTGTGACTATAACAGAGTTGTAAGTTATTGTGTGTATGTGCCCAAAGTCCAAAGGTGTTTCTGTTAAGGGGGGTTAAAGAAGGAAACAAGTAACTTTCCTTCGAATTTCACTATGTCGGTTTGTAATTTTGTTGCTGTGGGTTTTAGAAATTCATTGTCAATTGATAAGAGTATTTTTCCTAAACACCTTCTCTGTCCTGGCTTTTACTGTAGTTTAATAATGAATTAATAATACATATCCTCTAGTTATAGACAGACGACCATTTGTGATCAAACACAAATAGGCTTTTTGGATTCATAATATTTATTTGAATCCTAAATCGTCATTAAAGTCAATCTCTCTGACCCTCCAAAAATTCAACCAGACTAATGTTTTCGTACTGCTGGATTTTTTTGAAGTGTTTTTATGGCTGAAGCAGCTCTGCCCAGCTGGCATGCTCCTGCCTGTTTGAGCACCGCAGCACTGTGCAGTCCGCTCACAGTTGTTTCATGTCCGTCACATTAGCCAGATAGCTGTAAAACAGATGTGCTCCAAATGTTAACTCATCACATATGGATGAGTTTATTATCCAAATATGCAAAATGAAGGTTGATGCCAATTCATGAAAGGATGTTGCCAATATGTATATCATGATTTAGAAATGAATACTCTCTGTTGTTGTATAACTGATTGCTGTTATTGTGATATGTCTAGCTGACCTAATGCAGGCTTTTATTTTCATGTCTTTTTTTATTTTTGTTGTTGTAATAATATTATTTCATCATGTCACCGTACGTTATCTTCCCCATGCTAAACACCAAAAACATTCAAGTGAATCATTTAGCAGCTAAAAATACAGTTTTCCCTCAGGAGTTGGTGGAGACCAAAAACAGGGTAAAACAGTGAATATTGGGCTTACATTGATCAGATGGCCAGCAACACAACATAAATTACAACTTTGCTCTGAGAACGAAGGCTGCCTGCCTCCAAAAGAATCTCATTAAAACCTACAATATCCAAAGTTGAATAATGATCGAGATGCATGTCTTTATATATACTTCTTATTTTACGAAACCTTTCACTAACTGAAATGCAGCTGGAACATTGCCACACTGCATTATTCTGAATATAGTGCCTGAGGTTTTTTTATGTTTCTTCTACCAGGGAATGCCACGGGTATCAAAGCGATCAGGGGGGCTCAGAGGCATGAAATCCGTTGCTACCCTCCTGCTGTCAGCCTGTTGGTCCACCACCACGGGGCCCTGATCCAACCTGACATGTGACTGCAGTCTGTCCAGCAATACCTTTAGGGTAGGTTTGTCTTTCCTCTATAGGCCTAATCATTTCTCTTTGTTTGTAGAATAACTCAAGGATTTGTATTTTCTTGCCTTTGGCTCTGTATGGTTTCCACAGTCCCCAGCATGTTTTATATGAACTTGTGAAGTTATCTACTCGGTAACCAGCTGCAAAGTGTATGAAACCCACACATTGGTAAAATAACCAATACACCATCACAATGTTTGTTTTTCATAGAGAGTAAGATGATCTTTTGATTGGATTTGCTGAAATTATATTGAGCTTAACATTTAGCTTAACAGGGAAAAATGACAAGAATGGCTCTAACGAAATGTAAAAATCTAACAAACAAAAAGTTTACAGCCACTAATTAACATGTCTATTTAATTGATACAAAAGCCGAAGTGAAAACCCATTTAAAAATGATTTAACAAAAAAAGATATGACTTTAGATATGGTGGTAAATCTCTTTTCTCGAGACAAACCAGGCCAGCTGTTTTCTACTGTTTCCGGTTGTTATAGATTACAGATAGGTTACAGATTTTCAGAAAAGCTACCATGAAAGTTATTTGCTGTATAACATATAAATACATATATTTCAATTAATTAAATATGAATTGCCAAAGATGTATTCACTGCAATGAAAAACAGCCATTTACTGCAGCAGAGATATTTATAATGCAGAACCCTTTGCATGTTCACGGAGCTCCCCTCTGGCTCTCGAGAGTTAAATTGACGTCAAAGCTCAGTGTGCGCTCATGGTTTAAGCATGTCAGCATGGACGACATGATCACTTGTGCATGCTGCTTTAATGGCCCACCCCATGTTGCACTAATAGCTCAAGTTCTTTGCCCTCCCCCATCCTCATCTTCAGGGACTTACATTGACCATCTTGGAAAGGGAAAGGGATTTCCCCCTCCAACTCCCATTGCGCCTAATTCTGCAGATCAATTTTTCCTCGGTTTTATTGCGTTCTGCATCATTGGTTGATCCATGTTGGTCAATATTACAGTAAATGTTTTCATACTCCCAGCCCATAAACACAAGGTATCGCACCAATGCATTAGGCGAGGAAATTACACCTCCACGCTCTCGCCACAGCAGCTTTTATTTGAATACACAATGTCTGAATGAATGTTGTTGTCAATTTCTCATCTTGCTCAACGTGACAAATAGTGTTTTCTCATGGTTTCAATCTAATTTTCTGTCTAGAAGATCAATAGAGTCTCACACTTGGAGTGAAATAGTTTGTGAATTGCTGTTGTCACACATCTCTGGCTTTACAACAGCAGGAAATGGATTACACATAAATACATGCTGGAAATATGTATGTATAATAATATACGACCCGAGCTGTTCTAGTAGCTGACAGCAGTCAGTGGTCTATAATGGCCTCTCTATTGTGTATCTGAAATTACTCATACACTTTATTTATGGCTTTCTGATGGCACTGTAAATAAGTTTGCACATTACACAGTGAATTACCAGAGATGAGATTGCATAAAATGCAATTTTGTACCATTGATGGCGTTGCATGCTATACATACATTTATATGTTAATAGCTACATACATACTTATGTTGTTATATATATATATATTTTTGACAGTACAGTTAGATGAGCAGAGATAGGCTGTGCCATAATGATGACCACTTGTGTGTGCCTCGTTTCAAAATGAAGAATGACTGTGTTCTGTTTTTTCCTTCCTCTCATTACGATACTCCACTCCATTCAATCGACGGCAGGCTATTCTATTTCCAAGTGTCATGTTTAATGAACACACAGTTCATTCATTTGCAGGCAGAGAAGGAAGGAAGGAAGGAAGGAATGAAGGGAGGGGACCGAGCAGTAAAAGACTGACGGAGAGGAAATCAAAAGAAATGAGAGCGAATGAATGAAGCCATAGAAGAACAATCGAAGAAAGAGAAATGGAGAATAAGGATGGGGGAGGGAAATAAAGTCATAAGGGGTTGCAGTGTAATTGTGAGTTTAGTGCTGTTAGATTGTGTCTCTTCATAGAGGTCCTTAAAGGCTGAAGTCATTTCAGTCAAAACCACAAATTAAAGAATCAGGGATTGTCCAGAAAACCGAATGGGACCTGTGTTACTGTGTTTGGTAGGGTTTTGACAAATGTATTTTCCTATTTTTTCCAACACCTCACATTTACTAAAGCCATGCTATTGTTAGCATGACAACAAGGACCTTGACAGAGAACATGAGAAATGCATTTTCTGTAATTTACTGCCTATATAGCGATTTGACCGCAGTCAGACATACCCATTAAAAATAAATACACAAACATACACAAAGACATGGACTCAAAAGCCATATGACATATAGTTTGTGAAAGCTGCTGCAAATGTGCCACCCTTATTATGAAGTTATCTACTGATGGTTGTGTTGAATCTTCAGAATAATTCATGCCAAAGGAGTTGTTGTATTTTGGCCCTTGTTTGTCCATTCTGGCCACATTTTCTGAGGACAACAGCAATACTTTCAAGGTAAAGATGTGTATCCCTGAGCTGAAAAGAGCCAAGTCAACAATCCCCTTGGAATGCATTAGAGACTCATCAACGTTACCCTGTCTTAAAAACATCAGCTCAGCTTTTTCTTCTACCCATCCCTTGGGGAAAAAACATTCTCATTAAATAACTTCCATAAGAGAGGTGCAATTGAAGAACTTGTGATAGAAAATGTATAGTTGCCTCTGGCGATTTGTAGAGCTACAAATAGAAAACTGCAACTATTGATCTGGTGTAAGTTAGAGGGGATTCATTAGATCGATTAATTTGATGAAATGTGGGTGCTTCAAACAAGGTGTTGTCCACAATGGTTGGATATTGTAGATGAAGAGAAAACATTGGCCTCACACCAATTGATTTATTTGGTTTTAATATAAATTGTTATGCCCAACTGTGAACATTCTGTTATCAAAGGATTTAAACAGCAGGGACTGGTTATCTTAAAAGAGCACTGTACCATTTCACATATACTTTTCAGGCCCATGAAATTGTCCATTAGCTTCAGCCCGGGGCCATGAGAGGTCAAAGAGAGCGAGATTATTTAAACTCACTGAAGGTCATTGGCTTTATGGCTGAGGTCATTCCTCGAATAGACCCTGTGGTGTTTTATTTCCCATCCCTCCACCTCTCTCTTTCTTGTCTTCTCTCTCTTATCTTCTCTTTCTGGTCCATTTTTGACCTTCATCCGTCCACACCCCCTAACTTTTTCCCCCTGCCGTTCCTCACAAATGATTAACCTTAAAGCTTTGGATATTTTCCTATTTCTCAGGCCAAACTGCGATATTGGAGGATTCTGTGTGCTTCATCAGGAAGTTCAGCAGGACACAGTCAGAGAGGTTTTACGAGATAAGATGGCACTGTCCCCCCCATGTACACACATGTGCACATGAACACACAGTTGGCATCTGTCTCTATTACACAACAATATTTCCTTGGAGCAGACGACAGGGAGATAGAGATAACAGGTCACCTGCGTTTCTCAAATCCGCTAGAGCCGTTCCATTTGTGCCGTGCATCTCCTCTTCATTTATCCACTTGTCTTCACAAATTTTATCCAGGGGCTCAGTGGAGCTTGTGTTTTCACCCGCCATACATCGCAAGATACGGAGTAGGCTATGTGACTTTCCTTCAAATGTTTTATTTTGACATGTTTTGTATCTTCAGTCAGGGACTTCTGCCTAAGAATCCCATGGGGCTCATATTTCGGCTTACTTATTTGACTCACGTGTTTCAGTGCCTTATTCTGGGGCTGTTCTTGGCAACAGTAAATGCTGGCATCCTATGATAGGAGCTTAACAAAATATAAAATTCACCTTGGAGTTTAAATAGTAAGGTTACTATGGTAAAGGCACTGTGTGGAGATTTCACACTTTATAAGCATTGCCAAATACATTGCAAATACATTTTTCCTTTCCAATGACAGCCGGCTAAGATTACATTTTTGAAGGATTGAGTGCTCCTACAGTACATGTGTTGAAGACATTCTCCTTATGCTGCGATTACTACAATTACTTTTTATGCCACTTGGGGGCAGTGGAAACTTCTTGTGAATAAAACATTGACATACATTTCCTTTTTAAGATGATATATTTGTATATGTTGTATAATTAGTCATACAATAATGCAGCAGCAACATTATCAGTCATATAAAGATATGTATCAGTCCATCTGAATGTGCATTCAATATTATTTTCTTTTAAGCTTATTACAATTTTCATGCCTCTATCAACTATGAAAGAACTGTCTAAGAGCTCCACTATGTTCACCAGCTTGTCTCTAACTGTGTCTGTTTACAGTCTGGTGCTGGACAGGTAATCTACTTTGTTTTTTTAAAGCTTTTTTCACTGAAAGCGGCAGCAGAAAACAGCACCATATAATTGGTGAGAGTGAATCAAAACAGTATAATTGCGGGGCGGACAGCTATACACAGAAAATGGACATACATCTCTATAAAGCCAACAAAGCTGAAAACAACAGTTCATGAAGCTCATGAAAAGTTGACATTTTGGAGATGCATGTTTTTAGTTTTACAGGACAGTAGATACACTCTCATGGATTTCATTAGTAATGAGGTCATATGATAAACCTTTCTGTTGAATGCAGATGGGTGAGAATGAACAAAGGCGGGCACAACATTTGGCATCGAGCCGATTTAAACAATGCAACAATAAAGACTTTGCAATGGTGTTATGAGGAGGGATATTCAACACGCTTGTAAGGCTTTAAGATACATATGTCACATTTGGGTGAGTCATGTTAAAAACTCTAAAGGACACCTATGTGAATTGTGTTACTGCTCACTGTGTCTTGGAAGCTGCTGGTGGGTGTCATTGTAGGATGCCTGGTGTGAAGCTTTGGATGGCCGTGTGGGGAAATTAAATCGTGCAGAGTAAGCTGCCTTCCAGCAATTTATGAGGAATGCTACGGAAAGGATTAGCCAGCATAGCTCCAACACAGTTAATGGTGGTTCAACTTGCTGTTGACTTTTTTACACTTTAATTATTAGGGTGTATCGTCTCATGTTGCTCCAAGTCTGGCTCTTTACAGAAGGAAATGTTTTTGATTTTATCTAGGTGGTGTTTTCTCCCCAAAGCCTCTATTATGCAACTGTTTTTTTTAAATGGGGCAATGCAAACTAAAAGAAAAAAGCAAACTTGTGTAGCTGACTTGTTTTGAACACTTGTGTTGTCAGGCAAAATCTGAGACATCTGGGCTTCTCCTTTTTCAAGAACCTTGTGTCCTCAAACAAGACACCTAACCACTAGTAGCTAAGTGGCTCAGCTCCAGGAAGAAAACTAGAAAAGGTGAAATAGGGAGAAAGCAAGAACATTAGTTGGCTTCAGTTCTTACATACTTCTATGTAACATACATATAACGTTTTGTATGGCATAGCTTAAACTTTCTGAACTGGGTTTTTTTCTTCACAAAATGGGTCATTTTACAGATGTAGTGTTTTCTGCATATATTTATGGCAGCCACATGTATACAATATGAAGCAATGTTTGCAGTCAACAAAAATGTGTTGACTCCTTTAAATGTGTAAACTTAATGAAGGTTTTTCACTCTTCCCTCATTAATTCAGCTGTGTGTGTGCGTAACTCTGGCCTGATTGAGATTACCGTACTAATCACTGAATCAACAGCCCAGCTGAGATATTTGTCCAAGGTTGACCAAAATAAAGATCACACAGTTCTGTGGAAATTTGCCATGAAGAGAAGGGAGAGAGACATGTTAAATAGTGCCTCAAATCCAGAATCAAGGCGCATGGGAATTTTTTTTCCAGCAAATAAGTAGGGCAGCCCTAATTCTAATTTGACAGCTTCCTCTTACGCTTTTTTCAGTCCCTCAGAAAGAGAGTAAGGAGAAGTAAAGCAAGAGAGAGAAACAAGCATTGCGTAGAAGACTTTACTATGGATGTGCACACATGCATGTACATGCATATGCAAGCGCATGCATACAAACAGCCAAGAGTCTGACTGAGTCTGTCTGGGACGGCATAATTCTCTGAATTTTCTCTCACTCATTGCACTGCGGGGGCAAAGTCAGCTACAAGACCACCAGTGTATCAGTCTATCGGTCTTACTTCCAGAGGGGACCTATTGGGTTTTGGGAGGTTGTCAGGCTTGACATATTTGGTGAAGCTTGTGTGTAAACTGTGTAAAATAATGTAAATTGTTAGTTTCTTTTTATGGCAACTCCATAGGTGTTTTGTAGGACATCACCATTTCATTTCTCTGGAGATTGATTGAGGAAGCTAAAAACAGCAGGGGCAAAACAAAGGCTTTGCCCCTGCTGCTTGTAGCCCTGATTTCACAGGTGGAGGGACCCCACTTTAATCCATGAATACATGTCAAGCAGGTACAGATGGACGCCCCACAGCTGAGAGTGTCACAGTCACTATCATCATACATCCAAAAGCCTTTTTAACAATTTAGAGTAGATTCTCTGACAATGATGCAGCATCTACTCAATAGTGACCACTTTTCAAAACAGGTTCAAACGGTGTGGCTGTGAATCCAAATTCATATTTAACAGCTGATTATTACGGTTCTAAAAACATCAAGAATGCCTGTGTATGTGTGGAAGTGATGGTAGACTTTAATAATGCTTTTGGACCTCATCTTTTGGAACAAGCATTTTGTATCATGATGTATGGAAAGATACATCAAATAGTCCATAACAGTATTCTGTATCTGGCTGAGAACATCATGAATTAAACATCTGCAGCATGAAACGTACAGTGAGAAATGTGTGCTATAAAGCTCAATAGTTGGCAATTCCATAGATGCCAGGTAATGTTTGTTGTCTTCCCTCTATTTATACACTTTCTTCCTTCCTTTGTTTATTTCCCTTTCACGGTGGTATTAAAGGGGTCCTTAGAATAAAGAGGGGTCCTGTTTATTTTTCTTCAATAACACTCTAATTATCTACTGTAGCTGTTGTGCTTGTGTGAGTTTTCCTTACTTTTCTCCAAGGGATTTGTTGTTGGTTGGATTCAGTACTAATCGTGCGTTAATGCCCAAGTGTGTGCATAGAAATACAATAAGCAGCCCTTTACATTTCGTGACCTTCTTGCCCAATAAGAATCGCTACAGGATTTTGTAAGCCTGTTCTGCCTCCAGGTGGTAGCCAAGAGAAATACAGTTTAACACAGACATGATATCACTGTGCAAGCACCATGGCTTAACTGTCATTCATTTTGTATTTTGCTTATCTCTTCAATTGCTTTATGATCAGAATCAGAATCGGCTTTATTACCTGGTAGGTTGACACGTATGAGGAATTTGACTTGGTGTCGTGGTGCATACATAAAAGTAAAACAAAAATAAAAAAACAGAGATAGCGAACTATAACATGACGAAAGAATATAGTGAAATAGATACTTGTTTTAGAGAATTTGCTCTATGATCTTTATAGAGCACAGCCCCTTTTGTCATGTGAAATTCAATTTTCTTGGTAAGAAATCAAGAGGTGACTGGTGTATTAATATGAAAGAAATCTTGTTAAGATCAAAAGATGCAATTTGGTGTGATTCAATTAATTATTTTCAGGACAAAATCAATTGATGAGCCTCAGATTTCTTTCAAGCGGAGTTCCCTTGAGCATTGCATTCAGTCTCACTTCTACTGACTAGAGGTAACAATTGACATAATACACACATACTGTAGTTACGTGGCGGCATAATAATAATAATAGCTTATATTTATATAGCTCCTTTCATGGGACCCAAGGCATGCTTCTTTTGCTACTTTTGTTTGCGTAAAATGCATATTTCTGTGTATTAACCATGACATATTTGATATACTCTTTTTATTTGAGAAATCTGAAACCGTTTTGGAGTGTTTAAAACAATGTTTTTTCCACACCACATATTTGTAATGATGAAGCTACCAGTTGAATATAATTACAAAATGACTTTGTAATTGGTCTGTAATTTAATTTGAACTTGTTTCCAATGCAACCTGAACCTAAATACACAGACATGATGACATAATACACACATACTGTAATTCCGTGACGTCATGTTTCTTTTTGCTACTTTCGGTTGCTTGAAATGCATATCTCTGTGTATTAACCATAACATATTTGATATACTCAATTTGAGAAATCTGAAACCGTTTTGGAGGGTTTAAAAAATGTTTTTTCACACCCCATACATTTGTAGTGATGAAGCTACCAGTTGAATTTAATAGGTTTTTTGAAAGTGAGCTGCAAAAATCCTTTGTATTCGGTCTGTAATTTAATTTTAACTTGTTTCCGATGCAACCTGTTTGAAAAATGGTTCTCAATTAAAGTCTAATCTTCCTTGATTCTAGTGAAGAAGAGGCATATTCTTTTTTTGTTTTAAAGTTACAGAAACTACAGTTTTCTTGCAGTTTGACTTGAAGGCAATACATTGTTGCCCTGAGGTTAGAGAAAAAACTCTTTGTAAATGGCTGGGCATGAGAGCAAAACCATCCGCTGCTCAATATTTATACAAAACAACTGTTCTTCTCAAGGGCCGCTAACTTTGCTTGTTGCCTTGTGTTTGCTTTATCTTATGATCTAATGTGTGACTTTGCTGTGACCGAGCAGGTGTTAGTTTTGTTTTGATTGGTGTACCCTCTTTTGAGTCACACAGTTTTGTGGGTCATGGGTCAGTTCATTGGGTAAATTAGTCATATTTGTCAATCTGTCAACGCCCCAGTGACTGTGTACCAACTGCCACTCTTTATATCCCAAATATGTTCTAACACATTAATCACAAGGCTTGACATTTTAGAAAAACAGGACAATGTAAAATATTACATTAACCTTCTCCCTGGTTTCTTTTGGCTAAATGCACAATTGCCATAACAACAAGGTTTTCTAAGATCAAACACAAAGTAAATATGACATTTGAAACATTTTAAGATTTGCTTGATTCTCCATTCATAAGTGGTGCTTCAAACAAGCTGGTCTTTGCACAGCTGATATTGAGAGGTACTGAAATTCAAATTATTTGCACGCTTAAACAAACTTAAAGTACATCTGAATTTCAATTTGTGGTGAAAGTGTAAAAGTGATTTCGTTTTTTAGTAACTCTGTCCACCAGAACTAGTATTGACAAATATTCAAAACACACTTAGTCTTTTACTAACATAACATAAGACATCAATAATGAATGTCTTTTGAAATGTCACAACATATTAAAAGGACTTTTCTTATATTAGGGACAGCTAGCCAGTAATAGAACTTTTCCTCCATCCACTTATCATTTTCTACCCTCAAATTAGATTGTGAACCAGTTATATAGTGATACACATATTAGTTCAATAAAGGGCAACTCCAGTGATTAGCATTGCATGTTCATAAAGATAGCAAATTTACAAGAGACACGTAAACACAAGAATATTCACCATTTAAGCAGCAGAGGCAGAGATATCTTTTATTTTAGTCCGTAGTAGGGGTTCAACTCCATAAACACTGGATCCTATTATTTCACAAGATGCAACTTGAAATCATGTTTCACTGGACTCCCGTCTGGTAAAAGACTTTCAGACTTTCTGTTATTTCTTAACTCACACTGAGATGATGACATCATCGGAGTTATTTTGTCGGACTTTGCAAATCTCCTTTAGAATCATAAAAGGCATTTTCTGGCTGAGTAGCACTCTTCTTGATGAGTTACCTGACCTTCATGTCCTTAATCGATTGAATGTCCTTTAAAGGTGGCCTTAACTCCAAAAAAACATCGCTCCCAAGCAGCCTTTTTTTCCCGGTTGGTTTGAAAACGTTTCATTTTTATATTGCATGTAATTCCTTATTCTGGTCAATGACAAAAAGGCTTCTAATACAGAGTGGGAGGTGAGACATAGCACAGCTTTACCACAGGGTGGCATTGTGATACAAGAAATGATATTGCCTCTCCTTCTCCTTTGAGTGTTTATTCCCTGACCTTCAATTAATCACTCCCCTAAAGAATGTTGTTCTAAGGATGCATTTGTGCCTTGCCAGAAAAATAAAGCTGTTAGTTTGAAAGAAAAATCATTGAGCAAGAATAAGTGAATGCCAAACATCAGGCGTCCTTCTTTAAGCCAAACAGCAATTTGACAAAGTTTACTCTTAACAACTCTGTGCGGTGGAAAACAGGAGTACTTATGTTGCAATGATCGCAATGGATCAAAAGTTAACAGCGCTACACATCATTCAGCCAGCGCTTTCAAGGGTACACAGCATTTAATGGTACACAAAGGTTTATTCACTGAAGAAACAAAGATGCTGATGTGTTTTTCTTTCCTACCTCCAATTTGTACACACTTTATCAAGGATTGTTGTGGTACAAATACAAATATAAATCCATGATGCTCACAGTTTTATTTTCTATTGTTTCTATCTATATCATGAAATGCAAATAATTTAGTAGAGAATGTCAATCGCAGGTCATTAGATTTGTATTTTTTCCTTTGCATAACACTAACCTTTATACTATGTATATTAATAGACTGGTTATCATTTATTGGTGGTGAAATTAAAATCACACTAGTTTGATAATTGTTTAAAAAAAAATCAGGGCAATTTCCCTCTTGACTCTATTTCATATATTATACCTACAGTAGAGCCTTCATGTGACAAAGGTTTTATACTTTGTTTTACGGCTGTTGTGTGTGTTGAAAGAAATGTTATGTCTGTTCCAAATCGATTTGAAAGGAATAGTCTTGTAGTGCTCTTGCTACGAGTTATGGGAAGATTGCTAACACTAGTGATTTAGGTAAAATTTGTTTAAATTGTTATCTTATCAATATCTTACAAAAGAAGAAAAATATCCATATTGCGCATCATTTCTGATAAGCATTCTTACAAAACACAACCTTTTGTGGAGGTGAACTCCTCGCAGATGATAGATTAATACTCGCATCATTGTCCGCATTATTCCGACCACTTGAGTTATTAAGCTGCAGCAGCTCCCTTTGATCAGGAAACTTATTATGAGGCATCGTGTTTTCATTATCATGAAGATGACATCTTGATCACACTATGATTTATTCTGCCTCGTGCGGTTCACTTAAGAACTCTAGAGGACACACACACACACACACACACACACACACACACACACACACACACACACACACACACATATTACAGCGGGGGAGTAAATGAGGACGTTGTAGAAGAGACAGACATCCACTTTGGGGACAAACCCCATTATAAGCCACCTGTCAGCTCTTCAGCTCACTCCTGATGATTTCACCCACACAACCAGTTGATGAAAAAGAGTTGTTCAGGAATATAATAACCCTGGCAATTAATTAAAGGTTTTAATAGGACTCTAGTTTTCATGTGTTTCAAAAAAATATTATTTACCACGCTCATCTCTGACTGATGAAGAGCTGTTTGGTCGAACTTACTGGTGTTTCTTAAAGGAAAAGCTCCGCATTTTGGGAAATTCTTTAAGAAAACAAACCAATTCTGAAAGACTTTTTACTCTTTAATTAAGTTCAAAATGCTTTCCTCTAAAACTGTTAAAAATCTTCACGCGACATGTTTAGCTTTCTAGTCAGCAGCGTGTGATGGTATTTATTAGTTAATTAAATGTACTTTAAAGATGCTTATATACCATATAGCACTGTGTAAGATTACACTTGATAAGTTAATTAAAGCAATTGAACATTGTATTATCGTAGAATAATTTATCGGCAATAATATAAATATCAGAATAACGCATATTAATATAAATGCCCCATTACCAGCTGATAATTTATCTATGTTGTAAATCTATTTATTTATGTTGTTCATGCATACCTACCTATAAGTGATTGTTTGCACACTAATCATTCAGGTTAGAGCCTATGTAGGACTTAAGGTTGTATTTTTTGTATCTGTTTTTTTAAAGTTCAGATATCTGAGGGTCTTTACACTTCTTGCAGTCCATTCATGCTTCAAGGTTCTGAATAATACTAGAATATCTTGTATCCTGCGGCAAAACTGAACTCAAATAAATGTAATTACACTGATTTGAATACCCCATCAGTGTAATTACATTTATTTGAGTTCAGTACTCATTTGATAAAACACAATATCAGTGTTTCTGTGTTTCTGTTCTGCCAAGAATCATCTTTGTATTTTGAGGTACAATACCAGTAGTCAACATCAGAGCGAATGCTGTTTATTTTGTTTGCAATTGGAAATGTTTAAAGGTCAAAGACAGCCAACACAGTTCTATAGGCTCATCTCTGAAGTTGGTAAGAAATACAACTGCATAAAAAGGGTTTGTTTTTCAGCAATTCTTTGACAACAGGACAGGACCAGTCAAGAAACTAACACCAAACAACCTTTAACCGTCAAGCAGTTAAGTTCAGATCCTCTTTTTGACATTCCAGGAAGGTTTTACAGTGCAGTGTTACTTCTGAATATCTGTGTTTATAGCTTCCCCTCCTTTATCCATTATTCAACAAAGATGCTCCCTTGTATTTATAAGATTTCTCCAAGTAAAAAAAGAAACAGGGAGTGCCTGCTAGGTAACATCAATGTTTTCCCGCCTGCAATTTATGGTATCTGTTTCATTTGATGACATTCATAATTTCAGGATGTTGCCTCCACCACTTTGATTCTGGGTTTAAATGATTAATGAGATGGCAACCTGAGAAAGTGAAAACATTGAATGTGTATTTCAGGAAGTCAGAGCCGTGCTTATCCTGTATCCTTGTTGAGAATAACAATAGCGTGGATATGACACCGTTGTAATTCACTTGCAACGCACAATATGGACTTTGGACAGTGGATTAATCAAGGGATCTTTAATTGACTAATTTAGAATATACATTTAAGTGCTGCACTCTGAGCTAAACTTGGATATGTGTTGTCAAACATTTGATTACTCGCAAAAGAACCGAGGCCTAAGGCAGATATACTTGTTTAAACTCTTAACTTCCTCACTGTTAAAGACAATAAGGCACGGTAAATGTTCAGTGTCCCCGTAGTAAAAAGTTAAAATGAGACAAGTTGGGTCTTTTAAATTTCATCATGCTACTCAGCCAGATGTGTGTCATTACATGGCTAATAAACCAAAGGCTCTTTTTTTATCTTCATTTTTTTTCCTGCCGCCTTGGGCTTCCTAATATACTGTATGTTTTGGCAGTGTAATGAGCTTTCAATTGGCCCATTTGTTGACACCATTGCTTTACCTGAACTTAAAAGCTCACAGGATATGTTGGGTTGTAGTGATGTCCCTCAATTTAAGCCTTAATGAAAGCTTTGTCCCACCGCTGTGAAGCTGTTCCTTTGACAACACTTTACAGCCCCCATTCCAAGAAGTGCCAAACAAGATACGCCATCTCCTTTGCTCCGAAACGAGCTTCCCTTCTGTGATGAAAAATGCAGCCTGTCTCTTTGCTTATTGCTGTGGCATTTAGGTGGCTCAGTGTGGTGATTTGAGGAGCCTGTAGTGTCAAAGCTATTTCTCCTGCTTGTGCCTTAATGCCCTGATTCAACAAACCTGACCATTGTCATTTTCCCGCATCGGGTTCATGGTGGCCATGAATGTAAGCCAAAGAGTGTGGGTAATAACTTTCAAGGAAAAGGCTGTGATTGCACATCCATTTCACACTGAGGACCTCTTGCTTGCTTCCCCAGAGCAGTAAAAAGCCCAATGGTGTGAGGGGTGAGAATAGCAGTGAGGTAGAAACAGTGTTTTGTTATTGGTGAAAGATAAAAGAGGAAGAGACCGTGAGTGGGGGAGGCCTGTGTGGGACTGCTGGATCTAGTGTGTATCTTAAAAACCAAGGTCTTCCACTGTTGGGCTTAATACTTCACTTTCATAGGAATGCATTTTTAGCTCAGGTATGATAGTGCTGACAGGGGACACAGATGGCCTAATCCAAATGGGTTCCTGGGGGCACTGTGCGCCCCTTAAACAGTACCACTCTGCCTGCTAGGACCCCTGAGTAGAAGCATAACTCACCAATCTTCCTCCCCCAGCCTAAACCTGCACCAAATGGATGATAACAAATGGCTGTTCCATCCTTGACCTCGCTTCGGGGCAAAGTGGATGAGTGGGTCTTTGTTATTGAATAAGAACTTTCAGACTTTACGAAGAAGCTACAATCTCAAAAAGCTGGGTTGAAATTTGTTTGATAACTATCAGAGACTACACAATTTAAGCAACTATGTTTGTTTTTTTCAGCTAAATCTTGGCACATACCATATGTCACATGTCGAGTATTTATTTTATTTAAAACCCAAAATTATTTTCTGTGAATTACAGCATATTTGATGATTCATATTGAACTACTGAGGGTACATACATACATTTAAACTATCGATTTTCATTGAGGGGGGCTAGCTAAACCTGCCTATTATATAAAAGTGCTAGGCTCCTATAGCAAAAAAAAAAATAGAAAAAAAATCAGAGTTTATACCAACGTATGTATTCATTTCCCCCTCATTTAGTCCTGAGGGAAAGTTTCTTCAGGCATTTATTTATTGCTGATATTAAAGCCATTGCACGGTAAAGATCATAACAAATGACATTTCTATTGCAGCACTTTCCTGCACTGCTTTTGTGTGATTGCACAGTAGCTTTAAAAATGTGTTTTCCATAGCTCCCCACACAGAGCTGTTGACCTTGCAGAGCAATGTAATTTGATGGTAAATGGTTGTCATTTGGTCTGCCATGCCTCATGAAGCCATCTATGTTGGTATTTCCTGCCTCCGAGCTCACACTGATCACCATATTACAGTGGTGCACGACTAATTGGATGGCCACAGCCAGAAGCTAAATTAATCCAATTGAATTGTTTGTGCTGCAGAGTTGCAGTTTGTACTATTTAGTGGTTTGTATGCCCTGTTAATTGACTAATAGCTTTTATATTAATACATATTTTATATTCATTGAGATGGCTAAATTAATGATTTTGTCCAAATCGCGTAAGGCATTGTTTAGAGATGATGATATATGCAGTTTTATATCCAACCTCTAGATGTCTCTGTTGATTAACCCCTGGTCTGTTGCCGTGCGTTTGGCTGTTGGTATGGATCACACAACTTCCATAAAAGCAGATGGTGCTGATCATCTTGACTCATATCATATTTATTTTTCTTTCTTACTCCTTGTAAAATACCACCCTCCAGATAAAAAAACATAGCAATCGACGGTACATGTCGGCTCAATGCAATTATCCCAAATTAAACAAAATAAGATGTGGTTAGGCTGACAGTATTAACCCGCAGTTAAATTGAAATAATTCAGGTATGCACTCTCATGTGTCGCCCTTGAGGTGGACTAATATAAACCACAAACAGACAGTAGCGTATATATTCCTCAGTCGTAGTTCTTCAAATGCCTCTTAATAACAACATGGATTATTTTGTCTTCATCTTGTTCCAAGACAATTAGTCAGTAACTCATGAAAGCACTTCATCTTGATGAGGTATTCCATTGAAATGAGAAAAACCCCACTCTGTAGGAGATTGTTATGAGATCTATGATATATCTCACAGTGTTTGCTTTCCCCCTGCCTGATTAAAGGCAGGAGAGACAGTGATCACTGATAATTGCACATACAGTATCTCACCCCTCTGCGGAGTGAAATACTCCCCGTTTACTCGCTTTTTCTCAATCTCTCTCCCTTGATCTACTCAGTTTAGGTGAAAATGCAACCAAACATCCGAGCATAATGAAATATTATACTGGGTGCCATGGTTGACTGATGGCCTCTTTAAAGGTGGTAGAGTAACTGAAAGAGATAGTGAATCATCCTTTGTGGTATCAATTTTAATAAGAGATTTAAAGTTGTTCTTTTTCTGAAAGGCATAGTTTTTCCCCTGTCAGATTTAGCCTGTAAGAAAGTCAGGTCACAGTATTTTCTAACAGTGCATTGTTTGCCTAGAAGGACCACGACCTGCTAGCAGAGCCAACTAGAACTGTATTTTTTAAATGGAGCAGCGGTAAATGACTGCAGATAGGGGCTGAGCTCCACTCGCACTCTTAGATTAAATAGCGGGTGCATTGTCTGAAAACAACTGTTGTATACACACATGTAGTCCCACTGGACCCTGCAGACCTGCTAACACATCATTGTACTGTTTGTACCCAGGAAGTGTAGTGAATGTACGGGGGAAACTGGCAGTGGTGGTGATATGAATAGGGGGGTGTTGGAGAGTTGATAACAACATAATAAAGATTTGACATGTAGACATTGTTATTTCTGGATATTTCGTGTTGTGTAAATGAGACATTGAGTGAATGATTACTCTACTTGAGTTTCTCTGTTAATAAGTGGTAAGTTGTCTCCTTTATTCTCGTTGGTTGCACAACGTTTGGGTGTAGAAACTCTTGCTCATAAGGCTGACAATAAAAAGATGGAATACTGTCTATTATTAAACATGAATCTGAACTACGGATATATTAAATTAGTGTTTTATTTAAGTATGCAACACAATCTGTTCAGTTCTGTTCTATAATTAAACTTGTGTATATTTGTTTCTCTTTTTTTTCAAAGCAATTTGTTCTGCCTCTGTTGCTTTACAGTATCACACTATGGTGTGAGAAAGACGGAAAAGTGTGGGGAAACGGGGGATCATTATTCAGCTAGGCAGTGGAAAGCACTTTTCACAATATCTTTTTCCCCTTGTGTTATGTTCACGTTTCGCACCCTCTGGTAATGTTTGGGTCAAATTGACCCGGGACATATTTCAGGGTTTAAAAAAAATACAGAACTAAATTCAACATGCACAATTCCTTATATACTGTATATTGTCTTTAACTCATTCCCCAACAAGATAAATGAAATATATGATTAGTTTTTCAAAATACTCTTTGCTAGATAAAATGTAACAACAGAAGTGTCCATCGTTTTTAGTGATAAAAATGTAATTTATGTACCTCTTATGAAGGACATAAATGCAGGTGGGCATTTTTTCATAAGTGGAAAATAATAAAAACAATTCCACAATAAATTAGCCCCGGCCATTGAGTTTCAGGTTGAACGAAAATATCCTTATATTTTTTTTTATTCATTGAAAATGGAAATCGGGTCAATTCGACCCGAACACCACACAAGGGTTAAATGACACTACACATCATCTTGTCAACTTTTAAAAAATATATAGGCAACATGGTACCTGCTTATTGATTATCAATATTGTTATAATTCTCTGTCTTAAAAGGCATTGTTAAAAAAGCGTTTTTTAAAGTATTAAGCAAGAAGAAATATCAGGATTTACTTGTTCTGACTTTCACGTGATTTACATTTAAAAGGATAAATGTTCCTGGATGTTCAGGGTAAACATTGAAAAGATGACTGTAAGCTAAGGGATCTCTAACAAGCAGTTCAGATGAGTGTTTGCAGCCTCCATTGTGTTTTTCCTCCGCAAATCTTTGACAGACTAATAGGGCTTCCCACCAGGGAATTCTGCTCATGTTTCCTGTCTCGGAGCTGCCCTCTTCCTCTCTGTGAAAACCCACAGCCTGCTGTTTCTCTACTACGGAGAAACATAGGTGGGGTCTGCTGCAACTCTGTTTGAACATCCAAAAATAGACCACGGCATTGTACCTAATCGGTTACATTTGGCAAAACATGGGCAGAGGGTGGTGTTCTGCAATTACTTTACCTTACCCACCAACCATTAAAAAAGAAATTCCAGCTGGCATTGGAACAGTTCCAGTGGAGCTATTTTCTATTAAAAGTCTGCCCTTTAGTTCATTTAACCAACAAAACATTCCCAAACGAAAAGCTTAGTTCTTTTTTGTTGAGATTTAGCCTACACTGGTCTCTGATTGAGCTCTGTGAATGGGAATTGTATATATTCTTGTTGCTTAATTTGATTGTCCTTTTATTCTGTATGTCTTCATTCTTTATCAAGAAGATTGCTCTGAATCCACCCACCTAAGGCTTGTTTTTTTACCTTCTAACAATGCTGTCTAAAAAAACATGGTTTGCTAATGGCCAAGCTGCTGGTAACCTTGTAAGTCAAAGCTCAGAACGTTGTTCTTCTTTCCCAAAGGCTGAGAGAAAGCAATTTCAGCTTTCAACATCAACTGTGATCTTCATATTGCAATTCAAAAGAGTAAGGCACATCCCTCATAGTTAGTAAAAGCCAGTCAAAACTCCATATATACGAATATAACCTTAAAAATATATTGCACTTTCCTCAAAGCTCAATTTTTCGAAGATCCAGTGTTTCAGACGAGACCCTCCTTCGCTAAAATGCCTGAAGCATTAGTGAAACATAATTTACTATGCGTCCCTAGTTGAACCTTTCATTGACTTCTTCACCTTTTACCAAAAATATACTGTAGCTTTCAGACCTACAATAGCTAGCCTCAAGTGTTGGTTAACAAACGATACCCTCCTTATACAGGATGAGGCTGGTTGTTTTCTCTCACAACTATTCAGGTAAGACATTCCTTTGCTTGGAGAATTCTGAAGGTTAATCTCAGCCGTGACCCTGGCATGCCACTGTCTGTGCATTGGCTCTCCACTCCTTCCCATTGAGTTCAAGCTAGATGTTTAGCCATACTGCTAGGACAGGCTCTGTAGGTTCTTGAGAGCTGTGTACTGGTGGATTAAGCTGAAACAGTTTACTTTACTGCAACAACAGCCTGGGTTGTTTCCTGAAAAGACCACATTGTGTTTGGTCCCAGCTGCTCCAACTCCCCTGCATATCCATTGGTAATTATTGAGAGACCACTCTTGGGATAGACATGTTTGCTGTTTTATTTGTAGATTAAGTTTACTCTCTGGTGAGAATGATCTTTCCAAACTTCTTGTGTTTGAAACCAACAAGTTGATAGCATTCAATTCTGCTGGTAAGACAGAAACGAACAGAGACACTCTGCACTGTCACGGCACTCAAGACATTTGTGGATTTGACAGCTACCTTCCGAATGACTGACAGCCTCTTAATTTGCCTCGAGGATGGGGGTCATGTGAGGGGCACATACTTTTAGAATTGATTTTACATACCTCCTGGCACCATGAGTTTTCTGTCCTTGGGTGCTTCAAATGACACTGTATCAGACGGTTTGTGCTGTTGCTACCTAGGGGGAAACTGGCAGCTTTATATATTTCTACAGATTCATGTTTCTGCTACACAGTACTAAACTACTTTCACCCCTTAGCTTAGTGAGCATTCCTAATGTTATTTTGGTCACATAGTGCTTAACAACCAGCTCTAGTTTAGTGCTGACTGCATGGCTTGTACTTTCATCACCCGGCCGTGGTCATGTGTAACGAACGTGTGCAAATATCCATTAGCAAAAAAAAACTCTGATCGCATTCAGGATTGATGGAACAATACATATCTGATATACGTTTGTTATCTAATTCAATGTATTAAATTCATTTTTTGGTTACGTGAACAGTAACTTTGAACACATTTGTGCATACTAAATAAAAAATGTTATAAAGAAATTGCTTTAAAAATAACAACTTTGGTAACATTTATTTTTTTCGTATATTTTTGTTTCCTGAATTAATATTGGGAATTAAGAGAGATCGAACAGTGATGAAAAGATAAATAAATTGTTGAAACAACCCCTTACAGAAGTTGATCTACAGACGTTGCTAGTTATAAAAATGAAATGCAGTTTCTCCCAAACCTACAGTCCAGAAAGTGCTCTTTACTCAAGAGTCAGTTTCAACAATAACCTGAGGAAGGAAGTACTATTGAATATGTATTTCAGATTCCAGGAAATCAACCTTACCCTCAGAGTATTGAACAATATGGCTATTTATAATTTATGACGGGAAGAAGAATATGTTAAATATCAATCACTGGTAGACTTGGGTCATGCTGGTCCTGGATGAAGCGCCCACAATGTGACTTCCATAAACCCCAGAAGGGAAACACTGTGGATTTGCATTATGGGCTCAGGTTCAACTACACTTTCTGAATTCCAAGGCCTGTGTTTGTGTTACACTACATACTGCTCTATGCCCTGTGTTTATGTTATTGTATTGCTTTTTCTATTCTCAGGTGCTTCCAGTTGCAGATGAGTGCACTTATATTCCAGCTCAAGTATTATCTTTGTACTCATTCTCTGCTGCATAACCTTTTACAGGCATATTGACATTGCTACTTTTGCAAAGCACACAAAACTAATAAAAATAGGTATTACATTCCACCTAAATGTATATATTATATTTCAAAATGATGTATACTTGTAAATGCCATCTTACATTGTGTGGGATGTATTTTGTTCTACTTCGACTTTAGAATTATATACTATTAGAAATGTATTCAAATTGTAATACTTTCACCCCGTGGGATCTTACTACCATTTTGAACGTCCTTCTATTATTATCAAAATCTCCTAATATCTTTTTGAGAATTTTTTAATTGTAGCGTTAATGTGGTTAAGCTGATTACAAATTGCAAAGGTTCTTATCGATTCCTAGCTTTTATTCATACAGTATTATGTATTCAAACATTAGTTCTGACTTTACACCCAGTGTATCAACTTTTGGCCAGTAGAGCATACAGTATAAAGGCTAAGTGCCTTGGTCAGGGGAACATAGCCACCAGCTTCCAGAATGAGTGGAGAGTTGTGTGGAGCAGCAGTGTGCATACCAAGCACGGTCAAGCAAATGGTATACAATAGTAAGAAAAGCAACAATGCTAATCCTCTAAAGTTCATATTTATTCACACTGTCCGATCTCACTACTAAACACAAATAGTTGTTAGGCATTTTTGACTAACTCAAGGGTACAGTCTCTGCTTGCAAAGATACTTTCTGCATGAGCTTGTCTGTGTATGAAATATGTTATTTCTTTTTTATTTTCTACCAAGTCACTTTTCATGGTTTCTGATTAATTGCGTACTTAAATCCAAGTCATTTTTGAAATGGGTGACATTTCTAATATATATTTTCTGTCATCTTGGGATTCCAGATTTCTCTGCAACAATTACAACCTGCCTGAATTAGCATTTTAATTACAAGGTTATTTTGGCAATAATGTTGAACATTGGACAGTTTTTAATTAAGGAGACTTCAGAAAATATTCCTAAAATTAATGACCGGAGTTATTCTCAGGAACATAACTTCTCCCTAACAATGAATTTAAAATGGGGGCTTGGTCAGTCATGTGTAAAATGTCCAACTAAATGAAATTAAAAAAAGTACAAGCCCCCTACAGGGACCTTAAAAGTAAACATGGATACCACACAACAATTTATGAACAATCAATAAAAAACCTGCCCTAACTCTCACATCTTTAATACAAAAGACTTGCTATCTTCTGTTCTCTAGCATTCGACAGACAGAAGGGTGCCCATTGTCAGGCAAATGATCATACGGATGTTACCTATTATAGTTAGTTAACATGTCTATACTTCCCCCCCTACCATTTCAATACTGTAATGTTATCATGCTTTGATTGGCTGTTCCCCTTCCATCTTTAATTTTCTTCCCTTTACTAGTCTTGTCTTTTGTTTGATTGTTGTTCCGATTTCTTTAGCACCCATTGGTGCAGGGTTATCTGGCCTTCCAGCTGGAAATAGAATGATTCTGTTAAGTGCTTTAACTCTTCATTACATAACACAACTTTCGTATAAACTTGTAGATTTGCTAATTCCTTACCAGAAGGGGATTAAGTGTGGAATTTCCACCACAAGTAATAACCAGTATTTTAATTAATTCTAATTTACATACTAAGCAGAACTATTACAAGGTTCTGCATAATTGTGTTGCTCCCCTGTAAGCAATCAGTGTAATATCTGTCCGCAACCTGTTCAAGGAAACTTCATTTGCTGCTTGGCTTGAACAATATGTCTATCTTGATCATTTGATCATTGTACGCCTCCTATATGGGTGTCTTATTGTTTTGTCAAGCACTTTGTGACTTTCTCTGTGAAAGGCGCTTTATAAATAACTACAAAAAATAAACTTTACTTTCTTATGGTGAAGCCGATTGCGGATGGAGAGTCAAGTTGTTTACTGCATGGTTTGTGCACATTAATTACCATCCACTTATCCCTGTTTAAACTGAACATCCTGACCCCAAAGGGACACATCTGGAGCATCAAGTTGTGCTTCTGTTTGTTCATCTTTTAATATTGCAGTTGAATGTTCAGCGGTGTGTCATTCATTATTGTATTTGAATTTCACAGTAGGATATTCTGTTCTGGTAATAGGTGTCCTTACTAATGGCTGTGCCCTGTAAAACTTGATATTAGGACATGTGTTTAACATCTGGGAAATGAATATACCTTGAGGAAATCATAAAGTAACCTTCAAAAACACAAAGAAGCTGATAGCAAAGCACTGATGATTTTTTGTTTTTGGGTTAGACTTTACTGCCAACTGAAACATGCTGAAGGGCCTGGATTGCTACCAGCATAACGGGAAAGGGATGAGGTGTGTGTGCACATACTCTGGACAGTGCACACACACATCACCCATGACAAAGCATGTAAGTTTGATGAAGAAGTGGTGTTCTACTTAATGTAATGGCAATTTTAATGTTCCAATGTATGTCTATATCCTTTTGACATTAATTCAGAGGAGGGTTTAGAGTGATCCTGACGCAGACGCAAACAGATGAATTTCCGGTCTTTGTTGCAGTTTAGAATGATGTTTTATTGCTTTACATACCAAGGTTTGTGTCAATAGTTGTGGTATGAGCATCTGCCGGGGCTGCATGAGGAGGCGTGTGCTGCAGTGGGTTGTGCGTTGGTGTTTGGATCAGGGGGTCACAGGTTCAAACCCCTCTGCAGTCAGCATGTCGTTGTGACCCTGGGTAAGACACTTCACCCCAAATTGCTCCTGTGGGGATTGCCCACAGTATTGAGTATGTAAGTCGATTTGGATAAAAGCGTCTAACAAGTGACATGTAATGTGTTCCTTTTGTCAGTAATTGAAATTGATGCTTCTTTAAAAAAGTCAGATAATAATATATTGTTTCATTTTCAGAACTGAAAAATGTTCAAGTAGGGGTTTACTGCTGTATGAAAACTCTTTAAAAATACTTATTCATCTGTTTTTTGATGAGTGATAGCAATGATACTTTAGAGAATTCCCTTTTTCAGCCTGTCATCTGTCCCTACAATATGTCGCTCATAAATGCTAAAGTAATTATGTAACATTTCCCATTTTAAGTTCAGCAAGAAGTTTCTCATTTTCATAACGGTTGTTTTTAACAAAAACAAAAAATACTTTCTTATCATCCATTTATTCTAAATTCCTTGATTTATATCTCCATGATTTGTTATCGTCACAGTCAGATAGTGTAAGTGCAAACAGCAGTGAGTCGTTAGAGGTCAGGCCAAGGTCTCCGTGCTTGACCTCATACTTAGGCTTACATAAAAATGTTCGCTCAGAGTTTATACTGTATTTGCATAACATTGAGCAGTGACACGGTCCTCTCAGAAACATCTTCGTGTTTGTGTCTCAGTGATCTCACAAGAGCATGTTTCAGGTGCCCTTTCAAAAGCACACTCATGTAGCTTGCTTCCATGGTAACAGGTAAATGTATACACTTATCTCCCTACAGTTTTCAATGAAAACACATTTTAATTAGTTTGTTAGTTGAGGCTAAATGAAAATGTTGGAGTCCTTGTACGCGTGTACTGTCCTTGTAATCTGTTTCAGTATTCAAGTTATTTATAAATAAACAGTTAAGAAAAGAAAAGAGTGATTTTGGAAAAGTGGAAACTCCGCATCCAGGACTCTCTACCTGAAATATCTACTTTTGTATGATTAAGGAATTATTTAAAAACTACATGATCAAAAAATCACATCTAAATGTAATAATAATTGATACTAATATTCATCCGAAGTCCCTTGTTATACAGAGTGAACAAAGTAGAGCAGAACATGCAAAGACTGCTCCTAATAAGGTCAAACCTATACAAGCAATAATGTGTAGCTAGCCTTGGTAGAGTAACTAAGGAGAGTTCTCATTCGTAACACTCCGTTCGATGTCTCACTATGGGATGCGCCTCATCGCGGAGCAAACAGAAGCATCAATCTCATTACGCCAATCCTGATTGGCTGGTGATCTTTACGTCACCGTCAGGGAATCCACCCACCCTATAAGTAGCTTTCGCTACGTCGCAGCGTCATTCAAACACCTCTTCTCGCTTCAGAGCACATCTCGACATATCAGTAGCCGGGCTAGCTTAACAGTCTACAGACTGAACCCAAAGCTAACTTTCGGTCGACGGGCTCTCGCCGGCTACTTTTCTGCTTCGCAAGAAGACTGTTAATACTAACACACCAGTTAGTATTGCAATCTACCTCGCCATTTCTTTCTTCCGAAATAAAGGTAAGGTTTTGATTTTTCAAGCTAGTGACACACCTGTTGCTAGCTTGCCTTCCCTCACTACCGACACCACAGTAGCGAGGAAGGTTTTTTCTTTTTCTCTCTCACACCAGAGGAGGGGAAGATAAAAAGGTATTAACACACCAGTTAATATTCTTTGAGAATAAAATTCTACACCGTCGCTTTTTCTCCGGATTAACGACAGGTGGGGAAAGAATTTTTTCTCGGCAACGTACCTTTTACGAGCGGGTCCTCTCTACGCCGTCACCACGGCCAACGAGATGGACGCTTCTCTCCCTCACACCAGAGGAGTCAGGGACTCGGAGGCTCGGCTCTGCGGCTGCGGGTTGAAGATATCAGGCACAGACTCACACCAGGTCTGCTCGTCCTGCCTCGGGCTGGAACACGCCCAGGAGGCTATCGACAACCCCGGCTCGTGCGGGCATTGTGCCCGCTTCACCATCAAGAGCCTCCGCCGACGGCTAGCACGCCAAGCTAGCTTGTCGGGACAGGACCCCCTTATGTCTGCTGTTTCGCCGGCCGAGAATCAAGACATGGGGCGTCCGCCGCAGAAATTGAGCCCCGCGCTGTGTCAGGCTGGGGCTCAATAACAGCGGCAGCCGCTGAACCGGAGCCCCGCGCCGTGTCAGGCTGGGGCCCGGTGGCGTCAACAGCCGCGAGAGCGGAGCCCCGCGCCGTGTCAAGCTGGGGCTCCCAACTGGACCTCACCATGGTCTCGCCCGCGGAGGATGTCCTGGAGTTGGACTACATGGAGGACGAAGAGGATGCCTCTGAGTTCCTCCTGTCCGACTCGGATGAGCAAGAAGATGATATCTTCGTTTAATCGGCTCAGGCTGCAAAGCCGGGAGCGATGGCTGCTCTCCCGGGCGATAGCGCACCAGCTTCGCCCTGTCTGAGCATGGACCTGTAGGCCGTGTGTCAACGCGCCGTGTCCAGGCTGGACATCCCATGGCCCGAAATGGCCAAGGAGACCTCCAGGTCTCGCTACGAGGGGAAGACTTTGCCCCACGCAGCGAGGACAAAGAGGCAGCTCCTTCCAGTCTTCCCGGAGATGCTGGACGAGGTGTCGGTCTCGTGGAGAGACCGCCCCTTCAGTAATAAGGCCCCAATCCGGGGTGCCTCCTCCCTGGACTGTGACGGTATGGAGAGGCTCGGCCTGCTCTGCATACCGCCCATGGAACCGCTGGTGGCAGCCCACCTCCAACCGAGGCTGGCTCCGACACCAAGCAGGAACCCCACGCTACCGGTGAAGGCAGACCGGTTCCAGTCAGCGATGACGGAACGGGCCTATAAAGCCGCAGCGTTGTCCGCCAGGGCACTCAACATATCCTCACTGCTGACCGCCTACCAGGCGGAGCTCTGCGAGGAGCTGTCGAGCAAACCTGGGCCGGCCGTGTGGGACGAGTTTGCTGCGATCACGGACATTTGCCTCTGTGTGCAGCGCTGTGCAGTCCAGGCCACGTGCAAAGTCATGGGCATAATGGCGGTACAGGAGAGAGCCAGGTGGCTCAACCTGACCAACCTCCCAGACCGGGAAAAGGAGGATGTTCTCGACATGCCTATCGTTCCCGAGGGTATTTTCAGCTCCGCTCTAGTCTTGATGCAGCGGAGGTGTGAGTCGAAAAAGAAGGAAGACGAGGCCCTCCACCTCTGTCTCCCCCGAAGGGTCCAGCCGCTACCTACCCGCGACGGACTCGCGGCAGTCCTTCGCCCAAGTTGCCTCACGTCCTTCCTGGTTCAAGATACCGAAGCAGCAGAGGCCACAGCCAGCCCCGAGTCCCCAGCCCAGGCAGGAGACGAGGGCGAGCTGGCCGAGAAATCTCCGGTTCCGGCAGAAGCCGTTCAGGCACAGCCGACTCAGATTTTCAGTCACCAGTCGAGGAAGAAGAAGCGGGCGGCCTGACTGCCTCCTCTCCTCTCATCGGTGACAGAGCTGGAAGTTCCCTGTTCCCCAGCTCCAGATGTGTTTTCGGGGTGCCACCAGGCCCCCATCTTCCCGCCGCCTCGAGTGATGCCGCAACGCCATCCTCAAGTTCGCGCCAGAAGGGAAACGGACTTAATACCAGAGACAGCGAGTTCTGCTATCTGCCTAAGTCACAAAAACACATGTCACAAATACCGTTGTTTTCGAATAAACCATTTTTCACTGTCGCATCACGGCTTCAAGCCGAGGGCGCAGTCCAACAAAATAAAAATAAAAACAATAAAAACAATAAACAGTCTGTCACCTGTCCTCTTTTGAGAGCAGCTACGGCCTCTCTCAAAAGGCGGATAATAGACGGGTCTGTGAAGGCACCACCGCCACGCGAATGCGCAGTGCCGGCTGGGTCCGTGAAGGCACCACCGCCACGCGCATGCGCAGTGCCGGCTGGGTCCGTGAAGGCACCACCGTCACGCGCATGCGCAGTGTCGGCTGGGGTTGTCAACCTGTTCAGACACTAGAGGGCCCCATAACACAACAAATAGAGACTCAGAGGGAAAGAGACGTGACATCTCCGCTGGCTCTAAGGAGCAAACAGTGGAAGATGCTCACAACATCTGCTTGGGTTTTCAAGACAGTAACACGGGGCCACAGGCTCCAATTCGTTGTCACCCCCCCTCGCTTCCCGGGCGTTCTGTATTCACAAGCCCGGGGAGAGTCGGCCCATATTCTGGAGCGAGAGATTCTCTCGCTACTAGAAAAGAAGGCTATATCTATAATACCCGCCGAACAGAGTCAGAGCGGCTTTTATTCCAAGTATTTCCTCGTTCCCAAACAGGGAGGGAACGAAATTCGGCCAATACTAGATTTGAGAGCTCTGAACAAATATCTCAAAAGATACAAATTCAGAATGCTCACTCACACATATCTGCTACGTCTCGTGCGACAAAACGACTGGTTCACATCAGTCGATCTGAAAGATGCGTATTTCCACATCCCAGTATATTACCCACACAGGAAATATCTGAGGTTCGCATTTCAGGGTATCTGTTACGAGTACAGAGTACTTCCCTTCGGTCTGTCTCTCAGTCCAAGAGTGTTTGTACGATGTACGGAAGCCGCGATAGCCCCGTTAAGACAACAGGGTATTCGCCTGGCAACCTACCTGGACGACTGGCTGCTTCTCGCACAGTCGGAACAGGAGGCTATTACGCAGACAAATATCCTCGTAAAACACCTGCTTGACCTGGGTTTCATAATAAACACAGAAAAGAGCATGTTGTCCCCGGCACACACTGTACTCTTCCTGGGTCTGCACCTGAACTCGGTGCCCTTTACAGCCCGCCTGTCAGCGGAAAGAGTGAAAGCTTTCAGAGCTTGTCTCGCTCATTTCCGGCTGCGCAAATATGTTCTCTTCAGATCATCTCTGCGATTACTGGGGCTCATGGCGTCAGCCATCCTGGTCGTACGACTGGGACGCTTACACATGAGGGAGTTTCAGCGCTGGGTAACCGCCCTCAGACTAAACCCTGCGCGTCATGGCGCGCGGAGAGTGATGGTCACTGTGAAATGCGTAATGGCACTGCGCCACTGGCTGCCCCTGACTTTTCTAGTACGGGGCATGCCTATGGGTGCTGTCCTATCGCGGAAGGTGGTCACCACCGACGCATGTCTGACGGGCTGGGGAGGTATTTACGAAGGTCGACCGGTGAGGGGTCTATGGAGCAGAGACCTCCAACGGTCGCACATAAATTACCTGGAGCTTTTAGCGGTGTTCCTCACCCTGAAACGCTTTCTGCCTTTTCTCAGAGGACATCATGTCCTCGTGAGGACAGACAATACGACCACAATATCGTATATAAACTTTCAAGGGGGTTTGCATTCTCTCCAGTTACACATGCTGGCACGCAAACTGATCTTATGGAGCTGCGGGCGTCTCCTCTCTCTGAGAGCGACGCACGTACCAGGAGTGATGAACCTCGGGGCAGACCTGCTGTCCAGAGGCGTACCACTGTATGCAGACTGGACTCTACATCCAATGGTTGTGAGTCAGCTGTGGGTGCGTTACGGCCGAGCCGCGGTAGATCTGTTCGCATCAAAAGAAAATGCTCATTGTCAGCTGTTCTTTTCGATGCGCGATCTAAACGCACCGTTAGGCGTGGACGCGCTCGCGCACGTTTGGCCTCCGGTCCTCCTGTACGCGTTCCCACCCCTGGCGCTGATACCCCCAACTCTGGCCAGAGTGAGAGAACAGCGCCACACACTGATCCTGATAGCTCCGCACTTGCCTGCAATGTACTGGCTGGCGGAGATTTATCAGCTGCTGTGCGGTCAGCCGTGGCAGCTCCCCTTACGCAGTGACATACTGTCTCAGGCGGGGGGGACGATCTTTCACCCACACCCGGAGCGCATGGCCCTATGGGCCTGGCCCGTGAGTGGTACAATCTTAATACAGTGGGTCTCCCGCAGAAGGTGATAAACACTATTCAGAGTGCAAGAGCTTCCTCCACCAGGTCTCTCTATGACTGTAAGTGGAGGGTGTTTGAGGAATGGTGCCTTCAAAAAGGGCACACCTCTTTTCAATGTCCTGTTGGGGTGATTTTATCATTTCTACAGGACGTAATTGATAAACACAGAGTTTTTTTCTACGACCAAAGTCTACCTGGCTGCTATTGCTGCATGCCATGTGGGCTTTAAGGGTAAGACGGCTAGCCAACATCCTTTGGTCTGCCGTTTTATGAAGGGAGCTCGCAGGCTCCTCCCTGTTTCCAGGTCACTGGTGCCCTTATGGGATTTGACAGTGGTTTTAGATGGGCTCACTCGAACCCCATTTGAACCCCTGGTAGGAGCTGACATGAAGCACCTGTCGCTGAAGACAGTGCTGTTACTGGCCCTGGCATCCGCCAAGTGAGTCATATATTCATGCGCTCTCTGTACATCCTTCGTGCACCCAGTTTGCCCCGGGGCAAATGAGAGTGTTGCTGAAGCCCAACCCTGCCTTTATACATAAGGTGCAGTGGCGACTGGTCATTAGGGGCAGGTGTGGGTTTTCTCTGGAAGTTTTTCCTTGTACGATGTGAGGTTCTAAGGACAGAGGGTGTCGTATTGTCATACTGATATTCTGTACAAACTGTGAAGTCCACTGAGACAAATGTAACATTTGTGATATTGGGCTATATAAATAAACATTGATTGAGGTGGGCACAGCCCCACCTAGTGTCAGCAGAAAGTATTAAAAATAATGATTCCAAAAAAATGCAAAAAAAAATTAAAATATATTTTAAGATCATGTTTAATCATCTGATTCGTCTGTACATTGTTGTTCTAGTCCGTTTTCTTCTAATTAGTGTCTACAGTGTGTGCCTATTGAGCTGTTTAGAGCCATGTGGGACAAAACCCGATCATGCCCTCCCTCTCACTGTCTGAGTGCACGGTGACTGTAAAAACTACACTGCGCATGCTCAGAGCATTGTCCTATTTAATGTGTGTGGCAAAAAAATTATGACCATAGGGGCAGTGAGCTGCCATCCCCACCATACGTCATCTCACTTAATTCAGAGCTGATTGGCTGTAAGTACCTTTGCCGCGAAAGGTGTGGTGTGTGAAGAGGAGGAGAGAGACGCGTCCCAAAACCAGGAAGTAAGCTGCGCATGGGTTCCCTCCACAAATAGCAATGAGATTTCTCCATAGGATTTTAGAAAATAGCTCAAAATAAGATCTGTGGGAAACGTACCTGTTATATAAATGCATGTTTTGTTCAGCCGGATAATATCCACATGTCTACCCTACTTTTACAATTTTCGAATCATAAATCTATCGATTAGATTTATGATAGACTTTTGAAACTACAAGAAGATAAGGAGGACTTTTACAAACAAGTAATAGAGATTTTTGTCCAGAAGGATAGCCAAATGGACTTCATCTTCAAGTCAAGGTAGGACCGCATTTTGATTGAAAATTGGATCTTACTAAGAGAGAACAATTCAATATTTAAATGATAAAATTACATTTTTTGGGTATCCTTTTGTTGAACTGTCTGTTTAAAATTAATCGAAGCATCAGACAAAAAAAGCTTTTGAAAAAAATATTATTATTTTTTGATTTAGGTCAAAATATTATATTTGTAAACCTGAAGAGTCAGTGCCAGTGCGTCACCAGCCATGAACCTCACTGCACGTCACTGCAGAAGCTTATATATAGACATCTAAGTTTTCTGTGCCCCACCATTTTTGTACATATAGAAACGCCACTGCTAAGGTGGTTGGTTCATGTACCCCAATTGACATTGAGGCATTTCCTCCGCCACTGTGTTCCTCCGGGGAACAGCGGCCGAATTTGCTGTGTCCAGTTTGTGCTTTACGCACTTATATGGACAGGTCAAAAGAGTTTCGTTGTAGTGACCAACTCTTCACATCCTGGGCTAAACCTCAGAAGGGCAAGCCCGTTACCAGGCAACGGCTCTCCCACTGGATTATGGAAGCGATTGCTTTGGCCTATGCGAGTCAGGGTTTGCAGGCACCTACGGGTCTGCGTGCTCATTCGACTCGTGGTCTGGCTACATCCTGGGCTTTGTTCAAGGGTGTTTCCATCCAAGACATTTGTGCAGCGGCGAGCTGGTCCTCGCCGCTCACTTTTGTCCGCTTTTACAGGCTAGACGTCTCTGCTCCTAGTGTGGCCCGAGCAGTGCTGGGCCCCGTGTTGAGTCAGAGCTCTACCTGTTAAGTTCTGGTTGGTTTGGTGATTTTCGAGATAAGCTTGTCTGGCAATACGGGAGCTTCAATATCCCATAGTGAGACATCGAACGGAGTGTTATGAATGAGTAACATGTAGTGAGATGTCTCACCAGACGGCCTTCCTTGCTAAGGTGAAGCGAGAAGAGGTGCTTATTTTGAATGACGCTGCGACGTGGCGCAAGTTACTTATAGGGTGGGTGGATTCCCTGACGCTGACGTCAAGATCACCAGCCAATCAGGATTGGCGTAATGAGATTGATGCTTCTGTTTGCTCCGTGATGAGGCGCATCCCATAGTGAGACATCTCACTACATGTTACTCTGAGAACTGGGGTTACGTAAGTAACCTATAGTTTTCCCTACGTTTTTTGTGAGTTCTGCAAGGCTGGGGAAGAGTGTGGTGCTGCATTTTAGTACAGTGGGGGGTCAATGAATGTCACTCATTTCACTTTCATCTCTCAGTTCTAAACACGGTGCTCTTTGACGTTGCTGCCTTTGAGGACCTCATATCTTTCTAAGTCTTGCCATACTGTAAAAGGAGAGGATTGGCTCTGAAGTGCAAAACATGGTGGGAGTTCAGTCTGGACCTTTTGGCTCAAACTCTAAATAGGATGTGAAAAGTAAATATAGAAAAATGTTCACAGAAATAAATTATGAAATAATAACTGGAGTCAAACAACCTCATTAATACTGATTTTACTAGTAGAGTGCACATTTGGTTGAATATCAACAGGGAGTTATGGATCTTACCATCTTCAACCAAAAGCTCACATATTATGATAGTATTAGATTTGTAGTTTCTTGGCAAAGTTTAACTAGTGCAGTAGTGAAACTGACACCAATTGAAATACATTCAACAAAATACTTTGACAAATAATACGTTTTCAGGCTTTATTTTTGTCATTGTGTGTCTACTTTTTCACGACCATGGTGAGTCGTGTCGGAATGGCCAATGACCCTTGGGAAAATGACGTCCCATTTCTAAACAGCTGCATGAATTTAATTATACAGTAGAGCTAGAGTGGATTTTGACTGCAGTGTAGAGTAGCTACCCAGAAAATAGAAACAGCATTACCAACCTTAATCAAACATCGGTTACAGTTGGATACACTTGGATAAACAATAGTTAACACTGCATATGTTATATGACTTACAGAATCAGTGGCTGCTTTGCTGCCATATGCTATTTCTCTGTCATTTTATTTTGTATTGATCTATTTAGAAAAGTCAATTGTACCTCAATTAAACACTTTGGGGATTATGGTCATGATCATTTTAGATTAATCAATTTGAAAAATATGAATTCTTGTGGGGATGCAACACACTGCAACACACAGAACCTTGTAATAGTTCTGCTTAGTGCATGTTTCTTTGGACTTTAACATACTGGTTATTACTTGTGGTGGGAATTCCACACTTCATCACCTTCTGGTAAGAAATGAACACATCTACAAGTTTAAACCAAAGTTGTGTTATTCAATGAACAGTTCAAGCATTTAACTCTAAGAAATGCTTTGTTGCAGTGTCTTGCAACAGATCCAATAGGCTCAACCAAACGGTGGATGACATTAGTCCAGCAGATGGAAAACTGAATGACCTAATTACATTTTTGAATCTGCTTACGAGCAGCTGGACTCATCCATAATATAGAGCAAAAACTGAAAATGAAATGTTTCCCATGTTTTTAGAGAGAATGTTTACTGGAAATTATTATAATTTATTTTAACTTGAAGGTGATCAGGCAGAATCAGTACCACATCAAGTGTGAGTATACTATTTAAAGTCAATTTCAGTGTTTTATTACATTCTTAGTCTGTATAGGATATTACTATGCCAGTAATATGTTACCGCATCTCAAAGCGTAACTGTTCGGAAAAAAAAAAACGACTTACTGAACTTTCTTAGACTCCTCAGGGAAATTATCTTAATAGGGGTAGAGTGCATTATTTACAGTTGGAAACTTGCACATGGTGGTCACATGCCACAGAATGACATTTGAGCAAGAGTCAGCAGTCTTGTTTACTGAAGAGAGCTCCCAGCACCATTGTGTTTGTTCCCATAACCAAGATACATATCACTTTGGTTCTTGTGTTTGGTTTTCTTCATTGGGGAAGTGAGATTTGTGAAAGAGAAGGAAATGTTGCAAGTGTGAATGTGTGACAGTAACTGGATGTGAGATCTTGGTATCTTTTTTCTAGGCCACTGTGGAATAGTAGTAGGTAAACATTGGCAGAAGATGAATAAAATAAACTTGCTTTATTGTCAGAATCATCATTGTGGATTTGGATATGTGGTATTAAGGGTGTCATCACATCTCTCTGTGATCAGGTGAAAGAGAACTTCCTTTTAGTGTAACATGAGAAAAGTATCAATATTACTTGTGCTGTGTTACTGGACACATTATCTATAGGCAGTAGACAAACCAATCCCATTTTTTCCAACAAGGGAGAATATTTGTATTTTTTGTTTGTTTTGACAGCACAATATATGTAAGGGTTTTTATTATTATTTATTTGTATTTATTATTGATAGATCATTGTTCAAACAATGATTTAGATTGTCTTATTCAACCTTTATTTAAGGAAAATACCCATTGAGACTAAGGTATTTTTTTCAATGTATAAGATTGTTATCAACCACCAATAGTAGTATCACACATTTACGTGTTAAAAACCCATACACACAACTAATACATAGTCACACGTTTAAGCCTAAATATGCTTAAGGATTATACCAAAACACACCCAGTCGGACAATATTGTGGACACTATTATGTAACTGGGTTACAACAAAACAATAACACAAGCTGTTATTATCACACACATAGACATAGAAGGGTGTGTCATTCACGCCCGTAGTCCTATCCGTGGCCCCCCTCTCATAATAATCACAGATCTATTCTTACAAATGACTGAGTCCCATCCGCTTGCTGTGAGATCAGACTGACCCCTACGTCACAGCAGGCTCCTCCCCTTGGACGCCACGCCGACCTTATGACTGTCAGCAAATCTGACCAATAGAAACTGAAATCCCCACGTCTGACGTATCCCGTGGGCCAATCAGAACGCGGGTGGGCGGAATCACCGCGGGCCTGGCTTTCAAGCTTGGTTGCGAAGGTAAGCTCTGGATGGGTTTTTGTGAGTTTTATTTCACATCTAGGTTATTATTCATTCTGTAAGTTATATCCTAGTGCTGCATGTGCTTGTGTGTTATTGAGTCTGATAAAATAAATTATGTTCGGCCGTTAACGGTCGTCCATTTAGCCTGCCTGGCTAAGTGTACATCACTGCAAAGTATCCCAATCAGAGAGAACAACGGTGATTTCCCCTATTCTAACAATTGTTCTTTGATTCTGATTAATGACTGTATTGTCAGCTCTATAACAGCCTTGTCAGTGAACGTAGACATCTGTCAGAGGATCCGAGCTGCCTTGAAACCTTTTTTTGTCAGTTACTACTTTGTTATTGCTGAGTTACACGGTTTAAGTTGGCTTTCTCTAACAATTAACACCTGTTTTCAAACAAAGGGATCTGTCTGTAAGTGTAAAAATGCATTGGTTTTGAATTCAGCCTAACTCCCCATAGCTACCTCTACATATTGTTTACATCTGTTTTACCGATCACAGTATACCGGCTTCACTGTCTGCAAACTGCATACTAAAAAGGCTGCTGAGGCAAACATTTGTTCAAGTCAACGCCCAAGTCATTATAATAAACGAATTATCTAATGTTAACATAATATTGTGTTCTTCTGTATAGAGCCATCACCGCTGTGAGAACTGACTTATTGCCTAGCTGAGGAGACATCAGGACGGATACCATATCCTACCACACCTCTTCTTCTCCAAGCAGCCCCCTCGCCTGTTGGATACTGTTCAGGAACTTTTTGAAACTTGTCAACATTATATATTTGTTTACCTTTTAAAACGGAATGGATTTTGAAAAGACCTAACCTGGATGGTTTGCTGTCTTGTTAAAAGCCTACTGTTGGAGTTTGCCAAGTTTTGAGGAGGTTTCATCAAGTCTTTTTGGAGGGGAACTAACTGAAAGCCGAAATATGGATCAAGCCAGCGGCGGGGAGGACCCGAATAAACCCTCTAAAAAGAAGTCCAACGAGGACGAGAGTAAAAACAAAAAGCTGGTAGGTCATGGCTCGTTGCTGTTGTATGGAAGAAGTATGCAGTGAACTGTCACATCCTGTATTCCCATAAGCAAGGGTTAATTTCTCCCTCAGCTTTAGTGAGCCTGAGAAAGTTGCACTGCTCCATGGTAGCAAAAAGTTTGCATTTTTACCTCAGGTTATAATGGCTTTGTTGGGCACATTGCACTGACAATGTGGGCTTTTATCATACAATTGTATACTGTTAAAGTCAAATAAAACCAGGCCAAATTGATACTCAACTCGAGTAAATGTAGTAAACACCTTGTTGTCAATACAGCACATCTCTATTTTAATGCAGGATGAGGCTCAAATAGTTATTGATGTGTTGTTATTACTTTTTAATGTAGCTGAATACAGAGAGGCTAATAGCTGTGAGAGTTCAGCTAAAGAGATATTGTTACATTGAGTGCTTTGCTTTTCATAGCACTCAGTGCATCATGTGATTATCCCTGTCAATACATCTCCTGAAAGTTATCTGAAGAGCATTCTTGTTGTGACAGTTGGGCTTCAAAGTGTTTTTTTAATATTATGCAAAGTTCAGTTACAAAATGACTCATTGCAAAGCAGGATGTCTACGTGGTTTTGGGTGTTTTATGAACTGCGAGAGTGTGTGTGATTGATAAAACCTATCCTCAGTCAGACTGAACTGTATTATCAGCTCAATTGTGACAGTCCAAGGAGGACATTATCTATTAGATAACAAGTGACCAACTATGTCACCAACATTCGTGTCAGTTTGGCTTCTCTTTTGGCTTGAAGTAGTTTAATAGCTAATGTAGAGTAAGGATTGTGCTTATTAAGAAAGTAAGCTACCCTGAGTCTGCTTTATGGGAGCTGAGATGTTATTAAGCTATTCCTGCATGCTATTGCCTGGAAATGAGATCAAGACTTGAGGTTGTCGTGGTAATAGTTGAAGTGGATTGTGTTTAAAGTCTGGATCAATAACTTCTAATCACACCCTTTGCAGTGCTTGTTTAAACAGTGTCTCTTTCTTTAAGAGCAAGCGCCTTATTTGTTGAACTTTAGCCGCTTTTGATTCTCTGTCTTAGGTGGAATGTAAACCTGTAAATCTCTGTCACATGTATATCACTGCTTACACACTGTCATCAGCTGTAGACATTACTGGTGGAAATACAGTTTCCCTTACCACAGACAATACACTTTGGCTGCTATTGATTATTGTTTCTGCTTTTCAACGTTTGTCAGCGTGGAAAGCATGGCTGCTTTTGAACTTCCTAAAAGATCTCTCTGCAGCCGTCAACTGACTGAAAGTAGTGTTTTAAAACGGCTTTATATTCTGCCATCTACTTTTCTATCGAGTTGTTTCTACTTTTACAGAAAGTGACCAATGAGCCAAGTTGGACAGATTGCACAAACAAGGGCTGCCTGATAATTACTTCCATCAACACCTCACTTACGTAGGTGGTGTTTCTCTGGTATAAAACCAGTCCTAAAAGTGTGACATATGGAGTCTAACACCACTGCTGTGTTTCAGATTGGGTAAACACTCCCACACTTATAATCAATGGTTTTGTTCAGCAAAGTAAAGGTGAGGCAAAGTGTGACCAAACAACCGCCAGACAGGAAATCCCAGAGTGGACTGAAATGACACGTTCTCTCAGAGCTACCTAAAGGGTGTTGTCTTGAGTATCAACAGCCTGCAACTCTTGAATATCCTGCCTCCCAAGTTAAAAACATGTTTGCAAGGGAATCTAGATGACGTAAGCTTTTCAGCAAATCACTAGTGAAAAGTCTCTATGACATCACTTCTTTTTGTTCCTTAAAGTGGTCTCAGGGCCCTGTTGCTCAATCCTCCAGGCAGAGCAGTCCGAAGCAAAGGAAGCCTGAACTGTGGCAGCTGCAAACATCTCAGCACTTAGTTTAGGGGAGGAAGTAATCATTCATCCCTGGGTGTAGCCATGATCTGTTCTCTTTTTTTTGTCCCCACTCATAGCTAACCCAATGTAAACTGTAGCTCCAAGTTTGTCTGGGTGCATGTAAATAAGATGTACATGTACAAGCTTGAAGGTACTTGAAAATGTAATCACTGAAACAGGAACTTAAAATCTGCTCAGAAATGAACATTTATCAGATGATTATCTCATCTCTTTCTCATGGTTAAACGCTTAACATTACTAATGTTACTTCTACATTAATATTTACAGTTTTTACCATATATGGGGCTAATCTTACATCACTGACATGCAGTGTAGGCTTCGTGGATTTGTTCCAGACATGCGCTAATGTCCATCATGAGCTGGATCAAAGTAGACGTTGTCATTGTGTCTTCACACCTAGGAGCTGATGAAAAGTACACTTACTGTTCGCATGGCTAAGAAGCAAAGTGGCCGACACTGGCACAGTTTGGTCTCAGCAAAGTCAAATCAGGCTTTAGAGGAGAAACACTGAAAGCTGTATGTTTGTTTAACAAGTCACTGGGCAGGATTACATCACGGCATTTTCACTCGGGCTTTCGGCCCAGAATGTAGATACTCAACAACACAGACCAGGACATTAGAATTTGTGTTGTTTGTCTACTCTGTGATAATGTCCTTTTTGCGATACTGTAGAAAACATCACATCCATAAAAGGCAGTTGGAATGAGGTCATATTAAAGGAATTCAGAGGAGCAGGTTTGACAGAAAAGGAGAAATGTTATCCTTCTGCGTACCAGAGTAAAAGATGACCTCACACAGAACAGCACGAGGGAATCCAGTGCATCCCTATATATGTTTTTGGACTTCACATCACACACTTTATAAGTACAAGCTTATTTTAAACCTTCAATTGTAACTTAGAAAACTGTCATTTATTTTGTGCCCTTATAGAGTGCCACAGTGACGCGTCCTAAAACCTGGAAGTAAGTCAGCATTTTACCACTTCCGGTTCCTTCAAGAAAAACCAATGCAATTTCTCCATAGGATTTTGTAAAATAGCTCGAAATAAGGTCTGTAGTTGACACAAATTGAAGAGACAGATAAGGTTTTGTTCAGGTGGATAATATCCGCATTTCTACCCTACTTTTATAATTTTTGATAGATTTATGATTCAAAATCCTATGGAGAAATTGCATTGTTTTTTGTCAAAAGATCCGGAAGGAGTTTACTTCTGGGTTTTAGGACGCGTTGGCACTGTGGCACTCATAAAGACATTTTAATTCAAAGTGAAGTAATTCTCTCTTTACCAGAAAACTTAAACATGACCCCTTTATGATGCAAGAAGGAATGATAATGTTTAACAACTTTGCTGTAATTTTAGAGGAACAGTTGTAGTATGGTAGCACTAATATAAAAGTATATGAAACAATCCACTCAGCAGAGATTTGTCATACATCAGAGATGTTCATGCTCGAGCACACATTATATTTAACAAAGGCTGTAGTTGCACAAAGTATGTAGAATTGTGATTGCTGTTCAAGAAACAATGCTTTGTTTTAAGTAATGCGTTTTTGTTTATTAAACACACAATGTGTTACTACAATTACCAGTACTTTTAATCTGCATTGAGGTATTTTCATCCTGTAATGTAATCAGTCAGTTAACAGGCTGCTCTTGTCAGCTTTTACTTTTCTATTATCTTGATGAAAAGGAACAAGGGTGATCTGTATCTCAAAGGTCATTTGTTGGTGTGGGAGTGGGAGGGAAACTGGTTAGGGGTTAACTGCATAACAGATGACTTTCTACTCCTTTCCACCATTATTCTACACATTTACTGCAAATAGGTTGAACAGTTAGTCACCACCTTAGTTAATGAGTTCTGAATGAACATGCTTATCAAAATGTACAACTTGATTAGGATAATTGGTTGTGACCTTAGAACGAATTACCCAGTGTAATCAAACAATCTAATGTTTGCAGTACTTTTTACAATACTTTAAATTTGTATGCCGAGGTGAGAAATATGATGAAAAGATATTTAGTAAACTATATATACCAAGATAACAACCCAAGGGAGTAAAATACCTCTGCTTTTCCATCCTTGTTTAAACATAATTTTCATATTAGATAACGCAGAAAATGTGAATTTGTGGTAAAAAAAACGTAAATTTTACTAAAGCTAATATAGCAAGGCACAGGGGTCATATTCATGTGAGTCCCTGTTCACATAGTAAAGGAATTCTGGGCAATGATTAGACAAACTGGCCAACATTTCTGTTCAATAAAAGAAAGTATTTGTATTTGGTCCTGTGGGAAGTAGGGGAATATGTGCTTAGTAAAATAACAACAAGATAACAAAAAGGACACACTTTTGCTTTGAACAAAACCTATAGGTATGCAAGTTGTGGTAGTCAGTACATATTCAGTAAATGTGCGATGCCATCAGCCATGACATCTGTAGCTACTAGCTATGCTGCAGGCTTCTTTCTATTGTGTTAAAGAGATAGGAGAGTTGCTGTGTTGAAATTAATGTTTGTGTTGGCGTCAAAAGTGTCTGGTCTGGAGAGCGCAGGAGCATGCTACTTGTTAGCCACGAGCTACAGGAACAAGCCAGGTGCAGCTAATTATCATTGACGTTAGCCGACCCGTCTCCCAGCAACTATGATTTTTTGGCTAGGGTAACCGTCAAACTGTGTGGAAATTGTTTAGCTTCAAGGCATGGGTGGATAAGATGTAACGGAGCTTTTACTTCCGACAAAAACTGCTATACAACTTTGTCTAACCACACCCTTATGATGACAAAGAAGTTTGACAGGTTAGTAAACGCCACCATTTCAAACACTAAAACGTTAGTGTTAATGTTGACATACACTCGAAGCTAGCTACCATGTCCACTCATGGCCGGTACATCAACATTGACCACACCTGGTGTTAATTAAATCCAAATGAAACGTTTTAACCTCACATCGATGTTATCCTGTGTTGATAATTTTCGAAGTGTTGTTACTTCGTTATGCTAATTTATAGTAATGTTAGCTCATGCCCTTGTCACACGAGGACGAAAATGGTCGTATCTGCTACAGTTCTCTATCAGATTGACGGTTCGGCCACACGAGGCCGACACAGAAACGCAGATAACAATAACGGGTCCCTAGGTGGGTAGATCTGCAAACGAAACGCTCTGGGGGGGCAAACTGCTCCGTGTTTATGCCTATACGATCATGTCCTGATAACGATGACGCAATTAGCCCCGCCTCTCCCCACCTCTCCTGCTCAGAGATCAGCTGCTGGGCTCTCAGAAGAGGGGGAGGAAAAGAGCGGCTCCGTTTTTTATTCTTATATTATTATATAGAGTCATTATTCAGTTGTTTTAAAGCTCAATAAATAACAAAGAAGACATCTGACCGGCACTTTTCAAATTTTGTCCGGAAGATTTCAACTTTAACGGACATGTTGAACGGCGGAAAAAAATCGAACTGAAACTCTGCCACACGGTTCCCTTGTCCCTTGGAAGAGGCGGGTGTTTTTCATCCGCTGGTGGACTACCGGAGAGATCTACAGCAGGAGCAAACGCTTGCCTCAGGAAGGGAGAAAAAGAGCCGGAGCGTCCACAGCGGAGAATAAACATAAGGGCAACCATGCGCGGGAAGTCTTCTATCGCTGCTTTTGTGGCAGGACTACAGCACCACTTAAAGGCCTGGCATATGCACTACAGCGCTTTCGAGCGGTCTCGTGTGAACGGACACGTTTCTGGTGCCTGTAGCGTGTGGACGGAAGACTTTTTTGATAACGGTTGCGGTCTGTTATCGTTGTCATCCTTGTGTGGCAAGGGCTTTAATTAGTTGGCTTGACCTAGTAGATACATGATGTTTATATGGCCCGTCATGCTTTGGTTTTGTTGGTCAAATTAAGTGCTTTCTAAAATTACATTGCAAACGGTCTTTAAAATAGGACAATGGGAAGCTGGCATAGTGTCAACATTGGCACACGTCCATCGTTTTCTGTCAGGTTTTATTTGAGAGTATTTGCAACTTGTAATTAACCCTTTTTAATTAATTAGGATTTAATAAATGTAATCGTGCTCGTCATTTAGTTGCTCATTAAAGTAATTAGGGTTTCAGTAATGAATGGACAGTTCAGCAGTCCCCCTGTAATGAGAGACCCTGGACATGGGAAGGTTTGGTGGAGAGGAGGTGTGTATTATTGTTATTGATTAATGCATTGGTGTTTCTAAAGGCCCAGATACACCGGCCCGAAATCGGCAGTAAATGGGAGTCGGGCCGAACATGAGCGTGAGCACGCCCTATTCGGATTGGTGTGCGCCGCACCATCGGGTCTTTTCTTCCGACCTGAAGCCTTTTCTTGCCGATTCAACATGTTGAATCAGCGTCGGGAACACCACCGGAAGTCGGACAAAGGGATAACACTGATTGGCTGTTCAGCTAGCGAATTAGTGCATGAGAAGCGTTAACGGGAAGTGAGGGAGGTAAACAAATAATTTAAAATGGAAGATGGAACACACACGGACGGCTATTTCACCTCATCGGTTTATAGAGCTCCTGTTCGTTCATGTTTTCAATGGACGAGAGTGAAAATGGAAAGAAAAACGCTATTTGTTGTTTGTTTATATCACGGAGTCTGTTCTTCTTCTCTGTCTTCCGGTTGTTCCGGTTGTTGCCTCTTTTGAATGATGAATACACACTACCGCCGCCTGCTGGTAAGGAGAGTTATTGCCACTCACGCATGCGCAGTTCATACGTGCTCGGATCGGATTTGCGGTGTGTTCCAGTGCGCGAAGTCGGCAAATACGCAGGAGAGTCCGGCGACGCAACAGTTGGTGTCGGCGTCGGCGACTTCTCGGGTGACTGGCCGGTGTATCTGGGCCTTTAGGGTCAAAAACACTAAACTCATAACTTAAAATGAATTTTTTTAATCTATTTAATAAAAGAGCACATGTTCAATGTGAAAAGTGACAGTAGATAGATTGGTTGCAATTTGGTGCTATACATTTGTATTATTAAAAAAAAAGGCTGCGCCCCTCCAAGACAATGGTAGGGGAAACACTGGTATTATGGAGTATTACAATGCTATAGATATGTATTGGTCTGGAATAACACTACTAGTCATTTTTCTCTGAATATTTCTGAAACAGTTGAATGGCAGCTGAAATTCCAGTGTGACTTTTAATGAGATATTGTGACTGACTCAATATGTATCACTCAGCTCTGCTACCTATTAGGCCAGAGCTAGTGTAGTACATTTTTGTGTCTGAATTAAGGTTTTTTGTTAGGCAACAATACTGTCAACTTTCATGCTCTTGACAATTTTGACAGTATCACATTTTGAATATCTTATGCCTTACTTTGCCGCTGCCATCGGAAGTTGTGTCATTTGAAGCCTTTGAAGCTTTGATACATGAGCTTTAGGCAAGCCTCAGGGATCATTTTAGGTAATGTCAGCATGTGGTTACAATTTGTTAGCTTGTTGCGCACGGGGTTAAACTCAACAAGTTTGTTTCATGTACTCTTATCTGATATTTGTTTCCACTTTTCCACTATTTGTTGTTGAGTGAGTATAACCGTGCTTTGTCAGGGAGACGTTTGAGAAGCAGCAGGAAACTGAACACATGTGAGCATTTTAATGGCATTCAGGAAGTAGGGGAGAGGAAGTGGTGAAGAATGCTTCCCTCGCAGTTTAAGAAAAAGACAGATCCAATGCTCTAATGTCCCACTCTGAGATGAGCCCTATTCATGTGCATCAGTGGGTTGGATCTAAGACTTATGAATGGGGATCTTGAGCATCATGCATTCCAGTCTTGTCTAACAATGAATGAATCCACTTTGGTCATAGTTGCATATAGTAATGTGATGATGCATGAGTGGTAGTCTGTGTTTTGACTGATCAAGTGCAGGATGAAGGGGAATCCCAGCTCTTTTACTTGTATGACATTGAAGGATTGCAATGGGGGGTGGTTTCTTTAGTTGATGAAAAGAGGTGTTTGTTATCACCATCATGCTTTCATGTATTATTTATTAGTGTTAAATGGATAGCTGTGTTCACACTTACTTTTAAATCATGCGAGATATATGACAATGTGACATCTGCTGAGACACACAGTACATAATGTGTCAAAGAAGCATTTTCTTAGATTCAAGTCCCCATAGCAGTAGCCTTTATGGATGGTTACATCGACATTACAGTGCATTTGAAGTGTAAAATGTAATGATTAAGTTATAGTAATTGATTTGTTGAAAAGTATGTTCATGTAATGTAGGACACTGTGGAAGAGCTCAATGCATGCACGACTAACTGGCCGACAGCGGGGACTTAATTCACTGCCCGGTTAATATCAAACACTGTATATATTCCAAAGGTTAATGTCTAATGAAAAAGGTTTGACTCAGGGATATCATGTGTCATCCTATGTTAAAGGACACACAATTCAATAATTGTTATGTATTATATCACCGGGAAAAAACATACTGTATAGCGGCCACTCATTAGCAAACAGCCGGAGATACGAGGTCATAATGTACCATTTTTTTTAAGATTCAAAGGTTTTAATGTCATATGCACAAACACTACAGTGTAGAAATGGCAATGAAAATCTTATGATCTGAGCTCCTCCAACGATGCAACATATAATATAATAAATTACAAAAATACAAATATAAGATAAGATAAGATAAGATGGACCTTTGTTAATCCCCGTGGGGAAATTCAGCGGTTTAAACAGCAACAGGGTAAGAGTGAAAAACGACAACACAGATTCACACAAGATTAATACAATTAAAGATACAATTCAAATGATATACAGTAACTTTTAAAATAAGAAATGTATTACATTTACATAATAATAATAATAATACATTTGATTTGTAAAGCACCTTTCATTGCTAACAGCAATCCCAAGGTACTACAGGAGGCATTATAAAAATAAACAAAAGTTTAATCAAAAGGCTTTTTTTTAAAAAGAAATGTTTTTAGGCCTTTCTTGAAGGCGTCAGTGGTCTGGGAGGGAATTCCACAGGTGAGGAGCAGCTGCACAGAAAGCCCGATCCCCCATTGTGCGTAGTTTGGTCCTCGGGGGGCGAAGCAGACGCTTTGTTGTGGAACGGAGGTTGCGTGTGGAGGTTTGTGATGTGAGTAGTTATTTTAGGTATGACGGAGCGTTCCCATGGATGCACTGATGGGTCAGTAGTGCGATCTTGAATTAGATCCTGAATGAGACAGGAAGCCAGTGGAGGGAATGAAGGACGGGTGTGATGTGGTTGTATATTCTCACCCTCATCAGGATCCTAGCGGCACTGTTCTGTACGTATTGGAGCTTCTGAAGGCTCCCGCTAGGAGTCCCAATGAGGACAGTGGTGCAGTAATCGAGCCTTGAGGAGACTCGATTAAACACTCATCTGGTTAAGTTATTGACCCCCCCCCGACCCAAAAATGATGGGCTTCCCCTACATTTTTCCCCACGCCACGCTAATGCTTGGTAGTTTTTTGTTAGCTCCCTTTCCTCTTCCCTTGCTTCGTCTTGCTTGGACCAGTTGTTCAGCATCTGACAGGGAGAGTGTGGGACGGAGTTTTGCAATTTTATATACATATTTTAGTCATATATACATATTAAATATATATTACAGTCATACAAATAAAAAATAGTGGTAGAAATAAAAAATAGTGATACAAATAAAAAAATTGTTGCACGTTGAATAGATGTGAACAATACACCACAAACGTTTTATTTCAAATTGTAGCTATTATAGTTTGAGAAGTTATTATTACATCACAAAGTGGCAGCAGTTCAAATAGTATTTGCTGGATATCTTTTAATTCCATAGTCTGTAAAGTGACATTTCTTGTGATGCCATGAACAGCTTAAGAATATTATACACTGACATTTCCAACCAGTCTTATTAACCTTGACTTTTGTAATAGCTGCATTTCATGCTCACCCACTCATGAGTGCGATACTACAAAGTTGCTTTCAACAGAGATGGCGATAACCTGAGGGCAGAGCTGTGCTAGTCTGCAGTCACATGGTCAGTGTGGTGCCATTCAAATCTTAGCTCTACTGGCTTTTGTGCTTCCCTGTTTCAATAGTTGCTGTTTTGGGAAGCTGTAAACAGTCCAAGCACTGTCCTGAAATAATAAAACTACCACAGGCTCATGCCCTTTTAAAGTCAGCTCTCGTAGAAACCTACTGCATTTCTTTTATCCTCTTTTTTCGATATTACATGTTCTGAAAAATATTTGAGTTTTTGGAAGGACAAATGTAAAGTCAACATTGTGCTTGAGAACTCAATCAACACTGATACTGTCAATATTACATATTTTTTAGAGTAATAACTATGTGTTCTGTGCTTGATTTAAATAGTTCCTAAACCAGTTTGTGGAGAGGTCACATTATGGTGGGTGTGTGAGAGAGCTTTCTGTGCCGGGATAAGAGGCTGCTTCTCTGTGTGTTTGCATGACTCACGTGTGTGCTTGTGGCACTGCCTACAGTTGTGACACTGTATCTCATCATGTGCTGTTCAGCTCCCTCAGACTTTTACTCCCATATTTGTTACCAACTCACCGACTTATGGCATGGGAACCTTTCTGTTGCTCGAGGAAAGATGGACTGGATAGATAAATTATAAAGATACATTTCAGTAAACATCTGAGAATTGTTTATAATCAATAAACATCCCTAAAATGCTGTCAACTTAGGACCCTGATCCAAGAAACAGGTTGACTGAATAATCTTGATTTTATTATTATAAATATATTTATTTATTATTATTTTATTTTATTTTAAAATGACTATCAATTAACTTACTCTAAAGTTATTCAGGCAACTCGAAGCAGCACCTTGTTGAAACTGGCCCTAGTGCTGGAGAGATGAGCTCTTCTATCCACGTTTGAATAAAGATGAGGCTTTAGGCTGTAGGGCAAAGGAAACCGATGTTTAGTGTCATTGAAGTTTCAGAACAAATATTTGCATAGAGTGAGGAAATACACTAGAAGGGTTATATAATTCATACCTGGCTGCTGAAGTTAAAGTTGTCTAAATAGCACATTTTGTGTATGCTAAATGAATGATTGCTTTCTAGATGAAGTTTGGATATGTCAGATGAAATGCCAGATGCACCCGCGGTCCCTCACGGAGAGAAACCGCGGGGCCTTCCTTCCTGCAGCAGTCAGACTATATAACCACCACGGCCCCTGGTAGAACCCCCCACACACAACACAGACTATGCTATAACACCCCTTGTTGTGAAATACAAATTATGTGCAGTACATATATATATATACCTGGCTGCTATATCTTCAAAACTGTTACAGGATGTGAATTTTTAAAATTGTGTTTTGAATCTTTAATCTTTTTTTATGCATGCTTCTTAGTTAATATGAAGCTGCGGCTCTTCTCTGCTGTAACAAATGTAACTGTCCCCTCGTTGGGACGAATAAAGGTATTCTGACTCTGGTATAAATAGGGTGTTAGTGTGTCTATGTCCCCCGTTCTCTGCTCTGCTTGAATTGGGCACAGTCACAGTGCAAACATAAATATTAATTTGATAGATTTAATCATGAAGGATAAATTATACTTTTATGCTTCTATAATCTGCATAATCTCTCTGAGTTTACAAAGACAGCTAATGAGAAGACTTTTTAACAAGATTAATGAAGATATATTCATTTATTTAGACTCTATCTAATTCAGTTACTACACTGCCCCAAGATTGAGCATAATGTTGGCACTGCGGTACATCCGACATATGATTACACCGAGATAAAGCATCTGATCAACATGTTTAGGAGCTACAGCTGAACTTAAGAGGCCCATTTTTTTTAAAGTTCAGAACAAGACATAATTGTTTCTTACTTTTCCAATATTAAATGTGTATCTTATCCGTGGTTTGGTAATCGGTACAGACATATATTATAAAAAAATAGACTGCACATGCACTCTTATCTAGTACCTGATTCATTGGCAGTATTTTGATTATCATTGAATATATTCAAGCTCTGCTTCTTGTCTTGTGGACACAATTATTTCTTTGCATTTAGGTTATCCTTTTTTTTTCTTTTTCCATCAGCTTAGTATTTTCTGGTTACTGATAAATATCCTGCTCAACAAAATCCTTAGGAGTTTAAGGTGTGTTGCGATCTTTGTCTGTGTGACTCCATATGTAATGCTTTATACTCTTGTTGTATATTTAAGCAATAGCTCACGACAGGCCGTGGTATACGCTCAGTATATCACGGCTAAGAACCAATCAGATTGCTTGATTTGACTTGTCCGTTTTATAAATATATATATATGTTTATAAGAAAACCAGGTTTTCCATGCAACTTTTCCAACAAAAGCAATAGTCTCCCGTGTTGTGTGCATTACCTGTAGTGCGCTCCTTCACAATTACATTTTGTTTGTCACACAATTTTGCCTTTAGAAAGGTCAAGTCTACTGAGGAATTACAAAGCATGTTTTTACTTGAATTTTGTATTGCTAATAAGATTTTCTTAACCCCAAATGTCTGATAGAATGAAATTATGACATTTTTGTCAGACAATGATGGCTTGGTAGAAACACACGATGACAAGGCCTTACAGCATTTCCGGAGAACTTGATATTATAAGACCTAATTAAGGTAAAACCCCAATTTCCTCCTATACTCTTTTCACAAAGGAATCGTGGCTTCTGATTGCATGGTGATAGTTCCACTGAGTGAGTTCAAATGACGTCATACAGATGGTCCGTTCAATTGGGAATAACAGGCGTTGCTTTTTAAAAGCTGCAATGGTAGCCGATTTGAAACAAAGTCTATCCTTTGTCCGTCTTTGATGTGACACCCAGTGGACTTCTATAATAAAACTAAAATCAATAGAAGGATGATATCAAAAAGAGATAATGTAATATTAACAATAATTGTATTTTGTAAGATTAATTAAAAAAGTTATTGTGTTTTATGTGAACACTGATATGGCTTTGTGTACCCAAATTGACTCTCAAGTTGTGGCATATTGCTCTGCGAATTCATTCTTAAAGATCTGCATGGATTCATAATCATATTTGATTAAGGAGGGACCCAGAGCTAATTTGATTAGGTTATTTAGAGGAATATGTGTTTGGTAATAAACATTTATTATGATGAAAAAGTTTACTTTAATAAGCGGGAGAAGCCCAGAGGACATGGAAGCTTAATTGTTAGATGTTAAATTGCGTTGTTGCGATGTTGCCAAGATAATGGGCAAGGAAAGGCCCTCAAGTCAAGGCAATTAACCAAACAGTGGTTTGATTGTTGTTAAATTGATTAGAAAATGTCTAAGTACTCCATTTGAAAATTAGCTATTGTTTCACGCAGGTTTAGACTCTAAGAGAATGCTGGGCTTAATGACACATACCCTGAGTTAGAAGTGGGGAAAGTTGTTGCTCAGGTCAGAATATTGTGAGACGTTTTTCCGATATGAAAAACGAACACAAATGACGGTGAACAAAAGACATGGACATCCCAGACAGAGCCTTTCATGCATAATACCGGATGAATATGACGTGAAATAACAGCTTGGACAACACAAAGTGTGCACGGAGACAGAGGTTTGTTTTTCTATGTTTCATAGCTTTATCCCATAACTGTTGATCAGCTGTTGCAGACAAAACTAGTGATAGATATGGCAGTTTAAATGTCGGCTCCGTGTTGCCCACAGCGACAGCAGATGAAGATTCACAGAGAGAGGTGCAGGTTAGAGCCAATCTGTTTGCTCGCCCCAGCATCAGTAGTTTCCTGATTAGAATAGTGGAGAAATCTGCGGCTAGAGGCAGGCTTTATGGCCATCACCACCCCACATCTCCCTACTCATTAGTGCTTCACAGCCTAGCGCCACAGCATATGGCGGTGCTGCTGCTGCTTCCCATTTGAGGTGTGTTTGAAATGGCTGTCCCTTGCAGAGCCACAAGCCTTTGGCAGTAGCCTGTCTTATTGTGACTCAGATGAAGATAAACATCTGTAGTAAAGGGAACTTGTGGTTTTAATTTTGTTATATGAGCTATTTGTAACATTTTGTGAGGACGCAAAGGATTGCAAACGCACAAAGATAATTGAGAAGTTGGGAGTTTTCTTTGAGAGCAGTCTATATTAACAATTAGTGAACATGAATGATTCTTTTGGGCCACCTGCGCTACAAGAGATGCTCTTTAGAACACACAGAGATAATATTACCCTTTGGTGGCCAACCATGCGAGACTGTAACATATTGCCCTGCTAATGTGTATTAATCTTGGGATACACAAAACGATATCCAAACAGCACTTACTTGCATGTTTCCAATGGGTTCTCTGAACAGGTGTGCTTTCTCATTATGTCTCTGGGATTTGAGGGGCTTCCCGATATGTCTTTTTTTATGTATCTGTTTGGTTTGTGTCTTCAAGTGTGTGTACTTGGGATGTTTCACTCTCACACAAGATGTTACATTCATTTGAAACACATCATTTGAGATCATCAAGTATGATCCTAACTATTCTTCCACATGTACAGTGTCCAGGATATGCTCATTAAACAACTAAAACACATGTATCCTGTGGTTTCAGGATATTTATCGCATTGTCCTTATGCCTCTCTGGTGTATACAATTTCATTTGTCAGTTGGAAACTTAATTGGTTATAAGAAAACGAGATACTATCCAAAGGATACGGTACATGTGCGCACACTTCCAATGGGATACATACTGTGCACTTTGCTGTTGTCATTTTCTTTTGGATCTTGTTTTTCACACTTTGCCCTCCCTCCAACAGAACATACATATAAAAACATTGGCTGATGATATGGTAAGGTGCTCGGTTTAATTTTGCTGTGCCTCGTTTTGTTTTACATCCTCTCATGTTTTGTCACTGCTGCATGGAACTTATAACTGAAATATATGGATGGATCAAATGTGCCAGTAGTAAATAATTCGGTTTACATTTTAAACCTAACATGAGACACTGATGATAGAATACATGTATGTACTTTAAAGTGTGACAGTTAATGTTACAACAAAAGGCTTATCTTAAACCCTATCCTAAGTACCATTGTGGTAGTCCACCATACTGCTGTGTAACTAACACATCATTTATCCTGGTGCTATTATTCAGCAGTCCTACGTCTTTCATAATGAACGGAAATCAACCCATCACATTTCGACTTGTATAAGAAGCTCGTAGATCATTTAGTGTGCAATTATCAGTAGCGTTTCCGATTAGACGTTTCTCCCTGGAGCTTTTTTAATACCCTTTGACAACAAATAGCTTTAACTTTGACACTTAAAATAAGTTTATGCTGCTTTTGTGAGCAATGCACATAGTATGTTTGATCCATCCAGTAGTGTCTCAGCAAACTAATAGTAGTGACGTCATGTATGTCATCATATCATCTTTGTGTTTCCATTTTTCATATGTGTTCATTCATCCAGCACGTCAACTCCATTTCCGTTTCAATACATTCGACTAACATTTAATTTTTGCATGAAGTTTATGTACTTTTTCTGCTTTTGTATTACACTTTATTAAACACTGCGTTCATCAGTCTCAACATGATTAACAAAGAAACTCAACTGAAGCTCACACTGATGTCATGTATGCTAAAACTATTCTAATACCATATGCATAAACCAGGTAATACTATGGGTATGATGGTAAGTACAGTCCTGAAACGTTTCATACAGTTTACTTTATGAAATATAAATGTTCTTGTTTTCACGCCATCCCATTCTCATGAAATCTCAGGAACGCCTGGAGGGAATTTCTTGAAATGTCTTGAAATGTGGCTCTCACCTTGCCTTGAAATCAAGGATAAGCTGATTACATTTTGGTGGTAAAAGGTCACTGTGATCTCACGTCCATCTCATTCTCAGGAAAGCATTTAGGGACCGTCTTAAAGTTTGGCAAGGTCACGGTGACCTACAAAAAACACAGATACACCTTCAAAGCTGCCCTTGCTATGTGGGGATTCTGTTAAATGTAAATTGAGGTGAACAGTGTCCTCAAAAAGCAAGAAAGACAAAAGCCCTCTGATGTGTGGGAACATTACATTTGAATTACTGGCAATTGAAACATCTTTTCTCACAGACAAAGCAACACACAGTGAGCCTTGGCCTCATACAAACTGGAATGTTAGCAGTGCCATATTTAACATTTCAAACACTGTGTTTTCTTTCAGCGTGACCGCATTACCAGTTTCCGGAAAACGGGGAATAAGAAGGAGAAGCCCCTTATACAGCACTCAACACAGCACTCCTCAGATCCCCTCTTTACCCAGGTGGAAATGCCTGTTCCTCAGCCCCTTTTTGACGACCGCTCTATGAACCTCTCGGAGAAGGAGATCAATGACCTCTTCGAGAAGATGATGGTGAGCTTTGTGTTTCTTTTGTTGTGTTTCCTCTGCACGTGGTCATCTCTAGCACTCCACAACAGCTTCTTTACAGCTGCCATCGAATAGTCAGTAAAAAGCACAGCATTGTGAAATCGTAAATGCATCATAAATCTGTGCACAAAGGCAAACAACATCCATAACGTTCATCTGCTACTTAGTAATTATTTATCTATTTCTCTAATATATCATTCCAATAACTTGCATATAGACTCTTGTTGCACTATTTCACTTTTTTATTTTTATTTTTTTATTTTTTTTATTTTTTTTACTATATCACTTTTTTAAACTATTTTTATTTTGTATTTACTATTTACTTGCACAATATTTGTCTGTTTATCTGTGTTATTGGGTTGCGCTTTTAGAGAAGCCTGTGACCTAAGATTTTCTTCGGCATAACTACACTGTAGCTATGTTCGTATGACTAAATAAAGAACCTTGAACAAGTAGAGAGACAGAGCCGCTGTTGTGTATTTTGATGAGAAGAGTTGGACAAGGCTGAAAGTTAAGTGCTGGGACCAGAGACGGGGTCGAATCTTTTACAATTTTGTAAAATGTGACTTTTATTTAGTTTAACCACGATCTAGGTAGGACATCTATAAGTGCTTTGTATCCAATTGTATGATGGTAAACCACTGAAGTAACTTGGGTTTCTGAAATGCTGTAAATACTGAGCAGATTAAAAGCCCACAAATCAATAATGCCAGGCATAGCAGCCTAACTAGAAAGCAGTGTACACAACTCCAATGGTGTCATGAAACAGTGCCCTCTCATGAGGTTACACAGGACGTCTTCTTTAGAGAATGAACCTGAGTCGCAGTACCCAATGTGTGAAATGCATTCAGAAATATCTTATTCAACCATTTTGAGGGATGTGAGAATAGTTTTACAAAAGGATAGCAGCTATATTTGACTAAGAAATGTAAATTAGACTTATCTGCGCAGTATTTATAGTGAAGAAGAGTGCCTTTTGCATTCCAATGTTAAGTGCTTTCGAAGCAGAGTCCCACCTACATATTCCCTAGGCCACTATCGAAAAGCTCCAGACTTTGAAATTCACTTCGCACTCATCTGTGGGGTCACATTTCTGTCACACTTGTGATTTTCCCCATTGAAATGCATTTTTGGCCTTATGTACTGAAAGATTGAAATCTAACAAAAAGCTTTCAGCCCATTTCTTTGAAGTGTGGAGCTGAATCACTCTGGCTTCATTGCTTAGGTTGTGTGTGGATAATGTCTGAGTGTGTATGTGTGTGTGACACGGTGCTTGCCTTTTTCTTTTTTTCTGATACAATGGTCTTTATTGCCAGGGCCAGAGAAATGCGACCGATGCTCCTGGTTTCCATCAGGCTGCTGCTCAGTGTTTTCTTGCCTGGGTGCTCATCCCTGTCACTCAGCTCACCTCTCAATTACTATGTTTGTGCTCACAGTAGCGTGACATTAAACCCAGGCTTAAATTTGCGCAGTGACAGACGACACAGAGGGCATGCTTGCTGCTCTGACATTTGACAGGCCTTGACACTTGGTGTATGGAAGTATAATTACAGTAATACAATCTAAATCAAATGGAGTATTCTCTGAAGTACTTTTGAAGCCACCTGACCACCTGCTCTTACGGCCCGTCCACACTACAGCTTCGACAGCTTCAAAAACGGTTTCCAATGCTTCTGCCCATTCACTTTGAATGGGCTGACGTCACGTTGCCTTGCTTTTCTCCGAACTGAATTGTGGGTAGCATAGCGGTCCGTCTCCGCCGTCTCCAGCTGCAGAAGTTGAACAATGTTCAACTTCTGCAGCAGGAGACGCCGGAGTAGCCAGCGTCAGCCAATCAAATCTCGTTTATGCAAATCTGACAGTTCAAGCGCTAGCCAATCAAACCGCGTGCAAGCTGGGAGAGCCAGACCGCAGTTATTTTCCTCATATTCCAAACGAGAAATTACGGTAGAAAATCACCCGGTTCTTTACGACCAGAACTATTTACCGGGATACAAACCGGAGGAACCAGGCATGGAGGGAGGTGGCAGAGACAGTGGGTGAAACTGGTAGGTTTTCGCCTGTTTGGGGAGTTTATATATATATATATATATATATATTGGGTTTTTTGCTTTGTATGCTGGGGGCGGGACATTCATGTGATTGGTTGTTGGTCGCGGTGCTCGAATAAAATCCCTAAGCTTCAGACACGCCCAGCTCCAAGCTTTTTTTGAAGCTGTAGTGTGGACGGGCCGTTATAGAAAGAAAAACTTTTCTGCTTTTTTACAGCAAACACAGACATTACACTGGTGGGTAGTTTCAGTTGACACCAGCCGCTTATCTTCCTTTCTTTTTTTATCATCGCTATCTCTTTTTATGTTATACACTCCGCACACTCACACACAAACACACTTTAGATCTATTCGTCTTTACACCATTCTGTTATTGATTGTTGTTTTTATGATGCTACATGGCCAAGCCTTAGATCTCTAGCGTGCTTCAAATGAAGGGCTGACCCATGCCACATTAGTGAGACCACCTGCTGTGCATTAACGAGTAGGAGAAAGTCAAAGTCTTTTTCTCTGGAAAGGGGTTTTCACATTGCGCTTTGTGTCTCAAAGCCAAAATGGCACATATCCTATTAGTGAAAGGTCATCAAAGGAATCTGGGAAAATATAGAAAGAAACAAAATCAAAGAAAACCAAATCACAACACTTTGTAGATATTTTTAAGAGCGCACGTATATTCACAAAACTATAGCGGTGAACATGCATGAAAGAAATGGCTGTCAGCACTGCCTTTAGAAGGGTATAGTGTGTGTCTTTTACTCGGTGTGTCCTGTCGTTGGATTTCCCAAGATGTGCACGGATGGAATTCAGAGCCCCCTCATCAAAATGCACAGCAGCAAATCCCCTGATTAAATGTCCGGTATTTGCATCTCACTAAAGAGGCAGCTGTGTTGCGGTAGCAGACTCCAATCCAAGAGGTGCCACCTATGAACACAGTAGCACACACACTAACATGTGATCTAATTTAATCAGCATTTAGTAAACCGTAGAACCTTTTTTTTTTTTTACTTTACTCTCTATGCAGCAACATTTATTTGAATTTCAGTTGTTACAGAAAAAATGAAATGTATGAATTAACATGCTTATTCATAAATGTTTTAGAACATTTGACACACCACTCATAATACATCCTTCTCTTAACCCTTAAATCCCCTCTCCTCCAAATCCACCATGTATCATCTCCATCCCTAATGTTGAGAGTGTGTGTCGTTGAATATTGGCACTATAAGACATCTGTGCTGATGTAGCCGTTAGCAGGCAGTGCATTAATGCCCAAATGATGCTTTAGATGTCTGTCAGCATTACATCCCCAAAGAGAATCACATCCTTCCTAAGAATTGATTCCATCGAAAGTGAGCTTCGTCTCATTGTGAAAAGTGGTGTGTGTTATCGAGATGCTCGCATAGACATAGGACCAGTGGAAAAAGAACGTCACATTGCAGAGCTGTCGTGGTTAGTTTGAGGTTTTATGTTTCTCTCTATGCGACATTTTCAGGATGAACACTCCCATAATAAGCTCCAATGTGATCCCTCAGCAGTTACACTCTGCACCATGATATTAAAACAAGCCCACAGGAGAGTTACTCTGTTCACGCACCTGAATCAGACTTGAGGGTAGTGGGGAAAATAATCGATTGGTCACAGTTGAAGCAAGCATTTTTTTTAACCTCTTCTACTTTGTTCGGATCCACTTTTCCCCATAGCGTGGACTTTTCATCTCTATTTCAGGAGGAGACGTATTTGATGCTAGGCATTAATTGCACTTTTCTGTGATTCAAAGCCTGTGGCGATCTGTGTTTGCATCCACATTGATGTTAGGACTTTTACCCATCTCCATTTTGTTCCTGCAGGGTAGTCCCTAGGTAGAAAGACATTGGCACACTGTATATTTAGTTATTTTGGCTCAAGCATATCAGAGTTAAAACAAAACAATCCATGTGATGTCTTTTTTTAAAGACCATGTGGGAATATTTGTAGAACTTCTATACAGTGTCTCCCAAATGTAAGGGGAACAACATGTTTAAATGAAATCCACTTTTTAAAATATTTGTTGCCAATCCTTATCATGTGGGACTTCAGCTTGCTTTATTGTAGTGATGCGCTACCAGGCCTGTCATGCAGCCGTCTTTTAATAATTGCTTGTTTTGGGGCTGGTCTTTAGTGATTGGAACACCTGCTCAATTAGATCGGAGTTTGCTGTCTTGGCTTTCGCTGTATTAAGGATGAATGTGTGTCTGCATTGTCCCAAAACACAGTGGGATGTATACTTAAATACTTCAAAATACTTAAATGTATACTTTTTTCATTTTGAATCAAATGTGTGTAATGTAAATTAAGATCATTCATTCATTCATTAATTGAGCACACAAATGCATTTGTTACTGGAATAGCCCTTTTTATGAGTATACCCTCTGTCTGTCCAATATATTTGATTTTTTTTGTTATTTATTTCTATTTTAATATAGAGCACGGACAGGGGCGTGTCTGATACAGAGGCACAGGCACGTTACCATTATCATTTTCATATTGTTTTAAGGTGGAGGCTATTGGTTGTAAAATGAGCTTGCTTAAGGAACAGCAACTTGTTAATCTCAACTATTTTATGAGGTTTAAAAATGAATATAAAAAAAGAGCCGGCTGGTTTCTGAATTAGATTATTTTGGCATAAGCAAGACAAGCAGACTGATTAGCTTCCCACACCAACATGAGACAACAAGATCCAAAACATTTCTTGGTAACTCCACTGTCTTCCATGCTCAAATCCTATCATTTCAGTTACGCTGGAAGAATAGTCGAAGATATCCTGGGACTCTTTTCATGTAGCCTGTGAGGGTATAATTAATAAAAGAGCATTAATCATTTTGGAGACTTAACGTGGAGGGCTCATTCCTCGAGTTTGCCCCCTGACAAGCGTCCCGCAGGCCCACTAGTCCCCCCCCTCCTACGACATACTCACCCCGCCACATAATGCCTCGTTTATTGAATGCCAATTAAGCAGATAAATTAGCAGGGTTCAAAGATTAATTAAAAAACCTGCTGGTTTCCTTTCGGTGAAAAAAACTGGCAACTTTCAGCTCCTTTTTTTCCCCCCTCCCTGTTCAACAAAAACGATGTTAATGGATTTTCTTGCTCCGAGGGTATTTACTGGAGGAAATGTAGTAGAAGGAATTTAGGTCACAGTGCCCCTGGACGGGATTCCTGTCCATGCTTCACTGATAAATGAAGAAAAACAGTTGAGATTACTTTTAGTAAGATATTCAAACCATTGTGTTAAAATGTACCTATGTAGAAGTGGCATATTTAATATACGGTGCATTTAACATTAGATAAGATGGAGAGGAATATCTGCCAAATCGGATCAACCAAAGAAAGGAAATATGACTTCCTGTTCTCCCCAGCAGAGGGCAGCATAGCTCCAGCACATTTGGCTCACTATCCGACAACCCTGAGGAGAATTTGTTCTTTTCATTCTAGCTGTCTCTTTGTGAGAGTGCTTCTGATAAACATCCCCCTCGATTCTAATCATCATGTCATTCCCTGGCTTTTAGTGCTCTGTCCGGCCTTCGCTCCATCCCCTGATGTTTTTCACATGAAAGACCTCTTTTGTGATGCAGAATTAAAGTAGCACAAAGATAATACTCCCAATAACACGCAGATCCTGCCTGTCCTGCCTATCCTGCCTATCTGATGTGATTGCATGGCCTCAATAGAAGCTGAGTTGTTTGATGTTGCTTTCTTGTGCAGAGTTGGGGTGTACCGTTTATTGCTTTAGCCTTGCTACTGTCGTTTCAAGGACTAATTCTTAGTGACAATATTTCCTGTTGCTGTACCTCGTCACTTTGAAACCTAGATGGAAAAGCAATGCATTCACCTGTAGAAGAAAGGGATATGATGTAAACGGACTATAGTGAAAATAAAAATATGATTGTTGAAAAAACATATTTGCTTTGCTAGTGAAGCCATTGTACAGTAAACAATGTGGTTGGGAGGCGTCTGGCGCAGCGGATAGAGCGTTGGTGTTTGGATCAGGGGGTCACAGGTTCAAACCCCACTGCAGTCAGCATGTTGTTGTGTCCCTGGGCCAGACACTTCACCCCAATTTGCTCCTGTGGGGATTGTCCACAGTATTGAGTATGTAAGTGACTTTGGATAAAAGCGTCTAACAAGTGACATGTAATGTTCAAAGAGTTGAGAAGCAGTACGTTGCTGTTTTCTATTAGGTTGAGGCATACAGTCGGCTATTGTCTATTTTGTTAAACTCATACAAGCGTTTAAGCTCGCTTTCCATTTTATTTTGAAAATTCATAAATGTTCTACATAAATGTGTTTTGTTCCGTTTCTACCATTACATTCAATTGTTTTTTCTGTCTCCTGTGCATTTAGGAGGACATGAACCTGAATGAAGAACGCAAAGCCCCTCTGCGTGGAAAGGAATTGAGCACCAGACGAGAAATGGTGGTCCAGTACATCTCCGCCACTGCCAAATCTGTGAGTGTGAAAGTGAACCCAACAGCTCTGTTTTCATAGCCTGTGTGTGAACTGTGACATTGTTGTGGATTAGCTGAAGTTTAGGGACATGATCACAAATCTCCTGAATGAGTTAACCTGATCCCCTGCTCTATGTCTGTCTTTGTCATTCCTTCTTGCGCACTCACTTCTGTTGTTGTCTCTCACACAAATCTTCATGCTTGAGTCACACATCTTTGATTGCCATTTTGATTCATTTCTTTCATTATTTTCCCCATCTGCCGTTGTAGGCTATCAGATTTAAATTGTAGTCACTCACTTACTCAATGCTGAGTGTATGGTCACAGCTTTTTCAGTCATGTGCTTGCATGCAAATTGTTGGATGTCCAGTTGTTTACTTGCATGGGAATTTGGTGGTGGTGCCTTGCCTCATTTCTTGTTTATCCGCTACAAACAATGGGTTCAGTCAACAGCAATTCTACAATAAAAAGCACAACCACCAAATACAGAAGTGAGGAAAAGCATGCATCTTAGGCTTTGATCAACACAAGCCTACGATGAATACAAATATACTACATAGGCCACATCACGGCCAGCTGCACAATACACTGCATAGCAAAACAAATGTTTTATTATTTATATTTAACCTTTATTTAACCAGATGAAAACATTGAGACAAAATGTCATTTACAATGCTGACCCGGCCAAAATGTCTGAGCGTCACTGTGGGTGAAGCGCCCTGCAAATGCTTTTCCGCAAGAAAAAATAAATAATTGATGGACACTAGGTCTGCCCGATTATTTTAATATTCCAAACTTTGTGATATGCGTTTAAAATGGAGAACTCTTCTGTGTAATGGGCTGGCCAATATGGACCAAATGATTGCATTTAATCTTAAATCTGGATCCACACTCTTACCCAAAAACGTGAAATTAAAGAAGTTTGACCGTAGTCAATGAATGTCTGAGGCATTATCCTTTAGCCTTCTGAAGTTGTGGCCCACTTTGAGGGGTTCAGCCCAGAGAAAAAGAGATTTCTGCCCCCATTGCTTCCCGAACCTAGCTCTCTCTTGACATCATCATTTATTACCTTCCTCATTGTTATGGTAATTAACTGGCATTATTGATAATGATGATTATCCAAGATGATTGAATTCCTCACAGGGCCCATTATGCTTTGTGAGCACTGATATTCTATTCAAATGAATAACGTAATCTATGTAGTCAAAGGACAGAGGACACAGTGTAATGTCTCTCTGCACCCTGCTATCACATTTAATAGAAGTGACGGTAGGGGGATGGCTGAGTGTCAGGGATGATGTATATGTTCTTTCATTCAGTGCTTACAGTAACACTAGAACACCTTTAAATAGATCGACTGTCAAACACTGATAATACTCAAGTGACCCAAAGAACAATTTAGCTGGGTGAGTTTAGGGCACTGTTGTGAATGTTTTCTGATAATATAGTGACACTGCTACAGCATACATTTGCAGAGAGAGACACTATAAGCACAACTTTTGATAAACTATAGGGGACACAGGAGGACGCGATCTAGTCCAGTTTCAAATAAGTACATCAGGTAATCCTACAAACAATAAAACACTTGTAAAACTGTTCCTTATAATGATCCGGCTCTGTAGCATCTTGAATAGTGTGGTTTGGGTTTTTATAACTTCTTAATGTAAAGTGTATCCTCATAAATACAACGTCCGTGTATAACCCAGAATCACACAGTACATTAAAGCTTAGTTTTTCAGCAAATATATCAGAAGTATGACATTTCTTTAAAAAAATACAAACCTTTTTTAAAGTATTTGAATGGCACGTAAGCTTGGCCTCTCTAAGCAACTGCTCTGTTTTTGTCTTTCCTCCATACTTCATGAGCCTGTATGTACTAAAGCATCCCATAACTCAAATGTATTTCTCTTTCAGGGTAAGGCATTATATGGGGCTAATGTTGCATTGAAAAACTAAATAGTGATGGATTTGGGCGTGGTGGATTTTGGAAGTGTTGGGGTGTCTTGTTTTGTCATGGTGCCTTCACTGGTAATGCATTGCAGTCTTTTTTCTGAAATGGTATCCTGCATTGTGACTTAGAGTTTTAAGGTCTTTGGAAGGGTTTAACACACTCATCTCAATTTCCTGTTTTGTTTCTGCTTGATGGTGTTTTGAGGTCCCAATTAGGGCTGCTCGATTATGGAAAAAATCATAATCTCGATTATTTGGGTCAATAATTGATATCACGATTATTAAAAACGATTATTCATTTAATTTGAAAACATCAATTTATTGGAGAAAATAAATGTGAACAGTATGTTTTTAACAGCTGATTACCCTGAACGTTAAGTATAATTCAATTGAAAAACCAATTAAAAAAAAAAAAAAAAAAATTAATAATAATAATAAACAAAATATCGTTTTATTTCGATTACATTATTTTCGTAGTTGTTGCAAGCCATAATCGTAATTGCGATTCAAATACGATTAATTGAGCAGCCCTAGTCCCAATAAAACATTTTGAAAGATAGGGATTTATTTAAGTAGTTTCCTTACAAACTCAAAAAATCACTGAGTTCAATCTTCTCTATGCTGCCCTATTATGAGACTTTAAAAATGCTTGAAAGATTTAAAACGGAAAGCATTTGTTGGAACATGAAGTATTTCCAAACACTGTGTGGCCTTTTTCATGTTTGTCCCTGCAGACCTACTCAAATGAGCAAGGGCTTTGGTGCCCAACCAAAAGCAACCTTATTCCTTTCTGTAACAGGAAGGGAAAACTGTAAGCTTGATGAATAGCGTTAGTTGATTGAGGTTTCCTTTAGATTATACAACTTTCTTTCATTTCATTATTCATACCTGTTGAGGCTATGTCTATAACACGATCTGTCTTTAAAGTTATTAGTATTTGGAAACTTTTCCCTATCTCTCTCAAAGGAAAGTCAAATCTTTTCTTTCTCTATTTTCAAGGGAGAACTGCACTTCGGTAGCTCAGTTAATCTGAACTGTTTCAATGGAATCCAGCTCTTTTGTTGAAGAGTGTTGTGGACGTCCTTGACCATTGGTTTTGCATGAACAGTTTCCTTTCTCTCTCACTCCATTTCTTGTTCTTTCTTCTCGCTGTACATGTCTGCCAAAATCATTAAATCTGCCACAATTCATCATCACACAAATACAATTGCTTATTTCTTAAAAAATTGGCTTCATCCACTGTCACTGAATAATTTCTTTTCAAGTCAAACATGCTGTGTCTGTGATGTAGGAAGCTTGCGATGGCAGGGTCTTGTGAGGGGGATTGTCCAGTGTTATTCATACAGTTCTAATGAAAAGGATGTTTTTGCAATAAGTATATAATTTGAGCAAAAAATGTACACACTTATGTACAGTGACTTTTTTTCCCTGTAGTGTAAAAGACGCCTAAAATCAAATCTTACTGGGTCGTTTTACTTTACTCAATGATTACTGTTGAACTTCAAAATAGTTCACCCTTTTTCTTTTACGACAAGGTGTTACATTGTATTGAAAATAGAAAGTTGTGAAAGAAACTGTGCTTTTCCCCCTCGAGCTCCTCCCTGATTCTTGTCTGTGCACGCTCAAGATGGTGTCTGATATTTTGGTGAAGCTGCTCTCAAACAAGATTCAAAAATATGTATCCAATGTCCTCAACATCTGTGAAAGTCGAGTCACGTAAGTGTGACTCGTATCGAGGTGTCTAGCCTGCAGTATTACGATAAAATAGTCCCAAGTGGTAGACAGTAACATTCTGCCTTCACTAGAAAGCAAATGAAATGTGGATTCACAGAATGGTTAGAAAGTAGTGTGTGCGAGATGGCACATGTAAAACAGACTTTATGGCTGTCATAAACTCTTGGTAGAGGGGTGGAGAGGGGTAATCAAGAATCAAATGGCCACAGAGTTGAAAAGTTGGAGAGTGACAATAAAATAAATGGGAAGGGAGATAAGAGTTTGGAGGAGGCGCGGTTGGGAGGAGGATGGAAACGCCATATAAAGAAAGGGCTAGAAAACAAGGAGCTCATATATGTCTTGTAACTTCCTGCAATCAAAACACATTTTGTCAGGAAAATGTAGCAGAGAAAGAAGCGCTCAGTTACAGTATAGAATACATTTACTCTGCCGACAGACACCCTCCTACTGTGAAGCAAGGACCGCAGTTGCAGTAATAAAAAACAATCCTGCTCCCTGCCACTATTGACAGATAACAAGGTTAAACTCCGAGAACCGTGCTGACTGCATAGGTTCACGGTAGCTCTGCAGCACAATGTTGACACCTGAAACCCAACGTTAATGGCAGCTGATTGTTATCGGCACAAGTAGTCCCTCTGCAGCCTCTTAATCTCGCCATTTTTTCTTAAAGGGAATACATGTGTGAATATACACCAGCCAGTCAGTTACATGGGGCCTGCTAATAACATAATACTTTTTGTGAGGTACACACTTTGCAAATTTGTTTTCCTTTGTCCACATTTTCATTTACCTTATCTGATTATTGATTTGGAGATTTGAAAATTGCAGCTGCCAAACACAGACATTATCTTCAGTATGTGCCTATATTTTTAAATGTTTTCTTGTTGGCGTAAATATTTGTGTTGTATTGTGTATTTGTGATCTCACACAAGCTACGCTAATGCCTCAACGTGTATTACAAAAGATCCTTTGGCCTACTAATGATTGTGCTGTTTGTGTCTTTTTGCACATTAACCTTCTCCGCTGATCGCTGCATGCAGATAACTGGAAGCAAAGTTCCGGTAAGTAGCCCATTATTTATTTGGCTTCTGGATGTTGTTCCCTCTGTGTATCTGTCTTCATTCTCCCCCTTTAAATACACACATACACACACCACACACACATACTATATCTTATTTGGGTAGATGTTGAGGGGAATGTTCCAAACTGTGTAAATAAGGTCATTTTTATGTTTTGGATTTAAATGTTCAGCCCTCATATTGCTAACGGGCTGTCATTTGGAAAGGCCATCACTTGCCAACACAATTCCTTCATGTAAATGGAAGCAGTTTCAAATGAGAGATTTTGAAATGAAACAGCCTGAAAAGAAGTGTGAGGCGTTTTTTTGTTATTTTTCGCCATTAGCATTTAAATGTTGTGATGCCAAAACAAATTGATAGTTTTTATACAAATACTCATTACCTGCAATCTAATCTTTTTATAAAAGATGTTGCATAAATGGTTTTGAACTGTGTTTATTTCTTTATATGAGACACAACTCGTTCATATTACTCCATAAGGCTTTGAGCCCACTTTCACAAGTACATATTTTCTGCATCAAACAGGAATATTAGACTATATTAGTTAACATTTTCTTCACTGGCAATATATTTGAATTTGCTGTGAAAAACTGTCTCTCTGTCTCAAAGAAATTGGAGCACAAGATTCGTTTGACCGATGCAATTTTTTTTTTTTGTTGTTAATGCCATTTCACTTAATCCTCTCCTAGCGTACCAAAGACCTGTATAACCTTAACACATTAAATATATTCTATACTTTTATAGGTTTAACTTTAAGTGTCTCCTCAATAATATACGTCTTGCTTATTTTCCCTCAGGATTCCATTAAGCAGAACCTTATAAAAAAATGGGTCCAGATTTTTTTATAAAAAAGGAAACGCTGTTATTGGCTTAGCAAGTGTTGAATTGTCACTTTAAGTTGTATTCCATTTCCTTTTGAAAGCTTCGTAAGGTTTAAGTGGACTCTCAAGCTTAACAGGAATGAAGGGAAGGCCGAGCAGCACACTGTGACCTGGCCTCTGGCCTGCCAATGCTCTCAGACAAAAACCTTGTTCTTTGAGGCATTTTACAGAGACATTTTGTATCGATCGCATTTTCCCCTTTTTCTTTCTCTCCTTTGTCAAACTGTTCTTTTGTGCTTGGTTATTTCAGTGAGAAGAGTGGGGTTTTCAGCTTGGCCTTTAAGGACTCGGACAGAGAAGCTCTCGATCAGGAGCAATAGCCACATTGTGTTCTGTAAATGGAATATGAGAGAATTATCCCAGCTTGTGTCATGAATGCTGATCTGAGATGTAGAGTAGGGCTGAACAATTAATCGATTTTAAATCACAGACATTGTCTTCAGTATGTGCCTATATTTTCAAACGATTTGAAATGATGCAATTGTCAAATCGCAGAGCCTGTGATTTTTTTCTTTTTCTTATTGTGTGTCAGTCATCCACACCAATGAGAAGTGCTGTGCTCCACATGTACCAGTCATTCTTAACCAATCAGAAGTGGCCCATGATAGAAGGTGATAGACAGATTTATCCAATCACCTGTCAAGTATTTTTGAGAAACTTTTCCAAATGGCTTCCAATGGAGCTTTCCTAGATGGTTTGGTGAAACAAACCATCTGAGTCAGGTTAGTAATGCTCCATCACATGTTACATCTATTACAGGGTGAAGCTTGACTTTAAAGCAAGCCAACGGAAGTTTCATGTAAGTTTAGTTATTTCACTCGTAGTTCGGGCTGCGGGGGTGCTAGAGACGGGAGCACGTTGATGCGACCTTCCTAGCCGGAGATATGGCCTCATTTTACAATAAACTTCCGTTGGTTCGCTTAAAAATAAATACCGCAAATCGCAATATCTGTCAGAAAAATCGCAATTAGATTATTTCCCCAAAACGTGCAGCCCTAATGTAGAGGAGGCCTACTTTTCAGCAGTTTTTCAAACCATGTCGCCGATGCCAGGGATCCTAGTTATCAAGAATTGTCTTTAACTCAATAGCAAACTGAAGCATTGGACTTGACCTTTGTAACCTCTGTGTCAATCCTGTAGCATTAGTCCTCTGGCTTACATACTGAATGCTGCTGTGATTCCTGACACCCCCCCCCTTAAAGTGGAAAAAAGGAGGGCGTTTAGCCCGGTTAGCCGATTTTGGGCTACAGTTAGCTCCCTGCTTTGCTGGCAGATTTTCATTTTCACACTGTCAGCGTGCGTCGGCGGGATAGAGTGCTCTCAGATGTGCTGGTAGCAGAGTGTTGGTTAGGATTGTCAATGGGGAACATACAACTGTAACTCTTCTGTCTGAGGCATGAAATCTCTCTGCCACTTTCCCCTCTCCCAGTAGAGAATGAGATGGGACTAGAAGACCGTGTGAATTGGCTGTAATCCAGTCTGACCAGCGTGTAAGTGTGCAACACAGCTATGTCTCATATGCTCTCTCCACCTCCTTAAGCAAGATTGAAGGAAATACGAGCAGCACACCTAGCTGGGTAACAGCATCCCGCAGTTAGACTCATACAGACAAGTTGGACGACACACCTCTTCTTTTGCAGTTCTGCTGCAGGCGCCTATTGATTACTACGGCGCTTTTATAGCGTCAGTCTCTGTAAAGACTGGCCTGATTTACGTCACGAGTCAAGGGCCACGCTGTAACAATCCATCAATGACTCCTGCAGTGCTACTGTGAGAGCAGACTTCTGTCTCTCTGCACAGACATTGACAGGTTCTGCAGCCCAGATGGAATGCTGCTGAGACTATGAGTGCCGGAGCACACAGGAGCGGGAAAAAGGGTGTGTGCTCCCTGTGCTGTAAAGCAGCAATCTCCAGACCATAGGGGAGGTGATCAATATCTGTATTACCGGACAGTTGACTGCTTATATCCATGGTAACATGCTGGTCAACTCTGAGACGTCAGGCAGTGATGGTTAGTGCGGTTGTGTAAACCTGTACATCTCTGTGTATAGCTGTCAGTATGTGAGTTTGACAAAATAGCCAAACAAACCTCCGACCTGAGAGAATATGTCCAATGGTCTGCTGGCTGTACTCTAAGTGATTTACAGAAGGTTTTAGTTTCCTCCAAGATTATAATGCATCTTTAAAGCTGCCAAGAGCATCAACCTTTTTTCCTGATGTGTTGTTGTGTAATGATGTCTCCCAATTAAAACGTTTCTTTACAATACTGAGTACAGATGTGACATAAGGCGGAAATCGTGAGAACATAAAGATTGCGAAAATTACATAACATCTAAAGTTTAACATTTGTTTGTCATTGAATGTAGCTTAGAATGACTACAAGGCTACATTCGTGTTCATTAATTGAATCCCACCTTGAAATGTTTCTCATTATCGAGTTGAGATGAAGAATTTAATTTACTGAAAATGAATGTGAGGTATTTGTATCTCACTATTGATTTTTTCAGTTTGCTCTTGTAAATGTGTAGTACTTCTAAAGAAACGTATCAAATATTCTCTTAGCTTAGACAAAAAGACAAATTCCTATCAAAAGCATTTACAGTTCATGGAATCTCAAAAAGCCAGAGTTAAAAATATATTTAGAAAAAGTACAATCTAACATTTTATAAATATTCATGATAAAATGTATGTTTATTTTGTTACCTATGTGTAACTGCTGATGATTTACTGAAGGTATTATTACCGGTACATAAGTAGTTATAGATTGCAAAGCATCCAGATGAGAAACGAGGGAGACAGAAAGAGAGAGTTGCCTTGATAGGACACGCAGACATCTGGCTCCTCTTTAACTCCAATCAAGTGCTCGTTCACTATGCCAGGAGTGCTTACAAAGGACCTACAAAAAAAAAAGAAATATGGTGAGCCTGAAAGGAAATCAAGGCACCCTTCCTCTTTTATTCCCCTCTTTACCTTTTAAAACCAAATACCTCAAAAGAGTGTTTTGTTTCAAACAAGCCATTAAACTGGGTGCTGAGGGTTGAGCAGATTTGATGTGGCACATGTCCTTGGTGTTTAAAAAGAACGGCAATGGAAAATGAATCAATAGCATGTGCCTCCCATGCCCTGAGCCAGTGTTCACCATAGATTCTATCTTAAATTAAGATCAAGGAAACATGCTCTCAAGGGGACTGTTTGAATAAGATGTTTCTTTGATTGTCTGAAAGCCCATTTCAGAGTTCATCTGATGGACATAAAAAGTTGTCTAGGAGTGAGATGAGGGAGGATGAATTAATTAAATTCTTTTGAATACCCTATCTGAAAATCTGTAGTCGGGTGTTTTTAATAGATATCAAATATTTGCTGTTTCACCTACTCAAATGCTTTTTTTCTTCAGGTATAATCAGGTAGGAATTCTATTTCAATATTTAGTATTTGTAATAGGAGGTTTTAGAGTGTGGTCATGTGTAGGTTAACACCTCCATGCTGTTGGAATAACCAATACCTTAGTACTCAAAATTTGGTATGGTGGCGCTGAGTGTTCAAATGTACTTGTTTTTATGCCAACTGTAAAAAATGTGTGGCAAGATTTTAAGTAATAACATTTTAAAGCAGTTTAACACAAATAGTATCCCCCACAGTTGTTGCCATTGTAATGAATTAATTTAATCTATGTCATGTTATTCTACCTTGGCTGTCAGCTTCTAGATTTGGTACACAGCCATTCCTGTTTGTTGGAGCAAAAACCAGGGCCAATTGTTTTAGTGAAAGGGAAGTTTACTTTCCAGTTGCCTGAGCGTAATTGTATTACTTCAAGATTTAAGTTCCTCATTGTTTTTTTAAACCCTTTATATTGTAAGGGCCATCAGTCGTACTGCAGTTGCCTAGAGCACCCCAGGATGACCGTTTTATTTAGGATTATAACATCTCTCTAAATACTCCTCGAAGTCGTATTGGACTAGGTGAAGCAACACATTTTGATTAACAGTGCCTTACTGCTGCAATAAGCTTCATTGTGCTGAAGTGCAGGTTTTTAATGTGTACATATGATCTCAAAATGAATGATGCTAGTTTCTTCTAAATGGCCCTTCTTCAGGTCTTCCACAGCTGGATTTACCGTTGTCCTGGCTGTAGAAGAGTCACACGTTTAGCTGTGTCAGAGGGATGGTCTTGAAGGAAGGACTAATTCAACACTCACTGAGAATGAGAACAATAGGTTCCTTTTCGATCAGCATTTTCATCTTGTTTGGCATCTTTTCATTCTTCCTTCTCTCCTACCTTGTTCTCCTTCTCCCCTCACGCATATCTCTATACAACATATGTCTTTTCAAAGGCAGAAACAATCATTCCTCTTCAATCAGACGGCGAGAGCTAGATCTTGTTATTTTGAAGGAAACATGAAAGGATGAAGTGGTCACAGTATGCTGATATTGGATTGAACAGTGGTTTTGGCAATGGTCTTTATTTGTGTTGGTGTGTGCACATGCTTATATGTCCATGTAGTAAGTAGTACTTTTTTCTCCATGCAGTTTCAATAGACTTTGATATTCCAGGCTGGATTTAGATATTGCGCAGAACAGATAGAGTATGATAGAGAAGGGGAAGGTAGTACGAATAGGATGCTTAGTTCTGTTGATTGCATTCCTGTGAATTTGATGTACTGTATGCTCATCCCCACACCAGTGATGGAGCTTGTGAATACTGGCTATGCTCTCAGTTGTACATCTCTCCCCCACAGCTCTGTCACACACTCAACGGCACTGTCGGCATGCTCAGCTCGGCAGGAGGCTCCTGCAGGGCTGCATTAGGCTCCATAAACTTTATAGCATATTTTTACAACCCGCCTCTCTGTATGCATCCACCATCGCATCTGCTTTAACTGTTCACACAGCTGTGAAATTCTGTGTATCCCCATGTTTTATGGTTGCCTGCTCCTCCCGTCACTCCCAATTTCTTTATTTGCTCCTTTAGCTTTTTCATATCCTTCTCTACATCTGTGTATATTTAGTAAGTTATTTGCTTTGGTTGATGGAGTTGTCTGCTTTTTCTACATGTTATCTTGGAGAATGCTTGCAGTGGGTGATGTGATAATGCACTTCTGTTCGTAACCTTGCCAGACTCTCCCCTCTTGCTTTTCTAATCGTTCCAGATGCAGACTTCACTCTGAAAATAGCGAGACTTGCATTCCAATGTACACAACAGCATAAGCATAGAACTTGGTGATATGTACTATATCTGTCTTAAAGCTGACACAATGCAAGTTTTGAGGAAAATAAAAACATAGAGTGGGAGCTGTAGACAAGGACCTCTGGTCAAAATGCGAGGAAACCAAAGTTGCTGTAGCTGTCGGGTTGGAAGAAGTCACATTGATGGCCTGCTTATAATCCCCCCTGCTCTCGCAGTAAGCCCACCAGGCCCTGTGGGAGCGCCTTACTGCTCAGCCAACTAGTCCACTCAGCACAACACTGACTAACAAGGTACAGTCTCTGCCTATCAGCTACTGTGTTTTCATAGCGCTGTCATACTTGGACACACAAGGGCAAAGCCACATAATCGCCTCATCAACAGCCAGGTTCCCCCCCGATCCCCCAGAGAGCTCTCTGTTGTAATGATTTGTGACATGATCAAGGCCAGATCACTTGCTGCGATATTGTCTGGCTTGCAGTTTCATTCGAAGGGTGCTCAGGAGAGATGGGCATTACTTTTAAATTGTCTGCCTTTAAGCCGTTTTACTTTTTAGATGTTGACCAGTAGCACGTATCTGGTTGATTGCCTGCTCCTCACTATTCAAATAATAATAGACTGATTGAACTTGAGTACAGATCAACTATCCATGTGTTAGATATAACGCCACAAGCTGCTATGATTTACGTTACGCCTGGATGGTAAAGCATAGGTAAGCTGAGAAGGAAGGTAAATACTGACCGAGTTGGCATTAACTCCTGACCCTGGCTATATCTTCAACGGCCAATCTGTTCTGAGCTTTATGCAAATAAGATGGTCTCTTTTTTTTTCAGTGTGCTGTTCGACACTTTGTTGCTGTGTCTAAAAGGCAAACAAACTATTGTGAAGTTCGTTGAGGATGTTTGACAGCGCTGATAACATTTGATCTTATTCTGTTGGCTTGTTAGTGTATTATTCTCAGACCCGTATAGTAGCTGTCTGAGTAAAGGCAGACCATGACCATGAATGACCAGATGCGGGAACAGCTGCAGTTCTCCTGTCAGTGTTGTAGTACTGATGGCTAGCACATGGTGGCAGTGGGTGCCCATTGAATTGGCCAGTTGGTGCAGTGCATAGGGGCTAGAAATGCCACATTGTTGCTATGGAATTGACCTAACGGGTTTCTCTCAGCCCACGTAACGCACTGTTATTTGTGCCACTAATGCATTTTGTTAGACGTATGATCTTTGAAGGCGAGAATAAGTGTGAAATGGCTCAACAGCGTTCAGATTGGTCAGTCTTTTCTGATCAATACTTTTACCCTCCTACCTTAGACAGAGAGGGGATAAAGAACAGATTCATCCTTATTATCTTTCCTGTGAACAGATTCAGAAGTGAGACTGCTTCTGACATGGGAGACAGCCAACCTGTAATGAGTCCATGCAGACCTTTTCTCCTTTTAACGCCTCACTTGCGCGACAAGGGCCAATAACTAAGCACGTCGTATCTTAACTGTTATCGACAAAACCTGTTGTATTGACCGCTCTTTTATGCAGCCATACCTGAATTATTTATTAGACTGGCCTCACACTGATGAACCTATTCAGTCCCACACCAACACAACATCAGTTATGTTTTGAAAACCTCACCATATCACTGTTTTTCCTTCTGGTTCCCTCTGTTTATCCCCCTTATATATTATGCCAGCAGACTCACACCACATCACTGTCTTACTCTTTTTGTTATTCGGCTGCAGTTGCTTTCCCTCAGAGATATGAACATCAAAATCTCTATCTCTTTTAACCCCACCTCTCCATGAAAGCCTTATTTGTATATTGACACCCTGAGCTTTTGACATGACACAGATTCCCGGCCACATGTGTTCTGCTGAAACCTGCTCTCAGGTTAGGTATAGCTTTCATTTAAGGTTGTTTTCAGCATAGACATTGTGACACATCTTTGCTTCCCCACACACGCTGTGCTAACTACGTCGACTTCTTCCACCTTGTCATTCGGCTCAGGTGTCCTCACTAACATACCCCATCAATTTTTAATGCACAACCATATGTTGGTCTTGTTTTTCTTCTGTTACCGTGGCGTGAAATATGAGTAAAGTAAAACAAAACACCCTGCTGTTATTTTCACATAAGGCTCTATCAATTGGTGGTCAAAATGTATCAAGCACCTTTTAGAATGGGGCCAATTGCTTAATATTGGCCTGAGGTTGATTTGATGGCAGATGTATGTGGTTCCAAATGGTGATGTCCTTGATGTTGGCTATAGACCCAGCATGAGAGGTGACATCCAATCACGTTGAGATGGCTGACCTGTCTCTTTATGGCATGAGTTGGCTTGGGAGATGATCTTTTTAATGCTGATTAGGTGAATGTCTTTTTCACACCTGAGATGCCGGCCTTGAGGGTCTGCTATTGGCTGGGATAAAAACACAGTACCTTACAATGCGGACCCCTGATGTGTATAATTACACAGTCATTTAATAAGACAAGCAGCAAATTCAGTGTCATGTGTGGGGTGCTTTTCTTCCTTCCTGTCAAGATTTCCCATGTTAGCCTTCAGTTGGCTGTCTCGGCTGCCGAAGGGTGTTGTTTGCTGGATTGTTTGTGTGTCACCTCACATGTCTCTGTGTGAGGAGGAGGAATTTGCTACCACAAAAGAATGAAATTGAGAGGGAAAAAAGTTCCTTCCAAGCCCTGCAAGTAGAACAAAAGAACAGAAACAAATCTTGATGTTATTATGCCGGCAACATCTTCTGAGCTTCTGATATAAATGAACTAAGGGTTCTAAAATTGTCATTTGAATTATGCCTTTCATCTCCCTGTGGTTTTTAGTGAAGCAGTTCAGCCCAAGTCTCTTGTGAATGTTTTTTCTTCCCCTGTTTGCATTTCTGAACAAGCGCCATAACTGTAATGAATTCTATTATTTTAAAACCAATTACTGTTAGTTGGGAGCTTTTCCCCGCCGCTGTCGTGCTCTCTGAGGAATAGTGCTGTTGCAGTGTCGACTGCACTCAAACCTGATGGTATTTCTTCCTATTTCCATAACCTCCCATGCTAATGTAGCTTTCTGATGTTACAGTAACTCCTCCATACACAGCAGTAGTGTTTGTGTGAACCAGAATTTATTAAATTGGAGCTATAAATGATTTTTTTTTTACTATGAATTGCCGTCTTTGCATGGGAAGGATTTGATTGTAAGTAAATCAACAGAATACGGGCAAATTGTGTGTTCCATCCCATGATTTCTAAGTCCACCTCCAGGGGTAGACATAATGATTTTCACTATATATATATTAGCATGGAAGCTTGGAATGTGGCTACACAATTGGGAAGATCTCTAATTATATTTTAATATTTTTATATTTTCATTATATCTTAAACATTGGTTTTCTATCTAAAAGAGTTCATGGCTACAGGGCTACACATGTAATTCCAGTTGACTCCACAATAAATTGTTTTGTCTCAAATTGTGATTTTCTCCTTGACTTTTAGTTCTCTAAACAAAGAAGCAAACACATTTAAAAAAAGGTTTAAGACTGATATGAAAGGAGGACAGTGTGTTGTGTATGGTGGTTGACATGTATGGGATACACGGCCTGTGTTAATTGGAATTCCCAAACCTTAACATGTGTAATTAATGCGTTTAATAAAAAGAATGCCGTATTAAAATCCCATTAAGCTACGCAATGTTCTTTGTTCATAGGAATTATATTTATCCGTGATCAACAAAGACTTGTACAGACACTATTACAAAGTTTTGATTTGATGCTGCTCTCCATTATTTTATTTTATTTTATTTTATAAGCAAAAGACTAATTGGATCCTGCAGCTGAACCTTTTGTCTGCATTTTCACATTTTTGTCCTCTGATAGTCACATACAGTCACCTGATTCACCAGTGTGTAACTTGGAAGTTGTGGAACTGTACAGTACTGCACTGTTGTTGTTGCGCTCAATCACCTTATTAATAGTTTATAATAGCATAGTGTATGTTCACACACACATGCACGCACGCATACACAAACACACTGAATGAGAGAAGGAAAGAGAAAAAGAGAGATTAGACACGTTCACTCATTAAAATCCAGCCACTCATTCTGCCCTAAATATTGATTTATAGCGTATTTAATAAGCTGAAAGGTTACCTCAAAACAGATTTTCTCCATAATTGACCAATTTAGTGCCGCTCGATAAGCATTCATGTCAAGCTGAGATGTTGTGATATTTCTGTCTCTCTTCCTCCCCCCTTTCTCTCTCATGCGTTACCCACTGATATTACAGTGTCATGATTAGTTATCAGAGGAGTTATGAAATATTCAACATGTTGTATTTTGGATGTTAAGCGGGTGGGACCCAAAACCTGGGCACAATGACTACAGCATTAGTTAGCATCGCTGAATGTTCCCCTAATTAGCTCACTTTGCCCAGCAGCTGTCTGCTATTAGGGTCCTTTGTTCCAGATGTTATCTCATTAGAATGGCATTGATCATCTTAATGACTCCGGGAGAGATTATTGGTCCACATTAGTGTGACCCGTTGCTGCTTCTTTCCCTGAGGTCAAACCACCAGCTTCACCCATCCATATGTCCCGTCAACGTTTTAAGTATGGCAGCCATTTCCCGTAGTCATGGTTACTTGTATATGGGATGCCAGTGAATAGGAAGCAGGAATGATTGAATATTGCTGCATGTGTGTGATGAGCAGGCTAATTAGTACATATTAAGCACAGTCCTAGTGTTTGTCATTGGGGTAATGTTTATTTTGTACACAGTTATTCATCTGTGAATTGACCCGGTGTCATTGCATGAATGGCTCTCTTTAGAAATGGTTGTACTGTTCTTAAACAACATGTTTTTTCTGCTTCACATTACGTTCAAGTTTGCGAAATTGAAGCCTTTGCCTTTGTCTACAAGTTACTCTGCCTGATAAAGCAAGGCTATTTGGCATGTGTGCTTTTATGTTATTTTATCACATCTAATAGAAATACAATTCAGAATTCAGGGTAGCTGGGGATGTTGAGTGTTCTCATTCATATTATTCTACATCCAAGGCTTTCATTTTGTGCATGTCTGTATTTCCTCTTTTTGTGATGTTTGTGTATAAACAGGTGTCTGCATGCATGAATCAGACACTGGTTTATCTGTTTGTGAGACAGGGCATTTGAATCTTGATCTCACTCTTTGGGCCTGGTCGGAGTAGTTGTGTGGGCAGACTGTGTATCAGTGGAACAAGCAGTTCTCTCCACTGCCACAACAAGCACATCACACAGGTACACTGGAATCCTTGGGTCTTATCCCTTTGTGTTTCCTTTCTGCTGGGATCCAAGCTAGCCTTCTAAACATTCTTTGAAGCGAGAGATACATAGTGTTAGGATGGACTAAAGAGGAAGGAATTTGGTGAGAGATGAAAAGCAAGGTTGAGAGTAAGATGTGAGTAGAAAGAATAGCAAGAAAGGGATGAGTATTCACGCGAAGTAATGGGAACATGGAGGAGTGAAATGTCATATTTCACTCTCCAGTCTGTAACTTCCTCTTACCAGAGAGCAGTCTAGCTAGCTCCTGACTTTACCAATCCCCTCAGACTACATTGTAAACTTGCCTATCTCTTTTCCCTGCTCCATGAATACCTATTGTATTAACCCGGTGCCTCTGTTTTATACTTAGTATACTCAGATGTGTAGTAAAACAACAATGCTTAATTGCATCCATCTCAGTGGTTTAGTCTTCAGGTTTCCTGGCTCCACGGCCTAATGAAAACGGAGAGGCATCAGTTTAATTATAATGTACTCGCTTCTTATCGAGGAGAGATTGTTTTTATTTGGAGCCCTAATGAATTTCTCATCAGTTTGTTATTAACATTGTGCTATCTGGTGCTCAAGTGTGGAAGCAGCCAATTACATGGCTTTGTTCTCCCTGATGGACAAGTCTTTGTGCCTCTGTCGAGGGAGAAATCATTTGTTAAAAATGATATGGGACGACATACAGCTACATCTTCCCGCCATCTACTGCCTGACAATTTTCTGCTTCAGGTAAAGTGGAATGTGTACCATTGCTCATAAGATTTCAGCACTTACGCCATGTAGGTTTTATTTTTTAGTCGCAACTGGCTCTTCAATTGCTCGTTGAAGAGAAATACATTTTTGGTTGGCATCTACAGTAATGGCCTAGCCAGCTGACTGTTTGTAATGTGACGTTCGCAAATTCAACCATTGTTTACATATTAAGCTTTTAAAGCAATGGGTGATTCAGTTTAGCTTCTGGTGGTGTGGTATAGGGTCGAGTGCTGAGTATTCAAACAGCGTTATGAGGACATGTTATGATACATTTAAATTCTCACCCGTGACCCTGGCTGTATGTGGCATAACTCCCGTAACCCAAACCCATTTGGAACTAATCTAATGGGATATGAAGGGAACATAATGATGTGTGGGGCCTTGTTATTTGCCTTTGTTCACAAAACACCTTCCGAGTTTATTGCATTTTACGGTTGAGGGACTTGATCACTAGTATTATGGCTTTGTAAATGGGAGTCAATAAATTACCCTCTGATTAAAGACGATGCCCTCACTTTAGGTGTTGGAGCCATTCTCTGTGCATGATTAGCACAAGCCTTTTTGTGTGCACTAGTATAATCACTTAAATTCCTTTTATTTTACATCACTTCACCTCCATGACTCTGACTTGAAGTGGCAAAACAAAACCATGGACCAAACTTTTAATACATGAAACAAAACCAATAGAAAGGTTTTAATCACTTGTTATATGTTGAAGTCCAGAAAGCTTCACAAAGTTAACTTCTGCATAGTTTGTAAACTGTGCCTCTTAGTTACTGGTCGTCTCTTTATCATATTCATAAATGCAGCTCTTCACTGAAACATGAAGTGGAGTTTTGGATTATGGAAAAACAAGGATGTGGTAAATAACAAGACAGATGGACCAGGTCTGTTGAAAGAAGCTTTATGCATGGCAACAAGGGATGAGAATTGCACTGAATTTCTGCTGACCCTTTAGCTCTGGGAAAAACAGCCCCCCCCCGCAGCTCCTCAAACCACCAGCTTGTTTCATGCATCTTCAAGCCTCAGTCACACTGATTGAGACACTGTGGGATAGCCTCGAGCTTCATTTTAACTGGAAAAGCCAAGTTCCCAAAAGCACAAAAGATTCACAGGCATTATAAAACTGAAGAACACAATATAGAATAGAATAGGGAGGGATGATACCCTCTTTAATGGTCACACATGCAGAGCACACAGTGACATTTGTTCTCTGCTTTTAACCCTTCCTAGTACCAGGAGTCTAGTACTAGGAGCAGTGGGCAGGTATTGCATAGCGCCCGGGGAGTGAGGGGGGAAGGGGGGTTTCTGGTGCCTTGCTCAAGGGCACCACGGCAGGGCAGGAGGTGAACTGGGACATCTCCAAGTAGCAGTCCACACTCCATATTTAGGTCTGGTCCGGGACTTGAACCGGCGACCCTACGGCTCCCAGTCCATGCCCCTACTGACTGAGCCACTGCCGGACAATATGCAACATAATTATCTGTTGCACCCCCCACATGACCACCACCCCTGCCACATTCTCTATGTACGTGTAGGAAAGGATCAAATACTAATATCAAAGCAAAAATAAATAACATTTCATGTGGCAGGCTTCATTTATTGGTTATATCTGGGACGAGGTTGGGATATGTTATAACTCGGTAATGGATGCATAAACAGTCTGCGGTTGCGAAATGCATAGGAATAGATCACGCGTGTGACTTACTATAATAATAATAATAGATGACATTTGAATAGCGCCTTTCAAGGGACCCAAAGCCGCTTTGCATGGTGCACAAACAAACAAACAAAAGGGGCAAATAATAAAGTACTTATTATGTGCTCCTTTTTGCCAATTATATATCCAGTATAACTTACTGTGCATGTTTGTAACAGAGTGGGTTATTAAAACCCCAACGATAATTTCGTATCTCAGGGTTTTCGAGCCACTGCAGTTTTACACTTTGATGATTTTGACACTTCACAGCTGGATTGTTTTCTATGTTGTTCTCTCAGTAGCTGCAACACCTCAATGTGCTTGTGTGCAGCAGAGAGTCTGTGTGCGAAGACTCCTCCACCAGGTTCAGGTACTGGCCTCTCAGTCTGGATTAGTCCCACTGGTGAAGGAGGATGAGTGGAGGGAGTCAGGAGGATAATGAGAGCATAGGGTGGGCCCAGGGGCCGCCAGCAGGGCCCAGCTAGGTGGATCTGCCTGTGGTGCTAAGCCTCTTAAATCACTCCATCCTCACTGGCCTCCTCTAACTGCTACAACACCACACATTGCCTTCTTGATCATGTGTGTAAAGCACAAATATGTCCTATAAAAGACATACCTTTAATTCCAGTAGCAACATGTGAATCAACTTTAGAGTATGAGTAGTGTTTTAAAGCCTGAGGGAGTTGTGGGATGATCAAGCATACTTCATTAAGTGTCATTATGGGGCATTTGCATGTTAGCCAAAACACGCGTGGTAGTCTCGAGCCCACAGAATAATGAGGGTGAGCTTATTTAAATTTCATAAAATCCAAATATAGCCTTAAAAATAATATCAGCACCAAGGAGAGCGATTAAAAACTCTACAGTGTGATTACTGAAAGCATCCTTTGCTTAGTATCTGCTTGCACAAGTTCTACCTTGTGTATATTTAGTATATATGGCATGGTGTTTTATAGGCCACACTGTACACTCCATCGCGGTTTTAAGTCTGGATTTTGTACTTGTAATTACAGCAATCAAGAAAAGTGTGTCAGCACAATAAACGCATTTATGTTTGAGTACAATAACATGTGGTCTTGAAAAGAGGACCATGGCATAAGCAGCCAGCCTAGTACAAATGTTCAATACCCTCAAAAGTTAGGTATTTTATAACATTAAATAACACTTGACTCAATCATTGAATCACATTATACAATTTGGAACTAACGCTGCCCTGTACAAAATGAGGTCGCAAGACTTCTTCATCAGTGTAATCGAAGCTGAAAAATAGCACCTTTGACTCGTATCAACTGGGTGTCAGGCACCTCAAATAGTTGATTACGTAATTTCAAACCTCTAATTAATAATTAATTTTGGTTGTACACGAACCATTATTAATTTGGTTTTGTGAGTCACTGAAGTCATTAAGCAGGAGGCGAAGGTACAAGAGGTGGAGTTGTCTCCACGTTTCCACTCACCATTAGCGTGGCGTGGGTAAAAACTGAAGGGAAGCCAATAATACGTCCTATCTTTGGGGTCGGGGGTGTGGTGGTCAATGTAATAACGTAACCAGATGAGTGATTACAGCACCCGGTACCATTTTACACACATTTGTATCATACAGATGCAGGACTTACACACGCCTGTTATCTAACCGACAGGTCCGCACGCACTCTCCAGCCGAAACTTGAGCATTCATTCACAAACTTCAAACACAAACAAAGCTTTAACGTTTTACGTCCGATTCGCTCCTTTGTTCCTCGCTGTACACAGCTCCAGTTTGGGAATTGGCCTGTCATCAGATTGTATTTGCTGTTGCTGCTGTAGCGGAAGTTTAGTACAATTATTTTTGATTAAATACTCCAAATCTCCACCCTCCATAATTGCACTTGCTTCAGTTGCTTGCTACTTTCTAACGGCGGTGAGAGTGGTGAAGTGGCGCTATCTATCTTCTATCGATTAGATTTATGATTCGAAAATTATAAAAGTTGGGTAGACATGTGGATATTATCAGGCTGAACAAAACGTGCATTTATCAAACAGGTTCGTTTCCACTGACCTTATTTTAAGCTATTTTCCAAAACCCTGTGGAGAAATCCCATTGCTTTTTGTCGAGGGAAACCGAGCACAGCTTACTTCCGTGTTTTAGGACGCGTCACAGTAACACTAAGTTGATGCGATTTGATTGAATTGTGAGGCAAGGGAAGCAGGCATGGCCCTGACCAATCACAGGTTGGCAGGGGCATGACGTGAGCCTTGTCTGATTGGTCAATCCCTCCATTTTTTTTCACCAAGGGAAGCCAATTTCGGCTGGCCTCCTCTCGCAACAGAGAGTGCAATCTACTGTTTCACCATAACATCTAGAGGGGCGCTGTTTCACTCTTTGTAAAATACTCAATGAGAATGGGGGAGAAACGGGCCGGCAGAATAATTACCGAGTGTTTTTATTTATTTATTAAAATTATAACTACATTCCGAAAAAACAGGGAAAGCCTGGCTTCCCTTGGCCTCCAGGAGAAAACGCCACTGCCACTCACCAGCTTGAGATGGTGTAACAGATAGGACAGATTGATGCTCCTCAAACGCTTTTATAAGTTACGGCACAGGCACAGATGTTTGTTGTCATTGGTTGCTTTGCTTCCACTCAGAAGCTCAGAAAAAGTCTAACCTAATGTTGTTTTTTTTGCTGTCAACTGCTTCCACGTCGCACTAGAGCTTTATTACCAGATATACATTGAGTCGTACTCGTCAAATGATATGCCAAGCTTTGCTCTCCCGTATGTTAAAGTGTGTATGTTAGAGAAGAAGAAACTACATAGAGGAAAAGAGCAGCAAGTATCTTGAGAAAAGGAAGAGAGAAATTAGTTCCAAAAGTGTATCAATATGCATATGTTTGGTTGTGTTTGTTTGTGTTGTTGTGAGCGCAGTGGTGCTCCAGGTACAGAGTAGATGCCTGTCATTCTTCTGCTCTAGTCCCGCCTCTATAAATAGACGTCCCTACGCTGCAATTCCTCTGGGGCTTAGTACTCTTTCCCCTTTTTTCTCCTTCTCCTCTGTTCCTGCTTCTCTCCTTTACCCCCTCCTGTGACTGTTAGGCCGTCTTTACACTCATCAAACAGCCGTATTAGGAAGCTGGATAATTACTTAAGAATAAGTCACTTCAACATAGATCACCCACATGTACACAAAATGGTCATGCTGTATAGCATCTTATTCTTCATCCTTCACTTCCCCATTTCTTTCCATCTTTTGTTCTAAACCATTTCAATGTATCATGACAGTATTAAATAATAATTCTCTAGGCCTAATTCACCTTTAATTAACGTCTTAAATTAGTCGTTTTTTTCATTTCAAAATCTTTAAGTAAAGAGATATTCAGCTGATGGAAATAAGTACACATTTTTCTCCCTTAGTTTTTTTGAAGAGCACCAACGAAGAAGACATTTGGCATCGTTATCTTGGATTATTTATCCGATATTATAATTATTATTCATATATATGTTTTTTTTGTTGTGCAACTTGTCGGTTAGCAGACTAAGAATCTCAGCCCTTTTTGAAAATGGCAGAATAATATAAGCCACCCAACATGAACAATTTAGGAAAGATGCTTGTTCTTCTGGTCTATAGATATACCTGTTTGTTGTAGGGTGTAAAAGCATGACTGAGATGCAGAGAATGGCAGCTGGTGTCACTCAGTCTGACAGCATCAGGTACTAAACTTCCACAACACGTCACTGCAGAGTTTGACAGTTACACGGTAGATGATGGTTGTTCAACTTTAAATTATGTAGAGATGAACCTGCTTTGTGAGGCGCCCGTCACCTTCCACTTACTGAGCTTTCTTGACATCCTAGATGGTGAGCATGTGTACAGCTTAAACAATTAGAGTGTGACCCTAATGTCCATACAGTTACACACATTTTAGTTGTAATCATGTAGTTTACTTTGTTTTACAGGTACGAGCAATCAGGAATGATTTGGCTATATTTACTCTACGGCTGTAGTTTTTCTTGCTCAATTAAATATTTTCAAAATATGAGGTAAGGGACTTCAAATGAACACTAATGACCTCTAAATTGCTTAGAATGATTGCGGCTACTTTAGAGACAATTACATCTGGGATTTTATTGGAGAAGCAGATAAAAAAATCTTTAAAAATGTTGTTTGTTTTGGGTGCTCAAAGAGGGAGAGTTCGATGGAGATTCAGAACTTTGGCCATTCTTACAGTCATTTCTGTTATGAGAAAATAGCGATGAAAAAAACGTTCTAGTTATGAAATATGTTTGTGCCAAAGTATGTAAACAGCCCAGTTAGCGACAGAGCCTTCAAATGAACTGAACTATAGCTGTGTTCATTTTTAACATTAGTATTAAATACCCTGCCTAATGGAAAACAAGCAGAATGATGCAGGATTTGTGAGGCCTTGATGTTTATTTGCAGTAATCTTAATAAAAACAACAACTTCCAAATCTAAATAATGACATTTACCAAGTGCTTGCCTTCAAAATAATTACCAGCAAGTGGGACGTGACGGCAGGAGGTTCCAAGGGCTGATGGGAGCTCATCAGGGAGGCCAGCCATTTACTCCAATCGACACAAAGACAGTGTGCTCTCCCTCAGGTCCTCCTTCCCACACCCTGAGATGCTTACTGTTGGGTTTTGCTAATTAACTGAATGAAGATGAGGTTTCTGCCACAGTTTTCTTAAACAGTGCTCAGGTGGGCTTGCACTCTTATCTGGCGTAATGCCAGTTTAATGCCCCTTCTCTTCCCACATTCTCTGTCTTTCAAAGTGTCGTACTCTATGGAGTGCTGTGTGCTGCATTATTCATATGATTGCTCCTTCATTTCTTTTTTAAATAATACTTCCTTGGACTTTACAATACAAATAGCTAATTAGAAATACCATGCAGTGAAGACTCACAGTTACTAAAGGAATCACAAGGTTGAGTTTTTCTGCAGCTTCCTCTTATACAACTCACACATTTGTTTCAGGCATTTCTATAATATATAACTTTCCTTTATTGCTGCTTATTATTCACTCTAGATGGAACTTGTAGTGAGATTCTTTTCGAGCTAATTGCTGTTGTAAGGACTTAAAGTAGCTGTGACTTGACCATGACGGAGGGAGGAAGAGAAGGTAATTACTGAGAGGAGTGCTTTTTTCAATGAGGAAAAGACAATGGAGACTCCATCAATAAGGACAAACTTTCCCCAACCCTCTCGCCACACACTCTGTAATGAAGACCTTTGCTATTGGCTTAGATGGATGAGGGCAGCTCTGTGAGAGCGAGCGAGCATGAGGCAGGTAGATGTTTGTTTAGGGCCAGCTCATGGTGGATGTATTGGAATGGGTGTGGGCCTGTCGGATAGAAAGGCGCATTAAGACCAGGGTGATTAAGGAACAGAGTTGATGGAAAACGAAGTAGTATTGACAAGCTTTGTCTTCCCCTGCTCTCCCTTGTGCCCACATTGATGCCCCTGTCTAGTCTCCTCCAGGCTAAGCTACCCGACTGGATTCACAAAACTTAAGAGGGATTGATTGTTCTGCAGCAATTTTCTATGCAAGCCCAGTCCAGCAAATCGATTTTGCAGGTGTCAGGAGTGGCGGTCTTATGTTTGTATTACTGTTAATCATTACTCTGTTGGCTTTTTATCTCAGGCATTTATAAGAAGAACCATAAGAAGAATCGAGCAATTCAAACTTTGGTAGCAAACTTGCAAATTGTTCACATCTTTTCATGTTTTGAAAACCACTTTGCTACATTTGCCTGCACACTCCCCACATCACCAGTTCTCATTCGTAACACTCCGTTCGATGTCTCACTATGGGATGCGCCTCATCCCGGATCAAACAGAAGCATCAATCTCATTACGCCAATCCTGATTGGCTGGTGATCTTGACGTCAGCGTCAGGGAATCTACCCCCTATAAGTAGCTTGCGCTACGCCGCATGCATCATTCAAACACCTCTTCTCGCTTCAGAGCACATCTCTATTGGTAGCCGGGCTAGCTCACACAGTCCACAGACGGAACCGAGCTATCCAAGCTAACTTCGGTCGACGGGCGCTCGCCGGCTACTTCTATATATACTTCTGCAAGAAGACTGTTAATACTAACAAACCAGTTAGTGTTGCAATCTACCTCGCCGTTTCTTTCTTCAGAATTAAAGGTAAGGTTTTGATTTTTCAAGCTGGTAACACACCTGTTACTAACTTGCCTTTCCTCACTACCGACACCAAGGTAGCGGGGACGGTTTTTTCTTTTTCTCTCTCACACCAGAGGAGGGGAAGATAAAAAGGGTATTAACACACCAGTTAATATTCTTTGAGAATAAAATTCTACACCGTCGTTTTTTCTCCGGATTAACGACAGGTGGGGAAGGATTTTTTCTCAGCAACGTACCTGTTACGAGCGGGTCCTCTCCACGCCGTCACCACGGCGACCGAGATGGACGCTTCTCTCCCTCACACCAGAGGAGTCAGGGACTCGGAGGCTCGGCTCTGCGGCTGTGGGTTGAAGATATCAGGCACAGACTCACACCAGGTCTGCTCGTCCTGCCTCAGGCTGGAACACGCCCAGGAGGCTATCAACAACCCCGGCTCGTGCGGGCATTGTGCCCGCCTCACCATCAAGAGCCTCCGTCGACGGCTAGCACGCCAAGCTAGCTTGTCGGGACAGGACCCCCTCATGTCCGCTGTTTCGCCGGCCGGCAATCAAGACATGGGGGCGTCCTCCGCGGAGATTGAGCCCCGCGCTGTGTCAGGCTGGGGCTCAATAACAGCGGCAGCTGCTGAACCGGAGCCCCGCGCCGTGTCAGGCTGGGGCCCGGTGGCGGCAACAGCCGCGAGAGCGGAGCCCCACGCTGTGTCAAGCTGGGGCTCCCAACTGGACCTCACCATGGTTTCGCCCGCGGATGATGTCCTGGAGTTGGACCATATGGAGGACGAAGAGGATGCCTCTGAGTTCCTCCTGTCCGACTCGGATGAGCAAGACGATGATGTCTTCGTGTCATCAGCTCAGGCTGCAAAGCCGGGAGCGATGGCTGCTCTCCTGGGCGATAGCGCACCAGCTTCGCCCTGTCTGAGCATGGACCTGCAGGCCGTGTGTCAACGTGCCGCGTCCAGGCTGGACATCCCATGGCCTGAAATGGCCAAGGAGACCTCTAGGTCTCGCTACGAGGGGAAGACTTTGCCCCAAGCGTCATGGCGCGCGGAGAGTGATGGTTACTGTGAAATGCGTAATGGCACTGCGCCACTGGCTGCACCCGACTTTTCTGGTACGGGGCGTGCCTATGGGTGCTGTCCTTTCACGGAATGTGGTCACCACAGACGCATGTCTCACTGGCTGGGGAGGTATTTACGAAGGTCGTCCGGTGAGGGGTCTCTGGAGCAGAGACCTCCAGCGGTCGCACATAAATTACCTGGAGCTTTTAGCGGTGTTCCTCACCCTAACACGCTTTCTGCCTTTTCTCAGAGGACATCATGTCCTCTTGAGGACAGACAATACGACCACAATATCGTATATAAACCGACAAGGGGGTTTGCGCTCTCTCCAGTTACACATGCTGGCACGCAAACTGATCTTGTGGAGCTGCGGCCGTCTCCTCTCTCTGAGAGCGACGCACCTACCAGGAGTGATGAACCTCGGGGCAGATCTGCTGTCCAGAGGCGTACCACTATATGCAGACTGGACTCTACATCCAATGGTTGTGAGCCAGCTGTGGGTGCGTTACGGCCGAGCCGCGGTAGATCGTTTCGCATCAAAAGAAAATGCTCACTGTCAGCTTTTCTTTTCAATAAGCGATCAAAACGCACCGTTAGGCGTGGACGCGCTCGCGCACATTTGGCCTCCGGTCCTCCTGTACGCGTTTCCACCCCTGGCTCTGATACCCCCAACTCTGGTCAGAGTGAGAGAACAGCGCCACACACTGATCCTGATAGCTCCGCACTGGCCTGCAATGTACTGGCTGGCGGAGATATATCAGCTGCTGTGCGGTCAGCCGTGGCAGCTCCCCCTACGCAGAGACATACTGTCTCAGGCGGGGACGACGATCTTTCACGCACACCCGGAGCGCATGGCCCTATGGGCCTGGCCCGTGAGTGGTACAATCTGAATACAGTGGGTCCCCCGCAGAAGGTGATAAACACTATTCAGAGTGCAAGAGCTTCCTCCACCAGGTCTCTTTATGACTGTAAGTGTAGGGTGTTTGAGGAGTGGTGCCTTCAAAAAGGGCACACCTCTTTTCAATGCCCTGTGGCAGTGATTTTATCATTTCTACAGGACCTGATTGATAAACACAGAGCTTTCTCCACGATCAAAGTCTACCTGGCTGCTATTGTTGCATGCCATGTGGGTTTTGAGTGTAAGACGGCCGGCCAGCATCCTCTGGTCTGCCGTTTTATGAAGGGAGCTCGCAGGCTCCTTCCTGTTTCCAGGTCACTGGTGCCCTTATGGGACTTGACAGTGGTTTTAGATGGGCTCACTCGAGCCCCATTTGAACCCCTGGAAGAAGCTGACAAGAAGCACCTGTCACTCAAGACAGTGCTGTTACTGGCCCTGGCATCCGCCAAGCGAGTCAGTGACATTCATGCGCTATCTGTACATCCTTCATGCACTCAGTTCGCCCGAGGGTTAACGAGAGTGTTGCTGAAGCCCAACCCTGCCTTTATACCTAAGGTGGTTGGCTCATGTACCCCCATTGACATTGAGGCATTTCCTCCGCCGCTGTGTCCCTCCGGGGAACAGCAGCCGAATTTGCTATGTCCAGTCCGTGCTTTACGCACTTATATGGACAGATCAAAAGAGTTTCGTCATAATGACCAACTCTTTGTGTCCTGGGCTAACCCTCAGAAGGGCAAGCCTGTTACTAAGCAACGGCTCCCTCACTGGATTGTGGAGGCAATTTCTTTGGCTTACACGAGTCAGGGTCTGCAGGCACCTTCGGGTTTGCGTGCTCATTCGACTCGTGGTCTGGCTACATCCTGGGCTTTGTTCAAGGGTGTTTCCATCCAAGACATTTGTGCAGCAGCGAGCCGGTCCTCGCCGCTCACTTTTGTCCGCTTTTACAGATTAGACGTCTCTGCTCCCAGTGTGGCCCATGCAGTGCTGGGCACCCTGCTGAGTTAGAGCTCTAACTGTTAAATTCTGGTTGGGTTTGGTGATTTTCGAGATAAGCTCGTCTGGCAATACGGGAGCTACAATATCCCATAGTGAGACATCGAACGGAGTGTTACGAATGAGAACTATAGGTTACTTACGTAACCCCAGTTCTCAGAGTAACATTAAGTGAGATGTCTCACCAGACGGCCCTCCTTGCTATGGTGAAGCGAGAAGAGGTGCTTATTTTGAATGATGCATGCGGCGTAGCGCAAGCTACTTATAGGGGGTAGATTCCCTGACGCTGACGTCAAGATCACCAGCCAATCAGGATTGGCGTAATGAGATTGATGCTTCTGTTTTCTCCGCGATGAGGCGCATCCCATAGTGAGACATCTCACTTCATGTTACTCTGAGAACTGGGGTTACGTAAGTAACCTATAGTTTTATTTTGCTCGACACTTCATGCTCAAATACACCATATTCCTCCCCACAGGTTTGTTCCTGTTTAATATACACACGCATAACAACTGTTACACATTCATGCATGTACTCATCATGTGCTTTATCAAACACACACAATCAGGCATGCACAAATGCACATACACGCATACACCTTCAAATTCACCCCGAGAAGCTCCTGTGTGAAATACAGAGCCAATGCTTCTGACTTGAAAGCCTCTCCACTGCCTCAGATGTGACATCAGCTCGTTCTGTCTCTTGCTCTCCCCCTCCCCCTTTCCTCTTTCCTATCCTCTTTCATCAGCTGAGCCCATCTTTTGACACTTCAGAAGGTGTTCCTCACATGCCTGTCACCTCTCCCCCCTCCACCAACGCTTTCTTCCCAGCTCTCTATCGAGTGCATGCGTCTCTGTCTGAAACTTATGTACTTTGTAGAGTTAACGCTTTGGCGTTTGCATCACCTTGATGTTGGTAAGTGGTACTGAGCGCAGAGACCGATCTTTAGTATTTAAAAAGAGAAGAGCTGTGAAACATTCTGTGTGAGTGTGGCATGGCGAGCTGGCAGACATCACACTAAAGGAGGGGGGAGGGAAGCAACTGTTTCACCTTTGTACCTGCACATCCTTACAACTTTGAACAATAGACTGTGAAGAAGGTGGAAGGTTTGGGACTTTTTGTGTAACAATAAAATGAAGAAAAAACTTTCTGCCTAAGAATATTCCTTCTACAGCCACCTTACATCTGTTCATGTTGTATGTAGCAGCCATCAAATGTATGTTTTCAGGTATGTGCAATCTTTTCAAATGGTCCTTTTGCAGATGATGAGACAATAAAGGCACGAGTTAAGAAATGTCATCATGATATGTGTTCTTTAATACACAGATGAATATTCTATATCTCTGTGCTTGAACCATTCTCCTGCTGAGACAGACTGTGACACTATGTAAACACAATGCAGTGTGGGCTGATCAGTGTCGACTCCCACATGCCTGCTTAGGAGCATCTTGGCTCCGACTCAGAGGGAGCATGCTACCTTCGTACAGCTGGAGGTGATCCCCGCTCTGAGAAATGTATTCAGTTTGTTCATTGCTGATGTGCTTTTTTGTGACTTGATAAACCAGTCAGTTTCAGTATGTCTGACGTGACATGGACCGAGTAGAGACAACTTTATTATGTTTGGGTATATTAACTCTGATGTAGGCTGTATATGTATGTGGGCATTAAGACTCAAATGCAGGTCCTGATTCATACAGTATATCCCTGAGGTTAAGATTATGATGAAAAGTTTTTTTCTTACTGCTGTTTTCTATAGTATGTCTTGGTTTGTGCGCATTAGTTTGGCGGCATTTGCAGTACACATGTACGTATGTTTTATCTGATATTAAGTCCATAGAACATTCATCTTCTCTGTGATAGGAGGAGAAGGTACCACAAAAAACACTTTAAGAAGCCCACGATATGCTGCATTATCAGCTCACTTTAATAACATAGCATGGCACGAGCAGGTTAAGCTAGCAACAGTCCCTCACAATCACATTCCTCTGTGTTTCAGTGTCTAGCCCTCACCTAAAGAGACATCAGTGGCTATCGTGGCCTTTCAGCACTGTTTCCTTCTTAGTCAGCCTCGATGTGGCAGAAGCAGGGTTCCATTTCAATGGTATTATCCTCTCCCCATGTAAAACCATGGCTCCTGTTGAGGCCTAATCCCCAGTATGGGGAGAGAAGGGCATGCATTTTAGATTTATTAGTTTTTTCGCACAAAGCCAAAGAAAGCCCGAGGAATGCAGTTCATGGCATGCTGAGATCAGTATGTGCGCAATGCACACAGACAAAATAGGATTTCTGTTGGTCGAGTAAGAGAGCAAGAATAGAGAGAGGAAAAAGTGGGACTTGAAAAATGTTCCATCCCAGAAAGCTGTACTTCATTATCAAGTGAATTTATTCTTCCCTGGAGTAATGCTAACATTACATGAGGCTTTTTTAATATACTGGTCAGACGCGCCGCTGCTGGCTATTTGAGCTTTGGTGGAAATAGACACAGAGGAATAAGCGAAGCAGCTCAAAAAACGTCTTGGGATTTTCTGCCTCTCTGAATTTAGTTATTCCACAGAAATGCTGTGTGGTATTTTTCTGTTTTATGACTATTGTCTCTTGTTTTTTGGTTTGTTCTGTGAACAATGGCACTGTGCCATCTTTCTCTGGGTTCAATACACACTTCCTTGAATGACATTATTCTTATGCATCAAGCCAGACCAGGGCTGGGGAATCACGCTTTTATTAGAAAACATGAATCTTGTCTCTGGGATGCCTAAGGAATATTGATGGTCGTTGCAGTTTTAGATGGCATTTGCAGATAAATTGGAGCTTAATATTCAAAATGATCATAGTGGTATCTATGACATTCTTCAAGTAGCGCCCAACCCTTATCGATCGGGTGCTGGTTTCAGAAAAATGAAAGAATTAATTAAAGCTACAGATCGATTTAAGATAACACATTGTGTGCTGCCTCTCTGATGCCACATCTACTTGGATATAATGGATGTTAAGAGGATGGTTGTATATACTCAGCGCCTCATGGATGGGTAAGTTCGGTCAAAAGTTTTGTTCTTTACAGTTGGCTCGAGCTAATTCTCTTCTTTTTTTTTTTTTACTCATCACTTGGCTGAACTTTATTGCATCATGGCAGTTAATTCAACAGTTCTTTCACAGATTAGATTCAGAGTACTTGAAATAATAATTCATCCTAAAATGAAGTAATACTGCACCACATAACTTTGGTTAATAGGAGGCAGTCGCTCATTGTCAGTTCCTTGATACACACCCCTACAGTTGAACTTGTTATTAAATGATACTCTTCTTAAAACATTTATTTTTCCCTTCTTAATCTGTCATTGATGGGAGTTGGTTTGTCCTTTCATATGCTACAACTGACAAACCAAGCTTTTGAACAGCCTTAATCTCCCTTTGATGAATTACTTTGTCTTTTCCTTGTGCGGTAATGGACACATCAAGTTCTTGAAATAAAGAAACTGTTTTCCCTGCTCCACAATTGAGTCAGTTAAATAGACGTCATTTTAATCTGACAAGTTAATGCTTTGTTTTCCTGTTTATGGGGCGTCGTGTGGGCACAATGAGTCATTTATTGTCACCGCTGTCAGAGGTATTCGATTTCCAAAAGTTCTCCGTTAGAAGCATTTGCCTAATTTTGCGAGTAGCTTGGCCTGTCTGTGGGGTCTGGTGTTGCCAGCTCTTGTTTATGGCACTGCTCTCCTGAATTAGAGCAAATTAAGATCCTCATTATTCTATTTGTCGGATGCAGGGTTTTTAATGGTCTTTCAACAAATTAAATAACTTCGGGGCATGGGCAGGATTAATTAGATAATAAGAATCACATCTCTTCATCTTTTTTAAAATAGATTATGTCTTGATGGTTCTAGGGATGAAATGGGCCTTTGTTTTAACAGAGTGGGAATCAGTGCAGCAACAAATCGACTAATTATTTACAGAGAACCAGGAGAGCTAGTTTTTTTTAAATGTACGGGAATTGGCCACCTGGCCCTAAATTAGCTGCTGAAAGTGAAAGAGATGTAGCTTACAAACTTGCTATTATTCAGGAAAGATATTTCAAATATAGATTTTCATACATTTCGGGCCTCTGTTTATTTTATGGAAAACTGCAGACAAGCTTAAAGTAGAAAAGAAATGCAGCATTGTGACTGGAATGTGAAACTTGACTTTCTAAAATGAAATAAAGACAAAAACTGTAAACATTATCTAGTAAATAACAACAAAAAATTGACTTTGCAACAGCTCTGTGGCGTTGGCAGTCAGAGGGTCAGATTTCCTATTGAATGAAATTCAAGTGATATATGTTACACATTTAACACATTGCAGAACAGACCTTAAGCCAAACATTTTTTTTTTAAAGTAATTTTTTGCCACATATAATTGTTTTGAAGATCATTAGATATGTCTAAATCTAAACTATTTGCATTCATTTTTATTGGAATTTTAATCAAACTTTAAAACGAATTACTCTAAGGAATACAACACAAATATAAAAAACACTGATGCCAAATTGATCCTATTGGCTAGTTGTCCGGCGCACATCTGAGAGCCATGCCATCATAGGAAGCTTAACTACAAAGGGTTTTTCAATTTGATTGAAAGGTTGGACAAACAGAGAGAGTTTGGGGAGAAGGAGGTGTCATTTATGTGTGTAGGATAAGCTGAGGAATTGAAGTGCAGCAATACAATTAACAGCAGTCACAGCCAATCCTATTAGACAAGTGTTGGATAATTAGTTGGGGGTAAGGATATGAAAAATATCCTGACCTGTATTCATAAGATCCCTTCACATAGACCTAAGCAGGATTAAGAAGCCACATATCAATCACAGGCAGTCATTGGAGATAAACTCATTAAATGTAAGTTATCAAGGCTTGGTTGGAAATGATGTTGCTCTCTTTATTGCTGAACTGTAACACGTTGCTCCATGAGAGGTATTGAACACTCCATTGAGGAAAGCTGATTAACTGATACAGTGTTGTCGTGTCTGGTTCAATTACACAATTATGCAGGCTGCTGCTGCTGCTGCTGCTGAAATGTTTCTCTGTGGGTCTCTCTACTCCTGTCATTGGCTTTATCTGCTTTACAATTCTCTAGCTGTGTATTCCACTGCCCTTTGACATGAACTTAATCTGTTTCATCACAAGTTTCCCTTTCACATCTCTTTCCTTCTGCTTCCTTTATCTTTTCCATCCCACTCTGGGCCTTGTGTCATTCCCTTCATTTCCCGTCCATTGCTTAAGTCTCTCTTGCTTCAAGCAAATTACTATATAGCACCAAAGCCATTGTTAATCAACACTTATCTGATTCATCTGATTGTCGGATAATCCTGGGGGGCGTCACTGGTGGCTTTTGCTGGCACACCATCAGTAAAACATGCATCGAATTTTTTTCGCTTGAAAAGAACAAGCTTTGTGTTGGCCTACATGTTGTTTGTCAAGTGTAGTGTCTCATTCACATGACTGATGTAGCGTGTCTGTAAATCTGTAAGTCAATACATCCCATCATTAGAAGATTGGGTGGTCCATCCAGTGAAAGTATTTGAATGTAAGAGCATAAAAAAATATTGATTTGGTTTCTCAAAAAAAAATATACAAAAAACATTATCTTTCTTAAAATAGAATTATCCTCACAAAGGCTCCTAACCACTTTCTAGCTCATAGCACCCACTTGAACAAAGATGAGTCTGATTTGGTTTGAGAGATCCGAATAGTCAACAACATGAGGACAATGCCATTGTCTTTCTCCAACAGTTTTGCACAGATACACGCCTACATTGATGTGACTACCCCACAAATGTGTCAGGGCCTAATTTGAACTCAGACATATTCTAAATTAATTGGCAAGGCATACTCAAGTGTTAAGTTGAGAAACATTTCCTTTTTTAAATCTTTACTAGGAGAGTGGACACTGATGAGTACTCTGTCTAGTAGCACTGTTAGGGCTCGCTTTGCTTTGAGGTTATTGTATGGCTGAAATGAAGTCTCTTCTTCTTTATATGTAGTATATTCCCTTTGACTGCCTAATGGAGTGAAGGCATATCAAAAGGCTCATCAAAGCCGTGGACTGAGTGGTGCATTTATGGGGTGTTAAAACGCTTCAAGAGCTGTGGTTTGGCATGATCTAATGACTGGAAGAGGCTCACTCAAAGTCGTTGTAGCTTCTCAAGTTGGGAAAACACTTCACATTAGTTGCGGGAATAAAAATGGTTGATTCATTTGGAAGACTGCTCTAAATGAGGGGGTGTGCGTGTATGGCTGTTTAACACTGTATTGTACTGGGCAAGGTAATCATGAGGGTAAAAGTGAAATAGTTGATCAGGAGTTGTGCATAAAACTCCGATAGCTGCTGCAGATGTGCCTGTAACTCTGGAAGGGAAAGGAATCAGCCTTCTGACTCTTTGTAATGGCCTCTTCATCGAGGCCTTGGTTATGAATCGCATCACAGTCAAATTCTCCCTTTTTCAACTCATTGCTCTTTTCATGTGCCTACGGGTGCAAGGAATAGAACTCTGTCAAGTTTTGTGATTGTATTAATAGAGGTGAGGTTTTGGATGGCCACTGACTGTATCATGTTTGCAGCAGATGTCAGTGTTGTTCTTTATCACTCTTACATTTAGCTGTCTTCTCAATGGATGGTTTTGCAATCATATGCCTTGTTTTCCCATACTTAGGTTAAAGTCCCAGTAGGCTGTGAAACTATATTTGCTCCTGATGTATTTGATTCTTCCCGTTATTGATCTGTCCTTTTAATGAATGTGGTCTCAAAAGTCAATCTGTTGGGAAAGGTAAAATATCGCAAAACTCTGTTGCCATCTCTGAGGAACATTGAAATACACGGTAGCTTTTAAACAGCGGAAAATGTGTTAGTGGTGACTGAGCTAGCACCGGCGGCTACACATCGGCATGCAATTCATTTAAGCTTGGAGGAATGCTACCGGCAAGAGTTAATTTCTTCAAATTAAACTAAGCATATTGGTACAGAGGTTTATGGTAATCTGACCCGCATGTCTCCGAGGCATTAGAGAACATTTCAGCGCTTGTAGGAGAATATTAAATAGCTGGTTGTTTTTTTATTAACTGCATTGCTTTGCTGTATGATGAAGGAGCAGTGGGTGGATTTGGAGGGGTTGGGGGTTCTGTTAAAGTTCCTTTACTGTAAGTCTTTGCAATCAGCTACAAAGAGAGGGTAATGACTTTATCAAAGAGTTGAGCTCTGCGCCAACATGTCAGCATTTTGACAAACCACCCAGGATACATTTTCTGTTATTTTTTAATATTATTGTCTAGTGCTCTTGCTTCATTAGACACAGTACAAACGTTACAAATGCAAGAGGGAAAAAGAGAATGACATTTTATAAAGGTTGCAAACTACTCTAACACCCACAGTGGTGCATGAGTAATTCACAGCCTAATTCACTGAACCTTTTGGATGCAGCTGAGTTTCCCAAATCAATTTCTGCTGTAATATATTATCAATAGACATGGAAGCGGGGACTTGGGACGCTGCTCTGTTTTATAGCCACCAGTGTTTCAAAGGTTCAGTATTCTTGTGCTTAAACAGCACATCAAGTCGCCATATTAAGTTTTAAAAACGTGAAATGGCCTTTTTTTTTACAAACTTAAAAGTCCAGTTGTAACTATGAAGTCTTTTAAAAATGTCTTTGCCTGATGCGGCACTGGCACGCGGCCTAATGACATGGCCCAAGTCTTTGCGCAGGGGCAGCTGAAGATGAGAATTAATGGCAGGACTCAAATGATGACCTTTATTCCTCCAGTATAATATCTCCCCTGGCAGCACTGAATGAAAGGTGGCTTCGCACAAGGTGAGATACCTTTTAAAAGATGAGCCCATTTTTTACAAGCAGAACAATGTCCCACCAATATTTGTTTTTTTCCCCCTGTTGTTCTTTAGGTCCTCATTACATTTGTTGTAAAGCAATGCAAAACATTATTTGTTTGTTTACATGTAAGGGTAGGTTTAGTGTTGGTCTCGGACAAGGCTCGTCTGTACGAGGCCATCCGAGGTTTGTGGTTGTCCACAGCAAAACACCACTGCAATCGTGTTGCAGCAGAAAATAAGAAAGAAATGTTCCTCTAATGGCTATCTCTGTAAATAGAGAAGCTCTGGGAAAGCATCCACGTTTCTTTCTTCACTGACCATGTAGAGTAGTCTTATGAGTATTGCAATATTTATCATCTTTCTTCAGAGATCCTTTGCTTTTTTAATGCTAAAAGGCCTGAAAATAGCACATCCACCTCCTCTCAGCTTCTCCAAGTCCCCCATGCAAAGTGAAGGGATGCAGATGCAGAAAAAGACTGTTGATAAGAGCAAACTATTTCTTCTACACAAACATGTTTACATCCATTTAAACAAAATGATGGCCTGTTTCTGTTGTCTATCAGCATTGGACCGATTTTCACGGCAAACTGTGAGATTTAGAGTGCTCTATTTTTGTTAAGACCATCACCAGAATTATTTACTTGTTCAAGTTATGGCTTCATGTTTCCTGCCCCGGAATAATCAAGGGATAGGGTTTGAAACAAATAGATATTAGATAACAAGGTTGTTTGCGACATCTACCTTTGTTCAGGGTAGTCTTAAGTTGCACAAAAACATTGTCTTGTCAGCCTTGAATTAAAGGGAGAGAGGCTTTGGCAACTTTCATGAGTAAGTGATGCTCTGTTTTTATCAGCGAGCAAGTTTGTAGATGCAACTTGTTATCAGGCAGGTTTGTCGAAGCCATGTTGACTCCTTTCCTCCCTGTTCCCCCTCCTACCTCAGGCTAAATAAAAATTAAGGCCTTAATTGATTTAACGGTTGTTCACTCCCACATGTGTGAACAGATGCAACATCAAGCAGTGCTAGAAGAGGGGTGGGAGGTAGGATACAGTACAAAAAAAAAAGAAGAAGCATAGCAGAAGGGGCACCAATTGAAAATGTTCCCAAGTGATACCTTAGTTACTAAGAGATAGAAACCATGTGGGTGTTTGCATGAGACATGGATGAGAGGGTGATTTGATCTTGGATGCCATGAAAGGCTACTGGGGAAAAGCAGTGTGGGCCATGTAGCCAGGTCGAGATTTATTCCCATTCAGAGGACCATTATTGTTGACCTTGCCTTGCCTGGGAAAGCCAGAGTAAATATAGGCCTAATAAATCAACTTTAACAAGCCCAGTAGCTAGTAGAGCAGCCATGCAGCCCTGACACGCAGGGGTGGATTAATCCACACTACCTCCTCTCCACAGAGGATACCTGTAGAGTCTGATTTGGCTGATAGTTTGTATGCAGACGCACAGGGACGTTTAATTGCTCCACTGAATGCATCTCCCCAGCCAATGTGTTTGTATTCACACTCAGGAATGTGTTTGCGCCAGAGATACAGAGCAGTCAGAAGAGAGGATGCATAATCACATCCTTATGCAGGATTTTTAGTCTGCACCAGAAATTTCATTACATGCTTACCTGGTGTTCCAGTGCCGGCAATATTTGTTGAGCAGATTGATTTGGCTGCCTATTTGATTCCCCATCAATTTCATATCCCCTTCACGTCAAGGGAGATCATCAATGATTCATACTTTATACTGCTGCTCCCCTGCAATGTAAATGCACAATCTTTTTTTTAATATCCTGATGTTATATCAAAAATAATAAAACTGTTTACCAGTCACTGTTGTGTTTTTCTGGAGCCTCAGATGATTGTTTTATTTCCACTTTTTCTCTTTTTCTTTAGCAAATGACAGATACAAATGACAGTAATTAAATCACAACATGTTGCTTCATTTTAACCCCGCGAAAGCACACACACACACACACACACACACGCACACGCACACGCACACCCACACCTGCACACACACACACACACACACACACACACACACACACACACACACACACACACACACACACACACACACACACACACACACACACACACACACACACACACATTCTCCAACTGCATTCTCACTCTCTGCACTCCCCTGTTCTTCGCCTCAGGGGTGTAAATGTGAGTGTGTGCTGAATGTATTTTTGAGTGTAGCTCGACGTGGGGTGGGTTAAGAGGGAATATTTACAATATTGGCCCCGTCAGTCAATAAATCAGTTCATCATTCTAGCTGACAGGTGTTGGAGGTAGGCTCCCTCGTATCATGGACACACATTTAGAGCTTCTCTTCAGAAAACGAAGTATCATTTAAAATATTGGGGCGGTGCATTTAATTGAAGTCTGTACATGGGGCCAGTAGCATATGGATGACAGACTTGGTCATTTCACTGCTTTTGTTAAGATGGTTGCTTGCTATATTCACGCATTGAGTTAAATTGGTGTGTGTTCACACACATGTGCATGTATGTGACAGTCGTCAGTGTGCACGTGGGTGTTTGTGTAGCAAAGTAAATCCAGGAGACTTATTTTTCCAGTGTCATATTTTTGGCATGGTTGTGTTGTGTCCCAGGCTGCTGCACAGTTGGTGAATATCAATGCAGTGTGGCGTAGTGACGGGGACTGGAGCTGACGTGTTGTCACATTGTGATGAAAAGCACTCTGAGATGATGTGGCGGGAGTGTTCCTCCTGTCCGCAGAGGCAAGGCAAGCTGGCTATGGCATTTGTGTATTCGTTTGTGCTTCCATGCCCGTGTGAAAGGATAGTATGTGTGCATGCTTGTTGGTTTTCTCTGGGTGCTCTTGTGATTTGTGTAAGCTTCTTGCTTGGCGTTCAAACCCATATCACTTTACACGCAAAGCTGGTGGTTTGCATCCGTTTGTGTTTTAGACGTAGCTGTGGCAAAGCTGTATCACTCGACTGTGCCACATGAAACATCTAATGGCACATTTCCACTGCAGCGGGGTAGCCCCGTTTAAGCATCCCTAAGCGTCCTCGCTCAGGCCTCGGGCTGCCTCGCTGGCCGTCCGAGGCCGTGGCGCATTTCCATTACAGCTTAGGACCTGGGGTAGCAACGCAGTGTAGGCGGGGCGATCGGCTTTTTGGGCGGAGCCACGCTGGGTAAAACTGCAGTGCTGCCATCTTCAATGCGACACAACTCACAAAACACACACAACAATGGAGGATGTGGAAGTGATCGTTTACTTGTTTCTTGGTGTGTGGCTTGTTATCACAGCAAGAAGGAAAGTAAATATTTGAATTTCAAGCACCAGTAAGTACTGCCCCATAATAAGAACATTTGAGGAAATATCAGATCATGAAAAGAAAATCTTTCTAATAAATTAAGCGAATATCAAAGCTAACTATAAACATAAATACTAAAGTGTAAAACACAGCAAAACTATATTCATAAATCGATCTTGTGACGATTCTCTCTGACCAATCAGCAGTCGAGAGTGTTGACGTCACTAGTTCAGCTCTGGCCTGATAGAACCACGATTTTATGGGGCCAGAAAAAGAGAGGAAAAGTACCCGCTAGCCGGTGCTACACTATATGGAAAGGCCACCAAAAACTGGCCTGGCCGCTTGAGGACGATTAAGGACGCTTAAACGGGGCTACCCGCTGCAGTGGAAATGCCCCATAAGAGTCTGTTTAGTAACTAGCTGGAGAGTAAACCGACAAAAGTGCAGAGTAACCTAGTGAGTTAATGTCACCAAGCACAGACGTGCATTGTTCAAGATGAAATTGCCATATTCTTGCGTTTTTGAAGCGACAAGAAGGGTGATGGCCTCCACCTTTTTATGAGTTAGGTCTTCATTCTCCTTGTAGAGCTTTTATGTAAGATTCCTGTGGAAACATGATTCATTTATACAATGATACGCTTTCCTTTCATTCACATTGGAATTCTTAGGGCAGAGATATGCGGTTCTTTAAAAATAATTGCTTGTTGTGTGCATGTAGAAAATGCCACGGTACATCAGATGAAGCTTTTTCTCCCTCTCCGTTAGCTGCCAGTTTTCATGAATTTCACAGGCACTCCATCACATCTCTGTGAACTTGGTGTACTCCATAGCCTCGACACACCTAGAAAGCCGACATGTGAAGGGAAAAGAGTCTCTTTCTTTGGCTGGTCCGTGGAAACTCTGAAGTGGGCCTGTTCGGGCCTCTCGTTGCCTGTTCTCTGAGCAAAGGTTTAGCTCTCGCTTGCTCTTGAGGATGCTAAAAGCCTTGCTTAATGCATATGTTATTGTCTCGGTAGACTGCCACAGATAGATAAGAAACAGGCCCCACCTGGTGCGACCTCTTTCAGTTCAATTATTAAACAAAAGAGCACAAGAGCCTGCACAGCACAAAACTGTCTTTGTGAGTGAGTTTTCTGTCACACATCACAATTACACTGATAAATAACACATGTTGATGTATAGGAATGTGAACATATGGTTGAATGGGCAGAAGTAGTCTTAAGTAACTGATCGTAAAGAACAAAACACAGGCATCTGATGATATACAAAAGCATATTGAAGAAGTACTCTAGAGTCTATAGTACTGAGAGAAGTGCTATTCTGTAGAAATGTGCTGTGAGATTTATGTTACATGTAACCTTGAGGTAAGAGACTAGCGATGCTCTCTGGGATCCACCCGTTATAATCTCCCCGTGTATTTCTCTTTGCTGTTGTATTGAGTGCTCGTGGTTTAGTATTTGTAAGGAATTGGTTCAGTTAAGTTGGGGATGTGATTGAGATAGAGTTCCAGTCATACTTTTCTTTGTTGATGTTTTGTGCATTTAAGTTTAGTGTATGTGTGCGGTGTGTGTACGAGCGTATATGCTTGTTTTTCTTGTGTTTATGTGGAGGCATGTGTGGCCCTCAATGACTGCCTGGCCTCCTGTGTTAGCAGTGTGTTACTGAATATGCAACACCATCAATCAGGGACTTTTCAGCTGTCTCCTCTGTCTTAATTGCACCCCTAACCCTGTCCCTTTTTTTCTCAGAGCCTTTGGATGCAGCGTAGCATTTCATTTCCACAGAGAAGTCCTTTTTGATACAATAGTCTCATTGAAGTCTTCCTCTCCAGATGTTCTCTCCATAGATAAATCTGCTATTCAGATCTCTATAATTGATTGTATTATGCAGAATTAATCCTAGGGTTATAAAGAGAATTCTTGGAAACGTTTTTTCATTTTCCTTTTGAAATTCAAAACAAGAAAGCACCACAATGCACTTTTTTCTTCTGCCCAGGCTCAGCATACCAGTGCAGTGCAGCGGTGCCTATTTGCATATTCTCTAGCTGATACTGTGCAAAACAACTTGGGTATTGTTACAGACGTAATTAGGAAGATGATCAAACAGGCTTTTTTGTGACGTTCTCTCCCTCAGCCCGTCTCCTGCCGCTCGGAGTAACATCGGTACCAATGCCGAATCTCCATTTAGACTTAAAAATGTTATTGCGAAGAGTGGCTGCTAATGATGATTCTCATGCACGGCAGTAATGACTGTATGTGGTGAATTTTAGATGTGTGCTGTTGTCAAGTTCAGAAAGAAATAGAATCAGAGAGACAGACATAGAGAAAGAGTGAGGGAGACAGACTGATCGAGTGACACAGAGTGAGGATGAGTAGGAAGCTCATTTGGAATTCCAGTGTGTTTGTCATAATAAGGGAACCTCGGCAGTCCTTGTTGAATTATAGATCACACCAGCATGATTGGATGAGGTTAGGCCATTGTCACGCCCACTTAATAATTTACAGATTGTATTATTACAGTAATATTTGCATGGGAAAGGTACGCATTTTTTTTCCCAGTCCTCCCAAATATAGGATAACAAAATAGCTGTGTGTCATTGTATGTTGAAAAGGTTTACAGAGACACACCTTGACTCATTTCAGCAATTTTTCCCAGTTGCAAATCTGTACTTTTTAAAGATGATATTTGAAGGCCACACTTTTCTGGGGTCGCTTTAGTATTGCAGATTATTTAAAGTGTTTTCAACTGCTCTGTTTTGAAGTGTTGTCCTGCAGAAGTGACACCGTATGTATTTTAAAGGAATTGGCAATGGTTCACTTGTGGTTAGTGTCAGGCTCAATGATTCAACCTACATGGCTTAATCATCATATACACTCATACGCATTATCATTCATTCATATCTGCTTCTCGTTCTTATTATGGCCCCATTTGTTTTCCTATTTTCCCTTGTTTACTTCCCTTTGAGGCTGACGTGATATGGGACTTTTTGACACGTTGCCTGTGTATGTGAGCCATGTCATTGTGACTTCACACGGCCGTGCTTCAGTCCGTTCTGTCTTCATTGCCTATGTTTATCAACAAAGGATGTTCCAGCGTTCATTCTGCCAGATATGTGAGGGTATTGTCTTTCCAGGACAAATGTGGCAAGGAGCGGATTGGATGATGATGGCGTAGAAAATGAGGATATATAGAGTGCTAGAAGACACCCGGGCTGGTGGTGATGGGTCCGTGGAACAACCTCATTACCTTGACCCCCTGTTGTTGGCAGTAGGTAAAAATCAAGTCAGGCAGCCAGACCTATCTAGTCGGCCATTTCTTTCCCCTCGACAGACTGCTTTTTCGTTTGCCCTAATACAAGCTGACAGACAGTTAAGTACCCTCGCTGCACATCTGTGTGTTCGTGCATGCCTGCATCCATATGCTGCCGTGGTTTGCCTTTGGATTGCAGAGGCAGGACTTCCGCAGGAGACACTGAAGTTCCACATAAAGCAGACTGATTGCCTCTGTGTTGCATCACGTGGAAGCCAATAGATTAATCTTTGTGTTGATATTCAGTTAATGTACTGTTAGAAACCTGGTTCTTGCTACTCATTTACTGTACACCAAGTGTACCTCTTAACACCTACACACGTTTTTCTGATGAAAAACATAGCTGTCTGATGTTTTCCCTTTTTCCTTGGGGATACTTTTAATGTGATATTGATAGTGTGACATGATGATCCAATTTTCCTTGAGTTTTTCTACTGTAATATGGTGAAATATTGTGAAGTGCGACAATTTAAATTCAAATCAAATTGAATCGTTGGATGTGGCCCAAGGGGGTTTTAAATAATTTGTGGAAGATTACATGTTAACTATTGTCTTATTTTTTGTTACAGGATTCCTATTTGTACCACAATAGTTTAATTCAGTTGGCAAGTCAACATGAAAACTGACAGACACAAGTTCATAAAACCTAACCGTGCAGAAGTGGGATTTATGTTTCTTTGACTTGGTTGTTTACCGGCAGACTCTTGTATTTCTTTGTTTTGTGTAGTCTGCAGTTAGACAGAACAACACGATGTGCTACAGTTTTTAATGTCTCCATTTGTGTTCATCAATGAAAACTAAATGAAAACAATAGGCTTTTTAAAGCAACGTCTTTCCTAGCCCCAGTGGTTATACAGCCTATTTGTGACTGTCTGTTTCATTAGCTTTTAAGGACGGAAAGCCAGTAACAAAATAATGAGTGCTCTTTCCCACAGATGACTACAAATAAGAATCCAAAATAATGTAATTGCTATGAAAGGAAGCCGTAATTGGCCAGTCAGGTTGAGAACTAATATAGGGCAACTGAGGCAAAACTAAGTAGATGCTGTTCTACAAATTGTTCTTTTTTTTGTCACTTTCTTTGTTGAAAAAGGGAAATAGTCAGTGAGACTATTTGAAGAAAAGGAAACACACATAAGAGTGCAACGTTTCAGACTCAGTGAAAGCATATGCAGTAAGTTCATTGTGACAATGCTACCACCATCACAAATAAATAACCCTTATCGTTTGCGAGTTCGAAAGAAAGAAACTATTCCAAAGTCGGTGGAACAATCTTGTGAAACCTACATTTGTTGTGTTTTGTTGTGTTTTAAACTTCTCATGACTGAAAATAACACATACTTTCAGCTTAATATTGGTATTTTTATTTTTTTGTGCAGTCAAATTGGTAGTAAACATTTATATTTAGGTAAAGTCATGACATAAATGGGCCATGAGGTTTTATCTTCACTGTGGAAATTATCATTTAAATCTGAGCAATCTGCTACTTCATCATCCCTCTCAGATGGGGGTCTGTGAACCACTTTCTGCCAGCCTAGCATAGGAACCTCTTCTGCCCTGCATCTCTTTTAATTGGGACGCTACGGTTGAAATTGGAGTGGCTGGGACCCGGAGGGACTCTCTATTTCTATCTTACCCCGTACACTTTCAACTTCCAAGTTAACGACCATGCCAGACCGTTATGTTGAGACACACAGTGTGACTCAAACATCGCATATCTCTCATTTATCACCTTCGCCTCTATTTCCCATTAAAAATCCTACGCATCATAACAGCATATTTATAGCGAGATGCCAAGTGCAGCAGCTTTACTTTGGTGCTCATATAAAATGGTACTACTGGTATGGTGTGTTGTGGTGCTGCATATGTTGAACCCCTGGTTGATATCACGCTGCTTATCTCACGACCTGAAATGCTTTCAAAAAGTTATACATGTTTGTTGGGAAATCTAAAAAGTAAAGGACACCCCTGGAGTTTCCATATTGCATATTCTGTTTGGATCAAAATGTAGGAATATATTTTCCTATCTTTCCATTCAACTCCTCTGCCACAAGTTTATTCTAGAGCCACATTTAGTGTAAATGCACTTCACGTCTAGTTTCTGATTGGAAGGCAGGTTTTGGCTCCCACGCGATTTACAACAAGGCCTGAGTCATCAGGCAATGCACCTCTTTCTCATTTTTATGCCCATTCAGTTGTCCAGCATTCTAAGCAATAATTCTGTCCTTTGAACCGTCTCTGTTACTTAACACACACAGATTCTCACACACATACATTAACAATTACACAGTCTCTGTGAACATTTGCCAATTTTCTTCTCCCTTAACTCATTTTCTCTTTTACTCCACCTTTTTTAATCCTCACACTGTTGAGGATCTCAGAGTTATAACTTCCTCTCTCTGCAGGACAGAATATCATTTCATGTGTGTGGGGGTGGTGCTTCCATGCTACTTGTCTCAGCATCATTGCAGCACCTTTTAAAGCTTTGTGAGTCCCTGAGAGAGTTCGGAAAAAGAGAAGATGTTGGCAAGCTCAGGCATCCTGCCAGCTTGTCCATCTTTTTCTACATGAGCTGCTGCTGCTCAGGGTCATCACTCAGGTCAGGTTTAGAATCTGTCAGCAGGACACGTTTTCCTTTCACTGCACACACACACACACACATACACAAACTGTGGAAAAGATAACAGACACCCAGCAGTATGAGAGTATCTATAGCTATTAAGGCATAGGAGCACAGTTTGCCTTTGAAGAAGTTTTCTTGTAGTGCTGTCATTCATTTCCTGGACTGTTTTTAGATAAGAAATCAGAACAACTTTGAAAAACCTGGGCTATATCCTCATATGTTTTCCAATAATGATTGAAATCCCTTCACATTGCTGCGGTTGTGTAGATTTTATAGTGATGTATTAATGTTTTTTTAAGCTTATTATAGCTGAAGTTGTTACAAAGGTTTTCATTTGTTGTTATTTATGCTGGTATGTTGTTTAATTGTCTTTTTTTCACATGATCTTTTCTGCTGACATTTTTCTATATACAGTATATTGTTGTCACTTTCGAATCAGGTTTTCTTGACACCTTTCAGGTTAGTGTTTGAGCCTGAAGTCACAGTAATGACTGTTTGCCTCACGTTGCTTCAACCAATCATACATACCAGTTGTGATTATCAGACCTCATATGAAGCTGTTGAAAAATATGAATTGACGAACTAGATATTTGCCTCCTGAATGATTTTAATTTGATGCAGTTTATTTAGGTAAAAACGTGTTCATGGACATAGATGTGCATACACCCATCCACCACTCGAATAATCATTTTGTATCGTTTTCTGCTCTGGCTAAACTCCTCAGAATTGTAATATTCAGGTAGGATTTACTGGTTATTCCTTCTCCCTCGTCACTCTTACTTTCTCTCTCTCTCTCCCCTCCCCTCCTCAGTCCCTGCTCTCCCCCACTCTCCCATACCTTAGGGGCATGTCTCTGACATGAGATGAAGCCGCGGCTTCCCTCCCTTCTACCTTTAGATAGAGGTGTGGGGTCTAATGAAAGTGAAGCGATGGGGACTGGGAAGAAGCTGAGGGACTGTGTAAACCGTAGGGGTCTTGGTCTGGAATTGGATAGTTAGAAGGTTGCCACAGTGCATTAGTGTAGGGGACATGGATTGGGAATGTCGGGAATGGCTTTTTCCCTCAAGTGATTGGGTCCCCTGTCACCAAGCCGGCTGGTTTAAATGATGCCTGATTAATTCAATGAGCCACACACTGCGCATTGACTGATACAGACTCCATACAACACACCAATTCCCCATGTATTACTTTCACCACAATTGCAGCATGAATCTGTTCAAGACAGTTTTGATTATCCAACGGAACAGTATTACCCACAGTGCAATAGTTTGCTAGTCTATCATGGGCTTTCAATTCCAAGTTCAGTAATTGGCTTCTTTGTAAAGGAATAGTTGAAAAACTCCCACAACTAGTTGTGTTTTTCAGAGATTGTTGGTTGTGTTACTCTGCAGGTCCATCAAGAGCTCTCATCTGGCTTTGTGCGCTTCTGCCTGGCGTATCAATATGATAAAACGAGGTATAAACACAGCAGGCAAGCTTCCAGCACTACACTAGACTACAGTACATCTGAGAGATTATCCAGGTATTCAGATGCATTAGAAACTATTTCAAAGGATTAAAATGTTTCCGCCTCACCTAAAGTGCGACATCAAATACAGTTTCTTCACTTCGGGAGGCTAAGCGGATTTAGGCTCTCTTTCATTATTTCTTAAATGCTGTTGAAACAGCCCAGGACGGACTGGCGTCGAGATGTGAAGAAAGGATCGATTCCTTCTGCTTAGAAGCCGACAAACGCAGAGCCCCACGCCTTCATGCCGATGCATTAGCAGATTAAAAGTAATGTCTGGACGTGGCAGTCGCTTCCTAATTGATCCTAAGCCTCCCCCCCACACAATCTCCACTCCCCTCTCTGTCATCAGATAAGGTGCTGCACTATATCGATCCCTGACGCCAATTTCTTGATTGCAAATTCTGATGTGTAGAATCCGGCCTAATGCCATAATCATACACTTGTGATTATGGGGGAGTCTCTTCTAATCAGAAATCCAGGCTGCCGTGCCAGAAGGCAGCACGGGGAAGCAATCAGTAAGTGATCGTTTAAGGAAACTCAGTGAAAATATCCACCAATATTCTTTTCTTTCTTTCACTGCAAAGGCATGATCCTCAACTGTGATTACAGCAAACTATGTGGATAAAAAGCCAGAGCTGTTTAATGTCAATTGAAATGAATCTCTAGTAATTGCTATTTGGATGTCAAATTGGTGCATTTATAGCTTAAGTTGTGAACTTGTAGCTCGTTTAGTGTGAAGCAATCACAACAGTAAAGAAGAGATACAAAAACAGCTTTGGACACAGTCATAACTATTTTGGAAAGCAGCGTACCTTATTTTGGTGACCTATTATCTAATTGATGACATTGGCCTGTAGTTATTTTTTATAAAGACGCTCTGATTTTGCTCGGTAGCATTGACATCTCTGGGCATTTACTTTAATAGTGTATCAAAAGTTCAGCCGAGGTCACAGTTTGAAGCTGACAGGGTGACTTATGTTGTTTCCCCTCTTGACACTAGCTACTGGCCCAAGTATCTAATTAGCTTAGTAAAGTGGTTATGTACAGTGGGAGGTAGAGCATGGATGCTTCCTCCAGAGCTCACTTTTTAATAAGCTGATTCTTCTTTTTAACAGAACCGAGAGACCCCCCGAGCACCCAGCTGACCTCCGTACTTAACATGTGTTAACAGCCAGGGCAGCGGAGTAGAAAGTCTGGCTTTGGAAAAGGAAGAGAGGAGAGTGTGTGTGTGTGTGTGTGTGTGTGTGTGTGTGTGTGTGTGTGTGTGTGTGTGTGTGTGTGTGTGTGTGTGTGTGTGTGTGTGTGTGTGTGTGTGTGTGTGTGTGTGTGTGTGTGTGTGTGTGTGTGTGTGTGTGTGTGTGTGTGTGTGTGTGTGTGTGTGTGTGTGTGTGTGTGTGTGTGTGTGTGTGTGTGTGTGTGTGTTTCAGAGAGAGAAAGACATATAATAAACATTTCCTCACAGAATATACGACATCCCCTTAAATGATGATGTTTGCACCCCTTCCATATAAAAACGATTTCCTTTGTTCAGTTTGCATATCAAGGTGCAGCTCCACCCCAATCTTGAATGCAATCTTCAAGTACTTATTGTTTCCTGCTTGGCTCTTCCCTGCAGTATGTCAATGCAGTAAATAATGCTAATCATTTCAGGATGTTCACCTTGACAGGAAACTGGCTGTTTTCTTTCAACAACTCATTCAAAGACTCATGTGGCGCATTGTTTTTTGATGTGCAGCAATGAGGTATTTCAACTGCTATTGTTTAACCTATGGGGAATAGAGTTTGATGTGCCATCTTCACAGAGATGGAAATGACAGCGGTGTGGATGTGCACGCACCTTTCAGTGGTATTGATAGGTTAGCTCTCTCGTTTGTTGATGGTTTCAATGTTGCTCATGTTTTTCATAAAGATCTGTAGGAAATTGAGCTATTCCCTCAATAGCTGAGAGACATACAAGGTTTTCTGAAATAGTCATATCGAGCAATCGGGTATAGAAAGAGCCCTGATTCAAGTTGCAAATGAATGGAGATGTCACTTGACTTGGTCCTTGCAATTTCGATGATGTTGTTATCAAAACCATCATAACCACCATTCGACTTTTGCAAATTGTATTCAGTAGTTCAAAATGTATTATACTTAAGGTAATCATCATTTTTAAGATTTATTTTGTGTTTGTAAAGTGCTAACATTTACATCAGAATGTGCTGGGTGTTAAAAATGACCTAAATGAGCTATACTTGAGACACTCATTACCACAGTAATACATTTCCCCCTTTTAACAACATACATATGTACAACACAGCCACAATGAAAGCACATTTCCCTTTGAAAATGTGCTTGCCTGCTATGATGGCTCATTTCAAATGATGGCTTTCAGGAAGTTGTCACAAAGCAGCACAAAGATCTATTGGGTAAATGTTTCCAAAAATGGGTCCTTTGGAAAAGCATGTGATACACATCATGCATCCCAGTTAATGCTGTTGACAAATGACTGCTTGTAGTCACAAGTAAACAGAAAACATTCATTTGCCAATTGTTTTTGTTATTTCGAATATGATAGTACATGAACATTTAGATACCTGCTGTACTCGCCTTGTTTCATATCATCTTTCCTCTCTCTGCCTCTGCTCCTCTTGCAGGCTGATGTTTCCTCAGCCTGCCTGCAGAGGGTAGTCACTGACTGTAATAGAAACACCTCACCATACCCTCATTTCATGTAATAGCCAGCAAGCTTGAACACACATTCTAACACAGAAACAAACCTGCCTCTATCTTTACACCATATTTTAGATTCAAAGTATTACATCTCTATCTGATTTAGGTAAGTGTGATAGGGCGATCACTTGTTTCCTTTCCTATGTGATTTAAACAAATAAAATAAAAAGATAAACCCCAGTCGCAAACAGGTGGGGCTTGTGCAACCCGCTACCAGGTTGCAGCAAACATAAACCAGGGTTGCCCAGATGAAACGAATGGGATTTATTGTAAACTGCTTGTCAGCTGAAATACACACTGATCCAGTTTTCCACGGGACTGGGTGTGGGGTGTGGGGGGTTTGAGTTGCTACAGTGATGTGTAGTTTGCCTTCTGTTTATTTGTTCTCTTGAGCCATATTTTGGGGGAGACGGGCATATCTGTACACGTGCTTGTCATAGTAGCGCACTCATATTGGAATATGATGTGGAAGCTTTAATAATGGATGTGAGCAGCAGCTGGAAAGGTGGAAAGGCATTGATTTATACCCACAGGTTTCCTGGGATTTTTATAGGATTGGCTAAATGTCATTACACTGCAGGTGGGGAGGTGATGAACTGTAATAAACTTTGATGTGGATGGGCGTGTGTCTCCTGTCATTGGCTCATAAACCGAAACACTGTGACAAGTCTCAAAAGATCTACTACCCTCCCACCACCTGTCATCTTTTCAAATGCCTACGGCAAACACAACCATGCTTGTGAACAGATATCTGAATGTGTGCAAGTACAAATGCATACGAATCTGTGAATAATTCAGCCTCCAGACTTCGATGGGCAGAAGTGTTTAGCCTAAATGATGCTGTGTGTCAACATTATGAATGCATAGTAAATAGTATTGTCTTGTCCCACTTCCTTTCAAACGTCAAGAAGTATTGATTTACAGTGTCCATGCATTTGTTCAAACATATGGCTGAGCACGAGCAACGGATTGATCCCCCTTATTAATGTGCGGACATTTGAAGGTTTCATTTTAACACTATAATGGCATACAAATCAATGGCTTACGTAAATGAGTTTTCAAGTTGTCACGTTTAATCAAGACGCATGAAAACATTCATTTTACAATTTTCTAATCTAAGCACCTTAAGGGTTATTTTGATTAGTATTGTATGATTTTCTAACACGAAAATATGTGACGAGTAATATGTCAATCGAACCTCACTTGTAGAGTAGATTTTGGTCTTTAATTTAGCTTTATTGGCTAAAGTCCCCCTCTGTCAGTTATCTGGCTTATTCTGCTGTTTTTTGAAAATCAAACTACTGCATCCTAACGTCATCCGATTCTTCCTCCCACCCTTGTAATCTCAAATGAGCAAATCTGTCCTTGTTTCCTAACAACAAAGAACTGCAGTGGATGCACCTTGAAGGTCAAGTCCGGTTTTCTAATGAATTGGCTTGGATGTTTCTTATAGTGTTGCCAGGGCCCACATTTTGCGAAGTGGGACATTAATATTCACACTTGTTTATCTGCCATTGTCTGGTTATTATTCTCTGGTTGTTATTGTCATGTTATTCAGAGCCAAAGCTGAAAAGCTTTGTAGGATAGTTGTCAATTACTTCATTGTTCCAGTGTGGGTGTCTCCATTAAGGAGTCCAGGTGCATTGCAGAGTGCCACTTGGGAAGCAGCATTCACTTCAGTCATGCAGGCACTGAGCCCTCACCAGGGGAAATAGAGTAAAGCTTTCTCAGATCCTCTGGTTCCAAGGAAGTCTTACCAAAAGTTGTCAATACCAAGCACAAAAGGGAGGAGAGGATGGCAAGGTCCTTGACTTTTGATCGAGGTATGCACTTGATGATAAATTACTTTCTTTTTTTAATTCTCTTGCATGTTGGATAATGATGTTTTTAGTTGAAAGCACTCATCGACATCCCCTCTCCCCACAATTCTTAGAGACGCTCAAAGCTTTTCACACCCCAGTGCCCATGTGCATTCCCCGTATTTTCCCAAACTGGGCCGATTGTGTGCATTTACAATGCGATAAACCTCATTATGTAGGCCCACTAACCAGTTGCGCATTATCTGAAATGGTTTATTGGGCTTATACAGGCCAATTTACCACAGCACTTGGTTCCATTGTTGGTCCATGAATGCGATGCTTGTCTTAGCCTGACTGAGCTAATGTTACTCCTGCTCAGAATGAGGATGCACTCTTCCTTTGGAGTCTTTGTATTGAGGTGATTAAACCCCAGGGATTTTGCGTCCACGGCGGGACATTATTGCTGTCACTGGTGCATAGCGAGCGGAATGCGCCTTTATGCATGTTAATCATGCAAGTTTTGCACTTGTGTTACACAAAGGAAACACTACAGCAAATAACTTGAACACAGCAGAGCTACAGTGTTTTTAGAGATGCACAGGGTAAAAAAAGTTAGCCAATCTATATTTCTGTAGATTGTGTTATCAAGTGATTAACCTAAATCAATATGAAGTCTTCCACATGTTGAAATTAAATATGGATAGGGAAGTGAAAATGGACCCAGCTCAGAGGTTAGAACAGCTGCTTTGAGCACTTGCTTCTGCATGTTGCGCGATGACAAATTGATTGGTTTCAAGGCAGACGTGTTTAGAGTTGGGTCCAACAGAAATGTGATCTGTGAAGTTTAGCCAATACAGACACCTGTAAAATGAAGGCTGCATAATCACCTTATGATCATGATATCCAGAACAAATTGCAGAACTGATGTTTTTCTATTGATGTAGAGTTACATTTGATCATCTAGTGTCCCGATTCACATCTGCACTGGCAGCTGAGCCTATATTCTTGTTTATCTCTGTGCTCTGTTCCCACTGCTACCACCATCCTTCCAAACCAAAATTCCATTATTGTGACAACTCTCTGAGGTGTTTGTAGATTCAGTGACAGGCAAGTCATACTCACTCACTGCATTTCTCTTGAAACCTAATCTCCAGCATGGCCTTGCTCACCCACTGATGGGCAGATAGTGGTGGGAAAAGCTGCTGATACACTTGCTGTCACCAGCTCCACTTGGAATATGTCTCCTCTCATTAGTGTTGACTGCGTGCTTTGGTTTTATAGTATTTCGCTAGTGATCTGTGGAAGAGGAAGCAGGGCCATGATGCTCAGTAGCACATGATTGCGTCAGGATCACGTCTGTCATCACTACACCGGCTAAAGCTAGCACTAAGTGGTGTTGCTCCACATAAAGCCATGTGTATACGCAGAAGGACTGAGGGGCTATTTAATATTTGTGGTTATTGATCACAGCCCCCGTAATATAATTTCACCATCCCTTTTCCTCTTAGCAAATATTGGGGTTAAAGGGAGACCGTCACCCACCGTAAATCCTCTTCCTTTTCCCATCTGGTTCCTCTTCATAGCTCTCTCTCTCTCCCTTTCTCTTTCTCTCCCTCTTCCTGTCTCCTGTTGCCCATTGGGTGAGGGCCCGGAGCAGTAAAGTCCTCTGGCTGATGGAATTTTATGGTTGGCATTTTGGCAGACTCCTTCCTTTCACTTTTATCCTTGTCAGTCTACAGACAGCCCAGAAATGTCTGTATGGGAAATCATAAAATCCTCTCCCTGTCACCAGGCACATTTAGATAACTAATTTTTAGATCAAATTATAAATCTTTTAACTTGGCTTTCTGGGTGGTTGTCTGTCTGGCAGAGAGTAGCCTATCGAGCAGAAGTCTGAGCAATCTCTGCCTACTCATCAGACTCTTGGAGGTGGCGTATCAGTCTGTAGTGACTGGCAGGGGTAGTGGAACCAGACAGAGTTACGGTCAGCTAAACCAAATGGAATGAGATGGAATACTGTGTGATTCTGGGGCAAGTAATATGTTCATGTTCTATTAATCACTGGCATGATTGAAAGTCAGATACCAGTAGCTTGTGCTTCTCATATGGAATATTTTGTTGAAGTGGTGTAGCAAGGGACACACCAGGAAAAATACACATCGACTTCTGTCTACTCATACATCTACATTTTGACTAGACATGGTTCGGACATACACAGATGACATAACGTGCCCACCACAAACATTATTTTATGCATGTGTATAAGTGTCTTTGTGGGGGAGATGAGGCAAACAGAAAGTCATGTGTTTTGTCTTTATACAATTTGACAAACGCTGCATATTCTTATGCTGTTGTCTCGTGACAGAATTGGCATTGGGGAAATTACCAGTTCATTTAAAGTGGAGATGCCTCACCTAGTCATACTCCAAACCTCATCCTCTTAGTCCCCCCCCCTCATGCTCTGTTTTCTAGTTCTGTTGTCTGACATACATTTGAAATATTAGATATCCTTCAAGCATGTTGTTTTTTCTTCACAAGGGTGTGTGGTGGTACTACCATGGGAAGCTCTTCAAATGAAATTTCTGTGGAGCAGCAGAGGGTTTATCCATGAGAAAACGTACATCACACACACAATCACATGAACACACACATGTACAGAAAGAATTTCTGCCTGCCTCCGCTTTGAAGCAGCCATGCCAGAGCTGCCTGTGTGTTACTAAATCCCATTCTCAAAGAGCGTTTTGCCCCCCACGTCTGAGAGGCCCTTGGCATTGGCAGCAAACACACACCAAGGCACATACACAAACACAATCTACATGCCTGATGCAATGTTCAGTCACTTTTGGGTAGATGAAATAGCACCGCAGTGTGTTTGCTCCTATTAGTGAAACAGTACGTTTACACTTATACCGTCCCTCTTCTTGGGTTGTTAACTATAAACAACAATAAGTCAAAATGTTGTACTTTTACACTGCTGAAGTATTGTTTCAGTATTGCCTCATTCAGTTTTTTTCCTATTTCCTATTACTCTTCTAAGAAATCTGTATGACAGCAGGAGCTCTCACACTGAGGGCCTATCTAAACCTCAGGTTTTGAGAGAGCATGAGGATCAGAGAGACGGGGCTATGGGTAGATAGATGGAGGGATGAAGGAAGGCAGTGGCCCCATGAGGCACCTGGAGCTGTGGTGTTACCTGATATATGGTGTGTGTGTGTGTATATGAGATCCTGCCGACTAGCCTTTGGCATAGTCTGCTGTGTTTGTTATGTACATGCTCTGTGTGAAAAAGCACCTTCCCCCACAGAAAGAAGCCCAATCTTTTGGGCCATTGCTTGTCAACATAGCTTTTTGAACCCAATTCTTACAGCAAGAAGAGTCAAAATTGAAGCTGTAGATTTCATTTGCAATTGGAAGTGTTGAGTGGTCATTATTTGAGAGAATAACATATACACCGTATGTGTTGGGGAACAATTTGATCTTTTCTGGATCTCAATGTTTGTTCTCTATTCCAGAGCTATCTAGAGTCCTTGCTCCTGAAGTTTGCTCTCATTGCCATGTCTTCCATGCAATGCAGAAATCCCATGGCTCAGAACCTTTACGGCCCGTCTACACTACAGGCATGAAAAAATCTTGGAGCTGGGCGTGTCTGAAGCTTGGCGATTTTTTGCGAGCAACCAATCACATGAATCTCCCGCCCCCGACATACAAAGCAATAGCAATGTTAAAACGAAGTAAACTGGATATAAACTCTCCAAACAGGCGAAAAAACGATCAGTTTCACCCACTGTCTCTGCCACCTCCCTCCATGCCTGGTTCCTCCGGTTTGTATCCCGGTAAATAGTTCCGGTCGTAAAGAACCGGGTGATTTGCTACCGTAATATCTCGTTTGGAATATGAGGAAATGAACTGCGGTCTGGCTCTCCCAGCTTGCACGCGGTTTGATTGGCTGCGCTTGCACTGGCGGGATTTGCATAAACGGGATTTGATTGGCTGATGCCAAGCATCGAGCCTCAAAAGTTGAACATTGTTCAACTTTTGATGCCGATAGATGCTCGTGATGCTTGCAAAGCCATGCCATGCTCCCCACAATGCAGTTCGGCGAAGATTAAAAATCTTCTACGTCACCCCATTCAAGTGAATGGGCGAAGCGTTGAAAGCATTTTTTGATGCCTGTAGTGTAGACGTACCGGCTTTGATATTTTCAATAGCCAGCCCCCTCCCAGTATCATGCTAAGCCCTTGTTGGTAGGTTTGAATTTGAATAAATTAAGAGAAAGCAGTCTTTCCCTTTGTACCGTTATATTTTCTGCGTGAGCTCACATTGGGCAGCCTGTACCCTATTCCTCCATGTCCTGCCAAGATCAACAGTAAGGAATGCAGTGATGGAGCAAAGAAGTATAGGAAGAGATGTCATTACCAAGCCGTACCCCAGGGTTTAGCAGTCACTGCAGAGGTTAACTGGTCTTGCTGCTCTGCGCCTGTTGGCATGACTACCATTTCCCAGGGTGTTTTGTGACCCCCCCTCCTTGTATTCTCAGTGGTCTTCCTGCAATTTTCATTCATATGGTGGCCAATGGAGACACCCCACTGTGCTGCATCAAGTGGTGAAGAAGCTCTACACGCCTCCATCTGTTGATGTCTACCCTTATGAGAATATGATATCCTTATTTCATTCTAAACATGAGGGATTACTTGAAGTATGTGAATGGTTGTAAAAAAAGCAAGGGACTCTTTTGGGAGAAAAAAAGAAAGCCTAACAATAATATCATAATCATACAGCAATAATAATAAAACTCCTCATCTCTCTTTTATGACTCTCCAATAGGTGAGTTGTTTCTGCATTTCAGTACTGAATAGAGAATAAGTAGTAAAGGCACAAAGCGGCAGGCAGGCAGGGCCCTGCTCTTTGATGAATGTCTCTATCTCCCAGCATTAGGTGTTCTATTTTTCACTGCAGGCCCTTCGGCCATGCTGGAGAGAGATTGGGCCTCACATGTGCATTCGTGCAAGGCGTCATAATCCTCAGAGATGGTGACTAATCCGGGCCTACTGTCTGGGGGCGAGAATGTCCGCTACCAGCACAGCCAAAAGGTCACACCTGTCAAAGGTTGGGGAAAGAAGAGGCTAGCACTGTAGTGGCCTCTGCAAAAGATACAGCTTCATACTGTCTCAAATAGTTTAGTTAGCTGTCACGCATTGACAAATGGTGTGTGTGTGTGTGTGTGTGTGTGTGTGTGTGTGTGTGTGTGTGTGTGTGTGTGTGTGTGTGTGTGTGTGTGTGTGTGTGTGTGTGTGTGTGTGTGTGTGTGTGTGTGTGTGTGTGTGTGTGTGTGTGTGTGTGTGTGTGTGTGTGTGTGTGTGTGTGTGTGTGTGTGTGTGTGTGTGTGTGTGTGTGTGTGTGTGTGTGGGGACTGCAGTTATTGAAATAATTACATTCTCCCATTTCATCCTTGCTGATCTACTCTTCCTCTCAAGAGCAGAGTCTCGCTAGCTGCACCCTCATCTCACATTTTGCGCAGGTTCAAGTATTTAATTAATTCACCCAAGGTCACATATTGTCTTTTGTATATCCCTGATTTTTTTTGGCGAGTGGAATGGTCCATCAGTTTTATTGTAAATCTTAATATTGATATATTTCAGGGATATTGGATTTGCAATATCCTTTTAATTAATCATATCCTAACAAACTTTACCATACCTAATAATAATAGTCTTTTACTCAATGCAATATAAATTGTCCCCTCTGCCGTATTACCTGAGAAGAGCTTCATTGTTCTAGTTCTTATTAATCTTGACATTTGTATTGGCTTGGTTTGCATATCTTTTTCCCATTTCACGGATAAAATGCGTACGCTCTGTATTTAGCTGCATGTATGTAAAGCCACTTATTAACTGACTATCTATACATCCTTTCTCTGAATCTCCTCTTCTCACAAAAGATGTGGAATCCAGTCTCAGCTTCCCCCTGTATGACTGCACTGTTGACATTATACCAATGTTCCTGGTGCATTGGAGGCACCACTGCACCTGCACAACATCAGCTAGGCAGCGTGCCATGGCTGGGGCCTCGGCCTCAATTCAACAGGCAAATTAATCTTGCTTTGTTGGAGTAGTCGAGCCCAACCTGAGGGAGAGTTCATTTAGCTGTTGCTGTGCTGATGCAAGGTCTTTCTCTCAAGTTTGAAGCCTACATTTATGGGCATTTAAAGATCCCTCCCTCCATTATTAGGCAGGGCCTGGACAAAGACATCATGATGAATAGTTATTCCTACTGCTATTGAAATGGCCACAGATGGAGACAAATTAATAGAGTGGATATTAGGAGAAATGTTTTATTCTTCCTGTGACCTCAATGTAAATTAATCCAATATTGCTAGATTAGAAGAGGAGCCCCCTCAGGTTTGAAACAAACACATAAATGGCTGAAATCACATTGCAATTGCATCTAAATCTATATTACTTTCTATATACATGCACACAAACACACTTAAAAGGACAGACATACACCTCCATGCACACACTATCACCTCCTTCTCACGTAAACAACGTGTTTCACTTTCAGCGCAGATCACCTCTCTCACCCTTATCTGTTAGCTGTGCTGTCTGTGTGATGAGAGGATAATATTTCAGTATGGGATTTCATGGGAAGATATTGGATAGATCATGTTTTTCTTTTGATAGGGTAGCACCAGACAATTTGAAATCCTATTTATCTAGCTAACAGGGAAGAGGAGAGGAAATGTATCTGTGGTTATTAGAGATGAGACGACCCCAATACAGACATGAGAAGGAGATCAAAGCTGACCGCCTTGGAAATAATAACTGAATCCAATGTACCCAACCCACAGCTTTGAGGTTGAGGAAATGCAGAGCTCTTCCTCTTGATATTGGACGTGTGCGAACAGCGTATGTGTGGGTATTTGTGTCCACATCTTGTGTGTTTACCTGGCCGGAGCTCATTCTACTCTCATTTACAATGCTGTCCAAGTTGAGGGTCAGTACTGCAAACACAAACATGAGCACAGATACAAACACACTCGCATATCAGCCATTCTGCTCCTGGCAAGGCCCATCTCCATTCTCCCTGGACTGCCATTGTCGTAAATCATGCTTGTCCCCTCCATCAGAATCTGCCCACAGAACCTGTGTAGGGATTGGTCATCATTAATGTCCGTGCCAAATCATGTTTACCTGAGCCGAGTTTTTGTCCTTCCTATTCTTTTCCTCTTTTTTATGTATTGCACATTCTGGGCAGTTTGTTCTCAGGTTAGAGAGGATGACTAGGGCGTGATGGGTTGTGTGTGCTGTACTGATAAGGGTGCACCCTGTTTCAGGAGCAGGGGTTAAGTAAGGAAGGTTACACATTGCTCCATTTCTTCAATGAGCACCACTCTGTCTGACTATATAGGCATGCCCAGTCAAACTGTGGCGGAGTGTACTAAATAATAAAGTCAGTATACTCAAATGTTACACTGCTTATAAGTCAAGAAGCAACATAAAAGTTTATAGGGCTCTGTCTGCACTTGTAAATTAAGGGTTTATAGCAAAATCAGGTTGTTTCCAGTAGGAGGCTGTATAGGGGAAACTAGATACTCAACAACAAGACTGCTGTTGACCTTTGGTCATGCAAGAGTGTGGATCACCATCGGAGCACCCTCACATGCAGTGGTAGGGGCAAAAGGCCAAGGCTAAGGTAACAGAGCTTGATTAACCTCACACAGTTTCACAAGGAGCCCAACAAAAGGCCAACAACAAGATGTGAACCCACGAACGGCAGAGAAACCAAAGCTGATCTGTGAATTACACACCTCAGCTAATCATAAGAGAAAGCTTTTTGTGGGGATGATATAATGCATAATTATAAATGCTCTCTATTGATGGTATAGAGACAAAGAGACGTGTGCAGCAGAACATCAGAGAAGGGAAGACAAAGCTTTAGAACATCAGAGAAGGGAAGACAAAGCTTTAACTTATAATGTATTACAAATGTGTCCAAACAAACCCCACTAATCCCACGGGTTCTACTCATGATCTGTTTTCTCAAATTGTCACATCTACATACTCTCTCACAACTTTTTAAGTCAACAAAGGGTACTGAGGTGTTGTTTATTCTATGAACTAGGAATGTTATTCAGCTGAATCACCTGGGAAAGCAAAGCAGAAGAAAAGACTATCATAATGACCTGGACCTTTTGCCCCCTTTGCCTGTTAGCAGTATGTATGATGTATCAAGGCTAGTCCCTTATAGAGAGGGTCAGCCAAGAAGGACTCCGGATTATTCAACAGGACTCATATTATAAACCAATGTCAGTACTTGTGCTCATTTATTCATTGTTTGTTTATTTTCAAACATTTTTTGTATTCCTTCACCAAACTTTTAGTCAGTAGTTGCAGCTCTTGGCTTCATACCCCAACTCCCAGAGCTGAAAACAAGAGCACACGGTTCATTAGGCCTTCACGCTGCAATCAATGCAGCAGAGACCTCATTGAAAAGTTAAATTAGATCCTATGTGACTTAACCTGCTTAACAGCTCACTCGTTAACCCCCCCTTATCACAACAATGAGTGGGAAAGAAGCATCAAAGTAGATTGAAATGCTTTTCAGGTTTGTCCTCATTTGTCATTTTCAGATAACCATGGACGTTTGAGTACTTTCTCACTTAATCTACATATGAAACACTGTATGTCTTTGTGATATCGGGGAACTTGTGAGATAGCATTGAGCCACCTGATGATTTGTAATGGATTGGAGCAATGTTGAATTGCATTATCATGATAGCATGGTGGGTAAATCAATACAAGGGCTTGTTTTTTGGATGGGTAAGAGGTGGGGGTCTGCACATCTCCATATTGTTGTCTGAGCTTTAACTAATCATACCTATCCATCATCTGACTTTCAGTCTGTTAGCATTCTTGTTTTTGATTTAAATGTATGTTGGTGTTTTTATCTTCACAGTAAGGAATAGTAGTTTTCTTGTGTGACTCTGCTGCAAGTGAACTCAAAACTTAAGATTTCTTTCTGCAGCTAGTGTGCACTCAATTCTACTCTAGCCTACTTTTCTCACTCTCTTCTACCTGACTTTCAGCGAGCTGGCTGACATCTGCTCCTATCTTTATAGCAGTGTCATTGAAATTCAGTGCAGACACAAGTCAGGGAGAACTGCTCAGAGGAATATTCTGCACTACTCACAAACAAAACCCAAAATACGTTCATGTACCAACACAGGCACAAAATAACACACCGACAAAAATGCGAGTAAAACTTAATATGTGCACATACACACAGTATTCTGAAATTCAAGCTGTACCGCTTTTCCTCTTGTCAGACATTAATTAGCTGTGGCATGAATGGACTTTCGTTGAACATATACACTACACACAAATGAAACATGGTACTTACAAATAAGAGTAATTGAGCTATTTGAGTTACGTTTTGGAACATTCTTAAACACAGTCTTGAACCCACAGTGTGTGTGGCTGTGTATGTGTGTGGCTGTGTATGTGTGTGTTTGTGCTTCAGGGGTTGTGTATGTTACCAGTGTAACTTGTATTCGGATGCGAAAAGGCTTTTTGAGCTGTCCAACAGCTCTGTGAGAATCAATAAGTCAAGGCCAAAGTTCTGACCCAAAGTGTATACTGGCATTAAGGTTCCAGGGCGTCATTTCCCTCTTTAAGCAGCAGATCATGTAGCAGCTCCAAAACTGTGCTGTTTAATATCCATCTTACATATTCTTCTCCTCTGGTTCAAAGTTACAATGGTTCAGTTGGTTGGCCCTTTTACGTTGAATGTTGATGAGTGGGTGTAGTTTCAGCTTCACTTTGTCAGGAAGTAGAGTTTTTGATTTTAACCTCACTTAACTGATCGAGACTGCTGTACCTCAAGGGTCATGCAAGTGTCTCTCCTTAGTGGAATGTTCTATCATTGTGAATATCTTTCAGTTACTTTTTGAAACCCTGATGATAGTACGTTGTTGGTCAACTTTCAGTGGGATTAAAGCCAGGAGAGTTTGCTGACGTTGCCTGTTGGCCTGCCCTCCCCCTTGTCCATATCTGGGGCACAGCCAGAAGCACGGACATTGTGTGTGTTTCCCTGTGTGTGTGGCCCTGTGTGTGTCCCTGTGTGTGTCCCTGTGTGTGTGTCCGTGTGTGTCCGTGTGTCAGTGTCCAAGGCATGAACTGTCTGCTGTGGGTCAGCCAAAGTTAAGAGAGGAAGGTGAACACATTCACCCTTGTTGTTTGTCACGTAGGTGTCAAAGTGGAAGTTTAACAAACAAGTTAACCTTGAAACGACTTCTACTTGACTTTGGCAGTATTTAAGTAGCAGGAAGTTTAAAAAAAAAGTGCTACATACTGTATGTTTCATCATTATTATTATTACTCGCCAAACAGTTGCCATGTAATACAATGTAGTTAGGAATTTGTTGTCAAAAAACTAAGGTAACCACATTGATTTATTTTGTAATTTGAAGACTTTCTCTTGCATTATGAAAACACATAGAATTCATAACAACATACCCAAGACAATTGTATTATTTGTGATGCAAATGTAGTCAAAGATAACATGTATTAAATCTAGCTTTTCAGATGTAGTTCTTGTTGATAGGGCTTAAAAATGCATTTATTTTTCTTTGTCCATTATTGTTATTGAATGTGTTGATGTGTAAAGACATGTAAGACTTCTCAGTAAGAACAGAATAATCGTTTATTTATCACCACAGGACAATACATTCTGTTTAAAAGTCTAAAACTGATTTATAAGTACATGGGCTGGCTTTAATAAAAAAAACATATTCCCATATAAATTCTAGTTCTGAATAAATAAATCTCATATTATATAACCCCATATTTATATGTGACCTTTTAGTGTATTTATTCACGCACACACATACACGCACACGCACACACATACACGCACACGCACACACATGCATACACTTATACACATAGACAAAAATGTAGCATATCCCTGCTGGTTATTGAGTCAGCCTTACAAATTATTGTGGGAATGCTTTTGTTTGAAGTAAAAATAGGAATAGTAACATATCCCCAGGTTTTTGTGGTTGCTTTTGTCACTGGGTGTTCTTCCTCTGGTCCTTTGGGATCCACACACACAAACACACTCACCATGATGCCTTGGCCACTGCCCAGTATTATTTACAAAGTGAACCCTGCGGTGTTATTTTCATGCTGTTTCCAGCCTATTACCTTATTGTTTCTTTTTGTTTTCTTCGCAGTTTGCCTCTGTTGTTGTGTGCCTGTCTTGTCTGACACACGATGTAATGCCACCACCCTGATTATGAAGAGAATGTTGTAGGCCTAATTGTCTCCGTGTTATCAACAACGTGTTGTGCAGACATGAGGGAAAAAAGAGGTTTGTAGATTTAGTTTTCTGGCCCCACCAGGCAGAAGATAATGGAATAAACTAAATACAAAAAGAAGAAAAAAGCACAGTGTTTATAGATGTACACATCTTTTTTTGTCTGTCACCCAGACTTCAAAGAATTCTCAGTGGACAGACGGATAGGAAAACAGAATTGGGAAAATAAAGAGGAGTAAAGGGACTGAATTAGAGAGGAAGGGGTGAAATGCTTGGCCACATGGTCTGTTGGGAAATCCCCCACTGAGCTGGGAGCCCTGCGCCCTGCTGGCTAGATGACATGTCTTATCAGCCTGCAGCAGGACTCTGTCCTTTTAAGTAGGGCTAGGGAAAACTCATTGTCCAGCCAACCAGCATCTCAACTGATCCGTGTTGCTTTTGACCTTAACCACCACTGCCACCAACACATGGCAACTTTTAGATTGTGTTAAATGTAAGATTTCTCATTTTTATAACATATCTTACGTGTGGGTCTGTGTGTGGCTTTGTGTGCAAACCCTATTTCTCTACACAGTTGTGTTGACAGCGCTGTTCATAGGTCATGTTTGTATCATAGGGGAAAGGGTAAGACGTGTGACAGTTGGATCTACCTGACTGTCTTTTAGCAATTCTTGCAGTATCTCTCCTCTCAACTAATCTACCAACCACTAATGAGCAGGATATTAAGTTGTAACGTGGCTATCATACAGCATGATATGCACTAATTGCTCAGATTGTATCTATATATATATTTTTTTTACAAAGAGCAGTAGGGTGCTTTAGTAATTTTCATTAATTACACACAAAGAAAGAATAATTAGATTCTTCATTATTTATTTCATTCTTTTTTGTCAGGCATTTTTAAAATGTGAGATGGGAGCCGGGGGCGCGTGTCTCAATATGTCTGGTTATATTACCTCTCAAGAACAGGGTTGTGGATATTATGTGAAACATTTGAATGCACTTGGGTTTCCTAAAACTGCCCTTCAATGCCCAATCTTTACCTAACACACTCAAAAATGTGTTCTTGCCTATCACTCTTTCCTCTTATGCAGTTATTTCTGCTGGTCCAACCTTCAAAGTGTCGTTGGTAACCTTCATTTGTCCTTAGTCGCATTGAATTTCAGGAAAGGTTGAATGAGTTAAAGCAAACCCTCTCTCACTCAAACACATTATTTAAAAAACAGTTTTATTCAGACTCTCAAGTTCAAATAACCAGTAAATAGACAGAGTTGTTTCTTTCTACAGTCTTTGTTAATACATTTCTGCTTCTCCTTAAAATAAGGCTTCAGAATAAACATGCTGCAACATCCGTGCCCTTTTTTAAATAGCATTTAGTGCTGCAATGAGTCACAACATTGAATTAGTACAGTGGGGTCAGGGTTTGTTTGTTGATTTTGCTTTAAAGAAACCAAATACATTCAGACACAAAGCTTTTAATGACTTTTATACAAGGCATCTAAAGAAATCATTATACCATGTTCATCTCAAACTGAGATGAATTACAGAGACACAAGATATGTTCTCCTGTTCTTGCTTCACTTTATAATTGCATTTCTTCCTCACGCCGACAAGAGATGTTGTCTAAACATTGTTCAGAAAATTGCAAATACAGTATGCATATGTCTGAGAGACAGAGAGAGGTAGCAGGGCAGACTGAACGAAAGAAGCAATCAACTATCTCCCAGCTACGGCTTCCAGGCCAGACACATTGCCGCCATGTGGTTTTTCCAGTAAGCTGACAAAGAAGCTGAATAATGTATCTATCAGTCGGCCCGAGTGTACCGAGAACTGGGCACTGAGGAAGCTGCCAGCTTGTTATAGGCTCATTACAGGTGAAGATGACATGTGGAGGTGCAGCCGCCTTGGCATTGTCTCCCTGCCCTGCCCTCGATAGAAAGCACAGCACTCTGTCACTCCCCATGGCATAGAGAAAGGCAGACAGAGGTGATAGAGGAGGAGGGAATGAGCCTCAATGCTCCCCTAACCCCCCAAAATGAAATTGACAGGCTTGCTGAAGTAATTGCTCCCAGCACTATTTTCTTTGGCAGGAAATACTGTTATCGACAAATAGGGGATTCAATAAGCGGCAGGAGATGAGGCTCTAGGCCGTGGTCAAATGGCTGTGTCTGTCCTCTACTGTTGAGGTTGTCTCTTGGTGCTCTATCTCTCTACCCTGCTCTTCCTCCTCCATACTCTTTCTCTTTCTTTTTGTGTCCAAACCCTACTTTCTCCCTCAAACTACCTCTGCTTCTCTCACTTTTTTATGTCTAACTGCTTCATCACACACCTCCCCTCACAACATCTCTTTCCCTCATCCCTCCATCTTCCCTTGGTGCTTTTCTCTGGGGCCTCTTTTCCGACAATTTTCTTCTGTTGACCATTTTTGTGAGCCTGAAGGGGGGGAACTCTATTACACAGTAGCCAGAAGGTAATGCCCACCTCCCTCTAATCCTCAGATTGTTTCTCTACTGCCAGTGTGGTGGTGTAATGTTGATATTATCCCAAAAGGATTCCATTGATTTGGGCTATGGTCATGAAAAAGCAGTTTATGGTCAGTGTCTTTGGTTTCCAGAGGTCAGAGCATGCGGTGAAACCAGAGCCATAGCTTTTCTGGACATAGTGCAATGCCTGCTGGGAACTGCTTGGAAGTAAGAAGATAAATACAAAGTGGGCGATGTGTTTTCCTCTCACTATGCTCTGTGTTATTGAGGAAGTGACAAACTGAAAATGCAGCCACCTTATCAGCCATATACAAATATAGAGTTGCAGTGATTTGCAATTATTCTTTTACTGTTTGTTCTCTTGCTGTTTGTGTTCAAATAGATGTCATTGAGGCCCTATTACCCTGCCTAAAGTGCATGCATTTATAGTTAAACAATTACTGGTGTCCACATGCTCAATGTTGCAAGCTGTCCTTGGCATTACATTACATTACATGTCATGTCATTTGCTTGACGCTTTTATCCACAGCGACTTACATACATTCAGTACTGTGGACAATCCCCACAGTTTCTTAGGGACACAACGACATGCTGACTGCAGTGGGACTCAAACTTGCTACCCCCTGATTCAAAGTCCATCACTTTACCCACAGCTGCAGACAAAGGTGATGAGAACATTTTATTAAGCTCTCCAACCAAGTCAAGCCTCTGCTAAATGTCAGGTCATTGGTCTTCAGACTTGAATGAAACCCACCACTGAACTAAGTAACTAACCGTAAGGTGGAGCAGTCTACCTTCACCCTGAATACTGGAATAAGCAGCACAACTGCCACCAAGAAATTGAATTTGGCGAGCATTCCTCCCAGGGAAGTGCTCAGACATCAGCAAAACTTTTTGAAAGCTCTGCCTTGCCAGGTCTTTTGTGCACTGTCAATAGTCCGTTTCTGAAAAAAAGCAGTTCCTCTCAGGAATTAGAAGCACTATAAAGTTTTGCATCACCGTCTTAGTTGAACCTTGAGAACTCATAAGCCCAGAGAGTTCACCCTGAGGTTTGCTATGTGTCTTTCAGTGTCTGTCTCTCTCTCTGCTCAGCCTATTGAGCCTTCACACAGTTTACATTTGGTCTTCACAATTTTCATTATTTTCATGGTAAATTGTAAAAACATGTGAAAATGGTGTTGGTCAGAATTTTGCACGAAAGGGCCCGGTAGTAATAGTTGAAAAATATAGATGTAATGAGAAGGATTCTTACCTCTCCCTATGGTCTAATACAGGGGTACTCAAATACAAATCTTAAAGGTCCAAAAAAATTTTTTCAATAAGACAAAGGTCCGTTTATTACGGTCATTCAAACTTTTAAACAATTACAACAAGATTCTTAACACGAGGTTGCAAAAACAAAATAATCTGTATGCAGCAGTTTTCATTGTTATTGTGTCTGTGCTCGATCCCTCAGAGCTGCACAGTTATGAATAAAGGCAACTGCACCCTCTTTCATTCAGCATTCCCAATATTGCTTTATAAATATCTTGCCCCCTTTTCTGTCGACTGAGGTTCGTCAGGCCCAACACATCTTCAACAAACTCCCCCTTTGCCTCATCATAAAAACTAACAAACACCAGCAACTGAGCATTGTCAGTGGTGTCAGTGGACTCATCCACCGCTAAGGAAATGCACTGTGCATTTTGTATTCCATCACAAAGCTGATTCATCAAATCACCAGCCAGTATTTATGTTCTTCTGGTTGCTGTGGAATCTGAGATGGGGATTTGCTTGATTTGACCTGTTATTTCCTCTTTTTGTTTGCCTTCAAACATGGTCTCCATCACTTCAGTCGTGCATTCTTTTATACTTCAGTTATTATCCAGTGGAAAGCCTTTACCTACTGGCCTAGTTCAATCAAAGTGGTTACTTTCTTTTTGCTGGGCAGTGTAGTTTTACACACCTTCTTATTTGACTTTCTCAGGACTTAAAACAGTTTTTTGGGGGAAGACCCCCACAAAGAAAAACATATATTTACACACGTAAGGTCATCATCTTAACAGTTTGGTATGCTCATCCGTGAGCAGAGCATCAAGTTGACATGTCTATTACAGCTGAATGCGGCGATTACCATCTTGTTCAGCAAAACGCCTCACAAACGTATTAAGATCAACAGCTTTAGTGCGTTTTAATTCAATGATGAGTACAGCCAACCTGACAATCTCTTCTCTGTCATTGTAGACCGCAAATACCTAATTCCTTCAGTACTTGGGTCCGAATGCTTCTCGTTTTGCGCCGTACCGTTCAAATGAAATCGCCGCCAATCATATTTCCACGCTCGCGCCAGGTCCGGAGGAGGGGTTACAAGGCGTGCGTCTTGTGCTGCATTCACTTGCACTCGGACATTAGAGACTTTCTCTCATAAATGTCAGATGAGCCACAACTTTTCTTTCAAAACAAAGCTGCCCACTGGGGTGGCAGCTGGGGTGGCAAGGCCTATTTTGAGGGTACCAGTTGCCCCCCCCATGTAACCCCAGTAGGTGAAACTAGACTACTACTAGCTACAGTACAGATGCATGCAACTAGATAAGCTGTTAACTCTCGCTCTGACTTTTTTTTTTTTAAACACACGCATTTTTCCCACCCGCATTCCGCGAAGACCCGCCCTACTGTGCCTCTGATTCGCAGACTGTTGGTGGGGGGAAAAAAACGCTGACAGGATGCTTAATGTGATTGGACCAATGCGTTGACAGACACACACAGACAGTGGAACAGTCGGACATGCAGAGCGCTGTTTGTAGTGGACATAGCGGAACATTTTGACTCGTTGCGTTGTGGCGATGTCTCGCAGATAACACATATGAAAAGTATAATTTGCTCAGAGTCCAGAGACAGTTGTGGTTCGGTCCGGATCCGGACCGGAGTCCGGACTTTGAGGATGCCTGGTCTAATAACTACTTCAGCCTTCTAAAAGCTTAGACAAACACTCCTCAACATTTACCCAACAGTGCTTGAGAAAAAGCTGAATGGCATAAGTGTACGTATAGATCAAGGTGAGAAGGGTAAAGAAAAGACAAGAATAACACAACATTGATTAATTGCAACATTTAGCTATTAAGCAAAACAATTGTGTGAAAGCATACTGTCTAACTTTTTTGGTAGTGTTAGTATCACAATAACAGAACAGACACAATGTATAAAAACCTATGCCACTAATAACAGTAGAAAACTGCAATATTGGTTCATCTGTGCACACCAAGAAGAACAGTGACATTTAAGTCGAACAAAATAGAGCTTTGTTTCTCTGTTTTATTTCAGTTTGATGTGCCTTACAAAAAGCCCCTCTCATTAAGACAATACGGTCGGCTGTTTGCTTTTTCATTTTCACTGTCAATAATAAAAAAGATGTAGAAGATAGCAGATTGATGATCTTATGGCTGCCTTTAAGACAACACTACTTAACATTTTTGAACCAATCAAACTCTAAGATCAGTTAAAACCTACAACACATAGTTATTAGCATTTCGCTGTAAACTTCCTCTGTTTTTTTCAACCGAAAAATATGGTTCTTTCATGTTGACTGTGCATTGCAGGAGAGCAGCAGGCCTCTCCTTTCTCCAGATAAATGAGCTAGCTTATTACTTCCCAAACTGCCTATTAGCACAGCTCACTTTGTGGGGAACCAGCAGTCCAGGGATGATCACAGTGAAAATGATTTTGTCTAGCAGTCTGGTTCGGCATAACTATAGGTTACTTACGTAACCCCAGTTCTCAGAGTAACATGAAGTGAGATGTCTCACTATGGGATGCGCCTCATCGCGGAGCAAACAGAAGCATCAATCTCATTACGCCAATCCTGATTGGCTGGTGATCTTGACATCAGCGTCAGGGAATCCACCCCCTATAAGTAGCTTGCGCTACGCCGCATGCGTCATTCAAAAATAAGCACCTCTTCTCGCTTCACCATAGCAAGGAGGGCCGTCTGGTGAGACATCTCACTTCATGTTACTCTGAGAACTGGGGTTACGTAAGTAACCTATAGTTCTCATTCATAACACTCCGTTCGATGTCTCACTATGGGATATTGTAGCTCCCGTATTGCCAGACGAGCTTATCTCGAAAGTCACCAAGACCAACCAGAACTTAACACCTCATCCAACATCTCCGGGAAGACCGGCAGGAGTTGCCTCTTTGTCCTTGTTGCTTGGGGCAAATTTTTCCCCTCGTAACGGGACCTGGAGGTCTCCTTGGCCATTTCGGGCCATGGGATGTCTAGTCTGGCTGCGGCACGCTGACACACAGCCTGCAGGTCCATACTCAGACAGGGCGAAGCTGGTGTGCTATCGCCCGGGAGAGCAACCATCGCTCCCGGCGTTGCAGCCTGAGCCGATGACATGAAGACTTTGTCTTCCTGCTCATCAGAGTCGGACAGGAGGAATCCAGAGGTTTCATCCTCTTCGTCCTCCGTATAGTCCAACTCCAGGACATCTTCTGCGGGCGAGACCATGGTGAGGCCCCAGCTTGGTATAGCGTGGGGCCCCGCTCGCACGTCCCTCGCTGCCACGTCCCTCGCTGCCACCGAGTCCCAGCCTGACACGGCGCGGGACTCCGGTTCTGCAGCTGCCACTACTGATTAGCCCCAGACCGACACAGTGCGGGGCTCCATCTCTGTGGCGGACGCCCCCGTGTCCTGATTTCCGTCCGGTAAATCAGAGGACATGAGGGAGTCCTGACCCGACAAGCTAATTTGGTGAGCTAACCGTCGGCGGAGGCTCTTCACGGTGAAACGGGCACAATGCCCGCATGAGCCGGGGTTGTCGATAGCCTCCTGGGCATGTTGCAGCCCGAGGCAGGACGAGCAGACCTGGTGTGCGTCTGTGTCCGAAATCTTCAACCCGCAGCCGCAGAGCCGAGCCTCCGATTCCCTGGCTCCTCTGGTGTGAGGGAGAGACGTGTCCATCTTGTTCGCCATTATGGCGACGTGGGAAGGACGCGCTCGTAGCAGGTGCGTTGCTGAGAAAAGAGAATCACAACCTGTCGTTAATCCGGAGAAAAAGCGACGGTGTAGACTGGTGTGTTAATACCTTTTTTATGTTCTACTCCTCTGGTGTGAGAGAGAAAAAGAAAAAACGTCCTCGCTACTGTGGTGTCGGTAGTGAGGGAAGACCAACTAGCAACACGTGTGTTGCTACCTTGAAAAAAAAAATCAAAACCTTACCTTTATTTCCGAAGAAAAAACGGCGAGGTCGATTTGCAACACTAACTGGTGTGTTGGTATTAACAGTCTTCTTGCAGAAGTATATATAGAAGTAGCCGGCGAGCGCCCGTCGACCGAAGTTAGCTTGGATAGCTTGGTTCCGTCTGTGGACTGTGTGAGCTAGCCCGGCTACCAATATAGAGATGTGCTCTGAAGCGAGAAGAGGTGTTTGAATGACGCATGCGGCGTAGCGCAAGCTACTTATAGGGTGGGTGGATTCCCTGACGCTAACGTCAAGATCACCAGCCAATCAGGATTGGCGTAATGAGATTGATGCTTCTGTTTGCTCCGCGATGAGGCGCATCCCATAGTGAGACATCGAACGGAGTGTTATGAATGAGAACTTGTGATGTTGTTTTGCAGAGAGAATTTCCTCATTTTGTTTTGTACGGGTCCCTATACAAAGCCCCCATCCAAAATGTAGCTCATTTTGACACAAACTAAAAAAATACCAATTTAACACATATGTGTCGGAGTAGAGATAATTAAGTTGAATTCATACATTTGCCTGGAAAGGTTTTTGTCATGTGTTTTCCTGCATAAAAAACAAAGTCAGGCCATATAGTCAATCATTCTGCTGCTTTGGAATCAAGCTGCAGCTAAATGTAATTCACGGTGTTGTCTACAGTGTGTGCTGGGGGAGTGAGTTTGTAAATGTATGTTTCCCTGCTGGGGTGTAAGTGTGTGTATTGCTGCCAATAGGTAGTCTCAGTGTGTAAGCATCAGTGTAGCAACATGTCCCTAGAGGCTTCTGTGGAGACTATACACAACAATCCATTTATTTCAAGCAGGAGCTGCCGCTGTGCTTGGCTCTCTCTGCGAATAGTCCATCATTGCAATATTGGCTGATTGAGAAGTTGGCCAACACATCACTAAATGCTCACTTGTCCTTTTACCAAAACGCAGACATTTTTGCCAGCTTTTATCATTAGCATTGTGAGAATCCAAAAGGACGTCAAGACACGTCTCGACAACTAACCCTCCTGAGAACACCAGACCCTCACTAACATTAAGTCCTCTTCATGTTGTTGTTGAGTATGTGGTTGACATCAAATCATGCATGGATGTCCTTTGTGTACACGTTTGTATTTGATTATCATTTTTGTATTAGATCGACCTACCGAGGTAACATAGTGTATGTTTGTAAACTAAACTTTTGATATTTGGTTTTCAGGGTGGACTTAGGAACAGCAGACATGAGAGTACACTTTCCTCCCAAGAATATGTCCACGAGCTGCGCTCTGGCATCACAGAAGAAAAGCTGCTCAACTGCCTGGAGTCGCTCAGAGTGTCCCTCACAAGTAACCCTGTCAGGTTAGTAACTCAACAATTTCACACATTGCAAAACTAGCCTTTGCCTGGGAATGTTGGGAGTGATTTTTTCATGGGCTACGGACTAAAGGCTCTGGTTTCTCACCTTGTGTCTTTGATCGAGAAGTCTGATGACTAAAATCTTTCATCCGGTTCCATCAATATCTAAGAAAGTGTACAATAGGAATATGGCTTAAAAGTGGAGGAAGAGAACATTAATGGCGGCTTCTGGCAGACACCAACGATGCTGACACGCACTTAGGTGATACGCCAACATCACAGAAGACCAAATGATAACCCTGACGCACAGAATGATCGTTTGTTGTGTGTTTGATAGAGTGAAGCACAGTGACGCAGCTCAGAGTAAGTGGCTAAGTGCAAGGACAAGCTGGAAGCAAAGTAATTACTAATGCTATTTATATTTGTTTCTGTTGGGCAGTATTTGTATATCAGCAACCACGACTTTATCAGTGGAATGAACACTTCTCTAAAAAAACATTCTATACATATTGAACTTTGTAACCTTCATGAAAGTAGGATGAATTGCAATACTGTGTAGGTGTACCTTGGTAACTTAAGGTATACGCACCTGGGATGTCTTTAGGATGAATATACACCTTATTTTGTACTCTTGAGATTGCATCATCATACCATGTATTTTTCAAGCAATACTCATCCAAATGTTAATTACGTCACTCGACATTAAGCAAGGGAGGTGTCCGCTGGAAATGATTAAATAATAATTGGATGTATGTGAAGGCCTCTCATTGGACTGTTAGTTAGAAAAGACAAATACAGAACATCAAGTTTTGAAACAAAGCGTACAGTCATGGAGAAGGAAAATGGCCAGTTGTTAGGAACCAAACCTGTACTCCAACATGATTTTTTCAATTATTTTTGTATTCGGCTCTGTCCTGCTCAGCCTTGATTGGCTCTCAAATCTTTCATTACCAGATTTCAATGGTTTTATAAACCTCGTCTCTAATTTCTAATAAAATTCTCTGACTTCTCTCTTTAAATGGGATCTCCAATTTTGATTTGGTCCCACTAGTGCTGCAGAACCCTTAGTGACAGCAGATCCTTTAAATTATTTACCATCTCACTGTTGAGGAGATGTTTCCTAATGTGAATCAATGAATGGTGCATATTAAACAGTCACTGGATAAGTGCAATTCTTTTTTATGTTCACCTTGGGTACAGAAATAGACTCGCCAGCATGCCCCCAGAAGAGCTTTTATTTAATCTGTTTGCTAATACCAGCATTACTGCTGCATCTCTGCATTATATATAGAGTTATAGAGTTTCATACAAACCACTCAAGACACCCATTCATATGAGGGTAAAGCTGACCTTTTTCAATGCTCTTCTTCCTGAGCAAACTAAGGACCAACAGGATGCACATGTAATGTTTAATTACAAAATATTCAAATGTATTCAGTCAGATAACAATGTTATAGCTAGTGAACCACACCATGCTTAGTATACATGCATATTTTCAAGGTTCAAGGCTTTTATTAGTCATAGTCAACAGTGCAACACAATACAAACAGACAAAATAGTAATATGTTGTATAGTTTACTAGCTAAGTGATTATCCCTTGAGTGATCGCAGAGCTGTGAAGCCGGTTTCCAGCGAGCTATGGGGAGTCAAGTCAGCCTCTGCACTCAGAAAGGCCAACTGGTGCCGAGGGGATGTAAGTGAGGCCAGGCTCGCACTGTGTGTGTTTTCAAATGGCTGATCCTCTGGCCAGCATGTAAAGGACCAGTGCTTCATGGACGTGTCGCCTCCTACGGATGGTCAGGTCCATGCAGCAGGGAAGAAGCCACCTTATGGGTGTGTGCGGCGACGAGGAATAGTGTGAATGTAGACTAACACAGGTGTTCTGCTCATCTTTTCACCCTTCATTATTTCTCTCCTGGGTGAAAGGACTGATTGTTTTCTTGAAGCATGGATAAGGTTACTCATAATGAATATGAATGCACTTAATTGTCATGGATCACAACACACAGGAAATCCACATTTGGTTTACTGACTCCACTATGTTAATGTAACCTTTGTCCGCCATGTTATCATAAACAGAAAATAACCATGAAGTAGATAGCAGTGCAGTGCATTCATGCATATTTTAATTTACAACTATTACAAATTAACCCCTGGTCAGCTTTTGAATTATTCTATTTTGGAGACTTCATTTTTGTATTTGACCCGAGTTAATGAGCAATTCATCGGTAAAAGCTGACTAGTAATAAGCCTGTACATAATGTAAGATATACTGGGAGTTTGTGCATTATATCCTACCATTCATTTGTGTCTTTCTGGTGTTTCCTATAGCATTACGCAGGATTTCTCATTACAGAGAACAAACTTAAATTCCAAAAGCAACGCTGGTGTCCAATCGGTTTGTCCAAGGTTAAAAGGTCAGCGAAACCAAGTCTGTATTTTTACCCATTTAAGCACTGGAATCAGTACGAAACGGACAGTTATTCTCAGTAAAATCAATTAATGGTCCTAAACTGTTTTTGATAAATAAATATATTAATAAATACATTTTTCGACCCAGATATTCCACCAATGAAGAAGTACTGCATGAGAGCTAAGGCAAAGGAGGACATTATTGAATTTATATTTTAATTACATTGTCTTCACTTCAAGTGAAATGTATCATTTTAATTAGTTAAAACACTGCTTTGTCACGAGTGGGCCATTGATCAGACACAAATAGTATTTTTCTTATGGCTCACATCATGCAGACATTTTTTAATTAATTGTCATTTGGATACATTTGAGCTAAATATAGCCCTGACCCATTAATACATGGTGAGCATATTTATCTTCATTCTATTTCAATCATATAAAGCTGGCCTGTGTTAAGACAATGGAGACATTTTCAACAAGGATTTGATAATTAATTAAATAAAAAACATCAGAAACCATGATCTTAATTCTATACACTGAAATGAAAGTCTCCCCATCAAAGTGTTGTTCACGCTCAGTTACTGCTTACCATTGCTTTTAGTTTTTCCTCTGATGTTTGGGCAGCTTGCTAATTTGCTCCCAGAGGCCTGTGTTTGTCTAATAGTTTAATTGGCTGGGCTGTGCACCTGTTTGGCAGCGCAGGTGGCCATGGGGCCATTGTGCTGAGGGCCTTATCTCCAGGCACTTTCACACAGGTGTGTGGCATGCAGCCTTTGCAGATCCACCCACAGATGGCATTGCCTGGAGCATCGGCTGCTTACTCTGTTTCCACTCTCTTCTCCTCAGCTGCCATGTTTTCCACTTCTCTATCTGTCAGAATTTACCCCGCCAATTATTTATCCTCTTCTACTTCATTCTTCCCATTTTAATTTTGTCATTTGGATACTTTCTTCTTAATTTAGAAGTGTCAGATTGACAAGCCACTTTTCATTAATTTCTTAATCCTCTAACATGAAGTGAGATGCCAACTTAGAGAAAATTACTCCTCTCTTATTTTCTCATTTAGGGCGAGATAAATCCTGCGGTTTTTCTCTGCAGCATTTTTTTCACAAGTTGTGTTCTCAGTCTCGCATTATTAGAAAGCACATAATATATTCTCAATAGGCAAAAACATATACATTTTGATATTACTGAGGCAGAAATAGTGCTGCTTATTTTGTACCATGTAAGTTGAAATGTTTTTTTTACATGACAGGGCATACATTACTTTTAAACTGCATTTGCTGAATTCAGTCAGGAGCAGTAGGGTTAAAGCTCATTTCCTCTGATCCAACTCAGCTGTTCTTCCATCAATCAACTTTCCAATAGGAAAATAGCAGAGTAGTTATAGTGGTTTTGGGCAGCAGAGCACACAGCCATGGCCCCAGCTTTTCAGTTCCCTATGTTTAGCCCAAAGGCATTACACTATGGCTCCGTCAAATCCCGACAGTGACTTCCATATTAGATCTGCTAGCTCTCAGATCCCTAAGACATATTTAAGCAAAATTGAACTGGGCTCCATACTTTTCATTATGTGGAATCTTCACGGTAAAAATCAGACATTTACTCGGGGGCATTTTCTTGTGGGGTCTTTATGGAGGCGGGAGACATTTGCTGACACCAGACTTTCTCTCTGTTTCTGAATACTCAAGGTGTGGGTTGTTGTGATGATCTTGCTGCTCTGCCACACAGGATGTCTCTGAGTGAATCAGTCTCACCAGCTTTTCTCACTTGAATGCTTGTAGCTGAGCACTGAGGGTTGCATGGAACACTAGTAATATTTTTCTTACGAGCTTTGAAGTTACTATGCCTGCTAACATAAACCTGCGTGCCCTATTGACTGTGTGTCCTAATACACAGCTTGATAAAGCATTAAGCAACATACTGACAAACACCAACGTTTCTGCCAAGTACAGTGGTAGTGCTCCCCGTATAATTGTTAAGCGAAGCCCTTCAAAGCATTTCCTAATCTCATAGTCATTGTATATTATAGTTAAATACGGTCAAATAAACCCTTATATGACCCCAACAATCATTTTTAGATAATCAAACAACTTGTAAATACTGAGTTGCCAGCTGGAAGGTGGAAATATTTGACAGTACTTGATTATCGTTACATTTTATGTCTCTGGCACAAACTGATACGATTTAAAACCAAAACAATTAAAAGGTGTCAAAAAAGACACTCCCTTGGCACAAATTGCTTTTTTATTAGTAGCACTAAACTCTACACTTATACACCCGACTCTTCCTCATTTGGCCTCTTCTGTCCACAGTATAAACAACAGCACTTATCACTAGCAGCAAATGCCATCATCATCCCTCCCCAAACAAATGACTTTGACACAAATATATTTTGAAAGTATTCAAATTCGTATTATTATGGCTTATGTCTGCCATGCTCAATGTCACCACGACACAGACTGTATGTTTGTTAGCTACTGCAGTAGAGGGCATTCATTTTGAACCCTTGTGGTGATTGGCTGCGTGTAATACCGTACAAATATAAATTATTTTCTAGATAGGTAAAAAAGAAGGCTCAGGTGCATGTATTGTGTGACTGAAGAAGTTTTGTTATTCACGTTATTTAGGTCCATAACTTACTGATACTGAGCACCCTGTCCCAGCCCTAGGACGTAGGTACAGTAGACATCAATGAGCTCACTCTGTCTAACTTTCTTCACCGAGATGAATAACTGTTTCAAGTCTGTCATTTTTGATGTGGAAATAGCTCTCTATATCAGTGAATCATCCATCATTGATCCTCTGTATTCACTTTGTAATCCTGGATAGCGCTTTTGTAAGCTCAATCAGACTCCCATGTCAATTTGAAATGTAATTTAGCATTCACAATTCTGATGTGACTTGTGGAGTTCAAGGCAGGCTCCCTTTGGACACATGACCACCTTTGACACTTCTGGATCAAGCCCCATTTCTTCCCAACCCATCACTTTCAGAATAATGGAAACATAGCAATTTGACTTCCTAACATTAAGATCGAGATTTAACATCCTCCAGGAAAGTTTGAGGAAGGAAGGAGGAAAGACACAAGAGATCCAAAAACCTAACCTGTCTAGACCATAAAATACGTTGTGGATGTTATACACACAGCGAAGACGTAAGTGGGAGTGGAAGCTTTCCGGTGGGGACATTTTCTTCGCACCAGGCTGTGAGACTCTACTCCCTGGACTCCTAGTGTTATTACAAACCACTCTCAGCCTGCAGGCCTCATACACGTTTGCTCTTTCACTTGTCGAGGAGAAACTTGACAGGAACGCTGTGGAAATGACACAATAATTTAGCTGAGGTTTTGCAGGCAAAGGTATCTTTAGCCCTTCACACTTTCAAAAGTAACAGAAATATTTCACTCATTAAAGAATCCTCACTCCTTTGTCTTTTACGTCTCACAATGGCACCATCATTCTCGTTTTATAGCATTCAAGGAGATTTATTTGACTGTTAAATTTGGCACAAATGTTATGACACTGGCTTCAACAGACGTGATGAGCAGTCAGAAATGAGCAAGTTAACTCGTTTTTACCCTTGCAGCTGACTTCAGAGATGACGTTCGCCCTTCTTCCTCAAAGGCAGTTAAAATGATTTTGGAGACATTAATGTCCTCAGTGCCTGGGTATATTTTAAGAGTGATGTGTATTTCATTTTATGACACCATCTGCTAACCTCCAAGATAACCGTATCTCTAACTGCCCCAACGTGATACATACATAATTCAGGAATATCTGTTTCTAAATGTGGCCTTGGATTTGATCGTAGAGGATAAGATGTCTTCGGACGCAGAACATTTGTAAATTAATTTCAGTTTTTCAGTTGCTCTAAATGGTCAGAGTCACTCATTATTGTCCCGACTTTTATTCCTACGCATAAAAGCATGTATACACGTTTGTAACCCAGTAAGGCCATCATGGCTGCTCCAGGATTTAGGAGTGCTACAGAGCTGTCCTAGGGTTTTTCCCATGAGACATCAGATAATAGCACCCATATACGTGCTTGTTCTGAAACATTTACTATGATACTTTGCAAATCGTTTATACATCTATTGTATAAAGTGACAGCAACAACATATTAAACAAAATGGCTACTTTATGGCTTTGAAAGTAGACACTGTTCTTTCAAATGAATTGTTGTCAATGCATTGAATGACTGGAAACATCGCATCAAACTGGTTGATTCTTCTTCTGATGTTCAAGTACACATTTACTGTGTCAGAATAATGACATTAATTGGTCAAATCAACCTGCAATCTGAAAGCTTTTGTACTGCTTTCTGTCTTCTGTCACCTCGGAGTACAGCCTGTTGTGTAGGAATCCTTGCTGTCGTTCGGGGAATCATTCGAAGAGTTTTGCACTCCACGGGGGTCATTTTCTTTGTGACTGGGGAACATGGTGTTCTGTCAGCTATCTGCACACACTAGCTGATTTAATTCCGATTGAGACTTACTATCCCCAGAATCGCACCCCTTTCGGGCACATTCTGCAAATTCGGCGCACACACACAGTATCAGCATCAGTCTTTGTTAAAAGAACCACGTTTTGGATTCAAGCTGTGACTCAAACACCATCAGAAGTGCAAAGTGCTCCTTTTGAGTACCGCACTGCTCATGTTCCTGCCCTCGCTTGGCTACACCAGCAATCACAATCTTGAGGTGCTGACATCAGGACTCCTCCTCAGACTAAAGATCCTGTTGTTACCATGACCAGATCCTTTGCAGGGGCTTTTTTCTTTGATATTATTATGAAACATCAGTTAAAGAGAAACCACTTTCTTTAATTGTTTATCTGTTGACTAAAATGAAAAGTACGGTATGTGTGTTTTAGGTCTTCCAGCCATGATATTTTCACTTCTGTCTTGCATTATGTTTAAGATCTGTGAAAGCCAGCAGGAGATAGAGACCTGAGATAATACCATGACGGCTCAGTGGAGTGACATAGCACCTGTCACTTGGAAAAAGAGAGTGCATGTACCTTGAGTTACATGTGAACAATATCAGCTGCTCGTGGTTCTTCTTCAAGGACAGCACAGGTCAATGATTTTGGATTTGTGTATGTGTAACCTTGGATATACCACTTCCGTTGGCAATGTATTAAATATTTAACTGACTTTGTGTGAGGTTTATGATTATATTAGTGAGGGTCAAAAAACACCAGGAAACTGTGGGTGGTATATTTCCATCAAATCTGTAAATGAAGTTTTGTTTGTTGATGCTGACAGGTGTTGTTTTGCAGCCTGGATTTTCTTCACGCAGTTCCATAGATAAGGTGGGGGATTAATTTCTCTGTATTTGTATGATATAGTATTAGTATAGTATAGAAAACAATGATGGCTTGAGCAAATATATAGGACAGTCCTCCATACTATTTTAGATTTTATATTAGCATTATTTATATGAGATAACAATGTAATTTTGTTCGTTTATCAGTCCGTTTGTCCAGCAGCGACTAACTGGTCATACACTTAGGTTTACTAATGCTATATGTTAATGCGAACGGTTTGCACACAAGCTATTGGTAACATATAGCTCCAAGCAATAACAGCACATTTGTTGGACAACCAGAAATGCCTCTGACATTATCACAACAATGTTTTGTCAAGCCTTTTTTACCACCTCACTTTTCTGATTCCTTCGGTGCTCCTGAGATTAAAAGACAATATATATTTGTCTTAGGGGAAAATAGTTTCAAATGCCACAACATTTCTTTCCAACATTTCTATCAGACAAAATACAAATAATAATAATAACAATACTAATATTAATAACTCTAAAGGACATATTAGAAATAAGGCGAAATAAGGTTGTTGCTCTTTGTAACCGTTTTTTCAAACATATTCCTTTTTGAGATATTCTACAGATATTCTACAGAATAACTGCCATCTGATATGCCCTTTAAATTATAGATATTTCAGAAGGCTATTAAATTGATCAAAGTATAATGTAGCTCCATGTTTGGCATGGCAAATCACTAAGCAGAGACTGGTGGTGCTTGGTTTCCCAGCTATGATGTTCAGAGCTCTTGGTTTCATAGAGCTGTGTGCTTCAATTGGAATACTGCAGCACTGAATAGGTCGGTGCTGCCACAGAGAGACAGTTGCATGGCTTAGCCTGTAATACAATATCAACAATATTGCACTCGCACCAAAGCCTTAAATAACAAAGCTCCACACCTAGTCATGATAACATAATAACTCTGGTATATTGACTGGAAACAATGTGCTTACAAGCCATCTACACACGAGACCAGCGATCAGTCAAACAAGTTGTGAGGGTGTTCTGCTTCTGAAGCTGTTGAGTCACTTTCTGATGACGTGCTTTCATCTTTTTATCATTGACCATGCCTAATACTCGACAAACACTCTACACGGCTCTCTGCCTTTGTTGCTATAGTATTATGTCCTTACATCTAGCAATATACAGCAATGTAACTCAGCAACTCATTGTTTACTCTACCTTTGCACTGTCCCACTTAGGAAACACCCCACCATGAAAAAAGAAACACTTACAGCTGCTATGTTTTAACAATGTAAGGCTGAAACAATGTGGAAGTCCCCAGAGGCAGTAACTTAGGGGATACTCTGAGCTACTTGTTCTCCCTTGAACAAGTGAAGGTGATACAGCCTGAGAACCACTTTGTCCACACTGTCAACATGTCACTAAGATCCAATATTATAGAAATCAACTAAATAATGTAATATCATTAGAATAGTCTTTACTTTAATAATATGTTATTTACTAAAGGACTTATGTCCCTTTATGATTTTGAAAAACTTGTCAATTCATTTATCAACATTATAAACAACTTTAGCAGTGAGAAAGTTGCTGCTGATTCTGAAAACTGCTGCTCTATTACTCTCTAAGAAAAGGAGGTGGATCACATCACTTAGTGTTGAGGTCTTGGCAAGGCACTTGGAAACCATTGGTAGGGCCAACATAATGGTTTGGGGCCAAATATGTTTCAGATGTTTTGCTACGTTATGAAGTACTCATGTCTTTAATGGCGGGTTTGACTATGTCCCCGCATCCAAAACTAAACATGGAGAAGCAGCATTTAGTTGTCATACACCATACTTGGAGACACAAACACCCAAACAACTGTAGGTATTCTGCTACTCTCAATTCTTTAAAACAAGGACTGAAGGTTCTTCAGTTTTTTGCTGCCTTTTATTCAATCAAATGATGCGTTTTTTACACTGCCCCGTGTGTACTTTATAACTGTCTTATTTGATCCTTTTTCTTAAAATGTTCTTTTTCCTTGGCTCTTTAATCTAATTTGGATGTTTATTTTGCACTTTGTCAGGATGCTTTTGATGTTTTGGATAAAGCATTTTGAATAGCCTTGTAGCTGAAAAGCGCCATATAAATAAAAATGGATTGACTGCATGCAGAGCGACAGAAGTGCTACTGCAGGTTATTTTGTTCGAACCCTTTCTCTGCTTTCAGTGAAGAACCTTGAAGTACAATTTGAAGAGAGCTATGTCAAGACTGTCTGAATGATGTCGTGAGCAGGTGATTGATTGAATGTCATATTTGTGTTCAAAGCAGCAGCAAAGGCTTACTTGTGGTAAGCTTGGAAGAAATGTATAAAATAATAAGATAAATATAGTGCACACATGTCAGAAAACGTGTGCATTTCTTTTCATAGCGGCTCAGTCCACCTCCCAGCAGGATGGCCATCTGTGGTGTTTCCAGTGGAGTTTACTTTTTCTGGCTTGCCTCAATCATTTCTCCCTTTGTGTGACTGTTTGGGTTTCCCTGTGATGGATTGGTGACCGATCCAGGGCGTAGCCTGTCTCTAATGAAATACAGTGGGGAAAACAAGTATTTAGTCAGCCACCAATTGTGCAAGTTCTCCCACTTAAAAAGATGAGAGAGGTCTGTAATTTTCATCCTAGGTATACCTCAACTATGAGAGACAAAATGAGAAGAAAAAAATCCAGAAAATCACATTGTCTGATTTTTAAAGAATTTATTTGCAAATGATGGTGGAAAATAAGTATTTGGTCACCTAGAAACAAACAAGATTTCTGGCTCTCACAGACCTGTAACTTCTTCTTTAAGAGCCTCCTCTGTCCTCCACTTGTTAACTGTATTAATGCTGTTTGAACTCGTTATCAGTATAAAAGACATCTTTCCACAACCTCAAACAGTCACACTCCAAACTCCACTATGGCCGAGACCAAAGAGCTGTCAAAGGACACCAGAAACAAAATTGTAGACCTGCACCAGGCTGGGAAGACTGAATCTGCAATAGGTAAGCAGCTTGGTGTGAAGAAATCAACTGTGGGAGCAATTATTAGAAAATGGAAGACATACAAGACCACTGATAATCTCCCTCGATCTGGGGCTCCACGCAAGATCTCACCCCGTGGGGTCAAAATGATCACAAGAACAGTGCTAGTGAATTAAATTATTGTGTTTTTTAAATTATTAATAATAATTTAAAAAACACAATATAGCTTGTTCTTTAAAAAGAAATTCCCCAAAAAATGTATCAATTGTTTTAAATAATTTTTTATAATAGGGGTTTTTGGGAACCCCTGCTCTAGAGGAGGTCTGCATGGAGGAATGGGCCAAAATACCAGCAACAGTGTGTGAAAACCTTGTGAAGACTTACAGAAAACGTTTGACCTCTGTCATTTCCAACAAAGGATATATAACAAAGTATTGAGATGAACTTTTGTTATTGACCAAATACTTATTTTCCACCATCATTTGCAAATAAATTCTTTAAAAATTAGACAATGTGATTTTCTGGATTTTTTTTTTTCTCATTTTGTCTCTCATAGTTGAGGTATACCTAGGATTACAATTACATGCCTCTCATCTTTTTAAGTGGGAGAACTTGCACAGTTGGTGGCTGCCTAAATACTTTTTTGCCCCACTGTACATGATGGGATAGTCCCCGCTGACCCTTAACAACACAAACTGTTTAAAAATCAGACGCATAGATGAATATCACAAACACATAACTACATTTTGTTATGGTAGCATGTCAGGAAATCAGTACCATCTTTTTGGGGAATATTTGTAATGTTTTGGAGCTAAAATAAATGCATAACATAACTCTGTGGCTGAAATGTTTTTAGTAAACATTCAGTTGATTCCTTAACACTTGATTTAGGGATTTTAAATGCCTACATTTCTTATCCATTTTAGTAACTAGAACCTCATTCCGCCTAGCAAGTAGGAAGAAATACAAAATATAAAATTGCTTCCCTGAGACTGACCATGAATTTTTTATTTTGCCTGCGGTATATACATGATTGCAAAAAGTAACACAATTTGGTGGCACTTAACTAGAGGATTATAGCCATCAATATTAGATGAAGAAGTTCTCCCTCAAGTTAATGGAATCCTTGGATGCATGCCCGTATTCGGAGGGGAGACTGATAAGGAACGGATCATTCAACTTCCTTCCTTAACAGTTGAATTACTATATTGATATTTAAATGGCCCAGAGATACAAATACGTTATGTTTCACCTAAGACTTCAGCCACTGTACGTTCTCTGTTCTACTTCCTCAGCCACACTGTTCATCAGATTACAATACTCACAGGTAAAACTGTAAGCTTGTTTACTTTATTGATCTCATCAAATGTTGGGATACATTATTTTTATGAAATGGAGGTATACAAAGACTGGTTGGCAAGCAGCCTGTTAACCAGAGTGGTAACATTATTAACACTACAAGTAGGATTTGTGGTTGTAGTGTAGGTATTTGTATTGTTGTTTTTGTTATTAGTTGTAATAGTATGTTGTCCATAGAGGCAGTTCCTCCGATGAAGAGAGAAAGGGCATTGCGTAGCCTCGGGGAAAACACTGCAGAAGCACCATCTCTCCTTTTCTTTGTGGTTTCTTTGTGGTAACTTGGGGGACATTTAGAAGGCAAGCTGCTGAAGACCTTAGGGGATACGTGAGGGGACAGGAAATGATCGACAGTATGGGATGTAGGGAGGAGCGGAACCATTTATTGCCTTAAAAACCTTGAAGGAGGACTGCATTATGTTGCAACCTGCAGCAAGGTATACATTCTTGGGGAAAACAAGTTTCAGTGCAGACTATCCAATTCCCTCCTTTCTTTTATGTCCGTTCTGTTTGAGTCCAACAACAATAGAGAGAAGGTAAACATTTCAGACAAACATCTGTTACAGAATACTTTTTTAATTAGTTTAACTTCTTACACCAATTGACTTGTTTGATAGTTGAAATACAACTTTCTCACTAATGTTTTACTCCTACGTTTGTTCCCAATGTGTCAAGGTCAACTTTATTGTCAATCTTTCAATTTGTGTGTACTGACAGAGAGATCGAAATATCGTTTCCCACAATCCCGAATTCAAAAATACAAATATGTAAAAATATGTATATACCTACATATACACAATAAAGAGACACATTTATACATATGCACACACTAAGACATACATGCAAGCACAACAATCAATATATACAAAATAACAGTCACTTCAAAGTGTGTGTTTGTATAAGATTGATCTTCATCCAATTTCATTTGAATGTCAACATATTTACTGTAACCTGTGTATACTCCAAAGCAACAAATCATGTTCACTACATTCTGTGGCATAACTCATTGTAAAGCTGAAAAATGGGTTGCAACATGAACATCATCTCAAACAATTAGCTCTGTGAAAAGTGTAGAAAGGGAGTCGTTAGGTTGGATCGATGCTGTTAGACAAATGTTTATCATTTACTGTTGACCATAGTGAAGTCACATTTTGGCTAGCTCTGACTGCTGGAATCGGGTTTCAGTCTTTCTGACTGTTGGTCACAGTCAGTCAATGGATGGGATGGGTCCCCTGACTGCTCGTTGTGTGACAGCATGTGCATGTATGAACGCTCATTTCCAAAACATACCAGATGCCCAGTTTCTCTTTATGTCCTCCAGAGCCTCCGTTCTGCTCCGTCAGGGTCATCATGAGAATCATCATGAAGACATTCATATCCCTGCATTTGATAAAGTTCTTAAGTAAAGTTTTGGGAGATAAGGAGAACTTCATTTAAGAGTGTCAATTATTGTGTTTTACACCAAACATGATTTGGTAATGAATGGTTTTAAGAATGCTATTTGATTGAATTTATGCTTCGGATTAACGCAAAAATAACACATTTAAATGATAACTAATGTTTATTTCTTGAAGTATGGTGAGTGGGAGCCAGTCTTCTCAATCTAACCAGATGTTGTATCCCTAGTGAGATCACAGTTAAAGATAGTGAGCATTTAGTAATGATTTGATATTAATAGATATGTAGGAATATTTGTATGTATGGGTCCGTCCCACTTGATGTAAAATGTATCAATTTGATTTATATATTATATAAATGATATTATATGTAGAGCACTTTGGCTCGACCAAAAATCGTTTATAAATGTGCTATATAAATAAAACTTGATTTGATTTGATTTAATGGTCAGTAATATATTTAAAATATAAAAACATTCAGCAAGCAGCATAACCACCTTATTTGATGTAAATAATAAAAAGCATAGCACGACATAGAAATGGAGTTGAACCTCTACTTGTCCTTGCTGCAGAGAACAAAGCTCTTTATTTCCTTTGCTGCTGTTCTCACACCCCGCGTTGAGGTCACACATTATTTCCAGAGTCTCACGATGCAGTTTCACCGTGTAATAAACACAACGTTTCTTTACTTTTGTCCTTACCATTTCCTATTGTCTAAACACTGACAATACCATCATTAGGAGCGTAAGCAGAAGCCATGGATTTACTGCACTTGGCTGCCTCTAAATCTTTTTCTTTCTCTTTGTTGTCTAACTTTCTTATTTACTTTTACCACCTCTGTCTGACAAATATAACATCTTATTATTCTGAACTGAACTGAGACAGTTTGTTCTTTATTCTTTTATGGACTTAAATACAATCCAAGCACACATTCACCACTCATTGTATTGTAAACAGACATTTATAAATTGCAATATAATGCTTTGTTTTTATTAAGGAAACAGATCATCATTATACACTACACTAAGTATCAATAACTTGTACATTTCCTCTGCTTGTCTGGTAATGTGATTTGAGTAATGGTAGGTGGGGGGTTGTAGCCTGTCACAGATCAAGGGAATACCTCACCTCAGCTTTGCCAGTCGCCTCAGGCTTAATGCTTCTCATTCGTAACCGAGGGTCTCCTCTGACTCACAGAGTCAATAAAAGAGATTTTAATACTTAAACCATTATTAGTTCAAATCATTGTCAAAAAGGCGGGATGAATCACTGACTTATGCTCTATCAATGGCAGGAAATTGGTCCATGCATTCTGCGTTATTGACACTTAAGGGCCTGAAAACAAGTAATGCTAATGACATAATCTAGCTACCTACCCCCCCCTCTCCAGCTTGTCTGTCCTCCTGCCTCAGACAAACGGGCTCATCTGTACTGGATCATTTGCCGTCTCTTGATACGCTGCGGTTTATAGCCAATTATTTCTCGCGATCCATTATCGATTACAGTGTTATCTTTCTTGCATTGCTTAATCTTTTGGCACAGGAACACAGCGGCTCGCAGGGGGGCCGGGAAACAAACTGCCTAGCGATGAGAACACTAGTTTAGATGGATGGTTGTTCATTTGCTGGTAGATGGGAACAGTTTAAATTCAAACTCATTCAGACTTTATTCAGTATTCGAGAGGGTAGGGTGTTTTTTATTTGCAGCTCCCTGTATTAGGAATTTGAAACAACAGCAGTCAATGTATCCAAATAATTAGTATGGATGAAGTCTTCTGAGGTTCACACACTATTGTTTGTGTTTGCTTTGTCCTGTAGATCAACATGGCTGACAATAAACCGGAAGGACAATTATTATTTTGACTGAATATTGTGTAACTGACTTTTTGTGCATCTCTCTGTCTTCTTTCTAGTTGGGTTAATAATTTTGGTCATGAGGGTCTTGGTCTTCTGCTGGAAGCGCTGGAGAAGCTCCTGGATAAGAAACAGTAAGTGATCTCTTATTACATCCAAATATCTGGCATTTTTTAAGCGACAGGTTCTGATGCGCTCAATAATCACAATATCCTTTTTCATTTTTGTTTTTCAGGCAAGAAAATATTGATAAACGGAACCAACATAAGCTTATCCAATGCTTGAAGGCTTTTATGAACAACAAGGTTTGTAAGAGTCAACAAAGATTATCTACACACAATGTTACCTCATTATACATGCGTGATTCAATGGTATTGCTTGGATGCAGTCCTAAATGCCCTACTAATTTCAATTCACTATTTAAAGTGTAAAGACAATGTCTAATATTTAATACCGGTGTGTAAAATTAATGCTATAATAAAGAAAAAACCGGAAACTCTGACAAGCCTGGGATGGTGTCAAACCAAAGGGAAGCAAATTTTACTATTTCAAGCACACAGTCTCAGATCTTTTAATTATCTTTTTTTGGGAAGGCCTGGCTCATTTCTCAAAAGTGGCACACATTTCAAGGATAAATGAACTATTGATATTGCTTCTCGTGGAGCTAATCCCCACACGTGGTCTGCTCTGCCCATTCCTTCAGTGGTGGGGAGACTAAAAGGTACAGGAGACTATAAGCATTTGTCCCTATAGTCCTGTCCTGAATTGAATTAATTCATCATCCTCTCCATTTTCTACGATGGCCTCGTTGTCCCTCCTTAAAAGAAAATTAAGGCTAACTATATCTAACGTACATTTGAGCTTTTTTCTATAATTCATTTTTTACCTGAAGTGAAAGTTCCCCATGAATGCAAATGCTCTCATTAATTTATACCCAATGGACCTTTTCTGTTTCCCACCTCCTCCATTCTATGTCTCACAGTATGGACTGCAAAGGATCTTGGGAGATGAGCGGAGCCTGCTGCTGTTGGCTCGAGCCATTGACCCAAAACAGACCAGCATGATGACAGAGACCGTCAAAATTCTGTCTGCTTTCTGTATTATTGGAGAGGAAAACATGTAAGTCCAATTACCTGACTGTTTGTCACATTAAGTTCTCACACATCTTGCTCTTTCTTGAGTCTTGCATAAAATGAAAGACTCAATATGTAAATGTATCCTCCCAATAATGTTACGTCACATACATATTTGGTCACATATCAGATAACGTATTTAAAAGCTTCAGTTCTAATCTCTAAGGTGTCAAATGATTAGCCATTAGGTGTGAATATAAATCCACTTTTGTTCCTTGTTACTCAGGATAATCTGCAAACATCACTGCGGACATTTTCCATTGGATCCATTGTAGACACTGTCCAGAGGTTTCAGTGAAAGATACCATAAACATTTTCAAATATAAGCATAGCTATTTCCCAGCTTACATTGTGGTATGTTGTTTTGCAATTTGACCCTTTAAATATTTTACGTAACCTCCTCTCAGTAAATCACAGCTGATAGGGAAACAACACGATACCAATACCAAATATATACATATATATATACAAAGATGATAAAGATTAGGTCCGTCTCCACTCTGTTTTCACTCTCTAATGTTTAGCAAGAAGATAGGAGACGTCTGTTTCTTGTAAACACTTGAATATCACTATTGTTTCAATCACCTCTCACTGGGTGGCATGTGCTCAGTCAGAGGCTGAGCCTCATGTATTCATGTTAACCCACTGTGAGCATGCTCATCGATGACAGATGAACTCACACAGGATAGACATTTGTAGGGTCCCATGGTTAGATGATGCAGTTTAGTCTGTTCAATGTGTTGAACTACTCAGTGCAGTTTGCCACGGACACACCGCCCATCTGACAGCTTATAAATTGGATTTAAGGGAGTGTTTTTTATTGTTTCCCACAGGGCCAGACTAGAATAACAATGGCACTTCAAAGTCAGTCTGTATGCAGTGCTGGAAATAAAAAAAAACACAAAATCTGCTGGAGAAGCTGAGTTCAGCAGAGTGTCTCACACCTCTGACCGTCCAGATAATCCTTTATGAATGTAACACTTTCACACTTTGACATTTAATAAATGATCTATTACAGTCACCACTACACCATGCCTGCAGACAGCTATTTAACCAAATATGGGGAGATTAGATAGTGCATGTCTGTCTGTCTGTCTCAATCTCAAAGTGTTCAAGACTAAGTTAAAGCTAGCATGGAAATCTTTGCCATGATCACATCTCTGCATTAAAATGAACCTATCCTGTCAAAATGACAGCCTAAGGAGCCGAGGCGTCACTTTCTTGTTCAAAAAACGTCTCTACCAACCTATGTTGTGACGCTGGCTCATGTTCAACACCCACTTCAGCTGACAGCATCAAAAGGGAACACGACAAGTTAAGCAGATCTATCTGGCCCGTTTGAAGCCTTGCCTGAACCGGCTTTAAAGCTGCTCAGTATGCAGCACCCCCCCATGCTTGTCTGTGACTCTGTAACCCCTATCACAGAGCGTGGCTGTTCAATTTATCTCTTTGTCAAGTTAACTCCACACATACAGTCCTTTTGGTCGGACACACCATCTCGCACACTCACAAAGCAACTGCTATTCATTTGTCATCCTGAAAGTCTTATTTGTTTGTGCTGATAAGGACAATACAAATGGAAAAAACAAGCCAACTGGCAGGTGTGAGTATAAACATGCATAAGGCTGATATTTCTAAGTTTAACCTTTGCCCTTGTGTGTCCATTTATTTATTTTTGAACACATTTATCGGAACAACAAGGTGAACGTATATCAGACTAAGAGCCCTTTTGTACTCCGGGAGAAAGAAGGTTAAAGAAAGGACTAAGCGTTTCAATATCTCAATTGATTACGGTAAAATAGCGAATGGGGCCTTGAAGTGTCAGAGAGACCACCTGTTTCCAATTATAATGTGTGCACTTGTAAATCACTGTTTACATAAGTGCTCAAAAGACATCAATTAACTTTTATTGCATCCTGTGTGTGTGCGTTTGCATGTGCAGCACACCATTCCTCTTTCATTTACAATTTAGAGGCGGAAATTGTCCAATGTTCTATTTAGCAGAGCTGCCTTGAGCCCTTGCAAGTGCTCAATTTGCTTACCTTCTCAATAGGTGTATTTGCACATTAGTTCCTCCTATAATTTTCATCCTTTCTCACACAGCCAAATACACTCATCCAAAATTGCTTTGACAATTGAAAACATTTGCAGTAAAACCCTGTTTTTGTATAGCATCACTTTAGTAACAAGTATGATGAGGTAAAATTGGATACTGCCACAATAATAGACCAGATTGCATTCAAAGAGATGGAGTGCGGTAACATTTGTCAGGGCGACCAAAGACTGGCCGAGCAAATGTCCACACCAACACACAGGGGAGATAAGATACACAGTGGTTGAGCTGGAAATTGTGAGTAAATGTCCTGTCAGTGAGGTGATAAAAGTATTTGTTGACTCTTGTGTTGTGCCTGCTCCCTGTTCCCTGTTTTCTTCCAGCCTGGATAAGATTCTAGCTGCCATGACAATTGCTGCAGAGAGGAACAACAAAGAGAGATTTGCTTCGATTGTGGAAGGACTGGAGAACCACGAAGCCCAGCAGCTCCAGGTTAGGAATCACACCAAAAAGAAACACAATAACATCACTGTCTGATAGTTATTATGAATGAGTTTGTTTTGTTTTAAAGGGGACCTATCATGCAAAATGTACGTGTTCCTGTCTTTTATACAAACATGTGTCCCCTCTTTGTGAAGAGATTCTGAAAGTTTCAGGAAAAAAGATTCACTCACTTTTCGTCCTGAACCTTTTCTATTAAAAACCTGTCTGAAAATGAGCTGATCAGATTTCGGCAACTTTATGATGTCATAACGATTTTTTGGCTTGTATAACCATTAGCCAATCACCAACCAAGGTAACACCCCCCCCCCCCACCACCACCTTATCACCTGAATCTCCTCCTAGAGCACCATTGTGTTCTTTTTAACCAAATATCTCTCAGAGGGGCGTGGGGAGGGGCTCCTTATTTTCATCTAAAGTAACAGACAGAGAATCAGCACTTTTGAAACAGGACTGAAACAGAGGGGATTATGGGATGCTGCAATGATCTGTTTGGTGTTTGGAGCAAAACACTTCAGAGACATGTTTTGTATATATCTGAAACCTATGATATATTGATGAAAAACAGTATAATAGGGGACCTTTAAAGGATAAAGGTGACCCTAATGGTTATTTGGCCAAAACTCTTAATTAATTAATTTTGCACTTAGAACACTCAACATTTCAGTATGCCTTGAGTACACACTTATTAATACAATCCAAACCTTTGAAATGAAGCAGGTAACTTATTAACAAAAGCAGGAGTTCTGCCATGTATTGCGGAAAGAAACCCATCACAGCCCATTGTTATTCACACAAATCCCGTTTTGTCTTTAAAACTACATTTGATGCCAGACAATACAGACATTGACAGTCGAGTCACTCTGGGGCCCGTCGTGCCTCAGCTGTCTTCATACACGTGTTTTTCTCTGCTTTTCTTACTGTCCTTGGGTCCCCTTGTCAACCCCGCTGCACCTCTTGTGCATGATGGGATGTGATCACTTCGCTATTGAAATGCACCCGGAGCTCCATTGCCACTGCTTTAATCCAAAACACCTGCTTCATTGAGGACATCTGCTGAGTTTTGTGAACACAAAAAAAATAAAAGATATATAAAAAAAAGCAGAGGTTGAGTTCCAGTGAAACCTTTTGTCTCTTTTCTCTCTTCTCACATTTTCTCCTCCTCTCACTATCTTGCTCATTTTTTCTCACATCTTACAAATACTTCCCCTTACTTTTTTCCACTCTGCTGTCAAGTTGTGTCTCAGAGGACTCGGTGTGAAAGGGCAACTACTGTAAAGCACCTACCTCTCTTCATTTCCACTAGTCTTCTTTAGCAGCAGGAAAAACTTTACAGCAGCAATAAAATCGAAGCTTAAAACATGTTTTGTGAAACAAAAGAAGGGAATTACTTAAGGAATTACCTTTTTAACTGCGGGGATTGTGAAGTCATGAAGGAAACTGATGAGGCGGGCGGTGAAAGTGAAAGTAGATATTCTTTTATTAGGGGGCTGTTGTTTTTCCTTTAAATTTTGCGGTTAATGAAATGAAGCTCTGCTAATTGTGAAGTAAATGAAAATGCTTTGCTGATGCAGGGGGTTCGAGGAAATTAATAGACTTTTGTTATCCCAAACCTGTTAACGCTGTAGAAGTAGACTTAGATAATGTCATTAAACATTTTTTGCCGCAGTTCAGGCTATGCTTGCCTGCTGAACACGAGAGAAACTCTGCATTTCAACTTTTCAAAAAACCTCCCATCTGTCGCACTTTGATCACGACGTTTGGAACCCGCACTGCAGCTCTAAACACAGAGAACTCCTCCAACCTGAACCCCAACACAACCGCTTCCCACTCCACAGTACATGCGAGGTATTTCTGAGTTGCTTGATGTACGTTTCAATTTCCATGCAGAAGAAGAGAAAGAATTTTTCATGAGCTCCACAGCTTTCTTTGCCTCACGTCAATTCTGTGAAGATTTGGTGGAATGTCAGGTTTCAAGGCACAGGTCTGGTTCCAGGCTCTAAAGCTTTGGTGGAACATGAACAAGTCAGCCATGTTCCTGGAGCCGCGCACTGGTGCAACGCAGTCAACAGCGGCGCAACCTTTACTGCGACAAGCATGTGCTTTCCCAATGGGAGCGTACAGTATTTCACAGTATATCTGTATTGCATAACAACATGCACCAAAACAAACCAATACTCTTCATTTCAAATACGTTTCTGTTCTACCTTTCATCAAATAAAAAATAAATTAAATTATATTATTGCACTAGTCAATCACAATCAACATTACGTTATTATTTGTACAACAGTATATCAATATTTAGGGTGAAAGCAATAGAATGATTGATAAGAGAGTATTTCAGAGGACATTCTTGGAGCTTCATTTCTAGGTTTTAGTAGGTAAGACATTTGATCAAACTGACCCAGGCAACTGCACAAAATCAGCATTGTTTCGGCTCTTATTAATAAAGCAGAGCATTCAGAACAGGAAGGACAGGGTCAAAGTTTCAGAAAACGTCGTTTCACAGCATCCATGGGAATCCTTCAGCCTGCTATCGATTTTTTGTCCAAGGAAAACTGTCTTATCCATGGTTTGCTCCCCTGAAACACCTTACTGCTCATTATCATTCATCAGCGATTTTTTCTTAACCCCCCTCTCTCACCCTATACACCCCACACACACACACACACACACACACACACACACACACACACACACACACACACACACACACACACACACACACACACACACACACACACACACACACACACACACACACACACACACACACACACACACACACACACACACACACACACACACACACACACACCGCGGCTTTTCCCTTACCAATAAATCCATTAATAATGCGCAGACTGTGCTCTCTTTCTCTCTCTGTCTCTCTCTCTCTGTCTCTCCTTACCCTTCTTCCCTCATCGATGAAATCCATCCCTCTCTGTTTCGGAAAGAGAGTGTTAAGAGAAACAATTATGCTAAAATACATATATTTTTACATACAAAAACACAAAAGGTACACTCATACTATTACGTTCTTGTATGTGTTATTTCTTATTTGTAGTCTTTTCCTTATTTTGTGTGTCTCCTCCACAGGTCGCCTGCATGCAGCTGATCAATGCGCTGGTCACCTCCCCCGATGACCTGGACTTCCGGATACACCTACGCAACGAGTTCTTGAGATGTGGCCTCAAGAAGATCCTACCTGTGAGTATTCAACTTTCTCACAGCACATGGCTGCATTATTCACATGCATGAGAACTCAAGGTCGCTCCTGACTTTGTGAAAGACCTTTTTGCCCAAATATTTACTTTTTCCTGTGTCAATCGGTATATTCGATCAATGCTATTCATTACACATTCTGGTCAAATAACACAGCACTGTGTTGCCTTAGTAATTCTGTTATAACCTTACTTTTAATAGTAATGATTCCCAGAGGCTCTTTGAATACTTTCTAACTGCAACTAGTAGATCACATTATATCAGAACAATCAGAGTTTGAATGTGTGCTGTTTAAAAGTGTCCAAACTTGAAAATGTCTTTGAATATATAGTTAACAAATGACTAAAGAGCGTTTTCAGTCATTCAAAAACTTGGAACAACATGTGCTATTATGTAATTTTGTTTAGTTTTAACGATAAGGCATTCAAACCAAATAATCCAGGTGTCACTTAAAGGTAGGCTAGGTAATTCACTTCAGATACACTTTTTGTTATATTCCATGGAATGCTCTTAACATCCCGATAGCAATGAATAAATTAAATACATTTGGCAGATTGTTTCCGGTTGTGTATTTTCAAATTCTAGCGCACTCGAGCTGGTTTCTCCAAAATTACCTACCCCACCTTTAAGAGAAATGTCATACATAAGAAAAGTTTTTCTTATAAAGTAAATTAGTAGTAGTAGTTCTCTCGGTGTAACTAGTAGTAGTAGCTTGTGTCAGATGTGATGCAGTGCCAGCCCCTCATCACAGGTCGACCTGGCATCATTAGCAGCAGGCCTACAAATCTTCACATGAGGCGAAGGCAAACGAGCCCCAACTCATCACTCAAGCTCTCATTTGTAGCGAGTGGGGTGAGCGTGTCACAAAGCCAGTTGTTAATAAGTCATCCCAGCTGCTCCTGTTGATTATTACTGCCATCACTTTAATTATCTTCTATTCTGCCCCGTGATATGAAAGAGTCTCAGTGTACAGTCATTTATGAATGCCACATTCACCGCTTTTAATGCCCACATTCAAACTGACACTCGTTCATCTAATTATGAGTTATGCTCGAGAGCCAGCGTAGCCGTCGGCGAAAAGAAGAGATCACCCCTGAAAAAATAGCAAAATCTGTTTTGTTCTTATAGTCCTTGACACATGTACTTGGCCCTTCTTTTCTACTTCCCTTTTTTTTTTGTTCAATTGTGCTCCTCCCTCTGAACCACTGTTGCTCAAGACAGATGGTGCGCCCCAAAAACAGTGCAGGGTGATTGATACCTGCAGAAATTGGGTTACATTTGGCCCTGTCTCTGTCTGTAAACTCCACTGCCGGTGATTCATAGAGAAGTGGTGAAGAGCACTGCCGGAGCCCCTCGTGGCTGGAACAGGTGTGCAGGAATAGGTTCTGTCTGGAGAGAGAGAGATTCCAGGGCGTCTCAGTTCAAAGTTCTCTACAGTACTCTACTAATATACTAGTATCACCGTTTTTACAATAGGTGACACAATTCCAATTGTAGAGGAATACGTTTTTAAAGTTATTTCTTGCAGGTGATACACTTCTTATCATAATCTACACTGCAAGATGACCTTTGTGTAACTTCACACGTTCAGCTATGTTCTGTGTGTCTAACTCATTATAGGAGCTGAAAGAGACAGAGGAGCTCGACATTCAGCTGAAGGTGTTCAATGAGAATAAGGAGGAGGACTCCATCGAACTCTCACATCGCCTGGAAGACATCCGCGCTGAGATGGAATATCCTTTTCCCCCCCTCCCTCTGTGTGAATATACAGATAAATCGGCCTGCAGAACTAACAGTGTGAGATGAGTGTATATTGTGGGTTTGGTCAAGCTTTACGGGCTTAAGCCTCTCATAGCTTGGTTCATTAGAGAAGGATTTGATGAGCCAGAGCACAATATCCAGCTCCGTCTCTGACCAGGTATAGGTAAATAACCCTGTCATCTGAACCTCCCACCTATGCACTCTTCCTTTTTATTGACTATCATCCTTGTCTCCTCTCCTTTCCTCCTCTATTTGACTTATAGGACTGTAGACAAAAAACAAAAAAAAAAGAATATCAGACTGGCTGGTTCTTACCCATTATTATTAACAGAACACAATCAAAATGTGTTATGTTGAGTCATATTATATTACATGCACACTATTTCTCCTGTAAAGGCATTATCACTCATTGTCTTACTGTTCCATTTTTCGAAATTTGAATTGTCTCTCCCCCACCGATCTGCCAGTGTCCATTTGACTCCAAACATGCAGAGTAGAAGTTGATAAGGTGAGATTTAAATGAGTCCAGAGTTAGACACTTCGACAAGCATCCCAGAGAATACCCTTTAATTATTCACAAATCTTCTCTGCGGCTATGTATGAACGTCTGACATTGTGAGCAGACAAACCAGACGCTGACATTGTTATGCAGATGGTCATTCGCACATCCTCTTTCTTCCACAAAATCCCCGACTTTTAGTACTGGCACCAAGTTCCGCAGTGAGTGACAGTCTGTGTTGACACATAAGGGTGAGGGGAGGAGGTTGTGGATGTGTGGGAGTGGAGAGGAAAAACAAGTGCACCTGGATTAATGATGTGCTTGAGCAGGTTCACAAATGAGTAGGCCCAATGTTTGTTTCCAAGGACAATGTGGTATTGATCTGCAGACTCTGAGCATGATTCGAATTCCCAGGCTACCTTTTTGTTCATTTTTCTGCATAGCTCTCAAACACCCACACACACAACTGCACACACACACGTATATGCATGATATCACGCTGGTAGTACTTCTACTTCCTGAGCATTGCATATATGTCTTGTTTCTACCAGCAGTTTCATGAATATTAACCCAAGGGGCTCGTCTCCTCTGTGTCCGGCTCCGGTCCAGGTGAAAGGAGGTGACTCCAGGCCACTAATGCATATTAATGAGCTGTGGAATGGTGATTGATTGACCCCAGCACTGACTGGCCGACGTCACACCTGACTGCCACTCATGTTTATTCATTATTTCAAGAGGAAGTGTAAAGAGAGAGACTGAGAGCGATAAAAGACAGCGTGGAGGGGGTGTCACCGAACGGATTGGCATTCTACATTAGGTTTATGTCTGCAGCTTAGTGATAGACGAAGCTAGTTGGATACTTTCCCAGTCTGAGCTCCTTCTCATGTCCTCTCAAATGCTGCTGTGGTGAGGCTATAATTGAATCTCGCAGGATTTGTAATTCTCCCAGGCTTCATACTCAGCTAATACAAGGGAGGGAAATGATACTGCAGCGGAGCCTGTATTCCCATCCCTCTCTCTCCCTCTAAAAATTTGATATGGGATACGAGTTTAATTACAGGCATTGTTGAAATTAATAGGAAGAGTGTCAAACAGTATTTAAAAGAATTGATTTTCTGCAATTGCAACTGCTGCAGATTGTTTTGTGTGGATGATGGCATGGGAAATGGAGAATGGAGTTAAGTGCTGTTTTTTCTGTTTTTGAGTGAATAAATTATTATTTTATTTTTTTACAAAGTCATCATTCATTAGCTGTTGATGTAACATGACAAATAACATTAGGAATAAATAAAGCATTGACAGAACCGTTTAAAAACACGTTAAAACATGTCCTCTCTAATCGGTCATGGGTTTTGAATAACACCATTAGTAAATCTGTCAATTTTTACAAGATGTTTGTAGTAGTGGATTTAGAAATATGACGGTTGCTATAGTGATCTTTTTGGTCTTAATTCATTCTGTACACTCAAGCGAAAAAAACTTATCTATTTAACAGATATATTCTCTACCTGATACACTAGGGAGAAGCATCACAACGTGGTTCATTCTGCCTCCATTATGAAAGTGTTGCTTCACTGTCTCTTTCACTACGTACATATTTAACACATTGTCAAGATCTGCACTTCATGTTAGGATGCCAATCAGGTTTTCATCACTAGAAGCTTAACAGGGTTCTCTCTACTAAGTCTTTTTCTTTTGCATGTGTGCTCATATCTGAAAGGCTTATTTCACTTTTTCAAACAAGATGAGTCTCCACGGGGAAATCCTCCTTTCTTAAGCAAACAAATTAAATAGGCACCAAATCCTCCAGTTTCCTGGGGTCTTTGCTTTTTGGAGCTACACTTTTAGAACCCTGGTAGAATCACAGATTCAATTATTTTGAAATTAGGTGCTTGTCTTATCCTATACTATACTGTATTTCATACTGGTCCTTGCATTGTTTTTCATTTGATCCTTTCAATATCAAATGTTTCTTTGAAAAAAAAGCATCGCCTTTAGAACACATACTCAGTGAATTTTTAAAATACATAGTTACAGGGTATTTGAAAACAGAAGAATACAATGATGGACAGTCTGACTTAACATCTGTTTTATATGTCGAAGCCATCACTTCTTCCTGCTGGGGGAAGCAAACGTAAGACACATAATCAATACCTTTTGCAAATGTAATAACTTGGATTTTTCGCTTCTGACTGAATGTCAGTTTTAATCTGAGAAGTGAACCATATTTTTTCCCAGTGATTCCCCATCATTCTTGCTTTAAACATTCAAACACATGACTTTTTTCTTGTAATTAACTTTCTGTATTATCAACGCTTTCAAGTGACAGGTAGACCATAGGGAGCATTCCTTATTACCAGGCCCCTCCTCAAGTTACCTGTTTACACTGTTTTAGCTCCCCCGAGAGAGAATGAATAAGACAAATCACATCTCTGTTTGCTTTTGCACAATGATGCCTGTCAGAAACCCTGAAGTGAGGAACTTGGGGAAAATAAATACATGGGTAATAACAAAACACAAACTAATAAAAAAGTAAATGTTTACGAGGAGTTGAATGAACGTGAATAGAAACTCAAATTGTGTGTTTTCTCAAGAAGTTTACTCTAACTGTTGACTGAATTGATTGTTTGAATTGTTCTCCTTAACTTGCCTCCTGTACTGATATGAATGAAGTATACCACCTCCTGTCCAACATGGTGAAAGACACTGGATCAGAGAACTACTTCCTGTCAATTCTTCAACACCTTTTGCTCATCAGGAATGACTATTACATCAGGTAAGTTCTTTGATTTTTACAAACAGCTTGTCTCTTAAATAACCTAATGAAGTTCCTCTGTGTTTGGATATACTCACCATTGTTTTTTATGGAAGTACATAGTAGTGTTGCTTCTGTGGGTCTGTTTCATTGTCTTTGACAACACAAACATAAAACCAGGTTATTTGTTTTGTACATTGTTCCCCCCAAAACTTAAAGATGTATTCAAGTTTGGAGCAAAACCTAAAATATCTTGATATTTCTGTAACTTAGTTTGCCTATAACTGCTGCCCATGAACGCAACATCTATTAGCTCAGATAAGAGTGGTCTAAATGTCATGTGGAACTTGACTTGAAAGACACACTGACCCATAGAACATAATGACACACATTAATTCCCTCCGTGCAAGCTCATATTTAACAATGTTGAGCAGGTGGCAATTTATTAGAGTAGTAATAATGTCTTTATTATTCAAGTATTATGTCATTTTAAATGGTTGTGCTTGCTTTCTGTCTTTCTTTTGAGGATCAAATAAGTCATACACTGGGAAGGAAAGCTTCTCCTCTGAATGGAGTGACACTGATGAATTCACTGCTGTGTCCGACCTTTTTGCAGGAATAAGACTTTAAAAAACAGGAGGGGGGTGTGACTTTACCATAGACAAGTTGCCGGTGCTTTGGAGTTATAAATTATTCATTCCACATCTCCTCTTAGGAAGTGAGAAATGAAATTCACATTAACCAGCTAGTTCAGCCCACCTCAGCTCCAGTGTCCATGTCCGCCTCTGTGAGAAAACACTGCGAGCAATGATCGTCTTTTTAAAGATATGTTTTTGAAATATTTTTTCCCTCGAGCCTCCATCACAAATGCAAGGACACACCCACACATGTGGACACACAGACATCTATACTAGGAATTCATTTTGACCGAGGCATTTTATTACACATACATCACTGGTGTGTGATTTCAAATGATAGAAGATGCAGTACCACGGTACATGCAGCTTTTTTCCATACATACTATCCATATTTTTTCAGTCTTTTGCCAATAAAGTAATGATCCTTTCATGTCATGGTCAACATCGGGTGACTTTGAAATAGTAATAGTACAATGTCCCATTAGAAGTGGTTGTGCGATCGATCACAATCATGCATCTCAAAGAATGTGTCATAGCAACAAAAAGCTCTAGTTACAATTGTTTAATGTCCTGCATGTTGTAGACACGTGTGACCTATTGTTGCTTTGTCTTCGAATTGTGCTCATAATATTCCATCTAAAATAAATGATTAGGTTGTTATTTTATTGTATTTCTTGGAAATAATAGCACACATTGTAGCTTGATTCATACATCAACTAAATATCTAAATTCAATGATAATTAATGTATCAGTATAATACATATTCTAATAATAACTTCAACAGTGTGCCAAGGGTTTAAGTGCTCTGTCTACTGTCATTCTTCCTAACACAACATTAGTTGTTGCGCTCCCCTCTGAGACTTGGTTTATTTTTGATAATTAATCTCTCACAGCAAGCCTAATGAATGGGAGCACACCAAACCCACCCAGTAAATATAGAGCAGATCTGCTCTTTTGGAGCCTAGTGATATGGGGATTAAACTGGTTATGTGGAGCAGAGCTGGATCAAGTGGCTTGGGCTGTGCTGAACTGCGAGCTATCATTGGAAGAAATAGAAGGTGCCAAAGTGAAAGAAGAGGTGGGGAATGATGCAGGGGACATTTGCCTGCTTCTGGAGCCCAGCCCTGCCCACTGTGGAGGGGCCTGACAGTTCTGGGTCACTCTCTGCGTCTCTAGTTATCTCCACCCAGCCCCTATCTGCTGGGTGGTGGCGGAGGATGGAGGACGGAGGGAAAATAGGGCGGCTTATTGAGATAATAATGTGGTGTACATTGGTGACAGTTGTAAGCCGAGTGCCACAGTGCTTAAGCCATGCAGGGCGATGTGTGAGCTTTCACTAGCTTGTTCCAATCATGAGTGGGCGAATCTACCAGCTCAAGCTTAATGTATGGCATTTCATGCTTTCAAAACAGTGCACCTAAATGCAGATTTATTTTTATTTGCTTTGGCTCAGAATGGTGTGTTTTTCCTTATTTCTGTTCATAATGTGATACGGCCTGTCCACCCACAAGGCACCAGCACAACATAGCTGTTAGATATATGGGCAACAGTGAGAAAGCTTTGGAAATAAACTTCATTTCGTTTAAATATTGATAAAATAAGTTGCTGTTTTTCATGTTCCTTTTACTTTCAACACATACTTAGATATAAGTGCTTTCTTGGAATTAGACAAATTCACCCTCCTGAAAACACTTTGCTCACAATTCCGCCTGCCCAAATCAATTATTACATTTCAATAACGCGAATCAAATCAAACTTTATTCTTAGAGGACTTTTCCAACACAATGGTAAAGTGCTTTGTAAAACCAAAAACATTAACAACAATGAGGAACAATACAAACCTCCCCTTTCCAGTTAATAAACACATAACACATTAATAAGAACACCTACTACCAACAAAGGACTGAATAAGACAATAATAAAACAATAAAATGAAGATACAAATAAGATTATGCAATAATACATTGAGAATAAATATCAATTAAAATCAAAATTAAAAAGGAGGGTCTTGAATTGGCTCTTAAAGTATGAACATCCCCCCCCCTCCTCAGCCCTACGAGAGGCTGTTCCACACTCGTGGGCTGTAATAATAAAGAGACGCCTCTCCATGGGTCTTTGTTTTCACTTCAGGTGTAATTAAAAGGCCAGCACCAGAAGACCTGAGGGTTCTAAAAGGTTTATGAGGTGAAATACCATTAAGAGCTTTAGAAAACAATAAAACAATTTAAATATCAATTCTAAAGCTCACAGGTAACAAACGCACTGTTTGAATCAGAAATGCAACAATTAGTTGGTGTCATCCACATGCGCTTGCTCCTGTGATTGTTGTTAGTAATTTAATGAACAGCTCTTTTCTAACTGAATTATTTTCGAGGATTATTAAGGGTCAGTTTTTCTACTCCTGATTCCTCCGCCCAATTGCAATAAATGTAGCTTGAGTGGTAATTGGACGGAGGAATCAGGTGTAGAAAACTGATCCTTAATAATTCTCGAGAACAATTCAGTTAGAAAAGAGCTGTTCCTTAAATTAGTAACAACTATCACAAAAACTGACTCTAGACATTGTAATACTCACAACAAAAAGTATTTGAGGCATTTGACTTACTTGAATCTGACAAGTCCAGTCCAATGAAACAAAGAGATGTTGCTCGTTTGAAGATTTGGAAGTTGCGTATGGCCAGAGGGCAGGACCCATACACACATTTAATACCCGATAGCATTGTGAGGCTGAACAAAAGGACCTTTTGATTATGTAAATGTAGTCTTTCTATCCAAAAAACAAAACATTTACTGACTTTTTTAGGATAACTTAAAGGTGGGGTAGGTAATTTTGGAGAAACCAGCTCGAGTGCGCTAGAATTTGAAAATACACAGCCGGAAAAAAATCTGCCACTTCCTTACAGAGCCCCTCCTCCAACACACCCGAACGTGCACATGACCAATGAGGGCACGAGATAAGTTTGTGCACAGATCGAAGGCTGACAGGCAGGTAGGCCATCCAGTTATTTTAGCCGGGCTGATGATTGGTCGTGCTTTTTACAGTACTACGGCTTCCAGAGATGACATTTTTTTATGGATTTTTTATCAAAGCACTTAAGATATTCATTGCTATCGGGATGTTAAGAGCATTCCATGGAATATAACAAAAAGTCTATCTCGAGCCGGTTTCTCAAACTTACCTACCCCACCTTTAAAGTAATGTTGTAAAATTACAACCGGGGGCCTTACAGGGTTAAGAGGAACACAAAACAAGTTGTCTCTTCCGTGAATTTAACCATCAACTTCTGGTCAATGTCATGCTCTGAAATAAATTATTTCTCATTTTGGAGCTCATCTTACGCTGCCATTGTATTTGCAAAATGTCACTTGCAATTAGAGTTGATAATGTTACTGAGAAAAGGTCACATAGAAACCTGCGTGGCGGTATTGGACTCTGGGGCTGATTCACACACCCCGCTCAACAACACCAAGCACTCAGTCTCACTCCTAACTGGCCGAAATGTTTTCCCGGTCATTGTGCTTTCAATTACACACATCTCATTGATTAGATTTACATTTCACTTTTTATGGTTGCTCTAATTGGCAAAGATGATTGCAAATTAGGCAAGAGGGCAAGCGTAGCCTTGGCTACCGTCTGTCACCTTGAAATGGACAGACTAACACACACCTGGCTTCTGGGTGCCCATTAATCTGCTAATTTCATGATCGGGGTGAAGCAAGTGATCAAATTTAATAGGGTTCCTATTTTCTCCAGCGGTACACCTTCTGACATGGCATTTTGTGACCTCTAGCTCGGATAAGGGAATTATTAGTGGCTAATTAGCCTTGTAGAGTTTGTGTCAGTCATATATTTCTGTGGCTTGTCTAATTGTTCTGCTTCATGTTTTTTGACCCCTCAGGCCTCAGTATTACAAGGTGATAGAAGAATGCGTGTCCCAGGTGGTTCTGCATCGCAGTGGGATGGACCCTGACTTTGGCTACAGTAAACGATTGGACGTGGACTTCACCCACCTGATTGGTACTTTTTGAATGGCTTCCTATTTCCTCATTCATTCATTTGACATTTGTGTTGGCAATGGTTTAAAATGATTCATAAAAGTCTTAAAATGTTGTAGTCAAGATCCTTATATCCAAACATTATCCTCAATTTCACTTGTTTTGAATTAAACACGTACAGGAGGCATGTTATTGATGTTAGTAAAAAAAGGTCACTCTATTTATCCACCCTGATATTTTCTCTGACAAACACCTGCAGTGGTTCGACCTATAAGACAAGGTCGTCTAATTATTCATGAATAATACATTATATCTGGTCAAATGAATTCAGCCAGTTCAAAAACATTGCACATGTTGTTTTCCTGGGTTACTCATTTGCAGAGCGATGTCCCTGGAATCATAGACAAAAGATCTTTTTGTACTGCATTTCTAATGGAGATTTACTTTCAAACAGAGAAAATATATAAATAACACCACTTTCTCGCGACTTGCCAACAAAGGTTCATTATGCTTAAGTTTCTAACATATTCAGAGAGAAATATCATATTATTGAATAAGTTCTTTCACTCACTTTACTACAATTTAATCAGCTGAGGAAAATACTTATAACAACATGTTTTGTTAAATTCACATAAAAGGAAATAGGTGACATTACATATAGTCATGAATCATTTGAAGGTGCGTCTCCTCTATTCTTCTTTCCCGTTTTCTTTCACATTCCGCTGTTTCCTAATAATTATTTTGAGAGGGGTAAACCTGCTGCGGGATGTGTGATCTAACAATCATTTACACCTAAAACTTGCACATACACGATCCTTCAGGTGATTAATTTCTAGTTTAATTGTACCATGTGGCTTTTGAACATCTACCCAAATACAACAAAAAAACGAAACACACAAAAAGGAATTTGAAAAAAGATACGTTGGCAGAACACTGTTTCTGTTTAGTACTTTTCCACTATTAAATAAAACATTTTGACTGATGTCACGCAGACTGTATGTAAAGTAAATTTTGAACATATCATAAAATGCTATACCCTTAACATCTAAGGTTATATGATTCATGTGAAGGGCTTAAATTCCTTCATGATGTACTTTTTACAAATTGTTATAGTGATAAGCATCTATGATTTATAACAGCTTTGTAAGCCAATCTTAAGATGTAAACATGTAATAGATCTAACATAACATTTTAGATAGATTTCCAATCATACAAGCTCTAATATACTTTGAGAAACACGAGCCAGGTCTAATTGTAACTTTCACATCAGCAGGTAATGATGCACATCGCTGCTTTGAAGTGTCTCCTAACTGTGGCTCTCTTGTCTTGCAGATCAGTGTGTGGATAAAGCCAAAGTTGAGGAGAGTGAGCAGAATGCTGCAGAGTACTCCAAAAAGGTGAGACATTAATCACTCCCAACAGCCCCCTCGGTCGGCTGGCTCCCATCAGGAAAGTTTTTCCTCCCTAAGAGCTCCCAGACAAGCTATTGATTTTCCATGCCCTGATCAATACCCGGGTGTGACGCTACATGATCTGTATCAGCATTACAAGAATCAATGCCGATGTACTGATGTATACTTATTTGTGCACAGTGCCGGGACAGAGTTAAAATATATGCCGGCTCTTTTAATTCTGTTCTGCATTTCAAGCTGGCTTTTCAAGGGGTTCTCCCTTTATCTAACATTTCCTTTTCAGGTAATTACATAGATTAATGGTTGAGAAGGTAGCAATTTCTAAAAATAACTTTTCTTTAGCGCTGATCAAATCTGAATCAATACTCTTCAGTACCAATTTCTTGCCTCAATTGCATTACAGTATACTGTTTTGCTGTATGATGAAAACGTTAGATGACAGATTATTTATCTCATGCACTGCTGTCAAATGCAGCATTATGATAAAATGGGTTTTTTATCAAAAGTTCCCAAATTAAACTTCAATTGTGTCTTTTATGAATTTGATAGTGAAAACTTATAATTTGAAACCTTACCTCCTGCTTATGTTTTATGATGTTTTAATGTATCTTAAAGAGCCTCACTTTCCCTGGCTGGCAAAACACCCAGGGGGTCCTGGATGTTTTTTTCCTCAAGAATCCTGTGATAGCAGCCCACCGCCTACCCTGCTGGGCCATTGAAATCATTGTAGCGACATGTCTTGGTTTCTGCAAAGGTTAGATCCATCAACATTAATGAAAGCCATGCCTGACACAAAGACGGAGGACACCAGGGTTTTGGGGCCATGAGAGCTATGAATAGAAATCGGCCAGTGTAAGACAGCGTGTTTTGGTTGCTGTTGATGTGCCCTGTGGCTGCTCTCTGGAGACAATGTGCCGCTCACCAACCTGTGTGTGTGTTTTCATCTATCTCATATGAGCACATACTTGCTTTTCTTTTCTGACAGTTTGATGAGGAGTTCAGTGCACGGCAGGAGGCCCAGGCCGAGTCTCAGAAGAAGGAAGAGAAGATCAAAGAGTTGGAGGGGAAAATCCAGGCCCTGGAGTCCCAGGTAAATCCATACAGAGGAATCCCACTGCTCTGCAAAACAGTTTTGTATTCCCCTAGACATCTTTTAGATATATGTTTTCTAAAAAAAGCACAAAACAGAAAGTACTGCAAATTCTAATATCCAAAAGTTCTTTTGATCACTGTTCTAAGTGGAAAAAAAACACTCATGCAATCTTATATTGAAAAAAAAAGGATGTTTATCCTCCAGAGGCAGGGCCGTTTCTAGCTTTTTGGGGGCCCTATGCAAGATGCTGTTTGGGGGCCCTAGTTTTTACAGTTTTTTTTAACTACAATGGGGGAATTCCGAAGCCTTTAAGATGATCTGTGGAGATGCATCAATCTGTTACACTTTAAAAGGAAAACAGGCTAATTTCACGAAAACCAAGCAATTGAATCTTACAACAAATGATATTAAAAAGGTAAACAATAAGGCTCCTCTATGTCAATAAATGCAAGAGATGCAGCATTTTCTCAACAATGTGACAGCCCAACGATGATTTGGACTTTATTACCCCAAAAACACAAGCCACAGCTTTGCTATCATTGCATTTGGGTTGTGTTTATATCCTACATTTTATTTCTAAGCATATAATGCTTCACCGAACACAGGAGGGGGCTTGGCTGTCTACAAATAAAGACAGCTAATTTTAATTAGCTGTCTTTAGGGAAGCTGTGGCTCAGTGGATAGTGTGCTGGACTACGAATCAGGGAATAGCAAGTTTGAGTCCCACTGCAGTCAGCAGGTCGTTGTGTCCCTGGGCAAGACACTTCACCCCAAATTGCTCCTCTGGGGATTGTCCACAGTACTGAATGTGTGTAAGTCGCTTTGGATAAAAGCGTCTAACAAATGACATGTAATGTAATGTAATTATCCCAAAATATATTGAGGCTGAACCTGAACTTTCAGCTTGGGGGCCCCCTAGTGGCCGCAGGGGCCCTATGTGTCTGCATAGTCCGCCTATAGGAAGAAACGGCCCTGTCCAGAAGTTATGGCTCGTCTCCATAAAGAGCTGATTTGGTCAGAAGGATACCTTTCCACCTCACTTACAGCTGTGCTGCTGTACGTGGAAGTTATCTAACCCTAACCCTATCCATGCAAGAACATTTGATTTAATAAAGGGTCAATCTCCTTCTTAAGTTGTAGCTCTTATATAGGCGAATTGCTCTATTGAAGCTTTTCCTATGTAATTATATCATCACAGAGATGGATTGCATATCCTCTCCTGGACTCTACTTCATTTCTCCCCATGCAATACCCTCCATTTTGATCACAGAAACTGACTGCTATTTCCCCCTTAACCCAATTCCAAATACTTTAGTACTGCCTTGGGACAAAAGGGCAGTTTGCCTCGCTGCTTAGGGAATTTAATATAAACCAGCTTTGAAAGATGGTATAGCTACATTTATATCAGAAATTGCTTTTTCTTTCAAACATTCATCTCAGGTTGCTTAGGCTGTCTGATAAACTGCACCTGCATATGTGGTCCATCACTGGGAATGTTCTCGTTCAGTTGTAAAATAGTGTTACTCCAGCCTCTAGCAATCATTCTTAGGTTAACAACAAATGCTGTTATGTAGTACACGCTATGGCTGTTGTCCTGGCCAAAGTCACGCATTGTTTCTCTCCTCAGAACTTATTATGTGTGTAGCTCTTACTCTTGAACTTCATATCCCAGAATCCCCACTCGTTTCCGTCATGCGTACCCTACCATCACTCAGTCTGTTCCTGATGAAGGCCTGGCTGTTTTATTGAGAGCATCAACATGTAAAACTCCTGTCCAGCTGCTCACCCCCTTCCTCCCTTGCTCTCTCCTTCTTCCACCTTCTGTCAGATATGAATGCATCAGGCTGTGTTACCTTTGCTTGCCCTCTCTCCCTTGTTGGGGCTTCTTATGTTGTGTTTCCATCTGTTTCCAACTCATCTTCCCCTCACCCTTCCCTGGCAGGCCTCTGTCTTTTGAAGACTGACAGACTATGGTGCATTAACAGCTAGTATAAAGCAGAGAAGCCCCTGAGAGTCAAGCCCTCTCTTCCTCTGTTTGTCTGACTGCTCCTTCAAAGAGCTGTTACTGCAGGAGAGCCTCACATCAACACACATTAACCTCAAACGGGAAACGTGTCATGTTTTTGGCACATACTTGCATGGATGTGGCCATAAGTATATCCAAATGCAACTTGACAAAGCATACATTAAGTGTATTTACTTTACTTTCAATGTAAATCAATATTATCCCTTTAAAACCTTAATGTTCACTCCCCTTATGTATTCAATCTTAAAGAGCCTGTGACAGCCTCCCAACAACTGTTGTGCAAGGAAATATTGGGCTACTAGTCATCTCGGACCGTCATCTTAAAAAAGAAGGTGCGATACCGTTCCAGTAAATATCAATAATTTCGAACAGCGCAAGGAAATTCCTTCGACTCATTTGGAAGTTTTTGGGGAACCCGGAAGTGACGTCAATGCGGGAACGCTTCACTGTGCGGCGAGAGAGCCAAACACGGACAAAGTGTGTTGTCATGCGTAGAAATGGTGAATTACTGAGTTTAGGCACGTTAATAACGTTTTAATTAAGTTGACTACAGTATATTCATATTTGTCAGTGCTTTCATGTCAATTTGGCGAACATAAACATAAATGATCGTGGTGAAGATGATGATTAAATTAGGATTACAAATCGGTAGTGAGAGCTGCTGAATTTCCTCCCATCGGATTTGATATAAAAACAAATCGATTATTTGTGTAGTTGTAAACTCAAGTGGATGAAACTACATTTATTAGTGCTTTCATGTCAGTTCGGCGAACATATGATACATGAAATGATCGTGAGGATGATGATTAAAATCGTTTGTGACACTAGGTCCACCGTCTCCCCGCAGCGAGGCTCCCCCCGTTGACAGTTTACGTGGGCTGGGCTGGGTGCAGTGGCGGACTGGCCATCGGGACGAATCCCGATGGGCCGGTACCGAAGTGGGCCGGTCGAGAGTCCCTGGCTGATTTTTAGTCCCAGTCCACCACTGGCTACATGACCGTATTATCGCCAATATTGACGCACCTAATTCCTAAACTTCTAACAGATAAAACATAAACCGATCCTTCATCCTCATATGAGCTCTCAGACACGTTCAAAATGAAACTGTCATCGCTGTCATCGCTTGCTGCTCTGTGTGCGCCATCGCGCGTTTACATGCATATGCTGGGATCCTGAACGGTACAGCTGGAGCGCTGTGCCCGCAATGACGTCACACATAATTTGGCGGGATTTGATGAATCCCCGAGAAGATCCAGAATATGGTCAAAATTGAAGGGCAGATTAATGGTTATCAAAGTAAAAATATCCAAAATCAATTCAGTAACGGTTTTCAAGGGGACAATATTTACTCAAATTGTTCGGTTTGGATGATGGGGGAAACTCGTGTCACAGGCTCTTTAATGTTCATTCCCCTTATGTATTTAATCTTAAAGGAGACATATCATGCTATATTTGAATAATATATTGTAGGGCCATACCTATATAAGGTATATTTATACGTTTTATTTTTCAAAATACCAAACAGATCATGCATTTTAGCCATGCCTCATTTCGCTCTATTTTGCTCTCCTCCACCCCTGTCTTTGCATGCGCTGCAGCTGACCACGCCCCCCTGCAAAGGAGGGGGCCGAGTTACGAGCGTCATGTTACCATGCTGTTACCATGCTTTCACCATGCTGTTACCATGCTGTTACCATGCTGTTACCATGCTGTTACCATGCCACGGCAACCTCTCATTCCCCTGATTGGTGGAGAGTTGGCCATATAGGCGGAGCTCCCCGTCACTGACGTCAGACTATTTTCAAATCTGGATCAGTCTGTATCAGATCTGTTCCAGCCCCGTTTTTAGAGATTTGGGTAGTGAGGAAAAGAGAGAGGGTTGTGTTTTCTGACACTTGGTGAGTTCGCTGACACACCGGGGACACATATTCATGTATAAAAGACGTACAACGGTGCATTTTGCATGATAGGTCCCCTTTAATACGAGTTGATTATGGGGCTGTAAGGGCTTCATTAAAAAACAAAAAAGAAGATATCTTCTAAAGTATTCAAGTTCTGTATTAGTAGTTCAGAGTTATGTCCTGTTTTTTTTATATAAGGCAGGTGTTCACATAGACCATTCAATTGCTACCTTGAGCAATGAACTAAGCAACAGTGTCATCCTCTCAGATGGCTGAAAGAATGTGTTTTGCATCCCAATTCAATCTCAACACAATGTTGTCGAAGGCCATTAACTGAGAATTCAGAACTTTTGAATCAGCTCGAGGACACGCATTCAGTTTGTCCATCAAACACGCCGTGTTATCACTGTCGTTTTGCTGAATATGAATGAAGTGGGAGATAACCATAACCTTTCATCTACTACTTAGAATTCCTGTCAGCTATTAAAATACATGCCTGAGTCGCTCCTCTTCACCTTGTTTGTGAACCAACACATTTAATGAGTGTCTTTGTCTGGGATCTTTGGCATTGTAACAAGCAGCCTCCTTGATGTGTCTGTTTGGTTATCACCCAATCGAGTTGAGTGGAGGTTCTGCATGTAAACATAAACAAAGGACATATGAATCACAACAAGTGGAAATCATCAACCGGTTCCCAATCCTTTGCCTTCAACCTTTGAAAGCTAGAAAAAAGGAAGCTATTGAATTGGCTCCGGATGTGATGAATAATGTAGCACTGCAGTGGTACAGTGGAGCACTCTGCACCATCCCATTAATAGGTTTTAACAACCTGGCGGTCTTGTAGCTGACCCGGCTCAGCCCCCAGAGGAGCTGGAGGTGTAGTGCACCACTTCCTCTCTCTTTTTCTGTCAGCCTCCCCCAACTGATTACTGAATTTGACTCACCTGATAATGACAGCAAAACTCACAATGTAGTCTCTATTATCCTCAGAGAGCCGATTGAGTTGTTAAGTCAGACATGTACTGTCAAATTCACTGTCATTCAAATGTGTTATCCAAGCAGCCCTACTTGAACAGAAAATGGTGGTCAAAAGAGCTGGATTTCTAAGAAAGCAAGACGTGTCATATTCTATCTGATTTAATTCTCTTTGGCTTGTTCTTTGGAGCCACGCGATATCTCAAAGCCTCAAAACTGTAACCATTAAAGAAGGAACAAATCCTGTCTTCGCTTTAAAGATTTTATTTTGCTACAATTTCCTCAACTTCTTTCGAAATGAACGTTTTTTTTAGCAACCATACCCAAAAGTTTCCATCTCTTTTCAATGTCAGACATACACTATTTAGTTTTCTACAGTCCATAATTGGATGTGTTCTGTAGGAATGAGTCCATTAAAATATTACATTTCAGTTGCTGCGGAACACGTTCCCAGCGTCTTTCTTTTGACAATGTTGCACAGAGTGAAATATCAAAGCAAAATGGGTACATTTCTAAAAAACGAAGAATACAGAGTGAAATCAATGCCCATCACACATCTAAGAGTGTTAAGTTGAAATGTATTTTGCGATGCCAAAAAAGAAGAAAAGGGAAATGGAAGCAGGGTGCACCAACTGTCAGTGAAGCTGTGCCTTGTTCCTTTCATGCCGCAGTCAGTGCTCTACACTGATGTTCTTTTGAAGGTAGATTACATCTTGTTTCAGGTGTATAGGTGCGGTACACTGTGCCTTTAGCACATCACACAGCTTGTTCAGTCATAATGGGAGTAACACAGTGTATTTGTCATTAACTGTGTAAGGGACATCTTTTTTTCCCTGCTTGCCTCTTTTTCTTGCTTTTCTATGTTTTGGTGTACCATACCTGATCATGTGTACTATAGGGTTCTTATTCTATCCTGTCTATCTAACCCACGCCCATATGTGCCTTTCTGTTGCCCTCTGTGTCTGTCCCATGGTGTGTGTGTGTGTGTGTGTGTGTGTGTGTGTGTGTGTGTGTGTGTGTGTGTGTGTGTGTGTGTGTGTGTGTGTGTGTGTGTGTGTGTGTGTGTGTGTGTGTGTGTGTGTGTGTGTGTGTGTGTGTGTGTGTGTGTGTGTGTGTGTGTGTGTGTGTGTGTGTGTGTGTGTGTGTGTGTGTGTGTGTTGGTTGTTTCTGCACAGTTAACTATTGAAAAAGACAAGCTCACAGAGGCTCAGAGACTCATCAGTGAATCTGAAGCCAAGGTGGGTGTCCTCTTTGCATGTGCAGCCCTGAACACGATCACACTTTTAACAACCTGCAAATACAATTTATCTTTCAAACAAATTCTATTGTGGTGTTTCAGATATGTTGTTAGAAAACAAATCTTAAACCCTATATTGAATTGATTTGTTGTCCTATCTGTTTTCCTCTGTGTGCCTCTCTACATATCAAGCAAACAATTTAAATATATATATCACCTATCAATTTGATTATAAATGATCTACTGTAACAGCAAATTTAAAAAGTTCAAACTTAAATGCAATAACATTAACACTGAATTGATACAACACTTGAATGACCGCATGATTCTTAAAATAACTAATTCGTAAAATTAGCCAGGAATAAATAACGTTTTTATTAAAATGAATAATATATTAAACTCCTTTTGTAGTTTTTACATACAAACAATTATTGTTTGTTCAATGCAAGTTTCCTAAGTAAACACTTTGTGATTGACTTCCCCTATCAGAGATGAGATTGGGGCATAGATTTAATCACATATAATTCACAGTTAATTACCTGCCATGCTGGCCTCGCAATTGAGTCCAGAAGACTAAGAATCCAAATTGGATGGGTTATATTTCATATTAGCCGCAATTTATACTTAACAAAGAGCTCCAGATGGGCTCTGCAAAAGTATGAAGAGCCAAAAAGCATCAAAGAGAACCTTCACAAGCTGGCGAGAAACACAACATCAAACATGCAGAATCATAGAGTAATTAGAAATAAAATGTTCGAATAAACATATTTCTATACTATGTCTTTGTCGTAATGTTTCTGTATTTCATCAATACATAATCATATTTTTTTTCATATTGTATTTAAACATTAATCTTCCTATACCGTATATTGTACTTTAGTTTATTAATTCAGAACAAGACACATGTAGGTTATGGACGTACAGTACATATTACATGCAATACATGTTTGAGCATTTTGATAACAACGCAACACAAAACGTCTGATGTTCTCCAATATGACCTCAGTTTAAAATAGCTGTTTTATTTGAGTCCAAAGACACAATTATTATACACTTTACAACGTAGGCGTATCATTTTTATTAGATGTTTGTTTTAGTATCTTAGAAATAGGAATCCAGTAGCAATGATATTTGATCCTCAGGGTTCTGTGAAACACTGGGCTTAATATTATTAGAGAGAGAGAGAGAGAGAGACAGAGAGAGAGAGAGAGAGAGAGAGAGAGACTCAGAGGGCCTCTCAGTTTGGAAACAACTGCGCTCCAATTTAGCAGCTAATTTGCTTTCATTCTCTCATATTAATCTTAAAAGAGGAAACGGGCCACGGAAGGCTTGAGATTGACAGACATGTAATCATTGATGTTGATTTTCTTGGGCAATCTGTGTAAGAAGCTCCCTTTTTAATTTTGGCCCTAATAAAAAAATCAGCCAGTGCCATTATGTAATGAAACACAACGTAATGTCTCTAAATATGAAGCCAATCACATGTTAGGCACACAATCAAGTGACTGGGGCTAACGCAGGCTGTGGGGAATTGGTTTTGGAAATGAGAAGTGCAAGTGGGAACGCTATTTGTTTAAAGCTGGCATCTAATCAGCTCCAAAGATCAAACTCTGTCTTAGCCCGGGTGTCAGTAATTGTTGTATTTGCATAACTTTTTTCTCTATAACATTTTTCTACTGGCATAATCACTGACTACCTGTGTATGTGGTTTGTGTGATAGTGCATACATGTCAAAGGACTGAAAGAGTCTGTCTTATCAGTCTGTGCTGTAATTACACCCCTGTCTACTGTTTAATAGCCTGCCATTGTGAGGACTTAATGAAGACTTGATGGGAAAGCAACATTCTTATCTTTTGTAAATTATAACAGCAGTAGATCAAAGCTTTTTCATACATTTGACTATTTACATTGATATCCAGTGAGATTAATGAACACAACCCTTTAACCAATGCATAACTCTCCATATAAAGCAGCGTAATGGAAGGTAGCGTTCCAGTAATGTTATTCTAAAATTAGCTTAACTAGTTGTTTTTAATATCAGTGGCCTGAATTGAATCAAAGTGTGAGTTTTGCCTTCAATGGACAACTGAAGTGCAGCATATCTGTTTTCATGTGGTTATGTGATTGATAATGAATAATTCTATGATTGCTTCAGAGAACTATTGCTTTTTACAATCACCACGAGTTGAGTGTTTTATTCAAGCACTAGCTTAAGTACTGTATTGGCTAAATATCCCGGGTTCAACAATATAAGCCAAACACACTTATTAAAACACTTAAAAAACAATTAAGTACAGAAGACAAAAAAACAATTGTCCTAAGTTATAAAAGCAACATTATAAAATCACATTTTTCTTTATGTCCAAGGACTTGCCACATAAATGATTGGGTCAAATTGATAAAGGATCTTTTAAATGGAAACTTATGATCAACATACTTGTGTATGGTTCATAGTTTTTAGCTTAATGCTTGACCAATTAACTTGGCAACCACATACACCAACTCGGTTTTGATCATGATTTCCTTGGTAAATATAATTCTGAGGACAGCATAAGACATGACATGAACTTGGAAGAAGCACAAACCTAGTTATCTTGAAATAAAACTCTGCAGTGAGGTTTTGCTTCATGACACACATCCAGCAGATCGAGGTTTAGATGAAGCGCTTAGCACATCGTTTGATGTTTTGACCATCATTAACCTTTTTACCCTGTATTTGCAGATTGCAGCGGGTCCAACCGCGGCCGGACCCCCACCTCCACCACCTCTTCCAGGGGGTGCAGCGCCCCCCCCACCTCCTCCACCACCTCTACCTGGTGGCTGTTTTCCCCCTCCACCGCCTCCTCCTCCTCTCCCTGGTCATGCTTCGATACCACCACCACCACCTCCACCGGGTGGAGGACCTCCACCCCCCCCGCCACCCCCTGGCTGTGGACCCCCACCACCTCCACCCTTCTTTGGGGGCCCAGGCGGGCCTCCACCCCCTCCCTCATTGCCTGTCATCAAGCTGCCTTACGGACTGGTGGTCAAGAAAACCTACAAGCCTGAGACCGTGATGAAGAGAGTGAACTGGACCAAGGTACGTAACCTGAGCTCTGAATCTCTGCAACTCATATTCTCACGGTCACTGAGAGGGATTTCAGACTGTAAGGAAACCATCGTTGACATTAACTACTATCCATTCCTTCACAATCACAAATGCAAACATAGACTTTAGAAAAGTGTTGAACCCTACACTATTAAAAATGCAGAAAAAAGTCTTAGGTCCAAACCAAAACGGTTCTATTCAAATGTACTCTACTAAGGCAATTTAGTCAAGCAGCCGTTCAGCCAAAGGCCACACTGTTCCACACTCAGCACCCATTTCAAAGGATTTAACAGTAAACAGTTTTCATTGCTCAAATGTCCTTGGATTTGCACAATTAGCATACTTAAATGAAACTGGGCTGTGTAACATTCCATCACATTTAAATACAATTTCAAACTGAAAATCTCTTGTGTGAGAGCGCTATTTTACCATAGATAATTTAAATATCGCCTCAGGACATCTTAGCATTATTTTAATGGTTATTTGCCGATGCTTGTATGACCTTGCATCTTAGTCTACAATTACTGAAAGCAACCAAAACATCAGACTAGTTCTTTTGAAATCATGGAAGTACTGCATAGTGTACTCATTGGTTTGAACATATTAAATACATATATAAGAATGATAGTGATTTTTATCATAGCCATCACTTTCTATCACTTCATCACAGTTAAACAAATTAGTATTTTGGAGTTAGAGGGACGATTATTAATAGTCATACAGCAGTTTGAAATATTATGTTACATGGTATGCAAACAGTAAAGAAACCAGACATTTTGTTTCTTAAAACAGGGTATGACTCTTTCTGCTTTGTAATATTTTATTTGACATTTTCTCGAGAAGTATCATCATGGTTTTGGACATATGGTTTGTGTGCATGCAGGGATGTGCACATGCACATTGTGTGGGAGTGTGCAGAGGTTAATCAGTAGGTGCATTGACCTTGCCTCCACAGGAATTGTCGTTTGGTAATGCAAATTAAATTCATAACCACCTGAGGAAAAACAATCTGTGTCTCTCTTGTGTCGATTAAGTGGGACAAGAGTCATCTGTCTTCTCTATGTGTAGCAGATGGAAGTATGGGAGTGCCAGGAGCAACTTTGATTTAGTTGTAGAAAGAGGAAAGAGAAACAATAGATACTTTTCCTCTCACCTCTTTTCCACTTCACCAGAAAAGGGTGTGAATCACTAGGAATGCATAGGAAAAAAGTGGCCTGTTGTATTACTGTTCAAATGGTATGTGGGCATTGCCACACTCAGGGGGCAGCTTCTCAATGGGACACAATGTCATATTTTCACATTTTAAATTACAGTGCTAGGGATTTGATGGCAGTACATTCTTAGTCAGTAGTACAAGGCCCCCACATGGGAAACAACCAGCTTAGGCATACATTGGGAAATGTCAGCTTTGTTTAAGTGTTGAGTGCATTTTATATTAGCCCGAGTTATATTTACCCTGCGTGTTCTCCCACATCTGTGTCAGTGATTCCCACTGAAAGTTATTAGCAAATTACTGGGGGACTGTCAAAATGCCAACATAAACCATTTTTTTCCCGTTGCTATTTCAGCTATTTAATTTAGAATTTGAAAACTATAATTATAATGAAGTGAGTATATTTTATATGCATTCCGCATACAAAAATAAAATGCATATCATTTAATGAGCTGATTAAGCATATCTGTAAACATGGACATTGGAGGAACAAAAGGCGGCATGGATGAAATCAGATAAAGTAAATAACATTGTTGTTCAGATCATCTTGAGTCAGGCTAATTGTGAAGAACTATATCCAGCATTAACACATCTCTTCTCTCTAAAATAGATGACATCTTTATTTAGGTCAGGCCCAGTGTGAAACCCCAAGAGTTACAGTGTGCACCGCGCTGAATTTGAAATACCATAAATTAGAATTTCCCCCCAAAAATCCCCAATGAATATTGTATCCACTCTATTGGTGGTTGTGGAGGACATTCTTAAGAGAAACTGATAAATTATTCATGTTAAACTTTTGTTATATTTAATAAAGTAATAAAGGAAGTCAATATACAAGTGAAATCGATCCCACATGTAGGAACAGAGCTGCTTCATCCTCAGCGGATAGAGTCCTTTGAGTATTCTTCTATTCAGCCCAATGCTGTATTTAAATCAATGTGGGATGAGTATGTTTTGACTCACCTTTTAACGTGGCTATTCAATAATACGACAATATTCTTTACCACTTTTATGATCTTGGAATCCCAATTAACAGAATGGCAGCATTTTAAGAAGCAGCAACAACTTCATGAGCTGTAGAGATCATGCATCTCATGGTGTTACACAACGCAGTTCTTCCAACCACCTTCATTTCTTATTATACATTCATCTGTTGGCCACAATCATTATACTTTCATGTAACATAGCAAGGGTTTATGATCATGAACCCTTTTTTAAAGGAATTGTTGGTCTAAGTCAGGGGTCTGCAAACTTTTTGACCAAAAGAGCCATTTTGCTCCTTTTTCCAAAACATTTTTTTGTCTGGAGCCGCAAAACATATTTCATAGCTTGATAGCTAATAAAGTCGCATTTATTGTTATATCAGACAAAAACTACAGTTTTTTTGCATTTATTAGGCTATTTATTACGTTATATAAAACTGTTAACCTCTAATAAGAAACAAAGAACTCCTATAAGGAGTGCTACAGGATTTGATTTGTTTTTGATCTGTATTTTTGAAAATTATGTAACTTTTTTATTTATTTTTTAGCATATTGTTTATTATATTATAACTTAGTACTTTTTTAGCATATTGTTTATTGTTTATTATATTATAACTTAGTACTTTTTTAACGCATTTCAGATATGCAACACTAAGCTGTCTTTGGCTCTTTCCTGCTGTAACGCTGCACATTTCCCCTCTGTGGGACTAATAAAGGGATTCTGATTCTGATAAGGAGAATTAAAAATAATACACAGGCCTACTTTAAAATAAATTAAACACAGCACTTGGGGAGTCCTCTGCACATTTGAAGGAAAAAAAATATTATTAAAATGGGCCCACTTTGAAATAAATAAAACATATAGCTGCACCCTAAAAAGAGTTAAAGGTAGGGTAGGTAAGAATGGAGAAACCAGCTCGAGTGCGCTAGAATTTGAAAATACACAACCGGAAAAAATAGGCCTCTTCCTTCAGACTTTCTCACAGAGTCCCTCCTCCAACACATACGAACGCGCATCATCAATGAGGCCACGAGATAAGTTTGTGCACAGATGGAAGGCTGACAGGCAGGTAGGCCATCCAGTTATTTTAGCCGGGCCGGCTAAAATGATTGGTCGTGCTTTTTACAGTGCTACGGCTTCCAGAGATACATTTTTGTATGTATTTATTGTCAAAGCATTTAATATATTCATTATTATCGGGATGTTAAGAGCATTCCATGGAATATAACAAAAAGTGTTTTCTGAAATAAATTACATACCCCATTGAATTATGACTGAAGATCGTCAGCTGTCTTCCTCTCCCTTGTTGCTCCTCAATACGTAAAGGCTGCAGCAGCACCGTTGACCACTTCTCTCTAGATATCAAACATACCGGTAAACCAGCATCGTTTGTTGTGAAAGCATATAACTCTGTCCACGACGAATTAAATCCTGTGTTCCTCCGGTACTTTTCTTTGATTTATCCATAGTTCGCTCATCGAGCCGGGGGTCAGGTTATTCACCCGCAGGAAAGGGCGCTGGCGCGGGACCGTAGCTGGATGTGACGCATATTTTAGTTGACCTAATTAAAACCGTTTTGTTTTTTATTTATGTGTCACAGTATCACCTCAAAATACAAGATACGAAACATTTTCAACCATGCAACAAAATATAAATAGTCCTACAAATACTTTTATTTATTTCCTTCTTATTTTTGTCTAAGCCTATGCTCTAAACTCAAGGGAGCCAGTGCAGAGGGCTTAAAGGGCCGCGGGTTGCCGATCCCTGGTCTAAGTCTTCCTTGAATTGCTTTTTTAAAGGACTATGGGCTTTGATTACCAGTTGTTTTGTGTTATTAAAACAAATGTTGTAGTGTAGACAAGTTGCAAATCCAAAATAACCCTCCATTAGGCTAATGTTTCTGGTTGTTTCATTTTGTTACTTTGCCCTTCCACACTCACTAAACTTGTAAGCTAGTTCAATATTTCACTTGTTTCAGCATGAACTATTATGTTGAGTAAAACAAAGGGGAGCTGTTGTAGGTGTAAGAGTTTTGATCAGGAAATATAAGTCTGTTTTTCTGAATAGAGGCACGTTGTTATCCACACTCCACTCCAGCTCATGTTGAAATGTTCGTAAGCATTCCATTTAAACACCTAATGTTATCGTGAACTCTGAAACACCGTTACACTCATCACCATTTCTATTTGGTTTTGGGAATTATTTCACAGCATCGTATCTCTGTCTGTCTGCATCGCATACATATTGAACTCCCAACTCTTTATGTGCGTGACTGATTACTTCGATTTTTACGAGGTTAATGGCAGCAGTGAAAGGGGCCAACTGCAGGTCGAAGCTCTTGATAAGAGCTCTCACCATATCACTGAACACAATGTACAGCAGATGTTGTGTTACAAAATTAGCAAGTAATAACTGCAACATGTCAGATCATACATGTTTATGTCTGAATCTCTCTGTATACCTACTCTCTACTGAGCAGAGAGTAGGGAATGAACGATGAGGGGAGTGAGGCATCCCTGTGGCCTACTATCAGCTCTGTGTGTGTAGGTGCCTGGTTGCAGAGGCTTTGCTGTGTCAGGCAAGTCTATGTAGGAGGAGTGTATAAACATGGTTGCTGATGTTTTGTGTAACCCTAACCCTGAAAAATCACCAATAGCTTTAATGTGAAGGTTTCATTCACAACCTAGCCACATGTCTCCATTTCGGTGGTCCTATTCATGCATTCCTCCATAAAATGAAATAACTTATTTAACCTTGCAGGCTCCAGTTTTGCTTTTTTTGCCTTTTTTGTTTGTAGTTGTGTTGGCTACTCAGATTCTAAAGCTGCTCACACAAGGCCATATGTGTGTCCAAACACACAAAAACACACAAAAACCTCATCTCCAGCGAGAAGAAGTTTTTGAGTGGCAGGTTGCTGGAATGGCGGTCTCAGATTGTGGTGATAATGGAATCCTTGTGTCATTGCAGATAGTGCCTCAGGAAATGGCAGAGAATTGCTTCTGGATCAAAGTCAAAGAAGAGAAGTTTGAGAATCCTGACCTATTTGCTCAGCTCTCCCAGTGCTTCTCCTCGCAGAGCAAAGGTAAGGAGGCGTCATCTGCCTGCATCTCTTCCTTAATTAATCTACACACACATGCTTCATTTAGCCTCTCAGGCAATAGACGCCAAGCCACTTTCATCTTGTGACACTTTAAGAAGTCATTTTCCTCACTGAAATGTTAATTATCCTAAAACCAAGCACTTTTCCCTCTGCGTTTGAACACCATCTACAGTCTGTATGCTCTCAAGTCAAATATCTGTGCCAATTACGGATAGCATTTCTGTTGCTGCAGTGTTTTTATATGTTTGTGTCTTTGAGAGACAGACATGCAATGTGGCTGCACATTGTGTTTGCTCTTTGTACCCATTGAGGAGTAACAGATCAGTGTTTTTGTGGGCCGATGTGCACAAACCTGAACTTGCACTTATATGTGTGAACCGAGAGCAGTTATGCTTGGTTTGCTTCATGCCTTTTCCAGTCCAGTTGGCCAATTCTGTGCCGGGGAAGACGAGAGACTTTTGGTGAAGGAAGCTATGGGAGTTTTCTTGTCCCTGCCAGTTGTTTCTCGGATACACAAGCAGGCTACCTAACTCGCTGATGAATAACACAAGCAGCACAGAGCAAGTTTGTTTTTGTATGGAAAGGAAATGTGTGTGAAGGCAATTGATGTATTCTTCCCATGACACTGTGAGTGGTTTCCACATATTTGACAGTGTTTGTGTGTTGTATATTCCTCTAATTCGAGCAGCAGTGGGAGGGGAGAAGTCATTGCCCTGTCAAGCGCACAACAGTCAGATCTGAGCTCTGTCAGGGTGTGTGGACACAACTTTACAGAATCCTCCAACTTCTCCCATATTCCCACCGCCTGTTTGGACACCAGTCAGCCCGCCGGCAGCTTCTTGCTCCGTCTCTCTCCCCGCCTCCGGGTCTACAAACTAGACTCAACTCATTTTTGTTCTGTGACATAAATAGCAACCATTCCTCTGCTGCCGCTAGGTGATTTACCGTCATAATACAGATGGAAGGAGAATGTGGGAAGGAAAGAACAGTTGTTGCGAGGCTAAATGAAGAAGCAGGGATAGGTCTCTCGTGTTTCATTAGAGGATATCTGCCAGACGTTATATATTTCAACACGTGCTCTCTGACATCTCTGAAGTCATTTAACCATGAGTCCTTTGCAATAACTATTTATTTATCTATTTTTTGGGTCTTTCATTTTAAATGTAGTGTCAGTAACTCAGTAAATCTGTATGTTTGCAAAGCACACCTGCTATAAAATACATTTTCAGATGGAATCCTAAAATGAAATATGACTTAACATTTGGAGTTTCACAGACACACGGCATTAATTCAGCTTTAAATGTCCTTTTCAATTCTTTATTACATTCCCTTTGTCACCCACTGGGGTCTTTTGAAAAGCACAATAGATTGTCCATGTTCCCGCTGGCAGAGTAGGAATTCATGATGCAGCATTTCCCACGGGAGTTACCTTTGCTGGATCCCTATCAATTACCCCCGCAGCGACTTCACTGAATCAGCTATTTTCCCTCTATTGTTGAAAGAGAACATGATTTGCTCATGAATGAAAAATGCTGCTTAATGTTTGATATCTACCCCCTCGTCAGTGAAGTTGAAAGTCAATGAGAAGGCCTTTGATGTAGATGGTATTGCAAAAAAGGTGCTAGATCGGATCTTCTTAAAATGAAATAGTAGTTCATTGGTTTTTCTATTTCCTCTGTTTCATGATTCATGCAGTATAATCTTTTAAATACATGCCATCTGAGGATTTAAAAAACGATAAGTGTGCTTCAATATTTAACATTTTCTCTTTAACATTCCTGACTTATTTCTGCTTTGAATATGACTTATTTGAGTAGTGAGGCCCCAAGTGGAGTCTGTTAACTTGTATTGGTTGTTGTGTTGAGCGGTTAGGTGGAGAAACGGTCCTGCACGAATAATTCATGATATCTGGTACTCTCGTTGTAACCACGGACCATAAATCCTTTCTGCTGATTTGACAAACAAGTCAATGGTGAAAATAGACTTAATTTGTCTGCGATATTGCCCCCATTTTTTTTAATCGCACAAACACACACACATACGAACAAACGCATGCACACACACACACTTGTTTTTTTATCTAAGCTTCTAAACTTCCATCTTTGCCACATCTAAGACATGGATATTTATAAGTAAAGCACTCTTCAGGGGGACTAGTGTATCGTGAAAGATGAGGCAAGCAGGTGTAAATGCCTTCCCTGCAGAGCTGCCCCCATAAAATGGTGCCAAAAGACGTCTGTTAACTTCACGGACCTAGGCATTCTTGCTTGTTACTTGCATTGTTGAAGAACAACACTTTAGCAGTAAAAGTAAAAAAAGCAAAAAAGAATCACTTTAACAGCCCCCAATTTTCAGAATCTTATTGTGCTCAGAGGCCTCTAAAACAAGACTGTCATCTCCCCTGCTGCTTTTATGAGTCTCACTGTTTAATGAGTTTTCCAAGAAAAGGAAATGATAATCAAGAGCGATTTCGAGCGCGGCTTCAATCTTCTAAAAAGTGGCTTTTTATTAATATCTTTTTTGTTGTCATTTATTAAGTGATAGTTCTTTGGCCTGATTGGGAATTCATCTCATCTGTCAATTATTAAGTGTGAAGGCCACTGACATGTCACTGATTAAATAATACTGGCAACGTCCACTTGTAGCCTAACTCGGGGCGACAGAGGCCACATCATGTCTTTTAAAAAAAAAAAACAGTTTTACCAGCTACTTAAAATGTGCATAATAAAAAACTGTATGTAACAGACATTGTGGCAAGTGGCAGTGAAACATTCATATTTCATATTTAAGAAAATCATTTTTTTTGTAATGCTAATTGAAATTCCTTATTTACTTCATACAGATCATACAACCTGTAAATTCATTTCATACGTTTTAACTTGGTTGATTTTGTGGCGTAAAATTACCAGCGTTGGTATGATTCTAATTTACTGCTTCTTTACAATATCTAATTATAAATAGTTCTGTTAAAACATCATAACACAACTGCATTTATTTAGTTGCCTCTGACGGCTGCTCAGCTTATTTTAAAATGGATTTGTTGTCCACAATGTATCATTATCAGGTAAAATAACCACATTATATGCTTCCAATGCTTGTTCACATATTTAATAATCACACAAAGTCAAGCGTATGTACTCCGTGGGAAATATAGGCGGGTGAGAATTTCCTTTGAGTTGAAATTGTGATACACTTAAACCTGCACCTTATTCATTTATGTCAAGGAAAGCATTCCACCTTTAGCACCACTAAGTGTTTTGGGATCGGAAAATTGTGACCACCGAGCGATCTCTTATGAGGAACACACAACTCCTGCTCACCACCTCAATTTTCAAATCGTTTGAACTTGAATACATCACACTGAATAGACACTGCAGATCAACATGTCAATGTCATAGTTATTTTATCTCACATAAAAAAAAAGTTTTTCCCTCACTTGGCTTTTCTCTCTTTCTTTACCCTCTTCTCCGTTGACTTGGCTCTCCTTTTTTCCTCTTACCCTCATCTCCCTTCAGTTCGCTTTATCAATCACTGGGCTGTGCCTTTGTATGGCTCTTGGGATCAAATCAGATTCACTTCGGGATTGAATGTGTGTAGCCATGGCCTGCTGCATTTGAAAGGCAATTCGTTCAGCTGGAACTTTGCAGTTCAATTTGAAACAAGATTGATGTTGGCAAACTTCACACCCTCTTTCTTCCAAAATGTTTCCTCCATTGCACGCACCAATTGCTGACGGACTAAGGGCCTGTGCCACTTTGTAATGGTGATGTCTGGGCTTTTCAGGAACAACACAATGAAAGAGAGAAGTTACTAAACATCAACTGAAATCCCTGAGTATACTGTATTTTTCAATTTACAATAACACCAACAATATTTCAAAAATATGAACCCATTACTTACAATTATGTTACAGTCAGGTAAATACATATATTCATAAATATTCACATTTAATATCTTTAAGCTTTCATTAACGGTTCTATTGGTGTTGCGTAGCAGAGTGCTTTTTCCCAATTTATGGTTTAAAAGTCAACAACACTTATATTTCTACACAGGGACAAAGGCCTAATGAAGATGTATGCACATCCTGAAGGAGGAATCAGAGCATTCCTCCCCTCTGAGCTGGGTCATTGGGACTTTTTCTTTCCCAGCATGCCTCTGTGTTAATGATGCTGGCTAATGAACATTCTTAGCCAAGTGCTTGTGGTGAATAACGCCAGAGGGGACGGGGAGAAGTGTTACCAAACCACACTGCACCTTTAAAAATAAATCAAAACATTGGTTGAGAGGTAGAAAGAGAGCTGTGAAACAATGGCTTAATATTGAATAACAAGGGAGTTCTTTGCCTGAAGTATTGTAGGCATAATTTAGCTAATCATGTTTCACTGATGTACTCAAATGAAATACAGCAAGTGCATTTCATTGTATTACTACGCCCTCATGTTCAGTGGAGAAAAATCCTCCAACATGTGTTGTGCCTGTACGGAAAGGTCAGCCCTGGAAAGGTAGTTTGGTAAAACCTTTTCCGCAAGTGATGGCTGCAGTCAACCACCCCCTCATCACATGGTATTTGATCAAATCCCTCAGGAGATCTCCTCACTCTGACACCCATTTACCTTCACCTCAATCTCTAGAACTCAACCCACACACACATCCTCTCCCCACCCATCCAATGTGGTGTGCACACCAGCACATTCTCAATCCTTGCTCCAAAGCCCCAGCAGCAGGGCGGTAATGACCCTGCCACAATGGCAGTAATGATGGAATCAGTGGGGGGTTTATCTGGCTCCTGACTGCCCTTAATAAGTCCCCTAATAACTCTGTTAGCGTCAGGGCTGATCCGGCCACCAGATCAAACACACTCGCGCATGGCCGGCCACCACCCATGACACTCGGTGACCTCTCAGTCAGGCAGGGAAACTGTTGCTGACCGGCCCACTGTCACACTGTGTGCCTGGAGCTCCACAGTGTGTATTCAACACAAGTCTATGGACACAAGTTTTGGCTCACAGAATGCTGTAGCAACATTAAGTGCCACTCAGAATATCTTAATCCTGTTAAGCTGTATTCATTCACTAACAATGTGTCTTGTTGATGGAAAAGCTTGTTGCTCTTGAATGGAAACTATCCCAAGACTACAGTTGGAGCTCTGCCTCCTCAGATAGTCTCAATGTAATAAAGGCTTTTGTCTAATGAGTTTAAGCTTAACTCAAGACACTGCCGACCACTGTGGAATAGGCTTCCTTGTATTAATAGCGTGTGTACAACGATAAGCTTTTGATACGTTCTATATCAAAGTCATGTTTCCCTGGAGAACAAGGCTGTTTATTACTGATTCTGTTAATTGAGAGGAGGGAGTATCTGGCGAGGCAGCTTCCTCTGCATCTTCACCGTGGCCTTTCCTTTCTTTCTTCTCCTGACATCGCTCCCTTTCTCTGCCCTTTTCTCATTCTCCTCAAATCATCTCTTTGGACATTACAGTGTCCAGTGGCCAGCCTTGTAGATAAACACCTTCACTCTCAACTCACTCTTTCTGCACTCTGTTTAACAGATGCAGTTTTCCACAAACAAGATCAGAATTGGCATTTTACCACATCCTCATTTTGTAAACTGTCATCAGTGCCTCTGAGTGGACTGATGCTTCCCTTTGGAGAATTGCTTTGATGACCCAAGACCTTTCCTCACACCAGTAAACGATGCATTCTGGAACACATGTCCATTATTACTCGAAGCGAACCAAAGAGGAAATATCCCAAAGAGGAAATATCCCCTCGCACATAAGCCTTTCTTATCGTAGAAAAGAAAGGCCTCAAATGGTACCATTTTCCACATTTTAGAAGATGAGACATTAATCGCTGGCTCAGGCAGAAGACATTTGTCTCACTAAAACACAAAATACCCTGATGTACATTTCTCTCTGTTTGGGGCAGCCTGCCCACAGTGAATATGTCTGGGTCAGCCATTTTCCTTGCTCATCCCTGCACATTTTTAATATATCACATATGAATGGAAATTAGGCCCTTAAATATTAATGACAAGTAATTGGTTTATTGTAGGAGACTATATTATGTGCGTGTGCATCTGTGTCTCCGAGAGGGAGGGAGGGAGGGAGGGAGGGCGAGAGATATTTCCTCTCGTTCCTACTTCATATTGCCTGGCTGTGATGTCCCACTGATTTTAATCTTCTCTTCTCAGATGAGAGCCATTCTGGCTATCACAGTGCACTTTAACTTTAGCCCTCTGAATATTAGCTTTCTTTGATACCTGCCGCTTACAACCTCCCAAGCCTACACCCTGCTAACTTTGATGTGCCTTCAGGTACACCGTTATGTTCATCACAATCTGTCTCTTCAAAAATAAATATCCCCCTTGCATCTAAATATTTTATTTTATTTTTCTCCATGCTGGCAAACCTCATTTCAGCCGTTTGGGATATATCAATCTTTCAAAGCTGTCTTTTTAATCTTAGTCTCCACTGGCCCTCCAAGTAGACATTTGTGTCTCAGTTTGTCTTGTAACGTATCAACAATATATTTAAGAAATCCCATTTCCTTAACCTTTTTTTTTATTTTTGTGACTGTTTCACGAGAATGTTCTGCATTGCCATCCGTGTGGAACTGTTCTGTCAACAATACTTAGTGTTCGTATACTGAACACCATTAAGTCTGAAAAAAGGACAACTTTGTGAGTCAAACAAAACACACAAAGATGTTTTATTTTTCATTATTTAAACACATAATTCATTTTGATAGTTAACTGTTAAACTTCCTTTTATCTCTGGGTCTGTCACATCTTGTTTCTGCCTTCACATCATGACTAACAGTATTTTCAATAACTTCCTCCTTCGTTTGCACTCCATGAAATTTACCAGAAATTGTATTTTGTTATATCTTCCTTTTTAACTACGATCTTCCCCAAAATAAACCGGAGAACATAAACCTGTTACAGTGCAATATCAGTCAGTACATTTAAGTGAACAAAAGGCAGCATGTGGTTAGGTGACATGTGTGTGTATCTGTGTGTGTGTTCTCGTGAAGTAAACATGTATTGTCTCTGTGTCTGCCTAATTGAGTGATAAGTTGCTTATTATCAGTGGGACTTGCGTTTAAAAAGAAGACAATGTCAGCGCTGTCACCGGAGCTTTTCATATGGAAAAAACCTCTAGCGGAGCTTCATTAACTCGCCCCATGATCCCAGACTGCAGAGTATGGAGTGCATATCTAATCCAGCTTATAAATATGAGTACAAGAGACGTATAGGGAATACTTGATGTGTTTATCACTGTGTGATCGTCGTGCTGTACTGGATTGGCCATGTTTGGGTAATGCACAAAAGGATCAGAAAGTCTGTTAAAAGTTTTGCTTTCATTAGATCTTTGTCATTTACAAGAGATATTATTTATAGAAAAAAAGGTTAATTAATGAATGTGTCATTATTAACAGAAAGACACATTCTTCATACATTTATAGTGACATATTATTTCAGTGACACTCGAGATTCTATTAGCAACTTCTACAGCTTTGTTTTCGCTCTTCTTTCCAGGTATTAATTTCAGGGGCTGATAGCTTTGCCTCCACTTTAGCAATGGTTGGTATGTTTTTTCTCTGATAGGACTGTAGACATCGTTTGTTTTTCAAGCTGTTACAACTCAACCACCCGCTGTATTTCATAATCTCCTCCTAAATGAGTTCGAACACAAACTATGTCGGCCACGCACTTAACAGAATTCATCACTTGTAATTGCACACGTTTTACTAGTATCTCAGTCTTCCACCTGTTGTCTATCTCTCTAAATGTCTTTGAATACGGCTTACTGTTAACTCCATGATTCCCATACAGATACAAAAACACAAGCCGCGTCTCTACACTGGCTGACAGAAAGCCTGGCAGTGCACAGAAGCCCACTGAGTTTGTTACATGGCATTAAGTTTAATTTGTCTTTTGTGGAATTGGTTTGTGACTTCAAGTGGGCCAGGGGGTGACACTCCACAGCCAATCTGGCTGGAAAGAGACAGAGAGGAGACAGAGCAGAACTGGAGGGAGAGAACAAGCGTGATGTCACATGCAGGATGTGTAAACAATCAGAGTCCTGCGTGTTCAAGATGGTGTCTCCTTGAATATAAACAATCATGACTTCTCATGCCACAGCAAGGTAAATGACTGCACAGAAGGATAAGTGAGAGTAAGGCAGACAGAGCAGCCAGATTGCAGACTGTGATCCACATTCATCTGAAATTGGAAAACACTAACAAAAATAACAACAAAACAATGAAAACAATGACACTTAAGGCAAATTGTTAAAGATGGGATACTCACATTTCAAAAAGTAATGACTTTTTAACTGCCTAAGTGTGCTTTTGTAGATTATGATTTATTGCTGTTTTTGCATAATATGCAGGGAGATAAAACACATTATTCAAAAGCTAATAAAAAATACTAAAAGGCTTCAGCTATTCTGAGACAGCTAACTTAGCAATATGCTAATGTGGCTTTTTCTTGTTTGATTTGGTGGTGAATATTTCATTGCTGATGTAATTCCAGCTTTGCAGCAGATCTTTAAGTACCATTCAGCATTCTGGGTGTCTTTGTTCATTTATAATAACATATTTCAATCTGCAAACAACCAATGAAGGCAGTCTTTTTTTCTGTTTTTGTTGGGAGAATACTACATTTTATTTTATGAATATTAGAACGGCAGTTAGCTGATAGTGGGTAAATAAATAGTGGGTACGCCTGATAGTCAGTGTGACGGATTAATAAAACACAGCTTAAAAACACATGATAATAAATCTGCTAAAACAAAAAATCCCCTCAAGAGAGACAAAGCAAGGATCTAGTCCTAGAATAAAGAAGAGAATGTTCAGCTCAGATGTGCCACTTCTGAATATCCAATATGACAGACATGTTATAGAAGCTTTGCCTGGACTCTTCCCCTCAAGAACACTGAGTACCATCTCTGCTTTAAAGGCATACACCCTGTCCATAGCCCTCTTCTCCATTTCTCCCCCGGAAACATATATTGGTACGGTTCTGCTTTTCCTTTTATTCATTTTCCCTTTCTTGTGCTTACTTCCCCGTCCTCCCACCCTATCTCATTCTGTACTCGTCGCCGTGTTTCCCTCCCTGTCATCTCCCTTGAACTTTGAGTCAGAATCTTTTCTTCCTTTTTCTCTCATCATTGTCTTGCTGCAGTATCCACAGCATACATATTGTACATGCATGGACGCGAGTCTCATTCTGTGTTTACCATCTCGGTATGAGTTTTTGAAACTGCTCTTATTTTTTTTTTAAATAAATAAAAGTTTACTTATCCACTTCCTCGCTTCAGGATTCTGAAGGATTGCAAAATATCGATTTTCAAAACTCCTAATAAGGAATCTTATGTTATTTTTCTCCATATGCAATACTTTCTTTAGTCTGTCTCCTTGTGCCTCCTCTAAAGGAGATGAATAACAGAATGATAATTTAACATTTGATGAGTCTAATCAAGGGAACAAGGCAGAAAGCTTTGTGCAGAAGAAATAATAGATACCTCACAATGCTGTGTGTCTTTCATTGTTGCAATGCAGAAGCCTTGAGGGGGAAGACTTTCTCTGAATTGCAGCATTTGCAGATTGGTTCCTTCTTTGTCCTCTCTTTTTGGCCATGTTTTATTAAACACACCGTATACTGTGAAACACAATCTAAAGCTGCACTGTGATAAATGTGAAAAGGACTGAAGAAGCGTACATCGTTATTGTAAAGTTTGTTTTTGTGCTTCTTGTTTTGCCTTTGGTCTGATCTTTTACCGTATAAACAAACAGAAAATTCCCAAATTCTGAGATTGCCTTGTCCAGCTCTGAAGCCAGACTCGGGACACGTTGAGCTTGGTCTTTCCGTGGTGTTGCGCTTCTATTGCACTCACAAGCAAATGGAAACTATCAGTTACACTTCAGGGTAGAGACAGGCTTTTATATTTGATTTAACTGCATGCATAAGAACACTAAAGCCACCTGTAATGCTTCATCAAATAATCAAGATTGTTTCCTCAAATATTCACTTTGCTGTCATTAAAATCCACACTAGACGGGCAGCGCACGGAGCAATGTATTCCAGCAGGTATTTCATCATCACCACATTCTGTCTTGACCTCTGACCCCAGTTGCTCATCTCCAAAAGAGGGCTGACGGATGTCAAGTCTGTGGATAAATGCTTCACTGCATGGAGAGTACAGGTGGATGGAGACTGTTAAGTCGGGAAGCCGGTGGTTTTAAAGACTAGACAGATTACTTTGACTGTGCGGATTTGCATTAAGGTGTTTCTGCTCTCCTGGCCTTTCTTTCCACTTCTCTAGCTCACTTCCAATCCATCTCTGGCTGAGGTAAAGCAGCTTATTAACCTTTCTGAGGCCACAGGCATACCCAGGATAGAAAGACACCGCAGACGTACTGTGTAAGACAAATTAACCTTAGAGGATTGATACGCCTTGATTTTTATTGTAATCACACTAAGCAGCGAAACACATTGGGCATTTTACTACTGATGCAAATGTGAATAACACATTACGTTTTTGTATTAAAGTTCAGCCATACTGAAATGGAGATTTCAGCTGGAAGAATGTTAATGTTTCAGTCCACACACAAGAACGAAATTCGAAGTGTGGACTGACATGTACCGTAATTCCAATTTAGTTATCATGTTAAGTTAAAAAAACATGTGTACTGTGCTGTTAGTGCTGTTAGTTTGTTATTGCTGTGTCTTTGTTTATTAGTAAAACATGTTCACCCTCTACATTGCTGTTGCATCACTGAGATACACCTCTCTGTGCAAGTGATGTCCCTTTTATAAGCCACTGCACTGATGGGTTTAAAACACATTTCAATATTGCACAGCATGAACTGTTGTCTTTAGCAACACAAATACAATGAATACGCACTTGTACACGCATTCACCCACATCTCTATAATGGTGTGTGCAAATGTCCAGGCGTTTCATTATAGAGGTATTGCCTTGTCTCACTGCTAACCTGTGCCAATTCATCTTGGGCAATGTCTTCCATGCAAATGCTATACATCTTTTACAAATGTAATACAGCTGTATCTGTAATTGACTATCAATAATTGGCGTGAAAGCCCCCCTGTGATGCAATTAGATGTCCCGCGGTGAGGGTGAAAGCGTTGGAGAGAACGGTGCAAAAGGGTCACCTTGTAGCCCATTACTCTGCCCCTGACATTGGTAGTCCACCCTACAGGAAGCTGCTATAGGACATAAAACATTCAGCTCACAATGCTCTTCCTTTGTGCTCCCTAAAGCAGTAGAATTAGAGAAAAAAGAATTGTAGCATTTGGTTTTTAGTTTATGTTTCCTCAGCTTTCCCTAGTTGTAACACATGCAGCAGAGAGTAATGAGCATGGATAACAGACGGACAAGAGGGCCAGGGAAAATACTCTAGGGTTAATTTGTTGCGTGCCACGGTTGCATTTTGCTTTACTTTACTGGCAGAACCCAACGCTCGCACATTGGTGAAGCAAAGGTTTGTGTCAGGATGTGATGAGCGAGCAGTGTAGTGGATGACTAAGCAGGGCACAGAAACCACCCGGGCCCGTGAATCCCTCTCTACATCTGAGGCTCGGTTTGTTCATTAAAGGTGTAGGGGGCGTTTTGACCTCAGGCAAGTCTCAAATGACCCCCCCCTCTCTGAAAATGCTTCATTAGCTTTGATTTTCCCAGACCGGGCTGCCTCACTTAATCTGCACTTCTATTTACTCCACCAAAATTGTGTACATAGTGTGTTTGTGTTTGTGTGTGTGCTGGTGCGTGCACGTATTTGTATGTGTGTTAATGAGGGCTCCTGGTGGTGTGTAATTAACACAACAGCAAATGTCCCCAAAGGGTAAGATTAACGTTGAACACATTAGACACAATGGAGCCCGGGAGAGACTTTTTTTTTTTTGGCAATTAAATGTTTTGTGTGTGTGTCTGTGTAAGTCAGACCATAACTCATGTTTGTATAACTGTTCTGCTGCCACTTGTGTCTTCATACACACACACACACACACACACACACACACACACACACACACACACACACACACACACACACACACACACACACACACAAGAACACACGGCCAGACAAAGCCAGCAGTCCCTCTGGATTTGCGGGCTCCTCACATGCAGCCTGGCAGGATTCTTTCTTTCCTTCCTCTTCCGAACGCCTCCTCCACACAACCTGGTCCAACAAAGATAAACACATGCTGGGTAGATTATTAGAGAAGTACCAAGGGCCCCACAGCAGAGCAGCCAGTGCTCCATTGTGCTCCCAACGTGGTGGTACCTTGTAGAATCCGATGCAGTCTCCCCCAGGGTGTTCTGATACATACTTAGACACAGGTGGGCGCTGATACCAGCATGGGAGCTACAACAGACTCCAATGACATTTCATTGTCAAAGGAAACTACCGTTACATTGTTTCTGCTAATGGCATGGCTGGTGGTGTGGTTGCTCTCGGAGCTTGAAAGGATTTGAACAGTTACAGTTTATAACTGATGTATTATACATATAATGTATATAGTATACACATTATCTTTTTTCAACAACAATGCTGAAACCGTTCACGGATTCCTGTGGTGATTAGTAAATACATATTTTAGACATCAACTGCACGATGTATAAGCGACTGAGATAATTGAGTGTTTGAACGGCCTTCATTAACTAAGCACTTACAATGGCCATCTTCCTCTGCCCTTTTGAACCAAACGTCCTTCAACAGCAAGTCTAAAAAAAAAAACTCATGAAAAAGCTTTTAATATCAAAGCAACAAATTATTTCCAGAAGAATATGTTATATTAAAAAAACAAATATATATTCCTTCCTATATATCTATAGGGAGATAGATAACATTGGGAGGGATGAAACCCTCTTTAATGGTCACACATGCAGAGCACACAGTGACATTTCTTCTCTGCTTTTAACCCATCCAGTATCAGGAGTCTAGTACTAGGAGCAGTGGGCAGGTATTGTACAGTGAGCAATGGGAGTGAGAGGGGAAGGGGGATGTCCGGTGCCTTGCGCAAGGGCACCACGGCAGGGCAGGAGGTGAACTGGGACCTCTCCAAGTAGAAGTCCACACTCCAAATTTAGGTCTGGTCGGGGACTTGAACCAGCGACCCTACGGCTCACAGTCCAAGCCCCTACTGACTGAGCCACTGCCGGAAAGATACAAACATTATATTTATGGTTAGTACAAGTTGGCTTTTGTGTCAAAGAAACCTTGAGTGTAATGATGAGATCCTATTTTTGAATGTACACCGTGCCCAGTACCATGTGTATCTTACCCTGGTTCATGAGCAAACACATTCATTTTCAGAGAGAAACAAAGTGGATTTCAGTTAAAATAATACATTCTTGGTGCATCAGGAAGTAAAACAAGCTCTCATGTAGAGAGCTTCTTTCTTTCTCTCTTTTTTCTTATCAGTATCAGAATTCCTTTATTCGTCCCACCAAAGGGGAAATGTTCGTTGTTACAGCAAAGCATAAATAACGAAAAAGACAGTAGAACATTATTATATAAAAAAAGGCATGCGCATAGTTTTTAAAATAAATAATATAATATTCTACACAACATTCCTACTGAAGAAATGTCTTACTATTACTGTTTCGTAATCTTCTTGTATTATTACACTACTTTATTAATTTATTCATTATGGATATGAATCACTTAATTTATGTTCATACTTCTGTTTTTTGTTTTATTCAGCAAAAAAAACATAATTGTATTGAGTAGCTGGAGAGAATAAGTGAATGCAAGGGAGGGTGTGTGTTTGACTTAGCACAAGAAAAGAAGACATTATATGAGTGTGAGAAGAGAGACATCTGCTTGCTCACACGAAAGAGATGTTTTAAGAAGTAGTATTCTTTGAGATGAAGGGAGTGATAAGTACACCGGTGGAAGCTGTTATTGCTGCTAAGGAAAGTGATAACATTTCTCAGTGGAGGATTTGTGCATACAGGGCCACACTTCCGTCAACCTTATTGGATCAGGAGTGAGCTGTGAGATTTCTAAATTATCTTCCTTCACTGGCACCGAGGCATTACTCTGTTATTACACTGTTATTTTGTTGATTCCATTGAGATGTATCCGGGAAAACTGTTTGATTTTTAAATTAGCCAAAGGTTAATTGGCAGTGTGTTCAGAAGAAAGTATTTAGACACACATGCACCCCTGACATTAATGTTGCGCTGTTATACACCGCTAGGAAAAACACACACACTCGGACGCACACAGGGGCCTCGACAGGCTGCTCGAGCAACTATTATTGTTCTGTCTGTTGCAATTAGGAAAAACATGCCGTCAAACCAACAGTCAACATTGGCTCACTGGTGACTGACTTTTCCTCCACTGAATGTGGCTTGATTTCAGTGTCCTCCAGCTCACGGTAAATGAGCCCCGAATTATGTGACGCATTCTCACTAGAACATATGAATAGCACTTTATTAGCAGTACCGCAATTTCAAAGTCTCAAAGCGGCTAATTGCTGATCAGAGCTGGCAGGTCAAGGGTATATTGCTACTTTCCAACAATCATCACTGAACGAGCTGCCAAACCTGGAGGAAACGTATTCCTGCTCTCCGGTGCTAGACCAAGTCAGCACAACATTGTGTCACCTGCAACACGCAGATGTGTTATCTGACAGCTCTTTGGGAAAAGAGCACCATACACATGCAGAGAGAGGTGTTGATGTTTATTTAGCCCAGCAGGAAAAGTGTTGGCAATTAATGTTAAAAATAAGGGCAAATACCAATCGAAAGTATCAAGAGACAAATTTCGTTTTTCTCACATTCTCTGGGAAACAGCCAAGAAACCCACATAATGTATGATGCTATTAAACTAAGGGGGAAAAAACAATAATATATTTTCTTAATCAAATGTTTATAGTTTTTATTTGATGAATAATAAATGCTTTTTATTTTTATTTTAGTTGGTCGTGATTTACATTCTTCCAACAAATAAAATCATTAAATTACCAATCTTTTTAACAGTAATTTATTGGACACATTGAGTTTATGATATAATTAAATCATTATAATACTATTTATGACTTGCAGAAAACTGCATTTTGTTTACTGAACCTATATTTATCGTCATTGTTGAGATATGACCGACTGCAGAAACACAACCGCAGACTTTTAGCCATTTCTATCTCTTCCCGGGACTAAATCTTCACTTGGCAAGTATTAAACATCGAGTAAATATAAACTTAGAATCAAATTAAATGCAACCACTTTCATCTCCCAGTTAACAAAGCCTTTTTGTTATCTAACACGTCGCTTTAGGCCGCCTGATTATTGACTAGTTCTTAGAAACTGCAAGTTTTCAACTAACATTTATATTTTTTTGTTAAAATAATTTGACCTTGAAATATAAATAAGATGAAAGGAATAAACTAGAAATTTGATAATTCTCCAAATGTATATTTTGTATGTGTATGATAACATACACCATTATCAAGCTATATGCTTAATATAGCTTAGCTTTGGGAATGATATACCTCATTATTTGCTTATTCCCTTTCCACTTTAAATGAAACATGTTAGTCCTGGGCATGCCGTAGTCCCTGTTTTTCTTGTGAGGATACTTCATTCACATGACATGCTATCATTCCAGATGAGGTGCCGTTATCAGAGTCTTTCTGCCAGTAGGGGGCACTGTGATAAAGGCCAATAACCCAAGCCTCTCTCAGGTTTGAATCTGTGGATAGTGCAGGGAAGAACACTTCCTCTCACAGCCTCATCGAGATTTTGAAATCACCGACATACCTAATACAAGCCAACAAAACGGATCACACAGCGAGGGGTTTCTGTATATTGTGACAGGGAACAATCTCCAGAATCGATGTGAACTGGTTTTCTGAAGGAGTGCCAGAATATTAACTTTCACATGTTTCATTTCCCAGAGGAATAAGTGTATTTCAATGCTGCGGACAATCTGTTTTTTATCAGTTAAAGGCTTGTGTCAAGACCAGTTGAACCTTTTCTCTCAGGAGCTTGTGCCCTCAAGAGCGTGAGTTTAGTGTTGGATGTCATTGAGAAGATTAAGTGTTTTTGGCAAAGGAATGTTCACTGCTTTGCTTTATGAGTGTAGACAGCTCAGAAAAACAGTTAGCTGAAGGAAAGGCCAAACTCTTCATCTCAGATATAGTTTTTATATCTTGAAATGTTGAAAGGTTATGTCATACATAGAAGGAAAAAAACATGTTATGAGGAACCCATGAGGTGAATTTATTTTATAAAATAACATTTGTATTCAAACATTGCTTTTTTTGTAGGCTTTATTGCAGTGTACATGATTGATGTACACAATAATGATTATTTGTATGTGCATGTCCCTTACTGTATGCCTAATGTTGGAATCCAGATATAGCATACACACTGTGGACAGTTGACTGTATTCATAAAACACATTGCTTGAACAATTGATACCATCTGAAACATTCAACAGGATCATGCCTTGTCAATATACACACGGTCAACCTGAATCAGCCTTTTCACTTAATTGAAATCTGAGAAATATAAAACATATAGTCTATATTTCTGTCACTGATCCTTTTCCTATCTAATAATATCTTCAACCAGTGTTTAGACTAAATTGTGACACACTTACTGAAAATAAACTATCACTTGTCTGAACTCTCTTATGGACACATTATAACAATAGAGACACTATTTCTAAATGACCTCAGACTTATTTTCCAATTATAACTGAAATGCAGCTGTTGTCTTACATATACATCTGGAGTGAAAACAAAATGGCAGATTTGTGAGTCTATCTCTACTGGGATCACCACATAATTGAACATTCAACTTGAACATGGACTTTGCTTTCATACTGCCCTTCATGTTAAAGTACTTTTTGATAAAAGAGACATTGTAAGTGCACTTGGCTGCCTTTACCTTGAGTTTTCAATTACATTTTTTAAATGCCACCTGCAATGGTCGCAAGTCTTCTGCTTTATTTGTTTTGTGTGAGCTAGGTCGATAAATGTATTTCAGAAAAAAAACGGTTATTATAGTTGATACTTTGTACATTATTAAAACAAATTATCTTGACAAAAAAAATACCCCTTTCAGGTAACAGCAGCCTTCATACAAGCTGGGGACCTGACAACTGTGGCTACTTAGAATACCTATATGTGTTGATTGCATTCATATAATGTGTGTATGTTCATTATGATCATGTTGGAGGAGTGGCTATGGGGGGAAGGGGACGCGCTTTCATTGTTGCTAACTATGCAACCTTCTCCCTAGATTTAGTGACTACTCTAATCCATTATTGTATATGCATGATTTTATATAGTCAGAACATGTAATTACAATTTCATAAACTTCAACCCAAGTGATTTATTTGTATTGTTGTGAAACCTTGTTACTCCTAACCTGTTACCATAGACAAAGTAACCTGGGTAACGACAAACTCCTTAGGTTCAGATCATTTTACAATATGGTTACCAAGGCTTCTGGTGGGATTTCCAATTAGCATACAATCTGTTATCTGTTCAGACGACTAATAAGCACAACATCGCCATGCAAGAGGCCCCCTGTAATTCATATCAGACCACTTGAAATAACCATCACACTCTCATATCTGATGCACTGCCAATACCTGCTCACTTTCCCAATTAAAACCCCAGGCAGGTTGTTCTCCTGTTAATAAGGAATGTATTAGGGCTACTGTCGTTGTGACATGTAATGGGTAAAAACCAGCTAACTGTGTGGGCTGAGAGCATTTCATGTTGTTTGTGGTGCTTCTTTCATCTGAAATCAATGCTTGTGTGTGTGTGTGTGTGTGTGTGTGTGTGTGTGTGTGTGTGTGTGTGTGTGTGTGTGTGTGTGTGTGTGTGTGTGTGTGTGTGTGTGTGTGTGTGTGTGTGTGTGTGTGTGTGTGTGTGTGTGTGTGTGTGTGTGTGTGTGTGTGTGTGTGTGTGTGTGTGTGTGTGTGTGTGTCCATAAACCCAACTGCATGCTATGAAAGGGTTATTGTGGGTCAGCACCGTTGTGTTCTTCTGTGATAATTAGGACTGCGGTGTGCCCAATCAGACGCAGAGACCGCCAGTGACAACACAGCATTGATGACCTTCATTTCATGATGAAGCCAATTACAACATGAAAAGGAGCAAAATGAAACCGATGAAAAAGTCTTGCAAAGAGAAAAAACCAAGGTCCCATTTTCCTCCTGTTATTCACTTAATATTTTCTTTTTAAATGTTGTTTGGTGCTTTTGACTGAATGTGACCAAAACCTTCAAACACATATTGAAACTACATGTAATCAGGCGTTTTGCTTTTGACTCAGTGGATACATTCCAGTTGCTTGGTAATACATGTTATCTTTCTGACACTCACAACATTCAATTGTTTAGGAGCGGTGTCAGAGAGTTGTGAAAAACAATTTTCTAATAAGAGACTAAACATGGTTGTTATTGTATTTGAATTCACTATTTTGAGACTAGATATTAAATGAATGGCTAACTTCTTAACTACATTTTTGCGAAGACACATTTCATGATTATCAGGATGACTGCAGTAATTTTAAAATGTCAAACAGTTTACCGACTATAATTTAAGGGGAGTCAACTTGTGATTGTCATAAACTGGCAGAACTACTGTTAAAATATCAAACGGTAATAATTACAATCAGCAGTTAATTACAATGACTTATTATGAAACTCATAACTTTTACTTCTCAAGTTAAAACATGCACCCCAAAGTTTGCTTCTTCTATGAACCGTACACTTTTCAGGTTATTTGTAAAAATAAATCAACACAGTACACAATGGCCTTAACATTTATACTATGCTGTATGTCTCCCTTTTAGCATGTTCCTCAGCTCTGCATGTGCAGCTGTGGTTGTCTTTGTGTGTTCTTGTGGAATGTGTGTGGGTTTCTCCTTCACCAGGGGAACTAGCTGGCTCGGCAGGGGAAGATATGAGCATTTCTGGCTCCGTTGAAGGCTGATAGGCCCGTACACACACATCCCCACAGAGATTAGGCGCCATGGGCAAGCCTCTCCTCAGGGCAAATGGCACTAGGTGGGAAAAATGTATTTTCCATACCATGTCTTCTGTCTTTGCTTATGCCACAGACCCAACATGCACAAAGGCATACAGTATATACACTCATTGTTGTTCACACACATATGATTGTATACACACACGCAAACACATCCACACACACTTTCACAAGCAGTTCGGCAGACAAGAGAGTCTGGATCCAGATTTTTAGTTTGAAGGCACAGAGAGAGATGCTGAAGTAGATGCTGTAGTTTAATTAGGTTCTGCCAGCACCCACTGAGAATTGCTCCTGAATTTGACACTGTTTTTCAAATGTCACCGGCAAGTGCTTTACTTGGAATGAAATGCGAGTCATTAATCAGGTTGTGTCATGCTCATGCAGTTTTATTTTTTCCTTTATAATTAACAGTGATTTCTTATTGTCATCTATGAATAATGTTTTAATTGTTATTTCTGGTTCTCTTCAGAACCTTTCATCTCACTTATTTACAAATACACAGCAAATGTGAGCACAAGAAAAACAAAAGGGCTGGCCTAATCACTGATGGACAACCAACATGATATCAGAGAAATTTCATTTTTGTACATTATGTGTGTAACGAAGCTGCCAACCTGTGAGTCTTTTGGAACAGTACATGTACACTCTGGCAACAGGAAATGATGGTTCAAGTGAAGTTTTTATTTTATTTTAAAAGCAAAATATAATTAGTCAGCTTCATGTCAGTGACTATGTGTCTTTGGCCCAATTTAGCTTTTACAAAATAACTAAATAAACAAATATTACATATTCCAAATGGTGGCTAAGATGCCTCGAAGGTTGATACGTCTAGAGTAACATGTTAGGGTCCTTTAATATAGTCAACATACGCACTGCAGCGGGCTATTTTTAAAGTTGTCATCAATCCTTTTCTAACTGGTAAACTAAAGCTAAGCAAAGCACAATATGTCCAGGTGCTGGCAGGGAAGAGAGCGAGCCACAGTGGAAGCCCAGGTGCTCCACATCTGGCTGGTCACTGCGATCAGGCTCCTCTGGCACCTTGAAGACAACATATGTAGACACAGTAACCGGCGCAACAATCACAAACCAAAACACACAAAAAACATACACACAAGCAGCTTTAGCAGCGGCTGTCACAGCATAGGGTACAACATATTCCACCAAAGCTTGTTTCTCTGTGTGCGCTTTTGTGTTTTCATGTTCTCGCTACGTCTCCAATTCACTCACAGTTCGAATTCCCCAAAGCCCAGTGAGTTTGGACAGTTTATATCAGTCGGGCAGCGCTCTGTCTGTGCCTTCAACCATCATCTCTGAACACAGGAGTCTTCACTTTGATCAGTGGAGTCAACCGGGGATAATTCATCAACTTTTATAGTGCTCTCTACCAGATATAATCCTCCAGCAGTGATGGAATTGGTTAGATTTTTTACGAGGGGCATCCTCCCACTGTGTGATCAAAGTGAAATCCGGTGTATAAAGCTCCGTAAAGTGGTGAAATCATGTCTATCTCTGAAATAGACTCCGACAGGTCAAATGTTTTTTGATAAATCAGTTTCTACTTAGTCAACAATCATTAAGTTAGTTATCTTATCTTCAGATGTATCAAGTCCACTACCTGACCTCCCTTCCAAAAAAAAGTAGAAAAAGCAAGTCATATTTCTAATAATGATAATATTTCCTGTGTGATTATTATTATTTACATGTTTAATTTTAAACTTAATTTGCATAACAGTTCAGCTTTAACCTTCTGCAATCAATTGTTTTTGTAATACTTCTGTGTTGATTTCTTATTAACTTTTTTTAATTAGCAAAAAATACTAACAAAGAACTGAAACGGTACAAATCATATTTTCTAATATATATTAAAACCTTGTGATTTTTTGTTGTTTTGTCGTTGTCAATTTTAATTAGTTAACACAGTTATACATAAGTGTTTTCATCTTGACTATCAGCTGTGTTAAATGTAGCTTTCTTGTTAAACATACTTTTGTTATTCAATATATTTTTAATTGAAATGGAAAAATGAGAAAGCATTGCCATAGTTGGCTAGTAACTGCTGGTGAGGTGTACCGTTTTCTGTCCTTTCAACTCCGAAAGCTAAGCAAGCGACACTGCCATGACCTATACTCAGGCTTGCTTATTTGTTGTGGAGTTATTGTGGCAGGCATTGAACATTGTGTGTTTGCTAGGATTGGATTGTAGGTCGCTCGTTTCCCTAGCACAAACTTATTGAGGGAGACAGGAAGCGATGCCTGTTTGTACGTACTGTAAGATATGTTGGTGTTTACAGACTTTAATTGCAAATATGTTTGTTATTCAGTACATGCAATCTGTCTTCACGTTAACTGCTATGCCTTCCAGGGATATTGTAGGGTTATTTATAATATTGAGAATAAGATGGAATTCCAGATAAGGTAAGGGGTGCACTGAATCGACTGAAATTATGATTAAGTGATAAATAATAAATGTTGTCAATGAGGTGCCCTTATGGATAGCTATAGTGAGTTCTCGGTGTGTTTGTGTGTGTAGATGTGTCTCTCTTTTCTATATGTGCTGGTCCACAGTCTAACAGGCTTTTGTAGTGTAGTGCTGGCCACCATGGAAGGTATACCAGAGCCCTGTGGGCATTCCACATCCATTTGAATTGTTTTCAATCCACCTCCATGGCAGAGCACAGGACTTTGTTGAAATGTTAATGGTTCTTTGACCTAGATTTTGTGTGTGCGTGTACATGCGTGTGTACATACGTGTGTACATGCATCTGTATGTGTGTGTGTCTGATATATGTCAGTCTTAGCACTGTCAGCTGAAGAAACACATTTGCCATTGATGGAGGGGGAAGGGTAGCTGAGCAGATTTTTTCTTGCAATACTTTCTGTTGCACTGTTTTGTCTGCATGAGCATGTATGTAAAGTAAATTCAGAAAAAAATACCTTATGCTGAACATGTGTGGCTGCACTTTCAAAATTAAGCGCTGTGTATAATAATTTGCCCTTCATTTATTCATTTATTAAAGAGTCACCCTTGGGCTTTTGAGTCTATGGAAAAGCTGCTTTATCTTGGAAAGCAAAGGGCTGAAAATAGGGGACTCATCACTGACAATCATGTCATAGCTTAGTGTATGTACTGACAGGGTAAAACTGAATTACGGCTTTCTTCGTTTCAATTTGGCAGCTTGGTGTTCTGCCCCAGCCACTCTGTTTTGTTGCTAGCAAAGCAAAGACACCTCTTAAGCAAAGTGAAGCCTCTTCCAGGAATGGAAGCATGAATGGCCCACTCTAGTGTAATCATCTTCCAATGACATGAAATCCTCGTTTGCCATCATGCCTTTTCTCACCATGATTTAGAAACTTAAGAGTGTGAACATTTAAGCATCGTTTGAAGAGTCTCAATGACACATTTCAGCTCTTACCTGAATAAGACAGATTTTGACCATTTTATGAGATGAAAATATATGTATTTACAGTGTACTGAGGGTGTATACATATATAGATTAAACTCAGTCCTTGAACTTATTTGAACGGAAGTTTAACAACAAAGTGTCCAAGTGAAAGACACTTTTTTGTATCCTCACACAACATGTCAAAGGTCAGAATCCTTCTGTAACAAACAAACCCACCACTTCATTAGTGGTGTTGCTTGCCAGATACACCGCCTCATAGTGGATATAGACCCTTGACTGGAACTGGAAGTAACATTAAACAAGGAATGGGGAGGTGGAAGAGGATTCGTCATTGGGTGATTAAAAGTAACCTTTAGAGCTATGGAGAAGCTGTTAGCCATGCCCTTTCTTTTTTCCTGCAAATGCCATCTTAGAACTCTGGTCTAATGATGCTACAATAGTTTCTAGCCAATTACACTCGCACTAAATTGATCCCAAAGCATTGGACTGGTGAGTGGGGGAATTAAAGAGGGAGAGAAACAGCGCAACGGTAGATGCCAGTCCAACTATCAGGTAGATAAGCAAAGAAGCAGGACGCCTGAATTATTTAGAGTCGTTAGCTATTTCCTATGCTAGTCAGAAGCGCTTATCGAGCTCTTTCAATGTTTTTATTGTTGTATTTGATAGCATTCATTTACCAATGCAAGCAACAGAGTGAATGGACCATCAATGCCAGCAGACGAAGTTAAAAGCATCTCTCTTCTGCCCTCCCTATTAGTGTGGACAGGGCAGCTTCTATGGCCGCCTCCAGGTAGGACAGCCACAGGGGGGGGGGGGGGGGGGCACCAAGTGTGAGCCTTGTTTGATGTAGCCCTAGTCCTTGAAACCAAGGCAATTCTATGAGGCCCTGGCAATCATTTCATGAGGCCTTGTGTGGGAGGGAAAACATAAATAATACTTACTGACTAAGAAAACCAAAACATCAATGTATTATTGAATCGTCTTAAAATGAATGTGACAATGCACAGCAACAGACTTTTAAATTCAATTGTTCTGTATTCTTATATAAACTCCTGTCAAAAACATTGTAACCGTTTACACCATAGTGGATCTAGAATTCAGGATGCGTAGGCCAATGCTCAAATAATTGTAGTGCCAACATCAACTTGACAACCCGTTGTTAAGGTGCCTGAATTGCTGTGAGTTCATGCTTGAAACACCTTGATTACATACGTGTAATAGCTCTTGAATTTCTTGAAAATCTCGAATGCGATTTTACACTACACAAACATTAGTTTATGAACTGAAGTATTTCCATCATCGCAGTTCTTGTGTTAAACATCTTGACATTTTCCTTATAGTTGTTAGCAATTAAATGTAAAAACTAATAACCGTCCCTTCACAGAACAGAGAACATGCATGCAGTTGAATTGCAAACATTGTAATCATCATTAACCAGAAATTAGCTTTTCATGACTTCATCAAGTTAGCGCCGTTAAACTAAAGTGGTGGATTGCTCCTTCTTTAAAAGTGATGTATAATGTGTTATTAATGATGAGTTAATTAAGAAAACTCATTAATTAAACATTGCTGCTGTAGCTGGCAACACAGAACTGCCAGTTCATTAAATAAAGTAACATTTAAGTTCAAACATTGCAAAGCTGTTCATCAAAGGTCTTGGATTCTTACTGCTAATAATATAATATGGGTTAATGTTAAAGTCAATGAGATTCATTCACACTGTAATAACAAATAGTTGATATCCACTGACTTATACATAATAATTACAAGACATGTATTTGTTTATATTGTTATGTAGTTTATTTTCCCTATCTGGAGTGGAAGATGCTTTGTACATTACATATCAAATGTGTACATGGGCAATTTCAAACAAATGCTTTGATTTTAGTGTATGTACGATGCAATGGAGTTTTGGATACAATTATTTAACCTGGATAAAATTACCATTACATATTTTTAATCATAAAACATGATATTATTTGAATTATAGCGTTTAACCAACTTTAACATCTTGGTGTTTCACAATGTCTAGATATAAATTAGTTTGCATAAGTATTAGTTAAAGACACTTCAGTCCTAGTGTTGTATAAAACACTATTTTACTATCTAGTACCCAACTCGAACTTTAACATGTTTTACAACATGTGTGAAAAAAGTTATATATTTCTCCATCTACCGACTGAGTTTTTTATACATTTGTGCATAACAAGTTTTAGTGCAAATGTGAACCTTAATGTAGGGGCAATTGATGGCAATGCAGTGAATGAAGATCACACAACAACGTAGTAATATAGCACAGACAGTATGAGTGAAATTCCGTATAGGAGACAGCAGGCTTTAGAGTGAACTGCCTGTGTTCACTCCTCTCACCTTAGGGAGTGCTAAGGCTCGTAATCACAGTCCAGCATGAGTAGGCAGATGGTGTGCAGTTATACTGTGACCTCACCAAATCTGCCATGCATGTGTTCATTGGAAAAGTTTTTGCGATGTAGTGGTCTTGGTTCAGCTTTCACTTCACTTTGGGCTTAAGCGTTAAGGAAAGTCATTTCCCTTTTTCACATCTTCCTCAAATATCTAAGTCTGTCTTACATCTGAAGTTTGAAAGTGGGGAAGATGGAGAGCAGGCGTACTGTGATTGGGATCAGTGTAGCAGAAAGCTGTGGGATTCAAGGGACCTGGCCTGACAGTTACAGTATGCTCCTCTCTTCTCGACTCCCTGCCAGGCCCGGGCTGAGGCCATCTGTCTGGGTGATGCCGCATGCCCAGATATACAGTATGTTTGTTTGCTAGATTATATGACTGTCTGCGGGGAAACTGCCTTTCCAAAAAACCAAAGCGGCAACGATTCACATGACATGAAGGTTATATATCTGTCAAAAAATCTACATGTTCTACATCTACTTTGATTTTCATTTGATGGAGAGGTTCTGATCTGGTGTTTCTACGCGAGGAGACATGGTGTCATTTCATTTTCATTTTGAATACTTATTGAGTTTTTAGTGAGAAGTTGGTTTGTTGTGTTTTGATAGCATGGCAATGTTTTTAGCTCTGGAGGCATCCACTAATGGTTGATATTGTAACTGTGTCCTCCTCACATATATATGTATATTGTTGAATGGGTAAGCTACCTGTTGCGAACATTACTTTTTCCTTAATTTTAAAGTCTTGATCGTAATAACAAAGATGCATAACTTTGGCAAGACATAGTTTACTTATTAACAACATTAACTTTAGAACAAAATGTATGGCAGAGCTTGATGGCTAAACGCTATTGCTCTCACGTTATTAAAGGAACATGTTGGCTGCTGTTAGTATTGATCTTTCTACATTCTTCATTTCCTATGCTCTCAACACAATGTTGTTCTTGTGTTTTGATGAGTGTGATTTTGCTTGCTACGATTTGCAAAGGAAACAAAGAAACAAAGAACACGGATTCAACTTTCCTTGGCCTACGGTTAATGAAACAATCCATGGATTCATCATTGTCCCCAATTGATATAACAGTTTGTAACTGTATGCAACGTGTAAGCCAAACACTGACTTTACATTTGACTACAATCCCGCAGTGTGCTATGAATAGTCATCTGAGCTTGCATGTTTTTCACGTGTTGTTTCCTGCCCCCTATTGCCTGTTACTTTTCAACAATTCCGTGTAATTGGTTGTGGGTTTCATATTTTGGTATTTTCTACAGTATGTTTATTTGTTGTTTTGAGGAACTTCAAAGTCATGTCTGCTCCCACTGTCACTTGCAAGCTCCATCTGGTGATGAAGCTATTAAATGAACAGACCTAGTGTCACAAACAGTGAGTGTAATGGATTCTGCTCGCAGTGGTCGGAGCAGTCAAAGTTGATTTTCTGTGGAACACACATATTCACCTTTATTGCCCTTACAATAATTCAAATATGTTCAAGTGATTTCAAGCTGTTTTTAACAAAACAATGTAATACCTACACATATATATACTGTATAACAAACTCATTTGAATCTAAAATAGCATGACAGCTCCGTAAGCACACATGTGCTGTGTTTACATACAGTAGCAACTATAAAGTATACCTTTGATATTTGTGCCAGCTAGGGAGTATTTTCATTTCTGAGTGTAGTTTGAAATGCTGGAAACTCATTTGTTCGCATTGCAAATATCAAATAAAGTGACCAATTTGCAAGATTGCCACTGCTGATGTGAAACTCAATTACTGCACCCCATGGTTGGTTTATCAAATAAAGGCAACTTCCCCAGATGTACTGTCATTTGTATAGACCTGCAGTACATACATTGGCACACATGCAAATAGACCACCAAAACCCAGCCCCACAGTTGTCATTTGACATCAAAAGGATGTTGTTGATCAAATCCTATATTTGAAATGCACATTTACATACATTCAGTGTGCTTTGATGTGTAGGTTTCCTCTGTAACAGGCAGTACATGGTTCTTATTTGCCTCCCTCTTGGAATGCTTCTGTGGTTTTATCTCTTCCCTCTTGGTGTGTGTAGCTGTTTATTTGGCAGGGAATGTTGTTTTAGCTGAGCCTTGTGACATAGAGGGAGTTTCTGGCGGGCCTCTGAACTCAAAGGAGACATTCCTTGCCTTCATCTGCTGGTTGGGGGTGGGAGGGTGAGGCCGTTTCAGAGCCTCCCCGCACATTACAGTACACTATATGCCCCAGATAGCTGCATTCTCATCCCCACTCACTACCTCCCTTTCACATTGTTCAGTCTCCTCCTGGTTTAATCTGCTGGGAAAATATTAGTTCACAGTCTTTCTTCATTACATCCCTTGGATGTGTTGAAAAAGTGGAGGTTTTATCTGCTTTCTCACTTTGAGTTCCTTCAAGGTGAACTGTATGGTCTGAAGGGGGAGAGTCCTACCAACATGCACACAGTCCCCACTGGTATATAGGGACATGTGTTTCATTGTTTTGGCTCTACTCTAGCATACTGGATTTCAAATGAAACCCCTACTATTAGTTTTAGGGGCTGACCTTCAGCTTGAGTGTGTGTTTGTTGATTTGTTTACATCTCTAGTAGGGGACAGTGTAGGCCTCATTCTCTTGTTTAATGTTAAACTGTTCATCAGGAGTTAATTTAAAGTACACACCCTCCAATCAAAGGGGAACATCAGTCCATTGACATGTAGTATGTAGTCTCTGCTTCATATATGAACTAAGTAATTCATTGTTACTTATCTAAAACCGATGGACCTTCAAATTGTATGATAAAGGGGTAATCAACAAGGCAAGTAAATACATCCAGACTAATCCCAGAGTTTTGTAATGCATTTCATCCAGGACTATGGCTTTCCACATTTTATTAATTCATATTATTAGAATCAAATTGTGAGATGTTGCTCCGATTTTTTAAGCAGGCTTGACTTTAATTCAGAACAGAATCTATACAGTAAAAATAAAAATCTTGCTTCGCCAAAATCAGTTCAGTTTATCTGAATGTGCTGTACACAATAATGTACAGTAGTATGTGTATTGAAAACATGTTTACATATTTTTCATCCACCCAGATAGTTTATTGCTTTCACCTTGAAGCCCGGTTATAAATCAGTCTCTGGGTTAATAGCTCGAGAAAACACCATCGAGAGAGACCCACTGTTCTAACCTCTTTTTCTCTGACTGATATTTCTTTCCTCTTAAGAAGCATAGTTCTGACAAACTGGGACAACAGTTGTGGAATCCCTGCACTGCTGTATGCTGTCTTTAATCCCATAAATAAGTATGCCTAGAGCAGCACTGTCACATTCACAGAGCAGCATTTTAAAGAGATCCAGCCAATGTGCTCTGTGATCAGCGCTGCATTGTGCATATCCAACATGTCCTTAAAGTGCTTTGGGCATTGCGATCTGACTTATTTCCTTGAGTGAATTCTCTCACATCAAAAATCGTCTTACTCTAGTAACATGCTTAGTGTTGCTTGCCCACAGAAATAGCAACCGAAACAAGGTCGCTGCCAAATGCTTAAGTCTTTTTAGAGTCAACCACTGTCATCTCAAAGATCTGTCAGAGAAAAAGCAGAATACTGAAGAGTAACACCATTTATACATTTTAAAACTTACTGGATAAGCTCTTTATGGAAGTGCTCACAAATACTTTTTGATACTCATCTTTCCGAGGCCTTACATTTTCCATGTAGCAAGCTATTTATGTATGTCAGTGTTAGGATAGATGGAGATGACACACATTTATTCTGGAGGTCATACCGCTCATTCTACAGCAGTCACAGAACATATTTGACACAAAGCCTGATGAACAGTATCTTTTTAACCAGTTGGGGGTTGTGTTCTCAAAATGTACTCATATTTTTGCTAGACTAAGCCGTAAACTCTCAGTACAAAATCACACAGCTCAAGAAAAAAGTGGCCTTTCAGGGACTTGTGTTTTAGAATCCCTTACTTAGACAATCCATAGAACATCTGGGCCACATGTCAATGCTGGGGTAGGGCGAGATCATACACTATTAACAATTCAACCAATACACATGCAGCTGCTGGGGTGTGTATGCGTTTGGATCTTCTTTAATCTCAAGCTACCTTTGTTCTGTTTCATATGTTTCTGTGAAGCACTCATGTTCATCTCTTCAAAGTCCAGATTGCCCCAATGTATCAAACCTCACCATGACAAGTGTCACACTTCTTTCAGTTTTGCTGCACAATGAAAACTCATCACTTACCAATCAATACATCTGCAAAGCTGTAGTCAGATGTAGAGATGATGAAATATGAATTATGAGTTTGCTGAGGCCTTCTTTTTTGCAGACATCCATCATTGTCAACAAAATGAGTCCAGCAAATATTCAATTAAGACCTCAGGGCTCCATTCCTCATTCATTATTCCAGGGTTAATTTGCAACTGCAGATTTGTCTTTTGTCACTTTAGGGCTAAGAAAGGATGGCTTAAAAATTAATCTCACTCTTTCTGCAGTCAACGGCATGGGTATTTCATATCATTTCTTACCAAGGTCTTATGAAATTGCTAACATACGGCTGTTCCTGTTAGAAAAAAAACATCTTTGTATACTAGTTATCACATCTCCTCACCCCTGGGTTTTCACTTGCACTTTGCTTTGTGTGAAGATAACACGTTACTCCCTGCTCTCATCATTTGTTCCTGAGTTTCTACATCTTTCACACATCACAAAGACATACCAGTCATTTTTGCTTCTCTAAATCATAAAAGCGAATCGGTTACACTGTTTTTAAGGTTTGGCACTTATATTTGTAACTTTGATTCTTTGTGTTTTTTTAGTTACTGAAAAGGAGGTGCTAAGTTATCATGGCAATCGCTTGCTGTGTGAAATTCAAAATGCACTTACATTACATGTGTGCAAAACATGGCTTTTGACAAACATTTAAACAAAGTTCTCCTTCAGAAACAAGTCAAAAGGGATACACAACGATGTACTTGGCTAAGAATAAATAAAGTAATACTTATAAAAACATGTTCAACATGGAACTTCAACTTGATATTACCTTATTTCTGTTATTCCCTACCAGACTGACACACACTAAACCCATTGAGAATAAGAAGGAATACATGTTTCTGAACTAAAAGACCAAGCCAAAGCATAAAGCTGTGTCAGACAGAGGTTGGTGTTCACCTGAGACTGTTTTTGTTAAGTTAAGTGTGAAAATGGTGACGTTCATTGATGTGTCACAGCCCTTGAAAAGCAATGGGTGCTATTCATTATGCTTACTTATGCTTCCTCACATCCTCTCTCATCCCTTGACCTTGTAATCGTTTCACCTCTGCCATTATGGAGTATCTTCCAATCCTTGGAATTTATCTCCGCAAGACGAGGAGCAAGAAGGCTTCTTGAGGAGCTTCACATAAGGAAAGTTGTATGTGTACCCAGCAATCTTTTTTCAAGAGATGTGATGGTTAAATAACCCTAAGAAACAAGGATGAAAGTTAATGAAAAGGGGAGAAACATAAGCATATAAAAAGCCCACAATGTCTTCCGAGATAATTTGCACATTTGCACTTTTTTTTCTATAACGGTAGGTGTTTCAATATCTGTTATTTCTATCAAGCAGGTTCTCATATGTTGAAGTAGTAGTAGCAGCAGTATATATATTTTTTTACAAAGTCTGCAATTTCTTACCCACAGTGAGCCATCTCACATAGAAAACTCTATGACTGCAGAATGTTCAGTCTCGCCTCAGGCTACCATGCAGGCCAGTCCAGCTCATTGATTGCCTTTTCATCAAGGGGGCGGGGGTGTGCGCTGAGGAAGAGGTGAATGTCGCGCTGAGTGGCAAGTGCTGGGGAGCAGTGGGAGAGCCATTGGCTGACAGGATGAAAGTTAAACACTGGCCTACGGTCGTGTCTCACAGCTGGAGTCAGCTTGTTGCCTTGAGGCAGGGGCCCGGTTTATTGACCAAGCTGATACCCCTCACCTGTCCAATCTCTGCCTGCTTCACATGTATTTTCCTTGAGCCTATCCAAGTCTTAAGAGATGTCCATGTGTTATTGATTCAAATGTTCACCTTTGTAACTACTTCACAACTGTGTTCTGCTTTTCAAATTGACCATGTAGTGTTCAGCTGTGAGGTGCGATTCCTTGAAGCTGAAGCTGCCAATTTTTAGTATCTCTTTTCTTGTACCAAGCCTTTCAGTCGCAGTGGTCCATGGCTGTTTTTAGTCCTACTACAATCCACACAAAAGATTTGACTGAAGATTTGTCAACAACTCTCATAGGAAAATTAGCACGTTTAAATGGACTGCTCGTATGTCATTCACATAGTAGGAATTCATCTTTAAATTCCAACACGTTCACTGCTTTGTGTTGAAATATTACTAATGGCTGGATTTTACCCTAGTCATCCACCAAAGGTTCATACACCTGCATCTAGATCCAAGTGAATTGATGCGTTCACAGTGTTTTCCTGAGGCTTCCAAGTGTCAATACATATTGTTGGATCACAAGAGGAAGAACGTCATATTAAAGGGACCTAAATACCTATCCTTCCAACCATGCATTTATTCATCCCGGTGAGGAATTGTAAACCCTACACATGTTCCAGGTCTACCAGATCTACAGTTCAGAACGACAGGCAACACTCACATTCACACCCATAGAGATGTTCAGCTTGCAGTCTTATAACTATTGAATACCATTGGGATACAATCACATTTTATTTGAAAGTATACCATGTCCCAGATTAAACCCCCCCCCAAATACTACCACATTGATTATGCATGCACAATGGAGATGCTACACTGGTAATCATTTGCAAAACATTATTGTGGCAATCTGTACATCTGCCAATATTATGTCTCAGTAGAGTACTCTATATTTGTACTTGGTATATTTCATTTGATCATGTGAACAGTGTTGACACCACTGAATATTTTACAATACTTTTTGTTTCAAGACTGCACACTTTTGACTCGTTTGTTCAAGAGCTGCTGCACTGATTCTGTTCCATCCAGTAAGTGAATTCACTGATACTTTGCCCTGCTGGTTATCTAAATCTGATTTGGCTCATCTAATGATATATAGCATTCTATACATGTCCACAGTAGATTTTAATGAAATTCGAAAGGTTCGAGCATAACTGCTAGTGCGGGGCTTACTTATTACCTCTGGACAGGCAGTGATGGAACAAAACTCTGGTCCTGTTGATGAATCTGCATTGTCATCTTATTAATACCCCCACACGGCCAGGGCGGCTGCCATGGATTTTCCATCTAAATGGATTAAGCATTCATTTCTTATGCCTAACCACCAAAAGGAGAGGTTAGGAACCAAGAAAACATGAGATAAAGGGCTTTGCCTGCAGACAATCACTCAGTTCCTTCTCAACCCCCTTCAGATCAACCCCCACCTTTTTTGGGGGCACCTCACATAAATAGATCAGCTTGTTTTGAACAAGGCCTATGCATAAATATGTGAGGGATTAGTGTATTTTGTGTATCTCTCATACCTAATATATATTTTGTTTTTAAAGTTACTAATACAAACCACAGATACAACTGGAAACTAAGGCGTGAGTTGTATATATAGTTTATTTTTAAAACATTTGCCACCAGAAAACCGTTTTGAATATATACACTTAATCTATTCAACATTGTTTCTTATTACTTTGGGATTTAGTGAACCAACCGTAACCTGTGCATTCGACTGTCTTTTGTATGTTTAGACAATCAATTGGGCCACAGGCTAAACACAAGTACTCTCCTACATTCATCACATTAAAGTGTGACTGAAACTGAAGTGTGGCCGCCCATGTCTCTGGCACCCTGCAGGTGGGGAGATAGCATACACACAAACACACACCACATTCACACAATTGGTTGCAGCTTGACCTCTACAATGTCACATGTTGGCAAGATGCATCTTGGCAATTGTCCTGCACTGAAGGGATTTGTGGGGAGAAGAAGAGGGATGAGAAAGGGGATAGAGATGGGTTGGTAGAGTCAGCTCTGGATTTATGTGTCTGTAACAGAGCCATTTATGAGGAGACAGTTGCCCCTTTTCTTCAGGGGGAGATGCTTGCCTACCACAGAAGCTGCTGTGCAAATATTAGCTATCCCGGTGCACCTGCTGCCATTGTGGGTTTCTCCCCCTCCCTTACTGGTTTCCCACCCTGTATCGCTATACACTTCATTTGTCAAACACACAAAGGAAGACAGACACACAATAGAGCAACATTTTAGCATTGCCTTGGCCCTGCATTGGTGTCCTGACACAGGGCACATAGAGAAAAGACCTCCCCCCCACGGCTGGCGCTACGCTCCTTTAATCTGCAGTATGGGGCATCTCACTAAAGTACTGGTCATTCACAGGCCACAATGGTCACAAGGAGCCGACCACGGCTAACCCCATCAACTCCATTTATATTTGTATTAATAGATGTGAAAAAACACCAGTGTCGGAGTCTGGGGGCAGTAGATGGCACTATGTATTTATGTTGATGGAAGGACTAATCTTATTGTCCTCTTATCTTAAGAGTTTTGTGTTTACCCTCCTTCAACTTAAAATTATTTTAATTCCCCCCTTTCTCATGAATATTTAGTTTCCCCTGTTGCATAAATGGCGCTGACCCATATGTTCTCTAACACTGGACTTCTCATACTTTCAAAGTGTTCTCGGTTATACCCTTATTTTGTTTCTACATGAGCTAAATCCCTTGCAACCATTGAATGAGGGAATCAATTTTTATTCCAGCCCTAAAGCTGCAAACTCCTTTTGAGACATACGCTTTTTGTTTAGTCTTTTTTTATTTTTACTGCTTAATCTACCGTGTATTTATTTGTACTAAACAAATCATTTTCTTTCCTTTGTTAATTGTCTTTGGTTATACATTTAAGCAGTAGGTTTTATAGTCAACAACATGGTACGTATGTTCTATTGTTACTTTGAATAACTTTAATAATAAAGGCTTCAAACCCATTATGTATCATATTGTTTACATATAATATAAAAGTTATTAAAAATAAATATGTATATGGATAGTAAACAAGCACAAAACCTCCAATTAGAAAACATGAAAATCAACAAGTCGACTGGTAACTAGGAATGTTCAGCTTCTAAATGATATGGGCTGCACAGGTTGTTGTTCACTTACAACACATAAGGTAGTCACAGGTGCATGTGAGGAAGCAAGAAGGTTATTATTTAAGTATTTTTTCCCCCATTTATTTTATACTTTAAATTGTTTGGGAATAATTTGTGGAATATTACAATTACAAGTCAAAATAATGAGTTTATTGTCAATCAGCTGATATTTGCTGTACTTGGAGTCCTCCATTCCTTCTAGTATGGCTGAACATGAATCAATGCCACACATCATTTGACCAGTGCAAGTATTCAACTATTATACATCACTCCATCATATAGATGTAGGTATTTCTGTGGATCTGGTATATGTTTGGCTGTTTATAAATGCTACTGCTGTTATAACTTTTTGTTGCTAAGTGTTTCTTGAAATATGTTAAGCGATCAACATGCAACGCATGTGTTTATAGCCCTCTTTGTTCCCTTCAGTCTCACTCCGTGTGGCTGCCCCCATAGTGCCCTTTCTTCTTTCAACTTATTGCTTTCTGCATGTGTCTGAGCGGTGGGTTTATGTGTGTGCACGTACGTGCCTGCACACATCACCACCCATATCCTCACAACCACACACAGAGGGGGGTCCCTGGAGTTGGCCACAATTATTGTTTGTATCGTTGCTTACTCATTATGTCTGACAAGCCACACCACTTCTGCTCTCCTGCTGTCTCCTGCGCGTAGCCTCCTATGGTTGCCTCCTACATCATCCCCATTCCCGTTACACACACACAAACACACACCTTCACGATGTGTATGGGTGGGCAGTGTCCACTCATGCAGGGCTTCAAAAACCTTCTCAGGGAGTCAGTTTGCCCTATGCTACTTCTTAACATGCCAAAGCTTTTTTTTTGTTTCATGCAAAACATGTCGTTTTCCAGTGTTTACACCTGTAGAAAGTGAACACTGACTGCAGTTTAGAAAGTATGGCTGCCTTTTAGATACATTTGATTGGGCAAACTGCATTTTCTTTTATGTATTTAAATCTATGTTACTTTAAAACATCCCCTGCCACCACTCTGGTGTTTGTACCTATGAACACAGATAGGAGGGATGCCCTTTGACCCTTCTTGCTTTACAAAGGAAACAACATTTCAGCTTTTTACCACGTGCAGGCACCTAATCGACACCTTTACATTTGCTAGTGAATTCAACCCTCTGTTAATTCTGGATTACAAGTGCAGTATTGCTGCTTCTTGCAACATATTGCCCAAAGCTAACCCCAATGCACTTTTGTCAAACATGGAAAACATGCAAACGAGGAGGCAAGACTCCAATTAATTGGCCATAGATATGCAGCTACACTACACCATTAATGGGGAGCAAATAGCTTTAACTTTGTTTCTAATGTAATATCAACTTTAATTAATAAAGTGCGTGATGAAGTGGAGACTTATCAAACAAGCCCTGTGTCCATTAAAGGCCTTAAACCCTCAGAAGGCAGGTTTATTAAACCCAGTTTCCAAACGTGTTTATGAGCCCCATGGAGAGAAAACAGGGAGAAATGCCGAGACATGAAGAAAAATAAATTAGTTTGTGTAATTAGTGAAAATTAAGAGCTTTTAATCCAGGAGGAGGGATGGTAGGAAGGGAAATGGGAAGGGGGAGAGTGTTAAAAGGGAACTATTGGCATGGTGAGAAGGGTGGGAGGGACTGTAGAACTAGTGCTTAGCTTTCTTTTGTTTGCCCCTGAAGAAATGAGGGAAGACCCAGAAGCCCACACCTAATAAAGATACTCATTATGAAAATATGGTTATTTTTGTATGGGGCCTTGAAAGCTCAGCCTTCCTTCACACACAGGACCTCGTTGTTTGAAAATAAAAGCTAGTCTTGTCACATTTTGCAACAGTTTACATAGGTATATGCAGATTCAGTTTCATTAGGGCACCCGGAGAGCGCAGAGCACTGCCAAGACCATGTTTACAAACACTGTGGGTTTAGATTGACTCCAACATTTAATGTGTTCTTCCTTGGCCCATGATACACCGCTCTAACTCAGTTTCTTGAAAATCTAGGCATTTGTTTTTTTGCATAATCCAGCTGACAAACAAACTGAACCAGAGACATGGTGTCCTTGGTGGAGGTAACTATATCTGGAAACTAAGTTATTTGATCTGATCAGCTATTCAACAACAATTGTTCATCCCTTTTCTGTAACATCTTCGGATACAAAGTTATTTTCTATACAGCTAGACACAATCAGGTTTATCCAGCACTGCAAGGTTCTTATTTCCAATATATTTATTTTCTGAAGAACCCATTCCAACCTTAATCTCAGCAGAAGGTTTCTCAGACTCGATTCTGTCAACAGGAATGTTATTTCCTCGTCCATCTGAGGCTGGCATTTCTTTGCTCCATCTCATGACACACATCAAGACAACTTCAACTGACAGTTTCCGCATCACTAGCTCTGACCTTCTAAAAAATGAATCCAGATGTTTTAAGTGATGGACAGCCGGAGTGAAGACTGAGAGAGCAGTTGTGGTTTGAGACAGGGTGATAGTATCGCATTAGATGGGAAACATACAATCATCCCCTCTGGTGTGGAGTAGAAAAAAAACAAGGCGGACCCCACTGTACCTGCTCAGTGGAATAGCTGAGGTCTTCATGTTCATACTGCCTGTCGATGCCATGCGTCTGATGAATATAGACCATTTCTAAGTATAGCAAAGTGGTTTTCACATCCAAGTGGAGAATTGTTGGTAATTTCTGAACATTGTGGAACCCCCTATTGTTCACAACACAGCCATGAGTCATTTGAGTGTGCTTTGCTTAGGGCCATGAGCCATGCGAGTGATTGTTTTTGCCTCTGAGCTCACTTAACCTCTCCCTCCTGTGGAGCCTTTCTGCCACAAAACTGATCTTAATGGATGCTACATGTTCTTCTGCGGCCCATGCCTTGTCCTCATGGACAGATTACAACACTCATTAAATAGCTGTTATTTTTTCATTATCAGCAGAATATGCAATAACTATTTAAAATGCAACTTTAACGCTGGCTACTTGCTTCAGCGTAGCATCAATGTACTTTGTCTTAATCCTTTACGCTCCATAGATCACCTTCCTTATTGTTTGCTTTGATGGGTGCTGGTGCCCTCCTTTTTGTTTCTGTTTCAGTCCAGCATGCAGCAGCAGACGGGGGGTAAATGTGGAGTTGACTGCTGACAAACATTTCATCTCTCACCTGAGAAGCGCAGGCATCATATGTGTTGAATTGCTGTACTGGCTTTTAAGTGTAGAACATTTTAATTGTCATGTTATGATTGTCCCGCCATTTAAGCAACCAAGGGCACACAGCAGGACCAACGATTTATGGACATGTTAGTAATGTTTTCCCCTTCCAATGTATGGTGCACTGGTGATGAACATTTGGTGTAAGACAAACTGAGTCTAAGCTATGTTTTAGTGTTATTATAAATACAATTCATAGTGACACTAATAATCTAGTCCAGACATTAGTTTAATATGTATACGTTAAAGTGGAACAAACACCAACATAAAGTTGGCCAAGCAAACTTAATCAAAAGACTGACAAAAGACACAGCTGGTGCTGTGGAGAGTTTTGGGCCATGCTTCATGCAACAGGCTCTGTCACGACTGTAGGCTGACTTTCAAAGTGATAGAGATGGGGGTTCCTTTCAATGCATCCACTACCTTCCACTATGCACTTTGTTCTCCCGGGAAATGAAGTCAGTGTGGGCTTCCTCTGCTGCTTTTTAAATCTGTGGAGTCCCATATGAGAGGAGCCCATGAGTGGCCACTGGGAATACTCTGTAAGCCTCCTGCTCTGATAAGAAGACAGCTACTTCCAACTGAGGAGGAGGATGGACGGAGAACAGGAGGTTTGGAGACAGTGTTGTAAGGTAGTGTAATTCAGAGGAATGTTGAGGATGAAAGGGACTGGGAATATGTGTTACATCTGTTAATAAGGATAGCAGCTATTGTGATAATAGTAGGGATGTATCGATATATCGAATATCGCGATGTCGCGGTAAATAAATGTCTCAATACCGTCGTGAGACTGACAAAATATACCACCATTTTTTTTTTTTTTAAACCTTTATTCAACCAGATGGTCCCATTGGGTTCATCAATCTCTTTTTCAATTGAGACCTGTCCAACATGGCAACAAGTAGGTTACAACATGAACATACAACAACAGATAACAATAAAGGACATCATATTTACAGGGCTACATGTACATACCTAGAGACATTGACAACAGTACCAACAGTATATTTATATCTCGCCCTGTCAATAAGCCTCACCTTCTTGGCAGAAACTGTATTGTTTTTGAAGTGGTGGAGAGACAATGCACAGTTTGACCCACTTCTGTTACCCATGGCCAAAGCATATCTCTCTGTCCCAGCAACATCAGTACCAAGCAAGAGAGTTTTTTCCACAGCAGGGGATATTGTAAACGCCCAAACATCCCAGCTTCTACCTGGAAATGTGGACATGCTCATATTCCTAAAAGATAACCTTGATGATGCTGAGTGAGTGAGTGAGTGAGTTAGAGTTGAGTTACTTGAAAAACTAAAGTGAAACTTGATGTATTCTATTGCAGGGTCTGATTATTATATTGTTGACACTTTAAAATACTACTATCCTACTAAAATGCTGTACAAATCAGATTTATTATTTAATAAAGAAAAAAAATTCAAGTAAACAAAAAAAAATTCACATTTTCTTTCTTTATTTTTCAATATCACGATAAATATGGACTTGTTATCCCGATATTATCGTGCTGTGAGTTTTTGGTATCGTTACATCCCTAGATAATTGCATGAACATCAGCATGAATCAGGTTGTTTTTTAAATGTATTATATTCAACCACACATGCATTTTAACCCTGAAGGAATTTGGAGACCACTCATCCTCCATCTGATGAAATTGGTAGGCAGAAAGGTGCTCTGTCCTTCAGTGGTGGCCTACTTTGAAAGTGAAATAGCAACTATTGGAAACACAGAATGCCAATACGCTACTTAATATGTGTGCATATCAGGCTGGTGCAATGCTGTGGAGGCGCATCTGAGAGGAATATGAAACTCCGGGCCAGGTGCTTGGTTCCCCGAGAGAGTGGGGACCGGAGGGCTTGGAGAACAGAGGGAGTGTTTGAAGTCCTGGAGGACCCTGCTGATTGTGGGTGGTATGGAAAGTCATAAGCCTGAAAAACACATGCTGCCACCTGGTCGTCTGAAATAGGCTGCCATGCAATTATCTTGGTCCTGAAGTGCATGTGCAGCTTGAAGCTATTGCAGATTCATTTTCTGAATGTTTGGGTCTTGTGAAAGAGGATGGACTTATACATTTCTTAGATTGAACACGTAGAGGAATTTGGTCTTCAGTGCATCTATCTTAAAACGCAGGCTTTCACACATTTGTATAGAAATAGGCTTTCCATTTAATTCATGGTTTTGTGGAAATACTTGCAATTTGGGAGGCTGTCCATTCTGCATATGTCAGAGATGATGCTGAAAGCAACAATTCCCACATATCAGCCAAGATTGTTATTTGTTCAAATACATATATTTCACTATTGGTTCATGTGACGGAGCGGGTCACAGAGTGACTGACTCCGCCACTGACAGTCGACACACCACACACACACCAAACATTTCCTGCTCTCTTCAGTCAAAAGGAACCATGACGTTTATTATTTAGTGTGCGTTTGTTAATTTGTTAAATGATTATGAGTGGTGGTTAACCTGTTTATGTTTTGAGTCGGATTTTTTATGTAGAAATGTGGTTTGAGTTGATTGTGTCACCTGTGGACGGTGAGCCTGTGGGAGGGGCCATGGGATCAAAAGGGACGGTGTTGGTTCCTTGTGGATGATTAGTTAGGACTGTGTCACTCTGACGAATGTTGCAATAAGGCAACAGCTGGGACATGTTTTGAGGTGGGTTGCAGAGAAGCCAACCCAGAGCATGTTTACTCTGATGAGTGGTGGACGGTCTGTTTGTGGAGTTTTATTTTGTTGTCTAACTTGTACTGTTTCGTTATTTTAGCTGCTGTTAATAAAGTATTTTTAAGCTCAAGCCAACCGACTAGGCCAGTGTTTTTTGAACGGACAATTGAACCCCGTCACATATGGTGTCAGAAGTGGGATGGCTAGTCGGAGGAAGCTGGGCGGTGTTACGGAGCGGAGCACGGGACTATGGCGTCAACAGCAGGAGGAGAGCGCGGCTGCCGGCCCGGAGCGGGCATGGGAGACGGAGAACGAGGATGAGGACGGGTCCTGGGTGGGCCCAGCGGCTCCTGCGGCCTCGGGGTCGGCCAGTGGACCAAGGCGAGAGGGGTCCCTGTTGGCGGAGCGTCGGACCTACGGACATCTGTTTCGGATGGTGGTTCGTTTCCGCAATCGGACTCCGACGGCCAGCCTGGTCGGCCGGCGCCTGGGTGGAGGCATTGTGTGGTGCGGAGATTCCAGTGCGGTGAGGACATGGAGAACTGTTGACGCATTGCCAAAGCGTGGAGGTGGCTGTTTGCCTTTCCAGGTTGCCGCACATCGTCCATCTTGGGGAGGGAGAGGATAATGTGACGGAGCGGGTCACAGAGTGACTGACTCCGCCACTGACAGCCGACACACACCAAACATTTCCTGCTCTCTTCCGTCAAAAGGAACCATGACGTTTATTATTTAGTGTGCGTTTGTTAATTTGTTAAATGATTATGAGTTATTATGAGTGGTGGTTAACCTGTTTATGTTTTGAGTCGGATTTTTTATGTAGAAATGTGGTTTGAGTTGATTGTGTCACCTGTGGACGGTGAGCCTGTGGGAGGGGCCATGGGATCAAAAGGGACGGTGTTGGTTCCTTGTGGATGATTCGTTAGGACTGTGTCACTCTGGCGAATGTTGCAATAAGGCAACAGCTGGGACATGTTTTGAGGTGGGTTGCAGAGAAGCCAACCCAGAGCATGTTTACTCTGATGAGTGGTGGACGGTCTGTTTGTGGAGTTTTATTTTGTTGTCTAACTTGTACTGTTTCGTTATTTTATTTTTGCTGCCGTTAATAAAGTATTTTTAAGCTCAAGCCAACCGACTAGGCCAGTGTTTTTTGAACGGACAATTGAACCCCGTCACAGTTCATCTATGAATAAAATATAAAACAACATTTCTTATTATTCTCTATCTATACTATGAATACAAAGCAACATTTTTAAAGGTAGTGATACGCCAGAGACAAGGTTGTATGGCAAGTTATATCATGATCTTCCCTCATAGATACTGGACCATCATTTTAATGTTGCAGATGTGATTGTTTGTAATAGGTTGTCAGTCAGGTGAACATGTATGAAGGATTTTGCCTTCCTTCATACATTTTTAATTCATTATTTTTTTAATTAACTGATGTTTTCCTGTAAATGTCACGATTATTTGTGGTTGCTCTTGCTTTTGACAAACACAGCAGAGGGGTGGTCCCTACTGTTTCTTTGTGAATCTCACAGGCGCCCGACCCCCACAGACTCAACTGCAGTCACATATAACAGCTCCTGGGTGGACATTGATGAGTCAACAGGGAAGCCGTCTTACATAATGAGCAAACACTTCCTGTATGCAGCACACATACTGTATCTAATTAGCAAACACACCTTATCATTACATACACACATAAGCACACCAACAGGCAATTCTCTATTACACTCGTTACAAATGGCCGGCAGGAGACCACTGTATATCCCTTTCAAGATGATCCGTTCCCCTTCTTTCGGCCTCCTCCAATGGAAGGCTTATCCTGTGCTGTAGGATCTATGAACCTCCCCTCCTCCCGAGTCCCAGCACTGCTGCAAGGATCAGTGTGAATCAGGTAGAGATATGGTTGGAAGGAGAAAAGGGAGGAAGGAACAAATGTAATCATGGTACACTTTCCTTTCAGATGAACATGGATCAGTGGCAGTTTCAAGTTCTAAAAGGGTTTATCGTTGTGTCTCTTTATCTTTGTCTGTATTTACTGCCATGTTTTTCCACATTGACATTCAAATGAATGTGTCAAGGCAAATAGCACACTCTCATACTCATACAGCCCAGCAGTGTGAAATTCTTGTTAAAGTATGTGTTGATTCTCATACACACTTCTGAGGTGGAGCACATCAATTCAGAAGATGCTTAAGAGAATGGCAGTAATAACTATTCAGAACACCAAATTGCTTAAGTGATGTGTTTGCGTGTCAAAGCACAACCAACTCTTTCTTTAGGGCTGTAATGACAGTATTTCAGCTTTTGTGATTTCATGAGAGTGCTATCTTAAAAACATATCAAGATGGATACATTTTTGTTTAGATATAGCAGAGGGCAAAGTGCTGCACGGTGTAGTGTGCAGCATCCCCTGGCAGCCTTCCCTTGTTATACAGTGATGTGCCTTTGTGGGAAACTTTGATATTATTCTCTCACATGCTACTAAGAAATATTTTTTGCAGTGTACTGAATGCTGCATCTGCTATGCTGTGTTTAGTATATCAAGCATTTACAAGATGCACAATATAATAAACAGAATGTGCATAGTAAAGTGCATCCTCTATTTGCATGGGATGTATTTTCCCCACATTTTCTTAGATTTTAACCCAATTCTGTCTCCCTGGCAGCTGGAGAAACGCCAGAATGAATGTGTCTTTTTCACTTCTAAAACATGTCTTGGCAGGATTCTGAAATATTTTCTCTTTTGCTTCAGAGGCAAATCAGAACATCCATAAAATCCACCTGACAACTGACACTTGGCTGGAGATAAACATCTGGTGCTAGCGCAACCCGTGTTTATCTGTTGTTTATGGCTATTAAGGATGAAATGGCAAATGGGAGTGGAACACATTGATCTTTTGTTTTTCTCTTGTGTACTTCTGATGTCACTTTTTATGTGCATCTGGTGTATGTGTACATTTTGTGTTTGCAGAGCTTGTTCCAATCTATCACAGAGGGACCATGGAGTCAGAAAGTCTAAAGGCTCATGTCAAGGTGTGTGTGTGTGTGTGTGTGTGTGTGTGTGTGTGTGTGTGTGTGTGTGTGTGTGTGTGTGTGTGTGTGTGTGTGTGTGTGTGTGTGTGTGTGTGTGTGTGTGTGTGTGTGTGTGTGTGTGTGTGTGTGTGTGTGTGTGTGTGTGTGTGTGTGTGTGTGTGTGTGTGTGTGTGTGTGTGTGTGTGTGTGTGTGTGTGTGTGTGTGTGTGTGTGTGTGTGTGTGTGTGTGTGTGTGTGTGAGTGAGTGTGTAAGAGAGTGATCAATTATTGTATAGTCTGACTGCTCCATACAAACTAGAGAGAACAACAAATAGAGTTCATCTTGTTCCATTGAACATGCACTTGCCCCCATGCTGTTTCCATTCATTGAGCAGTACCTACTGAAAGGGTTAGAGCTGCAGAGGTCTCCACACCGTACTTTCTTTTAATCAGCACACCATATCTATTTCGGGAAAGCATACGTTTCACCATATGCCTTTACACAATTATCATAGCCTCAGTAGATGCTATGCTGACTTGTTAATATGGAGATCACAGAGCTCACGTCTCTTTTAGACATTCACTATCAATATGATTGTCATTTTTGACATCTTGCTAATATGAAATGATCTACTCAGTGAAGGAGATAATTGTATAAACACTTGCTGTCAAATCATGCTGTCTTTGTGCTTTTCTTTCAACTTGAATACATTCACCAGAAATTCACTGTATATTTGATACAAATGTTAACTCACAAGTGATCATAAAGAAAGGACACATGTTGACACTGTGTCCCCACTGCTTCCTCATATTTTATTGAAATATATCTAATGATCACATCCCTCCTAAAAAAAAGAAACACATTTCTCCATGTTACAGGCCCTTCTTTGTTTCACTCCACTGCACCAACATGGTGGCTGTGTAATACTCAAACGGTTATTCCAATAAAACTATTGCTTACGATCTGAACCCTGCTAATATGTATCACCTTATGTCTAAATTGTTTTCATTCAAATAGCTATTCATTTTAGGCAACTCACACAAAAAGAAGAAGCCTTTTTGTGTAATCACGATGGCCAGCTGTAATGCCACTATATCAGTCGATAGTGTATTTCAAAGTAAAGGTAGTAACAACTAAAAGTGTAGGTCAGCAGTATCTTTTATTGGACTCAAAGGCTTCACTTTACAAGGGAAACTTCACTAAGCGACCAACTTAATGTGTTTCCATCCCTTTTACAGATTAACACAGAACCCATTCCCAGGGACAGCATGGTAGCAGCAGGACAAACAAACACCTCACAATCTTAGATGTGGGCTGTACTTAAATGGTTAGTGTCCCCAAACACCATGAACACCCCTATTCACCAGTAGCAAACGTCAAGAGTCCCGTTAAAGTACTGCTGGAGTCTTCAGGCATGCAGAATCAAATACAAAAGTCTGCTTTACATACAGAGCTCTGAACCTTTCCCTACAGCACAAAAACAAGTCATCATCATTAACACTCATTAAGCCTGGCTAGCCTGTTTTTATTCTCATTGAATAAACAAAGGATGATTGTAATCAAGATGTTAACTCTGTACTGTACAGTAGGACATTTCACAGGCTTCAATTATAGCAAGCCATATTTCAAACAAATTGCAACTACTAAAGGTAATCTATTTCTTTTCACAACCCTTGCTCATCGTGCTGCCTTCCTGTTTCTTGAGGGATTTTGAAAGTGATGTAGTGTTTCTGCCCACACTTATGTATTTGACCTCTGTTATTATGTCTTTATCAGTGGGCGATGGAATATAGTAATTTCACTACAAGTAGTTACTTCACGTTGCAACCTAGTCTTATATGTGTGAGCAGGGTTTGATGCATTCTTTCTGTGTAGAAGACATGATCGAGTTGATAATATGTTTTTTCTTTCTCAAATTCTTGTTTTTCAACTGACTTAGTATAATTGTGCTTTGGCTGTTATTATAACTCTATATATTCAGTAGAAACAATCCCCCAATTGTAACATACTAAGAGTGTTGAGGTCATCTAGCCATTATGGTCATAATGCAGTGTTTGCAATGAAAAGGCTGTATATGCACGTATAAAAAGGGAAGCACAACTAAGACAGAGAGAGGGCTACTCCTTCTACTGTAAACATCCATGTAGGTAAGCAGCTCAACAACGACTGTGGTGTTGGGATTGAAATGCTGTTCACGACTGAGTGCCTCTCTTTACGCTCATATTCTCCTTGCCTCGCTTTTAACTCCATCCCCAGGTGCCGCACCGTGCATCTTTAATCAGGGCATGTCTGTCTTGACACCTTCATGTCACTAGAACATGCCTCTCTGCAGCTGTTTGAAGAATAGTCATCGGGGGGTGACATGATGGAAGCAACTACAACCTCAATCACATTGCGAGACCAATCTCAGCTTTTTATATTATGCGTATGGGGGGCAATGCATGCATTTTAGTGGCAGACACAGCACCAGCTGTCTTTGATTTGATTGGGGACTTCCAACTTTACAGTATATATCTGTCCCTGTGTTGATTGCCAAGGATAAACCTATTGCTGCTAACAACCGTGGAGTCAAGCTGCCAGAATGAGAGAAAGTCATTTCCCCTCCTCTTGTCCTCGTCTCTCAGCAAACCTTGACATTTTCCAGCACAGAAATGTGAAGTATTTCTTAAGTCCTTTCACGCCTCAGTTGACAAATTGGATCAACCTATCGGTTAACCTTCACAAGGAAAAGAGATAATACTTGAGAAGGTTTCTTAAAAATAATACATAAGCATGGTCGTCTTTTCCTTGTTTGACAACCGTGGATGCATCACTCTTCAGAGCTGCTTGCTTAGACACACCTACATGTTGGATTTGTTACAGAAAGCAATGACGGCTACACTGAAAAATACACTTTACTTTTTCCAGTTTGACTTGCATGTTGAGCATCCTATTTTAATCCTGAAATAATAAAAAATAAATCAAAAAAAGAGAGAATAACTCTCCTGCTTCTGAAAAAAGACAGAAGGGGTAAAGGAATAACTATGCTTTAAAACAAACAGAGAAAGGGCAGATTGTGTTCTGTCAGCTGACACATGTACAAAATGCAACCCTGCCGAATACACTTAAAAGTAGGACAGTCACTGCACAGACACACGCCAAGCCCTTTGTTCTGTAGCAGACAGAATCAACGGCATACGGAACAGTTTTTATTGAAACATGTTTTCAAGGAAAATCTACTAAATACGTTAAAAAAGGATAATTTTAACGAGGCTTTCTTTTTGTTGCTTTTTTGCTTTCTCACCGGAAGCTCAATGATATTTGCTTTATACATGTTATCTCCCCAGTGCACATATGTTTCCATTATCTTCTTTAAATAATATTGGAAATAAGTCTAATAGGAGGAAATCACTAGCCATGGTTAACGAAACACAACAAAGGGATAAGAATATATGTTCTCATGTATCTCCCTGTTAGACTGACCAGTGATTATGTATATATTATATATATTCTTCCTAATACCTTGTCTTAAAATGACCAGCAGGCAGCACAGGTGCACACCCCAACATCTCCACCTGTGTTTGCGGGTTCTCTGGAGTCCCTTTCTGGGCTTGGCGCTATGCGGTATGGTGCTGAGAGAGGTTATGGAGACTTTTAGAGCGTCAATTACCATTCTAGCTGCCTTATAGCCGGAAATCTCTGTTCTTCATCCCCTCGTAGTGACATGAGTCCAGTTTCAGCGTGACGACTGAATGCGTTAGGTCGGTTGACTGGTGGGGTCTTAACAGACGCCAGGGGGCAGCCATTTGGACCATCAGCTAGTGCCTTCCCACCAGCGCTCAAGTGCATTGGTTTACAACGAGCTGCCTTGGCACCACAAGAGAATGGTTTCCTAGGACTGATTGGCTGTCAGGCTCAATCCATTCGCTGCCCCCAGGAGCATGTCTCCGTGACCAATTTAAGAGGCAGAGTCAGAGCCTTCCCACACTCCCTGCCTCTGAGAGAGAGAACAACAGTCATGTGTGGGCAAATTAAATATATAGTCATTAAAAGGCTGCATCAACCCCCAGGTCATTGACAATGCTAAGAGTTATTGATTTGAGCGTTTTCTTTTATTTGCTCAGCATTATTGAATTATAGTTTGTTTCGTACACATGTGTTCTATGTTGATCTAAAAGCACATTTTAATCCGCGAGATAATGCAGCATAATGGCTCCTGCCTTCATAAATGCAAATCAAAGCACTTTGAGCACCAGGAAGAGCACTTTATAAATGTAATGTATTATTATTATTATTATTAAATCATCTTTCCAAAAGTCAAGTTTGGATAGGATAACTATACAGTAATACGCACAAGGCCTTGGAATGAGCCAATAAGAGATACCTAATCACAGCCATGAACTAAGAAGTTAAGCAAGTCATGTATGTTCATACTTATATCCACCACATTACTGCTGCTGAGCCTTCCCCCTCTCCTTCTGGAATAGAAACAAGGAGGAGGAACACTAAAGGAGATCTGTGTTGTCTCAATTAGAAGAGGAGGCGTTTTTTTCTCCCTGGGCCCAGCTCCAAGCCCAGCTGTGTACCTTCCACCGTGGGCTGCTGCGCCGCTCCCTGCATACTGAAGACATTACTGGCCGCAGGTCAGAGTGTCACACTGTGCGACTCCTTCTGCTCCCTACACACACACCTTTCATGTTGAGATCTTAGAGAAGCAGAACCAGATGGTTTAAGATGGGAGGACATATAACTCCAGAAAGATTGGCCACTTTAAAACTCACATGCCCAGCTGAATGGGTTTGTGCGTATATGTTGGAAGTGTGGTTTGTCACAATTGAGTGTGCATGCACTCAAACATAACACACTATCCACCATTTCCATTCTCATTATAATTATCAGCCATTTCCCCCACTCCCTGTTATCATTAGGGCATGATGATGATTGCATGGTTGCAATCCCCCCGCCCAAACTACAGCTCAAATGTAATGGTTCACCTTGAGCCGAGGAGTATTGCTGAAACAAACTAGTTAAAACCTGTCGAAGGAAGACACAAAATGTTCACGGAAATAACTTGGGGCCTTTATTGCTAAAGAGAAACCACGTGTTATTATCAGGCACTTGTTGTCACAGCCTACGTTATGTCCCACTCATACTGCATTTGTATGCTGTTTCTATAATTTGTTCGTATACACAATCAGTGTATTTGTATCCAAGCTGAGAGTAAAGTAAATAATTCCAAGTTTCTGAATCAATGGAAACATAATTGCCTTTTTGCAAGTGGGAGCATGCTTTTGAGATCCAAGACAGTGGGAGGATGGGAGAGGGAGGTGTGTTTCCAAACAGCAAAGTGGATTTTGGCTTGAGAAAGAGACCTCTGTTTAGCCTTCGTCAGTGGGAGAGATTGCTCACAGCTGGATTTCACTGGTCAAATGGTACGTTCAGATTTTGAGTGTGCTCTCTATATTTGAAGGTCTCTCTCATTATTCCAGCTATAAGTGGGCCAGGGACTTCTTGCCAGTAGGCATTCACTCTCACGTTTTCACTATGTTTGCCCCTATTACCTTAATACTTTTCATTTCCACTCATGGTTTTCTCAATCACATCTGTTTTTGTCTATGAATAACATGGTAGAGATAACAAGGTATAAAAGATTCACAGAATATATGCCAGAATAATGGTGCATGTGCGTATCTATTTAACACTTGTGTGAAATTGGTATTTCCGTGGATAAGCCATGAATGAGTCCAATGACTATTCCTCTGAATCAATCTCCTTCAGACAGGCTGGCAGCTCTCCAGCAACTCAATCCTCAGTATGCGTCCCTGGGATGGAAGACAGGGCACATGTTGGCAGGCAGATTGCACATTTGAGGAAATAAATGGCCTCGTAGTGGACCAGACTCCACATTGTCTGTTCCACTCTGTATTCCTTTGCCTTTAAATATGTTTGTTGAAGACCTGTCATCTGCAGTTGCTTTTATTTCTCTTCAAGGCAGACCCGCTCATTTTCTGGTGTCTGGTGGCACAGCACAGCCGAATAGTCTGTGTCCGGAAGTGAACATGTGGTAGTGTTTAGCTTTGTAATGCCGTGGGTTTAATGGACGTCTTGAGGGAGATATCGCATGGAAGGAAACCAGCATAGTGATTCTGGGCCAAACAGACTGGATGTCCAAGTGTTGGAGAACTCGTGTTATCACAGTTCTTCCCAAGGGTATACCTCAGTCCAAGGCCCACAGAGAAGGCTTAACATGGATGCCAAGTAATTTTTAATAAGCCAAATCTGTTTTGCTCAAACATTGATGTATATTTTCAATGGAACCTCTATCAATTTAGTGACTCCTTTTGGCAGGAGGCAAGCTTGAACTCCCCCTCAGCTAATGTAATGTGTAACAGTTTCACTCAGCAGAGGCTTCTCTTCATGTTGCTATGTTGCTTCCAGTGAACCTTTCCTGTGTTTTTGTAAAGCCTGATTGTGAAACACTTCCTCCCTGACATTCTTTTTCAAACCTCTTCACCCTTGCAAGTTAATATATTACAATAAATCATTGTGATATATTAAGTAATCATGATTCATTGTTACATGTGTCTTCTCAATCTTGCATGGCTGATGTAAAGTCAAAAAAGTATTTGACCCTAGTATTTCCCTTAGAGTCCCATCTGGCCCAAGAATCAGTGATGCTAAAGTTGAGCTCGGAATAATACAGTCGGTCCAAATCTTAGACGGCCAGTGTTTCATAGACCGTTTTGTTCAGTTAAAAACCCATTATTATTCTGAACCCTAACCTTATCCCCTTTAATCAATAAATGATTGTGCTGCTGTTATTGCCTTATACTATAAGGATTTTATTATCCCTTTGTATCGATCTAACTTGTTTAAAAGAAACCAAACTAGAAAAAACTAAACAAATCTCCACCAGTTTACCCATCACACATGGCTGTTTACTGACTAATTCTTTAGGAGATTCCATTAACACATATACATCTGTGAAAGAGGGCTGGCTTTGTTGTTAGAGTATTACATTATAGCCACTGGGCAACTGATACAACACGTTTAAATGTTGGCAAAGACCTTGATCAGCTGCACTGTTGGACAGGTTAAGCTCTCTTGGCATAAAAACGTGCAATCAGATGGTGTGCATTCTAAAAGTACAATTTTCTCCAAAATAAAAGCACAAACTCAATGGATCATGTCAACCTTGTTTGTATTCAACGATTCACGATTATTATGCCAAGTGGAGTGTGTGCATTTTAGTAACAACCTCTGTGTTTTGGAGACATTTATACAACTTGCTTTATTGTTGTGGCTAGCCATCTGTTGAAATATGCCACATATAGTCATCCTCTCTCCCCCACCTGGGACCCGGACTTGTGAGGCAGCTTGAATGTGTGCGAGCCCTCCAGTCCACATGCAGTACTCAGAGGAAACATGTGACATGTGGCATAATTGAGTCAGCCAGCAAATAATGTCGCATAAATCAGCAAACTCATGCCAATACACATTGCCCAGCGGGAGATCTCTAAGCTGTATAGGATGGCATCAGAAAATAATGTGCCTGTCTCATATTATAAAAGGCACTGTTTTGCTGTTTCATTTGAGATATCATGGGGCCCTGGGAGATGAAGACAGCATAGGTACTGACGAATAGGCTGAGAGCACCCTGGTGAGTGTGTAAGGTAACTAGGTGAGAGATTCAAGTGGCACCAGAGAAAAAAGAATGGAGGTTTAATAGAACAATTCAATACCAAAAGCAGCCAAGTTTTCCCTCTCAGTATAATTTGCCCTCTGTCTGTGGGCCATTCTCGAAGGGGGATCATTTTTCCTCATGTTTTATTTTTGCTGGCTCTCCAGTGCCTTTGTCCAGGGCTCTTGCCACATCAAAAATCCAGCTTGATACCTTGGGCCTCACTGGTCTCTCGCTCTATGTTAGTCAGTGGCTCTACTGTTGTTATCATTGGATTTATTCATGGGAGTGTTTGATATGTTTTTCCTGTCTTACCTTCCTTGAAATATTTTTGCGTGCTGACACTGATGCATGGAAATACCTCTGCCAGTCTTGTACAGTACAATGAAAAGTGACAAGGAAGCCTAACTCTACAATTTGGGTTTCTATGTACTCATTTGAAAGTGGATGATGGCATTGACATTCAATGACCAATGTGTGTTGACTGCAATGTTGTATTACTTTCACCCCCTCTTCCCTCCACTGAGTTACATATACAAATGTGCATTTATCTTGAAGTGGCACTTCAGTTCAAAGCACATGTCTTACATTTATCTACCTATACACATGTGTATATTATTAATCCCTCCATCCACCTCCCCATCATCACTCTGCTCCTGTTTACACACATACAAGTTCATACCATTTGCTTTTGTGCATCCATGTGCTCAACTGAGGATGAAGGTGATACATCACATTCTGAGTTGTGGTCCAAGTAGACTTGAAGCTAGAGTGCATAGTCTTGTCAACCTCTGAGAAACATCCTTGGATGTTGACAGAAAATCAAGCCATAATACTTTATAGTACCGGTATGTACTTGAACCCTTTTTATCCCCACTTAATACAGTAAACAACTGCCTCCCTGATGCCATGTGTTGACAGAAAGCACTGGAGTTAGGCAGGTGCCTTCAGCATTGCTTCTTCTGGCAGCCCAGGAGATGTTGCCTCTTTGATTGTTTCTTCAAATATGCGAGCCAGCGCTAGGGGAGCAGATTGTTTGTTCTAGATATCCTGGGAGACTCCCATCTTGGGCTTAAACAGAGCAGTTGTGATGATTAGCAACAAAGTGTGCTGCCTCTCCCATAAGGCATGGGGAGGCGAGGAGCTTCTTTCTCAGACTGCTTCTTCCTCGGTCTGATGTATCCCTCCTCATTACTGTAATTCCTGTACATGGGCACCTATGTATTCAGAGCTTGATGTTAAAGTGTAAATGAAGAGTAATACACACTGACATGTGGCCTCAATGATGTCTCCATTATACAACAAAGGTCTCTTCATGCTTGGGCTAATTTGTCTATTGTGTTCAGTAAAATAGAGTTTATGCCATTTTCTTGGATAGCGGGGGGGGGGGGGTAACACAATTATCTCCTTGGCTCTAGCGAGTTGACAGACAGGGCCTAAGTGAAGGAACTGTGCTTATCAACCATCTACCCTCTGTCACAATGACACACATGTCAGCACACACAAACAAACAAAAAGGGTGAAGTCATCTGCATGACTTATCTGATGCTACAGCTGATGATCGGGCACATTATGCATTTTCTTCCTAATGTGCTTTCATCAGTCACATCCACCTCAAAAAACAATGTTATACCAAAGGTGTGGCCTGAAAGAAACAAGACTGGACTTAAATAATATAACAAAATATAATGTTGCCAATAATCTTATTTTAGCACTTTGGTAGACAACATCAATAGAGGTTTATGTATTTGAAATAACACCTTCTAAATAGCAACTCAGCGGGCATCTACCTTAGAGTCTTATAGAACATGCTAAAGTTTTCCGGTATGGATACTATAGTTTTTAATTGGCTTATACCATCTGTTGCTGTCTCACCCATCGTTTCCTGTCAGCTTTCGCTTTAATATGCACACATGTATTTGCATTCTAATGTATGTAAATGATTTATTTCACTTTGTTGTGGGATGTTGACATTTTTTTATATAATTATATTATTTCTTCTCTTCAGGGCTGAAAGCAGTCAATGTATCATTTTGATTAAAAAACATGATGTACAGTAGTTTTATATTGCATTTCATTTCAAACAAATTGACTTTAATTTTGCAAATATTGTTTTTCTTTCAGTGAAGAAAGACGTGAAAGATGAGACTGATGACCGAATGCAACATTTCAAGAAAAAGGCGAAAGAGCTTCGCATCCTGGATGCCAAAACAGCTCAGAATCTCTGTGAGTATATACAGTTTATTCAAAGAGTATAACCAACATAACCACAGGTTGAACACCATGCGTTCATAACGTTCTATATTCTTTTTAACCGTGACCTTTTGTGACAGAAATGTCAGTGTTATTTCCCTTGACACCCCAGGCTTGTTATACCCCCATGCATTGCTCAAGAAAGGTGTGTGTGGGAAACACACAGCAGAGAGCCCTCAGCAGTGATACTGTTTTACTGAGCCCTTTGGGGAAATGTTTTCTTGGCAGTGGTTTAGTGGTCACCAAAAGTGCACACATACTGTTTCCAAGCTCCCTGTCTGTAATCATGTGTAAAACCAATTCTTATTAGGACAGAGCGCTAACACTGTAGGTGTTCAAATCCCCAAGAGCTTCAGTGGACTACATGTTTAGTCTATACTGGTTTACATTTGTTTCCTCACTCTCAAAACACTCCTTTGTTTTGATTTGGTGGACAAAACGATTAGTCTGTTCAGGTTTGATACAAATTATATACACATTCTTTCTACCTGTGAGTTTCAATAACATCTGCAGTTCATTTCTCTATGAAAATAAAAAATCATCTAAAATGAGTCTAAAACATTGCCTGATATCAGCCTTGTTTTGGTTGGATGGTAAAACATGTATTATTGTCCTAACTACATTTATTTGGCATCTACAACCTTGATGTCCCTTACTTTAGAGTTACAATTTAGAAAATAACACATGTTATGAAATATGTGTGTCTAATGCTAAGATGGTTGCAACCATTACTCCAACCTCTTTGTTTAACCATGTTTGTATTACCTTTCTGGTTTACTGGAGACTGGGATGAGTATATGTTTAGTTTATATTTAGTATACATTCCTATAGGCTGTGTATGAGGAACCAAAGCAAGGCAGAATAACAAAATAAACCCAGGGATTGGCTAACATCACAAACAATGCCGTTAACATGTTTCTCCCAACCAGTTCCCTTCCTGTTTGGTGCTGTAAATATCTTGCAATGACTTCATATTATTATTTTTTTTAATGGAGAGAGGTCAGATGAATGAGTTCATCAGGCACAGATATGAGGTCTCATATTAGGAAGGGGCATGTGGCATGAACATAAGGATGCCACATACAAGCCTGTGTGTTTGTGTCTCTGTGTGTATGTGTGTATGTGTGCCAGTGTGCACATGTCATTGCACTTGTGTATGCACTGTGACAATGTTGATAGGTGTCACTGCCATCTTTGATTACAGCACCAGCAGATGGGCTCTGAGTTTGGCAGGAAGCAAAAATAAGTGTAGAAAATCTCACCTCCAGCATGGCAATGGGTGGAAGGCATGTGGTCGTACAGAAACACAGCTCCCCTGGGTCGCCCTGACACACACTGAAGCACCATAGATCAAATTCTCTGCCTGCCGCACAACCGTCTGAGCTCCCTTTTCAAGTTTGATGTGTGTTGCTATTGAAGGTTCAGTAACCGGGATGGGTAGCAGGACAAAGTGAATGATTGTGATGCCAGTACCGCTTGATGTATTGTGATATAATGGTTGTGCATACTATCTGATACATTGTCTACATATCCTATCATTCTCTGTCTGTCTATCTAAAAACCTACCTGCATATTTAGCATTGGCCTGCAGGTTAGCATCTAACTTGTGGCTACACCCTGAACAGAGACAGGTTTCAGTATAAGGACATTAGCAGTTAAAATGTTCCTGTAATCTATATATATTCAACTTTAGGCTTGAACTGTTGCAACATTTATACATTTAGAAGAAGATAATGAATATAAACATTCTCAACACCTTTACCGTGCACTGCCTTTCTGTGACCCCCCTCCTTACTTAAGCCTTAGATATAACATCTAAGAACAGCCTTGGCGAGTGAATTTGAAGCTTTTTATGATAGTATTATACAAAACTACATTGACACAACTCCACCTGCACCACTTTGCTCATTTTGGCACAGTTATGTTAGTCTGCAGCCAGAACATAACCAAACAGTGGCATGGGAGACCACACCCATCATCAAAGACCATACAACAGGTTGAAATGCTAGTCAGTAGACAGTCACTTAACTTAGCTTACCTGCCTCCCTTATCCCATCTGTATCTACTCACATTTTTGTAATTCACAATATTTCCCACCATTACTTTTGACAACCCTCCCCTAAGAGAATCTTGTGTCCAGCTGTTGGTTTCATACGGAGAGGACATATTTTAAATTGTATAACGTTTAGACTACAAACAAGTATGACATGATCCATTTGATATAAATGCAGCCTATCACTCACGCTAATGAGGAGAGAAGATTCAGTATACATGTATATTACCAACAAAGACAAACCTCAGTCTAGATAGAATAACTGTATATTTAATTCTACAACTCTGAGTCACCATGACACAGTAAAGCCGTACATGTTAATGTTCAATAAATAAACATATCAATTACACCAGACAAGACATATTTTTTTGTATTTATACTTTTATTGTCATTACACAGTAGGCCTACTATGTAACAAAATGGTTTCTCTGCATTTGACCCATCCTAGTGTTAGGAGCAGTGGGCTGTCGTTTTGAACGGCACCCGGGGAGTCTTGATATGTCATGAAAATGTACGAAGTAAATGCTGTAAATAGTCTTTGACAAAAAAAAACTCTCAGTTTGTTGCGCGTCAAATACAGACATCAGGTCCCACTGCAGCAGCATAGCAGCTGTTGAGAGAGTCTCCTCCAACTCATTACCAAACCTCCACCTGTGACTTCCACCTGGATACACCATCAGCTCCAATTTTTACTGTAGGCAACCCACCTGGAGAGTGAAACACCCACCAGGTTGTCCCCTGAGGCAATTTCAGTGTTTTTCTTTGTATCCACCCAAAAAAAACCCATGTAGCCCCCCCTGATGACACCATTACAGCTACCACATCCAACTATATCTTTTTGACTTACTGTCGTGATTATTATGATTCACGGTTAACTTTGTATGACTTTTGTTTATGGACTTGATGTCTTACTTCCTTTTTTATGTCAGGGTGGCACAAACGATCCTGTTGTGAGTCAGACAGTGCATTCGTTTTCCCTAGTGACACGTTTGGTCTGTGGTCATTTTGTCTGAGGAGCGATGAGTGCTGAAATGTCTCTTTGAACCCCGAGGTCTAATAAAAAAAAAGGGGAGGAAATGACTCTCTTCTCTTTCCATCACAACAGCAATTTTCTTGGGCTCGTTCCGCCTGCCTTATGAAGAGATCCGGGACATTGTGCTGGAGGTAGACGAGGAAAGACTGAGCGAATCACTCATCCAGGTAAGAATGATGTTCAATGTGGTGTGTTCGTTTTTTCACCCACATACACACACTTATTTTTACCCTCTGAAGAACGTGTGCGCTTGTGTGTTAGTGACTGAGAGAGAGAGAAGGGTGTGGAGAGATATTCTATAGACGTTCAAATTAAAATATCATTTTTGAATGTTTGTGTCTGTCGGACAGATTGGTGAACCCATTTTACATTTAGTATGGTCTGTTTTTGGCACCAGTCTGTCTGCTCATTCTCATGTGGACCACAGAGACCCCCCATTCATCTTCTTATAATGGATAATGAAGGACAAGGCTTGGCAAAGTCTTCCCTACTCCACCCTCCTTTCCTCTTGCCTTTGTCTTTTACAATAATTGATGAGCTTCCTAAAGGCTGCTTGTTTTGCTGCCTTTTAATTTATGTTTATCTTGTCTCAGAAAGCATTAATTGAAGGCAGGGCCGAGGCACCTGAGGTGAAGATGCTTTGTGCAAGCCTCAATTGCACTTGCACATCCTGCAATGTCTTTGTGTTGAGCACCAAAGCAGGGCTGGTGTTTAGTGTTTCTGTTTTGTTTCAGATGTAGGAGATGTACATTTCAGGACTAAACAAATGGAAGATGTTATTTCTGTAAAGCAATAATGGTTTGGAATAAGTGTGTGTGTGCAGGAAAAGTCATTTGTTTTCCAACCAGCAACATGATTCAAGTTTACATACAATTTAAGTCCAGGGTTCTTTCCTATGTTTATAAAAATAAATATAACATTTACAGACATTACTCTATAGTAGTAGATAGTTCCTTTCCCACATGGCTTATCAACCAACGCTTTCAAGTTGTACTTTCTCTCCGCTGATTGGATCCCAAACATTACTAAAAGGTGGTGAGGCGATATATATATATTAAGATGTAGCCTATCTAAAGAGCTAGGATATTAGTTGAACCTTTAATAAGCTAGCAATCTGGTAATAAGCATATCTAGTTGTGAAATATCAGACCCCCCTCTGCTTTGTAAAAGAAGTTAAGGTGTTGACCTTTTCACCTTCAGCTTCCGTGTCATCTTGACCAAGATACCAACACTACTCTGGTGTCAGTACTCAACAGCTTGCACTTGAATAGTACAAATAGACCCAATACGAGAAAAAGGCTTCACCATCTGTTCTCAATAACATATTTTGGTGCAGTTACTATGATACAGGCATCAGCTGTAACCCTCAAGTTCCTTTTGTCCACTTGTTAACAAAACTCCATGTGAATGAATAGTGTTTTTTGGGATGGGTTAAATGGTCAGGGATAAGTGACCAAAAATGATTATTTTCGCAAATGCATTTTTGTAAGGGTTTCTGTTGTCCCTATGACCTATTCCATTTCCCTCTTTAATAAATGTTAAGCAGGACAATGAGGCTGCTAAAAAAAGAGGAAGGCTCAACAAGGCTCATGAGAGCATGTGTGTGAGTCAGCACAAGCATCTGGGAGCCGAGCTAATGTCACAGAGTCCTGGGGGAGGCGAGGGGACCCACTGAGTTAACTTATCGTTCCTGAAGGAGCCCACATCTGGCAAGTGTGTGGCTGCTGGTTGGATAATGATGCTAGAGTCACAGTAAAGCCTGGACTGGACAATTAGGACAGCAACATGTTTTATTTACTTAAAGTTTACTGTCAGTGTAACCTCCTTTGTGTGCTTGAAGAGTGTTTTACATTTACATTCATTATGTCGAACTCAAATATTCCTCGCATATTCCTAAGCATTGCCTAATAAGCTCTGCATACACTTTTTTTCTTTAGTGATTATTGTACACCTACACTTTTGCTCCCACTAATATTTAATGACGTTGGAATATTTATTTTGAGCGCGTTGCTTGAGTGTAAACGATGCATTTGTCCTTTAATGATTATGACACATGCATAATTGAAATGGTAATTGTTACATTCACATGGTTTAACACTTGACTTTATTTGTTTTTAATATCAGTTTGAACCCATACACAGTAAATGGGTTGTATTTGGCTATCATGCCATATGGTGTGTAGTGTTGGTGGTGCTGGGAGCGATAAGCCTCGCCACTTGGAGAGTATGTCCACTAGTCCATCAAACAAATTGGTTATCATGTCATCATAGGAGTGGTTTTCCTTTTTGAAGCACATTTTCCTTATTTTCAGCATCTTCAGTAAGAGCTAGCTATTTTTCTCAAATGGTTTGCTTTAAATAAATTGATCTTTAATTAGACTTCTTGTGCCACACAGTTGCGAGGGAGGCTTTTGCTTCCCTGGCAAAAATGCAACTATTGTTTTTGTGCTTGATGGACAGTGCAATTTGTTCCTAGCCTTTTGCAACAGAATAGGCATTTCTGTAAATACTGGTACATATAATAATACACAACAGTGAGGTACCATTTGGCAAAACATATTTTTTCATAAGAACATTTTACTGAAAGTATGCTTGGACAACCTTATAAAGAAACATATGATTATAGAACACAATTATACAAGAATGAGCTCTCAAATTAAACAAGGAAGCAAGCCACACACGTCAACGAAATACAGCTTTCCAGAGGCACTGAAGGGAAGCAAAGAGATCTCCTGCTGGGTGACACAGTCCTGAGTGTGGGCTCCATCTGCACAGTGCTCATCTACACTCATTATGCTGATTAATCACTCTACACCACCCACTTCCAGCCACACGCCAATCACCATTTATCCACATGGACAACTGCACACACACACAGAGAGTAGGAAGATGGGTCTTCAAGGCTTGGGCAATACTGAAAGGAAATGCATTCGATGTCTTGCTAATGTTAGGAGTGGGCTTAACATGAAAGTAAACACATAACATGGATGAACAATACACATGTGAAAAGAAAAAAGAAAACATATTTCAATGAAGGGGATGACATCTACATAGCCTTTGATTAGCCACAGTTAAATGGTGTATTAGTGTGCTCGTTATGATTGGTTAGTGTCAACTGTTGCTTTTTCACTGCACAATTACAGCCATAAAATAGGCTTTGCCAAACATGTTTAGGTTTAATTTAATTTAAAATGTTTAAATGCATATAGCTAATGATCAACTTACTACTGTTACATTTATTGACACTTGACCACTATCAGTAATTAGATTTCATTACTCAATTTTGTAACGAAGCTAGTAAACATTTTGTTGGTTTGATATCCCATGTTTCTTCTTATTTACTGAGCATTGTTATCAGTTTAAAAAACAATGTGTTAGGCGCCAATATACAGTCTAACCTTGATACTGGACCATACCTGGCAGCGCCACAACACTCTTCTGTATTCATGCACTCTACTGTGATGAGAGGTTCTGATAACGGTGGCTCTGTTTTAACTGGTCTTGTAGCACTTCATACAAGATGAAAATAAAACACTTCAAAACTCAGCCCAGTTCAGATTCTCCCTTTGCAGTATTTTGAAGAGGCAAGTGTCAACCAAGCTAGTAATTGATAAATGGAGGGAATAGTGAAAATGGAAGGAATCAAGGAAGCAATAGGTGCTCATCATGCATCTGCTACTCTGTAACTCAATCTTATTATCTTCCTTCTCCGTCTACATGTCTAATGTAATGATTTGTCAGCAGAATGTGGCAGTGCGCTGGCCTTGAAGTACCCCTACAATGTGTCACCCTGGCAGAGTGGATAGATAGGAGTTGATTGGCTCTCCTTATTCTGCATTAAGGCCCATCAACGCCGCAGAAATGATGAACACATCCCTGAATGCTGGCAGACAGTCTTGTTCCCACCATTCATCCAGACTCCATATGAATCATAGCAATACCACACTTATTTTCATCTCTATGTGACTAGCATACAAACAACACACACAAATGGATAGACAGTTTCAGTCATCCCCTATGACAGTTATCTCCTGCACAATGTAGGCATTTATCATCCGGCTATACATGTGTGCAAGGTTCACGCAAAGGTGCAAACACACACATGTTTGTATGCAATGTGTCTCTCTTTATCTCTCAATCTCATTTGATTTCAATATTCATAGTGCTGGTGGACAGAGGTCACTTTTGTATATCAGGTCAGCTTCATCACATTCAAAAGACATCAGAGCCACCCTACACTGTATAACAATGAGATACAGAGACAATGAAAGACAATAATGAGCATTGGCTCAATGAAAACAGATTGAGCCCCAGAAAGCTTGGCAAAGGTCTGCATTAAAAGGCCCGACAGCCTGACAAAGCTTTTCATTGCTATTGTTGGCTCGCAACAGAAGCGACAAGGGAAGGTTCTGTAGACCTTGTTTGTGTGGGAACGAGTCAGGCACGTGCACTATGGGCTTGATGCTCCTGGTTGAATTGGGTTTGTGTTTTTTTGGCTCTACAGGATGTCTGACACCCCTATATATTTTAAGTGGCACCATGGTGGATATACCTAATATTCATATTTTAAAAATATTGATATGACTATGCCCATGACCTTGATATCATTGACTTGGGTTTGCCTCTTTTGGTGTTTTAAATTGCCTCAAAAGCCTCTGTGCCCCATGGAGCCCAAAGCTTAACTGGCACAATGCGGTCCCATGCCCTTACAGTTCCTGCCAATGAAACACAAGGAGGCCAATCAAATGCCAGATTATTAACAAGCACTTGTAAACTTGAATCATTTATTGTAATCAATTGGTGCACATAACTGGGGTTGATTATAATAGTTTTCTGGCAAGGGTACTATGATATAATAGATAGCATTGTTGATTTATTATAACATTTAAGCATTACCTTAATACAAATGTTATTATTATGGTATTGCTCTGTCATTACTTGAACATAGCACAACATTTTTTGGGGTACTGTAGAGCATTGCCCATGTTTTAGTAGAATGTTATTATAATAGCATATCTCACAAGATGTGCAAAATCAGCAACAACCTTTACATTAATTAAAATATACATGAAAATGAACATTTTGAGGATTCTCTGCTTATTTAAGTTGTGTTCACAGACTGAACTATTTCTGCATTGTGGGATTTTCTAAATTTGGTAGGGACATGTGTCATTAAATGATCATACAATATATTCCAAATATATTATTTGTGACAGTTTTGGCCAAATGATGCTCAGCAAGTGTTCTCTCCAAACTCACCAAGCTTTTTTATTTTGTCTTTCAACTTTTATACTGGACTGCCGTGCGTTCCCTTGTTTTTTGATTGGCACATCTTGGGAGATAGTTACAACAAAATAACTGTTAACAGATTGATTGTATTTGGTATAATACTTGCTTACCCTATTATAATGGCACCAGTCAGATTTATCTTCACCATGCACAAGCAGAACATAGTTCCTCAGGCCCTTTATAAAGTTGTGTGGTTACATAATTCCCGTGATGTTTAACTATGACCCATTTCTAATTTAATAAAGTAATATCAAAGCTTATGATCACATATATCCTAAGTGGATCTTAGCTGATGTAAATCACTTAAGTTAGCCACTGAAGTTCAATAGTTTCCTTACAATATATATATATATATATATATACCGGTATATACATATGCATAGTCATGTTATTTGAATGAAGCCTTCTGATGCACAGGTGAATAACTTGATTTGAAATGGCCCACATCCAATCCATACCTTCAGGCTTGTCAGGATTGTCTCGTGTTGAGCTTTTAGGGAACAAGGTTCTCCAGTGCACTTAACCTACAATATCTATTTAAAACAAGTGCTTCATTTTAAACCCAGAGGAATTGTGTGACATAATGGGTGTTAGTGCAACAATATTTAAACTTCACATATCTTTTAACTTGCACTTATTCTAACTAAAACTTGCACTTGTGTGCTTTAAATACAAAAACAAATGAATCTCAAGCAACATGTATGTTTTTAAAAACAGAAAATAAATGTTACAAAAACTGGATAAGTCATACTGTATAAGCACATATGTAAGTTATGTCCATCATGTATTTGACTATGAATATAATCAGGCACACACGCAAAAAGGTGACCTCAGCAATGTTTATGTAGCACAAGAAAAAGAGAGAGAATGAGGCGAATTCACATAGACATAAAATAGATAGTGCACACACACAGTCTGAGGATTAATTTCAAACAAACAGTAACAACAGTTTTGTATGCTGCTGCTCTTTTTGTTGCACCCCCACACAGAACATGCCATGTGACCTAGCTGCTTGAAATGAGGGAGTCATCACTAAATGTTTAAGCAGGCCTCATTTTTTGGTGTGTGTGGTAAGCTAACTCTCGTCAGTGGATGATATGACCCTGGGGGCTTGTTTTGTTGAATATCAGAGTGGTTTCTCAATGTGTAATGTCTGCCAGTGTGTTTTATATTACCCCCATCTCCTTTTTCAAAAGGAAAGGCTAATGACTAACACTGCACCGTCGCTATTCATTTGTAATTAGTGTTGCTCTATGTTGTGTTCAAATGCACAAGTAAGAATATCAAAGAACTGCAGACAAGTGTCCAGCATCTCTTCCGTTTAAACCCATCATGTCTTAATAAGAACATGTGTGCACATCATTTAGAGAACTCAGTGCTTGTTATACTAGGGCTTTTAAGTAAACAGTGTGAACAATTGTATCCCTTTCATAATTAAATAGGAGCATTATACTGCTAGACACATAGTGTCACATAGTGTCTAGCAGTATAATGTTACACATAACACACCAGTTTTTGCACATCCTGAATCAGCAGGGAACCATATGTCAAAGTCGCAATGCAATGTTGTAGAAAGGATACAGGAACGAGTTCCACGGCATGGCTTGCCATGTGTGCACATATGTTGATTTAATCCATATTTTCTCCTATAATAAAGTAAATATTATGGAGCCTCTCACTATCTGTTTATTGTCACGAATAGTTGAAAACGCTGTCCAAAGTTATTGTTTCCCACTGCCACCAAATCATGACTGCATGTTTATCATTATGACTGAAGTGTAAGTATGTCTGCATTCCCTACCCGGTACGTTAAAGCGTTTCCCCTACCATTGTCTTGGAGGGGCGCTGCACCAAATTGCAACTAATCTATATCTACTGTCACTTTGTGACACTTGTGCTCTTTTATTAAATAAACTAAACAATTTCATTTTAAGTTGTGAGTTTAGTGTTTTTGACCCTAAGAAACACGGAGCTGTTACATGAATTATATTTATTTAATTTTGGTTTACCAATATTTTTACCCATATTGTCATGTTGCTTTGTTTAAAAATAATAACAATTGCAATGTAACCGTATACATAGTGTCATTCAAATTGATTGTTTTTGTAATTTAAACTCATGCTAGTAATGGCTATCACATAGCCATTATACATTTTGTAAGGTGTACATTTGCTGGAGAAGCACAGTTCAGCCCTTCAGGGAGGGCATACATGGATATTCTCTCCAATTATTTTCAGATACATATAAATATTCATATATATGTACATTTTCCCTTCCTTTTAAATTGTTGCAATTACATCATGTGTAAAATGAAATCACAACACACACTGACTAGTTTGTCTCACGGTGCGCACCAGCGCTATCTGCTTTCGGCTTGGGACTACTTCTCTTCACCTCGCCATGGCAACAACCTTTCCGCCAGGTCTCTCAGGAGTCATTCTTACTGGCCATGCTTGTTATTATTGTTTATCTCTCTTGTCAATCACCCAGATCACCATGATGCTCATCCATATGCATGGGGCCATCATTACACGCTGAAGCTCATTGGCTGCAGGGTCTGGCAGAACCCGTGCCAGCCTTTGTTCTCCGCTGTAACAACAGGTGATTGTAACAGCCTGGCACATTTCCGGGCATCATTTGCATGGTGTAAAAGTGCACATGTGGGGCAAGGTGATAAGTATGCCTGTGCATTGGGCCTGCTGGATTAGAGCTTAAGCAGGAGTAACGGGGTCCCCCTTGGGCTTAATTGTGGTTTATTTGTGCACGACACGCATACCTCTCTTCTGCATCAAATGCTAATTGAACAATGACATGAAATACATTATTCTAATGATTTAGGGCTGGGAAAATAAGAAGGACAAACGAGGAGAAGTATTGAATAAACAGTAAATGCATGGGAAAGAGAGGCGAGGCGAGGCTTGGCACGCTGAAACATCAAATGCGTCTCAGAGATTGATGGCCATGACCCAAGGTACTACATGTTCTTTTCAACGATCATCACCACACTGCTGATCTGTAGCTGCAGAGCCCAGGCAAAGTGCTCTTTCCTGAGGTTGAATATTGATTAAAAGCTCACATATTCACATTCACACACACACACACACACACACTCAACTGCATAGACACAGTCAAGTTAATGCAGAGTACAGCGCAACAGTTACATTTTGATTAGGTGGAGCCCATGCAGCTCCTTCTGGCACACTGGTTGCTGTATTTTCTTAACCGAGTAAAACTGTATTTTCTGTTTTCACTCTCCAATTCTGTGTCTTTGTTTCTGTGACAGATGGCACATCACTCACAGAGGGTCTCTCAGACAGCACACTCCACAAACAAATTAATTTCTATTACTGTTTTGCACGCTTGCTCTCTTCCTATTTGATTGACAGTCTCATCATATCCCAGCACTGTATTACGATGACTGTTTGAGGCATTTTAAAAAGAAAAATAATTCACGCCCTTTTTCTTCCCAGTTTGACAAATTTGTTTGTGAGCTGATGTTCTGCATATATCTATTCTTTATGTATTAGGTTACATTGTTTTCATCAAATAAGTCGACAACATTAAATAAGCATAAGTGAATTCACATTTTGAAGTATATTTCACTTGCATTGTATTTATAAACGCTACATTTAGCTTTAAGCAAAAGGCTCTCAATACATTCAGGTTCGAGTTGAATAAGCTTTGTCTATCTCTCTCTCTCTGTCTGTTCTGTATTCAAATTGTTCTCTAATTTGTCTCTGCTACTTTTATCTATTGTATATGTTCTTAGTATCTATCTCTGTGTTTATTTATTTTCTTTCTGTACTTGTGAGGTTGATGTTGCTCTTAATCCTGCTTCAAACCTTTCATGGTAAATGCTGGTACTCAGGTGTGCACATTTAAAAAAAAAGATCCCCCATATTCCCTTCTAAAAGACACATTTGATGTCACAGTAAGTCTATCAGGTTTTCCAGCCCCAAACCCTCAAATTAATCCCTCCCCCTCTATCTCTCTCTCAACATTTCTTCCTCCCTCTCACTGTGTTTGTGTCTTTCTCTCAGACTGCATTTCTCATTTACTTTAATGCGATTTTAGAATCTGTCACACTCAGTTTGTTGCTTGTCAGCCTGTCACTGTTGCTCTGCTCATACTGAGATTGGAGGTGTTTGTGCTGTTTGGCACAGAGTAAATTTGGTAAGACGAAAACTGCCTTTCAAACTGATGTTTATTGTTAAGCATATCTACCTGTAAGACAAGATTAGCCATGTGTTGATTGTTCTTTGATTTCCCCTGTAAGTTAACCTCTAACACGGTTTAAATGTTTGATTGTATTAATGAATATTTCATAAGACAACTATGTTTAACATAGCATTTCATATAAAATAGATTTGGTTTTAACAGTTTTATGAGAAATCAAAAGGCATTGCAATCCATTTTACTGAGCATTATCTGCCAAAATGCCCCATTTTCGTAAACACAAACACAACTTGGTGGCCTTTGTTCCACATATTCGGTTTTCATTTCTTTAGTAGTAACCTTTTGTTTGAGATGGATGCTGTCAACACCTACAAAGTTACTTTTCTATCTTGTGACTCTCAAGCTTAGTTTGAAAAAAAATACACATTTGAAATTCATCATAATGTCTTTTTCTGAACTGTCAAGCATTCCTTTTAGAAGTTAACGCTCGTAGGATGTTGAATAGTCTTCTTCTCTGTCTGATATTGTGTTATTGATTCAAACTGAAGTCTTCAATGACTTGCCATGAGCAAGGTAGGGAGCCTGCTGAGGTGTCACAGCAGGGAGATGGCACTCCCATGTTGCTCCTTATCAAAAAGCATGGGCACAATACCACATGTTTTGCCATCTCCCAATTTGAAGAGAAAATCAATTAAAAGGAGAACATCTCATCTGTCAAGCACATGGCAGACTCGGCTCGTCTTCTGTCTTTGTTGAAGACCTCCCAGGCCTAGTAGAGAGGAACACAGTTTACTCAGATCATCTTTCAGACGTCAGGTTATTCGCTCTCTTTCTCTTTTATTTAACCCAGTTTAATAAAGACTTTATTGCTCTGAGAGAGGCTTTATCGATTGACATGGCTCAGACTATATCTCAAGCCTTCTTGCTTTTCTTTATCATTTTCACATTACTGTTGGGAATATGCTCCTCTGTGCTCTGATGACACATAGAAGAGTAAACTAGGTGTGGTTACAGATAGGGTGCATTTCAACATGGCTTGACTGGATTGTATTCTGAATAACAAAGCTTTCTGACTTTGCACTGCTGTACATCAGTACCTGCTGTTTTTAACAGCGTGCCGTGCTGTAAACTGTAGTGTATGCCTAATACATGCTTAATACCCCCCGTTTTAAACTGTATTAACTTGGCATGGGTTCATATTCACAGATGCTGTGAATATGAACATGATTCACTGGGAGCTAGTTGACAGCAGCAGAGATCAAAGTGTGAAAGTGAAAGCCCTACAGATACTGTCATCTTCTACAAATGTTTAGTGAACCGTAACCTGTATCTCATTACTTTTAAACTCTCCTTTACCCTCACAACCGCTCTCATTCCTCCGGTACACCTCTGAATGTATGTGTTGCAGTAGTGGAATGATTTCACCTATATATATATACACTGTTTTTAAAAATCCCAAATATACAATTGCATGTTCATGTAAAGGGAAAGGACCAGTTAAAGTGTTGTGAGGTTATCTGAGTCCTTGAGTTGACCTTCTGACAGTAAATATATACTAAATTGATTGACTAATCTGTTCAATAATATTATAATCTTTTTTCAGAATAGGGTAAAAAACTAAAACAATTAAATGCACAATAATAGTAGGGTTATTCTTTCAATTCAATGTAACACACGTTGAAAGGCAGGCTCTGATTGCGTCACTTATTTAGACTTTGATTAAAATGAATAGCGCTAGTGCGAGTGTTATTGCACTACTGCTGTCCCTGACACAGATTAGTTGATTCTGATCCGTCTACTGAGCGGGCAATTGATTGACAGTTGAATTTATATTTTAATGATGACTCCCAGAATGTACAAAAGGCAGTTTTGGGAAGGCGCATGAAAAATATATGCATATTATCTACACTGCTACTGGTACTTTACAAAGCTTTTGCACTGTGACAGTACTCCGAGAGAGAATACATCTATAAATGAAGGCCATAGTTGTTATTGAATGTAGGATCAACTGACATAAACTGAAATTAAAACTACTTGAAAAGAGCAAAGGAAAATATCCATTTATACAGTTTCACATTTTCTGTCAACACTAAGTCATAACTATGTTGGTCACATGTTCTCTTAACATAACATAATGTACCAATTACCCGTTTCAGTAATGTGAAATTCCATTATTCAACATTGACAACAATGTTTCCTTAACAAATGGCTGCAGGGTAGTGGGATCATCAATTCCCACTCACATTAACAGCCTAATACATACATTTCATTAATATAGTCCCTTTTTCACACATTCTACCTACACTTTGTTTGTTATTTTCCATAATGAAGCAGGATTTATGAGGTTTTAATTTGAACAACCACTCATTGATGTAGTTTGCTTTGTTGGTGGATTGCTGTAACTTGGCGAGTATGCTGATATGTAGCTCCTTCATCTGAACCCAAGGTGGTAAATAAATGTGTAGTGTGTTCTCCCAGTAATCTCTCCAGACTGCTGTGTGAGTCTGGTGGCCTGTGGTGAGGAGTCTGGCCCAGCTTCATCTCCCAGTCTCCCACATTGCCACACATATGGTGCTGCCTTTGTGTCAATTGTGCTCTATGGGGTCTCTAATAATTAACAAGATGACATACAAATTAATTGACAAACCCATGGTGGTTGCGTTGCAGTTTCTATTACGTAGTCTTTTGTTTCAGATGTATTGAGCTGTGGCAGTTTTTTTAAATGGACCTCTCTCAAAACTTTGAATGCATTCTTAATGTATAAATCGACTTTGAAATGGCAAATCCAATGAATGACATTAGCGCTGTGCGTATGTATGTTTGGATGTGTCGTTATAGCTTTTGCATGCTGACAAATGACTGACGAGCTTCACTTAAGAAGGACAATACAATATTAGAAATGTGCTCCAATGCATTCCCAAGACTCTGCCAAGGACACTATTTCCTTTATTTATATACTGTGCCATACCAGACTCAACTGAAACAGAGAGGCACTGCAAGGCTTACTGTAAGGGTAACAATATGACCCTTACTGTTGAATTGTGCACAACATCAGAACATAACAATAGTGTTAATCGGATTTGCCGCAGTATTAACTAACTATTGTTTTTCTGCTGTGTTGATAATGTTTAATTCAGAACCAATGGGAAATTCTCAAGGATAACTGTGTTATTAATCCAGCTGTTGATGTCCCTGAGTTAGAAAATAAACATCTTACTATTACACATGAACACTCGTCTATAGATTGACATATCTTTATTTGTTCACTTAGACTTTAATTGTGAAACTTTCATTCAATTCCATCTGATTATTGACTAAATTCAAATCTGTGTATTTCTAAAGGTTAATGTTTAAAGGAACATCTTTAATTGTTTTTCGGTAAACTTTTAACCTTGACCAAAATCTAAAAAGTAATAATAAACCTCCCAGTTTTAGAATTGTGTTATTTCTCTTTTCCATTTTCTCCAAGAAAAACATCTCCAGGTATATGAAAAGGCCTGAGGAAGAGTGTTGTTCTCAAAAGGTCGTGAGTGAATAATTAGCAATTTTAGCTTTTTGCTGAATATAATATATCCATTGCTCTCAACCAAAAGGGGACACAAAAGAAAAAAAAAATGTGCCTGGTCATCATTTAACTCCAACATAAATCCAGCCTTTCAAATGTAATTACACAAATGTGTTTTTTATTTTTCTATATTCTAAAAAAAACATTTCGGCTTCTGCTGATATGATCAAAAGCCTTCATTACCATTGCACCATTGCTTGCTGCAGGCCCTAATTGGAGCTTCAACAAAAGCAAGCAACATTTGATATAATGGCTCCCTCCCAAACAGGAATGCCAGGCCTGCATTATGGCTTACTTTGTATTGCTTCATTCCCTGAGGGGCGGACAGAGATGTCATCATTAGTGGGCAGTGGACACTGGCCGTGGTGCCGAGGTCTAAGAGTGGTCAGCCAGGCCCGTGGCCCAGCAGCAGCGGCTACTCTCTATTTTTTCCTGTCTCGGCTCCCATCTGGTCACGTGACCTCGCACAAATCTGCTCCCGCTGACTACATGTATGGAGCTAATGAGGAGGGAGGCTTTGTGAAGACCGGGAAAAGGGCACCTCTTCCTCTTCTACTCGAAAAGGAGGGAAAAGTTGCGGTGGTCAATTTTATTAACTTGGTTGACCTTCACACAAACAATTAACATTTACAGAAAACACAGCCCCTCCCATTATGTTCCTCATCTCCATCTTAATCTTCAACCTCACCACTAGCTGCACTTTTTCCCTACTTCTGCAGGGGAAATGTAACATTAAAGTAGCAAATTAAATTGCTCGATGTACTTTTAAGACAATTGCAAGGTGATGTGGATTATGCAGTAGAAGGTCACTCATCTGAAGGTCCCTGACATGTTCTGTAATTGGCTAAGGGCCACCACTGTCACAGTAAAAAGCCAACAGTGAGCAGTGATTATGTGACCTTATCTACTTATCCTCCTATCGGACCATCAGCAAACCTTTATGCATTCTGAAATGTTCTGTAATAAAGATAGAAAATGGGATGAGACATGTTGAAAGTATCAGAACCTAAAGGACGTTCCATAAATAATCCGTATTCATTTACACATGGATGATAAATCCTGAATGTAAGAACTTGACCACACACACAAGTTGAATGTTCACTGTTTGTAGACTTTATTCAATACGGACATATTATTATAGACATCATCCATTGGTTTTTAAAGGGCAATGTTTAAGCTTTAAAGTTGGCTGCATTGAAAGTAGGCAACATTGCTGTGCAGACACCACCGTGCTCATGTTATTACATAATTCAGTCAGCGGAGGAATGTTCAGAGCAGGCGACTAGCGGCTAGCAACCTGTGATTGTGCCCACCTCTTACTTAAATCAGACACATCCAAACTATGGATAATTCTTAGCCTTGATATCATTTAGACATGTGAGTTATACAATAATTCACCCCTAACAATTTTCCATAAGCGCATACATTTTGCAATGAAGTCTGAATCAGACACACACACACACACACACACACACACACACACACACACACACACACACACACACACACACACACACACACACACACACACACACACACACACACACACACACACACACACACACACACACACACACACACACACACACACACACACACACACCATAAAAAGTAATAACAATAGACAATGTGAAAGCATTAAAAGCAACAATCTAAAATATGTCTATACTCTAAGGAGGAAAGCTATAAACATGTTCATTTCAATTCTTAATTTTGTTAAATGTTACTGCTTGTTCAAATCAAATCACGTTTTATTTGTATAGCACATTTTTAAAACGATTTTTGGTCGAGCCAAAGTGCTGTACATACAATAGAAACACTTTACAACAAATACAACAGCAAAAATAAAAAATCACACAGGCTCTGACTGGAAGGCCAGAGAGAAGAAGTGAGTTTTAAGTGTGGATTTCAAAACCCCTAGTGTCTGGGCCGACCTCACGTGGAGGGGCCGAGTGTTCCAGAGCCTAGGGCCAGCTGCTGTGAAGGCTCGGTGCCCTCGGGTTTAGAGCCTGGTCTTGGGCACAATCAGCAGCAGCTGGTCAGCCGACCTTAAAGCTTGTTGTCGTTGTTTCAAGTGTCCATTAAGGGAACTGCACTATATGGCACTTCCCTGTTAGCTTCGTATGTTCATCTTTTATTTGTCTTCATTAGCATCTTAGTTGCCGTTCTGTACCGCCTGTTGTGAAAAAAATAATATGTTAATAAAAAGTTATTTTTCTAAATGTGAACTAGCCGGGTAAGTTGAATAGGAACAAACTCAGCAGCTTTGCATGTATAGGCTCCTCTCTCCTACTGTGTGAGTTACCCTGTCATCCTTGTATGTGAGGTGATTTTATCCTGACATAAACAGAAAATGAAATTTGCATTAACTCTAGCTTCCTCTCTTTGTGTGTGTGTGTGTGTGTGTGTGTGTGTGTGTGTGTGTGTGTGTGTGTGTGTGTGTGTGTGTGTGTGTGTGTGTGTGTGTGTGTGTGTGTGTGTGTGTGTGTGTGTGTGTGTGTGTGTGTGTGTGTGTGTGTGTGTGTGTGTGTGTGTGTGTGTGTGTGTGTGTGTGTGTGTGTGTGTGTGTGTGCACTCTTCCATTTGTAGAACCTGATAAAGAACCTGCCGGAGCAGAAAGAGCTGAATGCGCTGGCGGAACTAAAGGGTGAATATGAAGAGCTAGTGGAGTCGGAGCAGTTTGGCATTGTGGTGAGTATAATTTCCTGGTGACTACTGGATCGCCTCAAGAAAACACACAGTATACACACAGTCATTCTCCCAGTCTGCTATAGTCAAACACTTGCAAACATGCACAGTTGAGAAATTCAATTTTCTTTTATTTGTATGCCCAATCTCTTTGTCCCTCAATATCTCTTACAGACTCCCAAACGTGTCCTCCCAATGCTGTTCCACACATTATCTTTGAGGGGACTGCTGAGTTTAGACAGCGATTTCAGAGACTTTCAACATTTAAACATATAAGGGGCATATTTAATAACACAACTTCCAAATGACAGAGACACGCAACAAAATTGCGATTTTGACTCGCCAAGAACATTTCAATCGTTCTTGATTAGGATTTAGCAGCAAGAACTCATATTTTTGACATCAACTGTCAATGTTGTCTCGAGATAAAATCAAACCCTAAGGCTATGAATTCTGTCTGTAAAAAAAGTTATTTGAAAAGCATGCAGCTGCACTCGACGCACTTAGTGATGTATCCCCATCCTCTAATCAATATACAATGACCAGCCAGCGTTTTATCTTTTGCAGGCTAAGGATAAATAATGCTCTTGGTAACAAACTAAACTTATAATATAGCCTTCAGAAAGTAATGTTTTTCAGACAACTCTTAATGATTAGCATGCAATTACAGCTCAGATTAAGCAGGTAAGCATTTAAGGTCCAATCTGGAATTGTACCTAATCTACTGACATATTTAACATGTTTTCCTTGATTATGTAAGACGGTTAAAATGTGGGATGTTTGTTGCATGAACCTTTTTCAGACACCTGTGTAACTTTACCTAACACAAAGAGTGACTGAAAATAGGTGTTCTGTAAATCAGTTTTTAAAGAAGGGAAGTACATCATCAAGCTTGTCAAGCTGTTCTGACCTTTCCTCTTAGTTACAGCTGTAATTCGTTTTTAATTAACTGCTCTTGCCATCCATTCAACCAAGTGAATAGCCAGCACTTTAAGCAACTGGACAATAAAGTGTTATCTTTTAACTCAACTTTACAACAAAATCATATAAATACATTCCACACTTTTACAAAATATGTGTTCAATTTAGACACGAAAGGTCGAAGATGTCCTCCATCTCATGAGCTATTCTTTTTAGTTGTCAAATTCTTTTTTGTTCCTATGTCTTTTAGGAGATGTAATGAAGCAGGGGTGGCAGTTCCCCCTTGTGATCACACCCATTTTGTGATCATATACCGGCCCACTGATGAAGAGCTCCTCAATGCTGAGCTATTTAGTTCCCCTGGGAAATAAGCCATGTTCAAGCTTTCCTCTGACAGAGCTGTCACCAATGTGCTCACTTCCATTGTGATTTCTCCTTATTGTATACAAATCAAGTGAGCGAGTGGGGATGAGTGTGTGTGTGCTTATGTGTGTGTTTGTGTGTGAACGCACATTCATTTGTGCGAGGATGTGAGATGGTTGTGTTTGTTGTTGTTGGGAGAGTGGGGGTGTTGTTTGATAGACAACTCCCCCATGCACATGAATACATTTGAGCAGTAATGAAACATTATGGGCTGGATCTGAAGGTTGCCTTGAAGCATTGGATTAAGCAGCAATCTGAATATTGTGTCTGTTGGTGCTGCTTTTCGACTTATCTTATAGCCAAAACCCAATTTGTTTTAATTTGTTCCCATTTTCATAACTATATTTCCTCTCATGTATTCTGACTTCAGTGATTCTACTCCCAAGCCAACAATTATTGATTGAGGCTGTTATATTATTTACAACAGATCCTTTTAAGATTAAATTCCTTTATCAATCAGAAAGTCACGAGGGAGACAGAAGAGAGGTTAATCTGATTGGCTGACGAGGGTAGTTGATGATCAAATCAGTAACAACACTAAAGTAGTGTGACTTTAAATGATTCATTGTATGTCATTATACAACCAACCAAGTTCTAGTGCTGTTAGAACTTGGATTCTAAAATAATTTTCAGATAACTCTAAGATAGTCAGGATTCAACCAAATTCATGCTTGAATAATCACATTATTTACTCATATAGAGATGTGCTTTATTGGTCTATCATGTGCATCTTCCTGGTGAGTTTACATAAAGTACGTTAAGAGGGATGGCCCATAGCATTTGTTATACTGAAATTGTGTTTCTCTCAAAAATAATGTGCAAGTTTCTGCAAGTACAACAGTAATATGTGTATCGCCTTTGCCCTACAGAGAACAAATGTGTTCATTTTTAAACTTGGTACCAGTGGTTGCAGGTGGCAATTCAGGGTCGCTCTCCCTGTAGACATGTTGAGGGACGGCTTGCAAACACAAGTGCACAAAATGACTAAAAAACAAACAAGTGGCTTCCAGAATGTGGAGTTGCCAACAAGATGAAAATCGGCTCTTAACGATTACCCTGAGAACTGCACAACTGTACCAATGCCTTGTTTTTTTTATTATGTACAAGCTACAGTACTCCTACATTGTTTTTTGTTTCTTACCCTCAGATGAGTTCAGTAAAACTGCTACGACCACGTCTTAACGGCATTATATTCAAGCTGACGTTTGAGGAGCAGGTGAACAACATCCGGCCGGACATCATGAATGTGACATTTGCCTGTGAGGAGGTGAAGAAGAGTGAAGGCCTAAAGAAACTCCTGGAGTTCGTGTTGCTGGTCGGCAATTACATGAATGCCGGCTCAAGGAATGCCCAGACGTTTGGTTTCAACATCAACTTCCTTTGCAAGGTAACACGCCACACAGACACACACACCGCGATGTGAACAATGAACTGACATTGACATAAAAGGAGCAACGCAAACATGTATGTAAATGCATCTATTTATGTATGAATACATTTACATGTATTAAAATGTTTCCAAAGCAAAACAAATAATTTGGCTCAATCTAAGCCTCAGTAGATCACAGGGAAGCCTCAGAGAATAAGTGTCGCAAAACACGTATGCGTGTTATCTGGACAAAAGTCCCACAGGGTTGCAGGTGCATGAAGTAACACATACGTGCAAAGCAAAGCACTTGATAGAGAGGAAGAAACAACATTCTTCGTCAGTAAGTATTATTGGAGTATCAAGGTTCTTTAATGATTTCTAAAGACATAGAATAATCATCTGACTGAAAAGTGTTATGTAACAGTGTATGGATTGGGATTTGTTTCAGTCATTAAACTTTCTTATGTTATGAACATTGAAGTGCATACTTATCATTCTCAGTCAGACTCGTTTAGCCTTAATCAAATGCTACTCTCATATGAAAGAGACACTTTCAAAAGATCCATTTGCTGCAAGATAAAAGGTCTTCTGGATGTAAAAAGAAGTCATCAGTTGAGCCTTTTTCAAGCATTCCTTAAAGTACCTTGAAGGAATGTGGTCTTCTCAAATCTACAGTACCTATGAATTAAAAACAATGTTTCAATACAACACATATCAAAACATGTAGAGCACAGTGGAACTTGCCAGAGAGTGCTAATATCTGTGTCCACTGCCAGGTAAAAAAAAATCACAGCATGCCAACGGTGTGAAAGAGAGGACTGGCAGCCATGGTCACACAGCAACACAGAGCACACGCACACTCTATTAGCAAACATGTTTACACACACCTTGAGGACATATTCCCCATACATCTCCATACACAATCTAAAACTTGGCAAATGCACATTGTTCAAATGAATCCTCATAATGTTTAACTTTATTCAATGCCAACTGCTTGAAAAGATAAAGTTCCAGCAAAACATTTACAAAATCAAAAGCATGTCATTAAATTTAATTGAGAGCCAAAAAAGTGCCTTCTATCTTCTCCCTTTAAAGTAGCTTTCACACTCTGGTGCTTTGTAGTTTAGGCAACCGTTTTCAGTGTCTTATCTAATTGATGATAAAACTAATAAGAAGATGTATTGGGCAGCTTGTAGAGTGCTTGGAAAAACCTTGTGAGGGCGATGTAGGGGGGGGGGGGCATACTTTCTCCCAAATTTTCCTAAAATCAGCGATTAAGAAGGGCGGAGAAATTACCAAGAAAAATATAAAAATGCAGCGTGTGTGAAATTATTCTCAACTCTGCGGTTCTGTAGCAGTCCTACAAATGTCATGAGAAGAAAAAGCCATCATGTCAAATGGATCAGTCATGTGAGAACACTCAACATGGGAGTTTTTCCATATGTGAGACCAACGTGGGAATGACATGAAGCGACCTACCGCCTTACATGCACTTTTGAAGCCAGTCATCTTTGCAGGTGTGAAAAGGGTTTTAGTACGGTGAATCCAGTGTGCCTTCCGTATTTCTGAAGGCGGACTGAATCAGTGTGGAGTGTCAGTGTAGAGCGTGGCAATGCCTCAGGGGGCTGATTGGGCCATTATAGATGGACAAGAAAAAAGTCTGCTTTCTCACTTTAGTCAATCCAGTAAATGGCCCCCAGGGTGGCAGGTCTAGGGTACCTAATGGGCTCATCAGGGAGGATGAGGTTGATGATGGGAATGAGTAGTATGAGGAAGGGCATACGCTGACCCACCTACAACCCTTCACCGCAGCCCCACGTCCGGCCAAGGACACCCTCGTCTCCTGGGAGCCCACCTGGTCACATGCATATTGCAAACATCCGCCGTGGCTTTAGAAGGACTGTGGTGGAATACATGTCACTAGCGTTAAGTGTCAATGACATGTAAGGAAATGTAATGATAGGAACAGTTTTACCTATATTTCTCCAAGGAATATCCATATTGTAAGAAAAGTACAGTGTAAAACAGAGATTATCTTTTGAAACATATTGAGTAACTGGATAAAACCATCTGCTGTGTGACTCTCAAAAACAATGAAATATGTTTTTTCCTCTTGGGTTTCATCCCACTGAATAAATTCCAGTAACAGGCTGGGCTTAATAATTAATGACCACATGGCAACCATTTGTGTTCAGATGAAGTTAAACAGAACAACTTGGTTAAAAAGAGAGTCCTCTACCCAGCAACAGTCTGACCTTGTGTCCTGCTCTTGAAATATAGTATTTTCAAAAAGTTAAAGTGATTATACAATTCCAGACCCATGTACACATTGAAGTAACTTTGTTCTTATATTCACACAACTCGTTCTCTATGTGTCTCTGTCTACATATTATCATATATAACTGCTGTAAGAGCTGGTATAAAAGGTGATGCCCTGTGCTGCAGCTCCATCTGCAGAAGTTAAATTGAGCAATCAAGAGCCGACAATCCTTCTGTTAGGGTGAAGCTTCTTTGTTCCGATTGCTGCTTCTTCTGTTATTAGTTAATTATTGTGTTATTTATTTATTTCTGATCTGGATATATAAGGGGGATTGTGTTTGCTTGTAAACAACTTTGCCACTCTAAATGCTGAATATATTGGATTGTATATTACTAACCAGTCAGGGATTTGAAATAACGCTACCTCAAGGCAATTTATGTAGTGAGAGATTGAATGATATCACTGTTTAGAATTTGCTTCCAGCTACAGTGTAATGAAGCAGCATTATTCCATCAATTTCAAATGAACAGAATTGTTTGGAGTAGTAGCATTTATAAACACTTCATCTTGTTCCACCATTAATGCTTAATGGGATGATACACATTGAAAGCAGTTAGTGTACAACATGTTTTTAAAAAAAAGTAGTTCCAAAGTTATTTTCAGAGGTAAAACTAGTATCTAGCATTCCATAGCTCTGATGATAAAGACTTTTGAACTTTTGGCATTCAACACAGACTTAAATTGGCCAAAGGATGGACTAGAATTGAAAATGGCCCTTTGACAGACCAGCTCACTACAAACTGTGCACAGATTATCCACAACCCTTGGCACAGTTCTCACGATACCTTTAAGCTGCATGGAATAAAACTCCTGATGTAAAAGTGTATGAATGAAACATCCGCACCTTGGGCTTTATGTGGGATTCATCCTGAGCTTAAATTGACCCTTAACATAATGTGGAACCACTACCAACAGCATTAGTTATAGCTCAACAAACTACAAATACAGTTCACGTACTACTGTCATAATAACTAGTCTTTTGGTTATTGATCTAACCTGTTACAGGAATCCATATCATGATGTATGTCTTCAACTCAAAATAAACAAAAGGTTGTAAAGGGCACAACGCTAGAAAAAATATGTGAAGGAATCTGACAGTGGATATCACATTTTCATTTAAAAATATAAATCAATATTTACCCTCATTAAGCCAATGTCCATACCCAAGGGAGAGACAATGCAATGTGTTGCTGGTCATACAATAAAACAAAGGCTTAAACTACTTATTTAACTGTCTAGTTTTATGTTTGTACATCAACAACTTCTTCTCTCTCTTGCTTTGAGAGACGAGGCGATGTAACAGATACTTAACACAACTAGACATCCTTGCCTATGAGCCGTAATTTTAAAGCCAAGTCCATTAAAAACGACTTGTGGCACAGCTGCTTCACCTGTCCATTTTCTTTTTTCAACCTTCCGCTGTATTTTATGGCATCCGTCAGTTGAGCGTAGTAGTGTTTATGACAACTTATATTTACTTTTGATTCAATTAACTTGACAATATGTGACAAGAATGTACAGATGTACTGTACACCTAAATTGCGTGTGGACTTGGTCCCTTCTTATTATGTCAATGATATTCACTTCACAAAGCTAATATGCTTCCAGTTTCATCGGATCTTATTACCTGAGCCCAAACTCCCCCTCAGACCTAGAATCAGTCAAATCCAACACCAAGCACACAATTAAATAAGGCTAAATATACCACTATAACACTTTATTCTTTGTTAAACTACAGACAATATGTAGTGATAATCAGAACAATGCACTGACTATTCCACATTATGTATACTTAATTAATCAAATGTTTCTTAATAACTTACAAATAAAATCTTATTACATAATAAGTGTTACCACTCCCATCTTACCCTCTCTTTATTACATATAACTAATATTAGATAGCAGATGGAATTATTATACCAGAGATGCACCTTTTTGCCTGGTAACGACAGTTTTGGGTATAACAATAAACAAATTAAAATTTGAAATCCATGAAATTAAATTGTGATTACCCAACGTGAGCACATGATTGATCCTCAACTAATGAAAGTGTGTGTGTGTGTGTGTGTGTGTGTGTGTGTGTGTGTGTGTGTGTGTGTGTGTGTGTGTGTGTGTGTGTGTTTCTGTTGGTGTGTGACAGTGTGCCACTGTCTGCCTGTAATCGTTTAAATTCACTATTGCTTAACTGTGTGTTCTTCTGTATACAAGTGTTTGCATGTGAACATGTGTGGGCATGTCCAACTGCAGGATGTTTACAGCACTGATAATATCAGTAGGAGTACACAGGGGTGGGTTGTGCTAATTAGTTTTCCCAGCATGCCATTCGAACAGCATGGCAATCACGGTGGGGAATGAATATTGAAAAAGTTTTCTCTGCACTGATGTGGAGTCTGGAGGCTTTTGTGTTTGAACGTACACACACACACAAACACACACACACACACACACACACACACACACACACACACAAACACACACACACACACACACACACACACACACACACACACACACACACACACACACACACTTGGCAAACATAGTACATGGCTTTTATTCAAACTTTTTGCCACATTAATTTATTCATATAGATGATCCTCACTAACATTGGTTGGTAAGATCATATTTAAGCAATAGCTCACGACAGGCCGTGGTATACAGTATAAATATAATTTATTAGTATTAATATTGTTAAATGCACGTTCAGGTTCAGGTTATTTATTTGTACCTGTAGGTAGATTTTGTTTGCAGAAAAAAAAAAAAAAGAGATCCATCCTGACACTAAAAACAAACACAAACAACAGACTCATCTCTAATAAAAGGACTAGTAAAAAGTACAAGTATACCCAGCTCAACCAAATCTCAAAATATTTCAGAAACATTTCAAGAAGGAAAACATTAGTACAAACATGGACATTCAAAATTCATAATAAAATAAATAATAAATAAAAATAGGCATCTGTGTGACGCTCCTATGGTGTGTTAATTAGTGCAATAGCTGCTGGGATAACACTGTTTGCATACCGCTTCGTTCTACTCTTTGGGACAACTAACCTTAATCAATAGTCAATGGAGTTCATTTGGGAAGGACGTTTTCCAAGTAAATGAGTATAACATTATGGGTTGACTGATTTCCTTTTTTTCTTCTCATGTTTTTCTCTTTAGCTCCGAGACACTAAATCCATCAGTCAGAATACGACTCTACTTCATTTCCTCGTTGAGAAGTGTGAAGAGGCTCACCAAGAGATTTTGAGGTTTCCAGATGAACTGGAGCATGTGGAGAGTGCCAGCAAAGGTATGTCTTTGTAATTTGAAAACAATATATGTCATAGTACTCACATGTACATTATAAAAGCACTCACAGCATGCAAGATTGATTACAATCTGGGTAAGGCGGTCTTTACAGTGGGCTATGCATCTACCAACATATATCCATTAATGCAACCATGTTATTCATTGATCTCCTTTTAGTTCAGCCCGTTTTCTCCCTTTAGCTCCCTATGTCATCCCTCAACAGCTAGAACTCAGTTGGTGATAGAAATAGAGTTGTTTTTCTGACCACACTGTCATTCAGCCTGTCGAAAAACTAATTCCAATCTAATTCTATTCTCAAGCATTTGGTGGAATCCCTGAAGGCTTATTTACTTTGTTAGTCTGTTAATTGGTTATTTAATCTAATTCAACTAATTATGCACTTGACTGAAGCTGCCAGCCATTGTGTAAATGGACTGCATAGTCTTCATGCCCTGTATATGTTTAGATGTCTTTACTGTATGCACACAATTTGATTGATATCAACTTTGTCATTTGATGGAATTTCATTATTCAAGAAGACACTAGTTTATTGACTGAACTATTTAAGGGCTAGGGATAAAAAAAACAATAACAAAAAAACAGTTTAGAGTGATCACATCATGCCTCTTTTGTTTCATTAGTAGACCTGTGTCCCGCCTAAGTGGTAATTACTTAGGCGTGTTATGTATACATGTTATGTAAGAAATATTAAAAAGCGTATTTCTCTTTTGTACCACAAATACATATATATTTTTTTGCCATTTTAGAAATAAAATGTGCTGTTTTATTCCGTATATATTACAGTGTCCTTAGTATATTCAAGCCAGATGAATGGAAAAGCTGGAACCTGTGCTGACGGGCCTCTTAAAATCTTTTTCATAAGCTCTCCAGTTCTTTGAGGCACAAAGGAACATTGTGACCAGAGGCCATGTACTACCGCACTCCATGTCTTTGAAAAGCTTTTACTGCCTGTTAAAACAGTAGATCATCTTTGAATTATTTACCACTATCTTCAGATCCTTTACAAGCTTAAGTAAACTACCCAAAGCACATTAAACAAAGCGCCCCTTTCAGCTTAATACACCGCACACTCAAGAACATGATGTTAAAAACGACTCAAGTATGAAAGGTCTCCTCCGATGACGGTGTTTGTTGAAGTTGTATTCAACATGTGTCTCCTTAACTTAAAATATCATAATCAAGACATACAGTGAACCATTTGACAATACACATATATAAAGTACGCATTAAGTGCATTTTTTATTAATTAAGTAAACCTTTATCACTGTGCTTAAAGGGGAAACAAATCTTAGGTGAAAAGCACTGTGTTAAGACTGTGGTCTGCATGTGATTCCTGAGTGTTGTTCGCCCGAGGCTTATGGGGGGTCTGGTAATGATGTTGGGATTCAAATTTAATCAAACGGCCATCTACAATGATTGGAGGTTGTACAATCAATGCACCTCATTGATAAGTGCAATCAGCCAAGTATAATTTCCCTAGGAAAGCATAATTCCCCGGCCTTGATTGGCTGCTTCAGAGTTTTACTCAACCAGTGCCAGTCATCCAGTTTCTCACAAATTGGATTTCCACCTTGCTATTGTCTGGACACACTTTGTATTCAGTCATTTAAAATGATGCGTTATCTTTTTCCTACATTAATTCAAATGTTATTTCCATTATATAGAAGGCCTATACATATTTAAGTGACGGGTGACTAATCATTATTGTTAATTGCATCATTGATTATTTAATGTTGTTCTATGAGAGCATTTAGCGATAATCGCTACAGCTGAAAATCAAAGGATTTTAAAACTCTTACTGCAAATATATACACACTGCTATGTATCTGTTTATATCAATCACAATACATTCAACTGAGGTGTTATAATTATAATGAATGAACCAATATTCTCTAGCTGATATGATGATAACTACCACTGAAATGAATTGACTATCATCTTAATCTTATTCAAATTCAAATGAGCTTTATTGGACCATATCAAAACACAGTATTGCCAAAGCAAGTTGTACCAGGTGTTATGACAACAAAGTCAACCCATAAACATTTCAAAAATAAGAACACCTCACATACTGTACATGTTAAGTGTTACCCAAAACATATATTGTTTTGGGTAACACTTACCTGTCGTGGCTCGCTGCAAAAGTTGAGCAATGTTCAACTTTTGAACCCTCGGCAGAAGCGTCAGCCAATCGAATCATATGCCAGTACAAGCTCTAGCCAATCAAACCGCTGCTTGTGTGTCAGGGGCGGGAGATTCATGTGATTGGTTGTTGGTCGAGTTTCAGACACGCCTGCCGGCAAGCTTCAACGCACGCCGCTGTGTAGACGGGCCGTAACTGTATTAGGTCAATTATGATTAACATTCACATGATTGTGTAAGAAGGCCTGGGCAGCCATGTGTTTTCCTAGAAATAGGCAACACTCATGTTTCAATACCGTACTGGAAACATGGTTTTATTGAACACAAAATATTTGTACTCTATTATTCAGATAAATAAAGTTGCAAATCACTGAACTTATAGCAGTGTTCTTACAACCAACATGTACATAGATAGACATGTACACTATTGTGCATGCACTCAACACATTTTTGTTTTGCTCAATTTTTAGGCTTTCTGAGAAAAAATGATTGCAAAAAAAAAAAGAATGTAAGGAAAATCAAAGTATGCTGGATCTAGTGTACTGTACTGTCTTTTGGAAAAAGTGCTTTTCAGATGAACGAGGTGTAGGGTAATGTAATGAGGTGTTAAAGACATCAGGGTTGTTGCCTGAAAGATCCTCCATCATATTCAACCTTCCTTTTTGAGACCAGTCCTGCTTTTGTTTCTGGCTTTGTATCCAAACTACAACCAAATCTCACTGTGAGCTCCATCTCTGTCTGAGCGGAGGATCGTAGCCACTGCCGCCACCATGTCATCTGTGATCTCTTCTGATAAATCACTCTGCGGGATGAAGGATTTGAAGGAGGACTATGGCCTCCTCAAAGAAAGTTAATTCAATTTACATTTTTTTTATCTCATCCCCTTTCTTCTTAAAAACTGGTCCCACCCGGCGTGTACACCCTTACAGCGGCCAACTGGAGTTTGTAAAGATATTCTAATTGAACTGTAGTGATTATTATAGTGGCAGGGGAAAGCATTTGTTGCAATTCAGTATGTAGTAACTGAAATTGCGCAATCCTAGTATATTATTAGTGAGCCCTGATCCATTGCATCTGTTGTGTTATTTATTTATTTACTATTTTGATTTATCCATAAATATGCTTAGGTTAAAAACTGATGTACCAAACATCAGTGAGATATCAGATTGATAACATAAGAAGATTCCCACTCTATATACATACACATGATAGCTCCATATGATTGAGAGAGAATATTGTTTGCACCGTATTCCTATTGCTTATTTTCCCACTGTTTTCGCTGTTTCAGTCAACATTTATTTTAATATGAATAATGTATTCTTATTTTCTTTTTTATAAGAGACTGCACTTAAATATATCAAATACTTAGCTTCAGTTCTAAACTCAAACTCTCATAAAGAATGAGCTTCTTTCAGATGAATTAAAAATGGTTTGTGTTGCCCGTCGTCCTGAAAGAAAACAGGACACCAGGCTGTTATTTCCACATTAGGATTCAAAATACAGCACTTCATCTTCTAGTTTGCATTTAAAGATAATAGCTCACGGGAGTTGCAGCAATAGAGGATATTTCAAAAGCTCAAGAGAGCTAGTTGTGCAGTAATTATGGGATAGCTGTACATATGAACCACTGATGAGATCATAACCATGCAAAAGCATTTATCATCAACCTCTCCCCTCCTCTGCTTAGCAAACGAGAATTATACATCACAACATCTCTTTATAATTCTAGGATGATAATATCAATCAATACTAACACATATGCTGTATTCTGTCTATAATAAGATTGCATTTGCAAATGCAGATATGTTTGTTATTTATTGTCATTGCTCTATATTGGTTTCGGGGAATAATAATGAAACTGCTTTGCAAATGAACTATTCATACTGTATTTGGATTTATTCATAAATGTTTTATTGGATATTGGGACCATAACCATTTGAAATGCAGTCATATAATCCACTATTTTCATACCCCTGACCTCATCTTAATAGCCGCCGCAGAGCCTTGAGAGAAGTGTCATTGGCCAATTTGCCTTGTTAAATCCCCCCCCAGAGATGAATATGTGGGGCCTGACAATGGGAACTAAGTCTGTATGGTGATTCCACTCAATCAGTGGTGCACTGACAATCTGTCTTGACAATCCAGAAAAAGAGGAAATATGACACAAATGTTCTCATAAATCTATTTGGTATAAGGCATAGCCAAGGGCAAAGTACTTTGGAGCCTGTGAGAGAGAAAATGGAGAATGAAGGGAGAAAAAAAAAAGATGAACTCTGAGGATATTAATACCGCTGTGAATATATCTATTATCCACATTCATTCCAAGGCACTGCAGCATAATAAAGCAGCGCCCATTTCCCATTTAAACTCATAGCAGTACTTGGCTCTGTATTACGTAGACAAAATGCCTTTCTGGATGGGCTGGAACACAGAAGTGATCATTTGTCTTCTGGTTTCAATGGAGTCTCAGGGAATCATGGGGTTGAGAAGATATCCTCTCATGTCAGTCCGGGGACGGCATTTCACTGAAGTCAGCTGCAGAGGCTTGAGGCAGAATAGATGTAATTCCATCCAAACACTTAATAACTTCTGCAACATGCTTACGTGTTCCTTTTTTGCAAAGATATGTTTGCCTGAAACTCAAGATTACAATCTGAAGTTGATAGTTTGCAATAAAGCAACCACTCTTAAAAAAGAACAGAAATATTAACTCACATTTCAAAAATGTAAAAAAGAGGAGATAATGAGAAAAATATCGTTTTGGTAAAATATGTTGGAAGTTCCTTGCTAGCAGTTGGGCTACCTACACGTCAGCCTACAGCGAACAGCCCTCTTGACAGACTGTACAGTATATGATAATATTACATTTGATCTGCTTTTGTATTTCTTACTAACTGTTTATTTTAAATAGATATAATTATATTCAGATTTATTTTTGTATCCATCATAGTGCATGTGTTTGTTCCATTAAACTATGTGTTTTTGTTTTAATTTATTTTTAAAGATTATATCATGTCAGTACTTCTAGTTGAATGTTTTACTAGCCTGTTGGATTGGATTTGCATTATTTAGATATTTCCACTGTTTTAGTAACTGTATAATCTCTCCATTTCTCTGTGGCTATGTTAGGGATATAAATAACACATTTTTATAATGATAGCCGAACAAATGTTTAAACTACCTCTGAATCCAAATACCAATCCCCAACTTCTTATGATACAAAAAAGGAATGGGCATTAATGATTGAGAAACTGTGAGAAAGCTTTTATTTAAATACAGTGCTTCCTGTTCGCCCTAAATTATTATTCTGAATGTCACCTGTCTGCTTGGCAACCTTTATGATTTTCCCAGGTGAGTAAGGATTTGTAATACCTCTCCTACTGAACCTCCTGGTGCCATTTTTCCCCGTATGTTGAGCACATTCTAAAATGCAGCTTATTTGTTTACCATTTATGTCAAATAGAGAAACACAGAAATAAAGATAGTTAATTCATTGCTATTTTTCAGATACGCTTCTCATTAGGGAAGTCCAAAATGTACTTGAAAAGTAGTCTCTATGGAAACAAAGACCCATATAGACTTTTGAACCGAGTGTTTTAATGGCTACAGCTCGGTGCCACTGTGACCTTTATGTGTATCTACTTTGTGAAGGGTGTTAATTGAAATTTGTATCATGTTATTTTTCTCAAGGTACCTTAATATCTTTTATTTTAATAAATAGAAACATAGATTCAAGTAGCATCCATCTCACATTGCAAATATGGTTTGGTGTAATGATTATAAGAGCTTAACTATTCAGTGTACAGTGTGGTGATGGATTAGAAAGCCACTTCCTGCTTGTTTTAATTCTATTTTAAAACAGTTTTGCCTGTACTTTGATTATTTTTGACATCTCAAACAAGGGACACTGTGTAAATGGGGAAATTGTTCGTCTTAGGCCTACAGTTTACGCATCAACATTAATTTACATCAATTGAAATATTTAAAAATAGTCTACAAAGATTAAAATATAGTGTCTGTAGTGTTGAAAATCTTATTTAGCTGGTACTATAGCTGAATTTATTATATGTATTTTCTAGGGATGTAACAATACCAAAAACTCACAGTACGATAATATTGCGATAACAAATCCACGGTACGATATTTATCGCGATATTGAAAAATAAAGGAAAAACATGTGAATTATTTGTATTTATTTTTTTGTTACTTTAATTTTCTTTTCTTCATTAAATAATCAATCTGATTTGTACATGATTTTAGTAGGATAGTAGTATTTTAAAGTGTCAACAATATAATAATCACACCCTGCAATAGAATACATCAAGTTTCACTTTAGTTTTTCAAGTAACTCAACTCTAACTCACTCACTCACTCACTCACTCAGCATCATCAAGGTTATCTTTTAGGAATATGAGCATGTCCACATTTCCAGGTAGAAGCTGGGATGTTTGGGTGTTTACAATATCCCTTGCTGTGGAAAAAACTCTCTTGCTTGGTACTGATGTTGCTGGGACAGAGAGATATGCTTAGGCCATGGGTAACAGCAGTGGGTCAAACTCTGCATTGTCTCTCCACCACTTGGCAAAAACAATACAGTTGTTGCCAAGAAGGTGAGGCTTATTGACAGGGCGAGATATAAATATACTGTTTGTTGGTACTTGTCAATGTCTCTAGGTATGTACATGTAGCCCTGTAAATACAATGTCCTTTTGTGTTATCCGTTGTTTTATCTTCATGTTGTAACCTACTTGTTGCCATGTTGGACAGGTCTCCCTTGAAAAAGAGATTGATGATCTTAATGGGACCATTTGGTTAAATAAAGATTTAAAAAAAAAAATCTATTTACCGCGATATTCAATATCGTTACATCCCCTAGTATTTTCCTTTGTGGGTTACAGCACCTGACGAGGCGTTGTCCAATTATATGAGACACAAACTCCAGAGGAACTGAGACATGTCATAATTTGTGTCCCCTGACCTCCACCAGTGTTACCTTTGGTTTGCCAGCGCATACTAACAGGCTTCCTGTCATTGATTTTTCATGTATGGCCCCTCCTCTTTAATTTAAGAAATGGTTTAGCACTCTGGTTTTGCTCTCTGAATAAGACACTTTCATAACTGCCTTGATATGCAGCCACTTGAACAATTTGGTGTCACAAAGACGACACCAACACCAAACCATCCCAACCTTTGAAAAAAATTAATCTATTTCACACTCAGTGAAGTTCCCTTTCTTAGATATGTAGTGAAACTTTTCCATTCTCTGTTAGAAGTAATTGAATGACAATCTGATTTAGGTGCATATTAATATGCTCAGCGGGAATTCCATTTGCCATTTAATCGTGGGAGTTAATAGGGTGTTGTATGAGGCTCACATTTCAAGTTTATTGCATTTTATAAAGTGGGAAATTGCATGTAGGCAAACGTAAAGACAGCTTTCTAAAATGAAATATTGTTTAAAGGAATATCATCGTCATTGTTTGCATTGTGATGCTTCCAGCAGCAGACATAGTGGTCATGACTATCAGAATTATGAGCAAAAGAAAAACCAGTGTGCACATAACTTCAGAACTTGATGAATTCACCTAGCAGCTTTACAATGACCTAGCTCACACAACGGTGGAGTGGCTTATCTCGGTATGTACTTGAGAGGCCCAACCAAAGCCTGGTTTTGAACTCCTTTGAAAACCAAAGGAGAGACCTGAAGATTGCAGATCACTGATGCTTCCAAGCCAGTCTGTCTGAGAGTAAGTGGTTCTGCAAGGAATGAGCAAAAAAGCCTAAATGTGAGATGACTTAAAAATGCAGTTGATGCAGTTTGAGATCTCCAATAACACTAAATTAACTGAAAGTGTTGTTACGTTAGAAGCAACACAAATCCTCTTCAATGTGTTCCCACATTGTAGTCTTTCCATTACAATTTAGACTTATGGCAATGTTGAATCAGTCGGATAATATACAGTTCAGGAGGAAACACACAGGAGGTAGACTTATGTTTAAATGTTTCATTTTTGTCCGAAAGAAGAATAAACACATGCATTCAGGTAGATGGAATATGTTTTGTTTTAGGGTAACATCATTTGCAGTATTTTAAACCAGTGATTTTACATATATGTTGTGGACTCCACTGCAGATTGAATACATTCACTTTTTATGTTGTTTTTAGCTATGCTACTGTGGTCAAATCATAAAAGTCAGTAGTGCTGTTAAGGATTTGTTTACATTTGATTGCCTTCCCTGTGCTCGGTCCGCACCTTTCCATCTATAATTTGGTGTTTCAACATCAAGTATGCTCCTCGGAAGCTTTTCGTGTTTGAGAACTCATCATTTATACATCAAATACATTTGGTGAAGGATACTTGTATTATTGAAGGAGCAGTCTTAAAAAAAATACACAACCAATGACAGTCTTTGGAGACTCAGATTTCCAGTTGATTTAATCGGACATTGTACGCACTGTTGCACATACAGATGTACATGAGTGTTTTTAAACCGTAACAAATCACAGCCGGGCTAATTCAACTATCTGGATGTTTTACAATCAACTTCAAACTAACACATACTTTTGTAAAATAAAATAAAAGAGAAAACTGACACACTAGCATGATTTAAATGTTCCATAGTTTGCTGCATCATAAGTACTGAGATCACATCTTTGTACTCAAATATTTGATTGGCCCACTAGTAAAACATCAAGTCGACTTAGCGTTAGTCACCGTTTCTGGAAATGGAAACAATTTCCACACCATTTGTTTAAATCATACTCATCCCTCGACCCTGAAAGTGATACAGCAATGAAAGCCTTTTAAATGAACAGTCTGTCATATAGAATATTCGGAACACGAAACAGACCTGTCCATCTACACCAGCCCAAAATGAGTTATGAGCTCCAGAGAGTTTTCTTTTTTCTTTTCCCGTTTTCTTCTTACTCACTTCATGGTGGTTGAGTAGCTCATTGTGACCAAAACAACAACTATTCTCTTGCTGTCCATTTCTCTTTCCCTCCACCCCTGATTTCTTACATCACCACTTTGGCCATCCAATATGAGTGTAGACAGAGATAGACACATGCAGGGAGGCCGGCAGCCCTGCTTAGCATCCGGCTCCACTCCGTGACAGCAGATTTCAATGAAAGGTGACAATGGAACCAGGAATGAGAATAATGCTGTTTGCCAGCCTAGAAATTCAGCCTGTCACAGTAGACCATTTCCCATGCTGGGAATTTTCCATGAGCTGAGGGGAACAAGAAAGCTCCATTTTATATGCAACTCTGTATTTCTGTACTATCTCATAGCAAGAAGCAGCTCACCCCTGTATATTGAAATAATTGTGTTATTTCAGAATGTATCACCAGTTTGGTCAACAAAATGGCCTTCAAAATAGAACTGGTCATCTGAATGTAAACACTGCTTAGCATCAAGTCCTGTTAAGTAACTAAAAGTAATTGAACTCAGGACCCACACAAAGCAAATCCCAAGTGTAGCTATACCAGTGTGTGTTTGCAGTGGAGGGAACGCCTCATGGTGGAACAGGAGTACATGGGGGAGCAGAATTGTTTACTTTTAAAGTCATTACCAAGAACTGGTCCTGCTTCCTTTAACATTCACATTGTTAGCATTAATATATTTAGGGTCTGGTTGTTTTCACACGTATATAATGGCTTAGAGACCATATGCTTGTCAGGGTAGGACTTTGGTTTGGACTGTGCAGTGATGGAAACACCATTAAGTGTTTCACTAATGGGCAACCATGTTCTAGTGATGGGCAGATAATATCAATCCGTAGTACTTACCTGTTTCCTCATCTTCAATATATTACTATTTTACAAGTCATGAAGTGGATTATTTCCAGAGTAGTCCAATGTTCAATCATACTTCAATTTAAAAACAGTGAATGACATTATTTTTTAAATCCTTTAACAGCATACTCTACACTTTTGATCACTTAATACCCACCCCGTTGGTTTCAATGGTGGCTTGCTCATTAGTTGAGGACCACATCTACTCAGTTTGTATTCACAGCAGTTACAATGTGTTCTTATGGCAACCCAGAGTTACTGCAAAGCACACACATTCAGACTTTTCAAACCACCCATGCAGCAAAATCCACATCCCAGCCTTTGATCTGCATTAGTTAGATTCCTAAATCGCTAAATCATCATAAACATAGTGTTTGTTGTGGAGAAACCGAGTGCCTCTCTGCGAACCACCTGCCTCATTCAGCAGCGTTTCGTGGGAGGCAGGTGGTACTCGTATCAATTACAGTCATGTGTATTTTTTCCCTGCAGAAATGTTAATGATGTGTTGATGACATTTCTGTATTTTAATTAGGGTGATTTTGCAACTGTATATTTATTCATTAATTTCTGGCTTCAACATAGTGTCATTGAGAAAAGAATTGCAGTACCTCTACACCTCATAGTACCGCTCTTCCTCTAACACAGTCTGACATATACTCTAGGTACCGTGGTACTGTAGTCCTCTGTGGTTCAGGTCTCCAGGGATTGGCTGAGCAGATTACCACAACAATACTTGACATCTGCTTCCAGTAAGAACATTATCGCAAAGCTCAATGTACGCTATGCTTTGTAACATGAGCTGTGACAGATACAACGCTTTTGAACTGTCATAAGAATTGTTTAGCAACTAAACTGCTATATTCTTGAACTGTAGCAGTCACTGACACAACATATTACCAACACATTGGGGAACACTAAAGTTGTCATGGAGAAACGTATGATAGCTTGTCTGTCAGGCGCTCCTGATAAGTAAGATAATGACGAGGATTGTCGTACAAATGAGCAGGAAATTGAGTTTTCTCCTAGGTGATCCCTGCACCCTCCAGATAACGCTCTGTTGAGGTGTTACAATAACAAGTGCAGGGATTTATAATATTGACTGACTGAAAGAGCGTAATCTACAGTCCAATATGTGTCCACCCTGTTCAGGATTTATGTGAGGATTCAGCGGTGAGATCTATATTAAATAGACTAAGCTTTCCAACTAGGTATCATACAATTGTTAAATAGTCATTTTAGCATTAACAAGGAATGCCCTTCCAAAATATCTCATACTTGTATTATTTATTTTCAATCCAGCAAAAGAAGAATATTTTCCAATTTTATAAATCAGGGATTCAGTTATATTTGAAACATTAGGCAACTGTGTTTTTGGGTGTATATTGGTAAAAAGAAAACTAGGCTGTAGACCAATTATTGATTATGTTGAACATAAATCAAAAATGTAAATCACCTTGGAGACTGTTTGATCACTGTTCACAAGTGACAACTGTTGGTGTTGGTGTTGCTCCACATTTGGGTGTTACCCTCTTATGGTATTATACTTTTAAGAGCAAGGCATCCTGCACAAATACTATCAACATAATATTTGCATTTATAAACACACAGCAACACTTTTTTTAAATGAAAAATCTTCCCATGCAATAAGATATTTCCAACTATATATATATAGATGTATAATGCATTATGGAATCTATAGCTCTTATCTATTGTGCCAATCAAGTTCATCCATTTTGTTCTATGCACACATATCACCCCATCATACCAGACATGCCATTTACCTAGAAGTCTAACACATCATTCACTGGCTAGATGGTCATTGCAGTAAAGTGCTTCCGTTTCTCTCAATTCCTTCCCACACTTTATTGACCACCGTTTGTGAAAACGTGTCTGTGGCTCAAATGCTGTCATAAGAGTCTGTGCCGCTTTCGCCAAACCCTGTGCATCAATTAGGGTGGGAATTGATTTCTGTATACTAAATTGGGTCATTTTTATCATGGGCTGTCATCAATATATAATTTTAAAGTATGGCCTGAAGCGAGCATTGCAAGGCTGCTCATCGGAGTTTTACTAGGCCCAGGGGAGAAGATTCCCATGTGCCCCTTTCAGTTAATGCATGCCTCTATGGGTGTGAAGATTCCACCATCACTTGTGATTTATACCCCCAGAGGAGCAAAGACATTGCGGTACACAGACATTCACTGCCTGCATTGCAACATTTATAAGGCACTCTCAGATTATTCCAGGGTCTGCCAAGCCCATGCTTAGATGTCACATATCATGGAACATCTTCCAGGTACTTGTTTCTTGTTCTTGTCATTCCATGACCGTACAGTATGCACTGGTGAATTTCAAAGTAATCTCGGCTATACTGTTTTGAACGGGTGTATAAACCATAAACCAGTATTATCATTCATCTAAAGTGTTTACAGGGATGGCTCAGTGTTCCTGGAGAGGATGGTTAAAGGCAGAGATTGGAGTGTAGGATGAAAACAGCCACCTTTGTTTCATACAACCAAACCACATCCTTTCTTCCTTTGTGTAGTGCAGACCGCATTGTGTTTGTTTCCCTTCATTATGTAAACCATAAAGATCTCCTCTAATTTTGTCCTCAGGCTTTATGGAATGAGTTTATAACGGTCAGCCCTTTATTTCCAAAATAAATCAAACAGGTCCTGACTATGACCTTTCTCTTACATGTTGATGATTTGCATTGTCCACCTTCTTTTTTTTCCCAGCTTTGTGGGTCACACTGTGTGATCCATATTCAAATATTATTTAAATCAGTTCCACCACATTTGCATTTGAAATTGACGATTTGAAGCCAGGTCGCATGCATACTGATCAGAGGGACAACTTTCATTTGAGTGAGGGTTGATATTACAAATAAATGGGACAGGGTATTAATAATTGTCATGAAAGGAGTGTTATGTAGTGTGCACTGCAATAAAGTGGTGTGTTCTCCCCATGTAATGAATCTGATATCTAGCTCAACCCTTTCAGCTCAGGAAATGATTATATTCTCTTCAAATAGAGTGACCCGGTCATGGTGTCACTCTTTAGAACAAAATTACCCACAAAATGGTGGCCTGTTCAGGCTCCAAAAAACCTTTTATGTTTGTACGCTGAGAAAAAACCAACATATAATGATATGTATCGAGGGTGAAGTCACATTTCCATTGTACTCTTTAATCCAATGTATTTCACACTGCAGCAATAGTGAGATTTGTAATTATAGATTTCATATTTGTATGTGTCGTACGCTAGTATTACTTTGTATTAAAAAAAAAAACAGTTGAATAAGACTATCATTTTGTGTCAAATTTAATTCAAAAAAATCATTCATTAATCAATTGCAATATATTTTCAGTCTCTATAAATATGGCATGACATATCTGAAATAATTTAAACCAATGTGAACAAGGTCACCTGGCACATTTGTATAATTTGGTAAAAAACGAGGCAATGACGTCTTTATTTGGATGTTTCACTAAGTGTTTATAATAATTTAAGGCATGAACATAACTGAGCCTGCAAATATTTATTATAAGTCTTACTCCGACAAAAAGTGTTGTAGGAGTTTTAACCTCTTCAGACTTCTTCCCTTTTTTACTGGCACATTTGAAGTACGTGGAGCTGTGCCAGAAATAATTCAGTGTATTCATTGATTTATATTGTATTGAATTGATACATTTTGAAGTTGATAAATGTTCCGTTTTTCTGCTCTGGCTATGATTAAAATGTTTTGCAGAGAACAATAATACGTGCCAGTTTCATTGGCATTCACCATTCAGGTGTGTGGGACCTCTAGTTTGTCTCTCCTTTGCCTTGACATGGCATACCAGCTAAGACTTGCTCTTTACAGAAAGGTCTGCTTTTCTTCTGCGGACTGAAGCAGAGGTAAGGAGGGACAGAATCGATTGTTGCGGGCCAAATTGAACCTCTGTCGAGCTGCAGGCAGCCACAAGATAAAGCCTCTGACGCTGTCTGCTGTGTTTATCATCAGGTGGCCTTTTCTGTGTGTGCTATGCTGCTATTTTGATGTGTTAAGTCATAATAAGGGAGCCACCATTCTTTGGAGGGTCTGCCAATACAATTTCAGACAGAAGGGATTATGTTTCATGTCAGCCCATTATTGTTTCCAGCTTCCCCTGTACCCTTTTTTTCCACCTCAAGGGGCCTTTTCTTGACTCTACAGCCTTCGCTTCTGCTTTGCCACAGTCCCTTTTTTTGTTCATGTTCAAGAGGCAAAGTTTTCAGTGTGATGCTCTTTAAATGTTAGTCTTCCTCTTATTACAATCACTAGGCCTTGGCCAACAACATGGTGAAGTATGCTTTCCGGAAAGGTGAAGCCACGGCAGATATGGTTTATCAACATAATCATCTATACTTACATTGGACTTTGAACGCCCAGCAGTACAATGACACTTGTGTTCCTTTCACCAAATTAGCCTGTGCATTCTACAGAAACACTCATGGTCAGAGTTTAATGCCACCATGCACACGATCAGATCAGACCTGCCGCCATCATACAGTCATGCACTAGCCAGATGCTAGCTGGATTTAACCTATTGATTGCATTGTACCAACACAATTAGATGTTATTTATGACACCCTGCAAGCTGAGGCAGCAGCCATCAATCTACTTTTTGACCAGCTCATTCTAGTAAAAAAAATATATGTATAAAGTATTTTATTGACAGTTCGTTGGATACACAATGTTATAACATATAAGACATTTATTTGGACACTTTGAGCTATTGGCAACCCGTTTTTGTTCTTTGTTTGCTCTCAGTTTTTTTTACATATAGACGGCAATATGTTAATCCTAAAGTAAGCACTAAAGACAAAAATACACCTGTCGCCACATATTATTCTGAGGCAAACAGTCCAAATGCTACACATGCTACTACACAGTTGTTTTGTGTCACAGTTGTTGAGCAGGGACACACATTAACTGTACTTAACTGCAGTTTTTGTAATATATTTGATGTAGTTAATTTAGGAATTGAGCTCAAAGGGCAACAGTATTTTCAGTTTCAACAACCACAATCTGATGCCTGGAAAAACATTTCTAAAAATAAATGTTGAGCACTGCTTAGTCATTTGGAAGTATTGAAGCCACAGCAGCGATACTTCCATTGCTACTGTCTGTCCTCGTCCAAGCTTTCTCCCTCCACCAGCAGATATCACTTGCCACTGTGGGTGTACAACCTTGGCAGTGGATGCTCATACAGTTTGTTTGGTCAGCCATGGACTTGGATGGGCCCTGACAGCACAGTCGCTCCCGGCTTGTGTGACCCTTGCTTGTGGTTTTAAGAATATCTGTTCCAAGATTGCCTGTGCTACCAAGAACTCTCATTGTGAGCCACTACATACTCAGTGGAGTGTGCTATCTCTTTTACACCAGTCGTTATCTGGGATGACCAGCTAAATACTGCCCACCTATTCTCAGAGAAGGTGGGCAATAGCCTTGTAGCTAATCACACAGCCCATTAGCAGGAAATTACAATGACTTCAGTAATTTTATGGCCACATTTAAAGCTTTTTCTTTGAGGAAGACAATGATAATCTCCTCCTTTTCACCCTTGGGCTATGTTTCAAAGCTGACTTAATCAAGTAAAAAAAAAAAAAGAATCATACCAGTGCTTCTCAAGCATGCCGCACATATCTCCAGAATGTGTTTAGATGTTAGCTATGCCTTGTCCCATTGTAGTAAAATACACCCCACAACTCGGTTTAGTGGAAAACACTTACAACAAACTAGACCCCCTCCCTGTTCTTACTGAAATGCTTTGCTATTTGGAGCTATAATTTGAGTCTGAATTTGACTTTGTGTATGGACATGAACCACATGTCCACAATCAGGCCTCTAGTTGTCTTCCAGTTTCCTTCCAGAGTTTCCTCTCTTCCCACTTCACCTTCAATAGCTGACCACCTGCAGTCAACATTAGTGGAAACAAACCCACACAGGTATTCACGACCACAAGTGAGAGAGCCCTTAAGGCATAATAACAGTGTAATTTCCCTTTGTGTTTTTGTTTTCCTATACGAAAAGCCTAAACATTTCAAATTGTAATGTTCTAGAGAGGCTTCTACTTCACTTAAACTTGTATTACGGCCCCTACACACGGGCGGGCATGTCTGAAGCTAGACCAACAACCAATCACCTGAATCTCCCGCCCCGGACACACAAGCAGCGGTTTGATTGGCTAGAGCTTGTACTATGATTCGATTGGCTGACGCTTCCGTCGAAGCTTCAAAAGTAGAACATTGCTCTACTTTTGAAGTGAGCAACGCATTGCTACGCTTTGCTCCCACAATGCATTTCGGCGAATCGTGACGTCACCCCATTCAAAGTGAATGGGCAGAAGCGTTGCAAGCGTCAACGCACGCCGCCGTGTGTAGGGGCCGTTACCCTCCTGACATGGATTTATAAACCCTGCACTTTAAGTTAACATGTTATTTTTACTCTTACAATACCGTTTAAATTAGATAATACGGAAAAAAGGTGACTAAAAGCAGTATAAAACCAGGAAAGGCCACATAATTAGCCATAAAAAAACATCCAAGTAAATATGTTGCAAACCTATTCCTGGTACATTGAAGGTTATCATTTCCTTTTTTATGTGACCTATATTCGTGGCGTAGTACAGTACATTCAGGGTAATGAGAGCTTTCAGCAAAGCCTAAAGCTGTTGGTTCTTACAATAGGCTGATTGGCTGCAAGCTATACATGCCCCTAAGTAATGGCTAAATCGGAGCACACATTGAAGCTGCCTTAGGCTACAAGATAGCAGCACAAACACCCCAGTAGTGCCAGTACTGTATTTTTTTTGCAGTTCTAGTTCCCTCATGCTTTCGTCAGCCCTAAAGCCATTGCACCTGATTCAATCCACTTTTAACTTGCAACTGAGTTTGCTGACATTTAGTCATTTTTATTTTCAAAACCTGTTATTTATTGAAAAGAAAATATTCAAGTTATTACATTTTTTGAGAAAGAAAAACATTAACCAGAAACATTTTTTTTTAAAATACCTTTCAACACATACCTTTGTGGTATGAAGTAGAGTAAGGTCAAATAAGTGTCAAAATGTGGCACAAGGCTCCATTCACTAAAATACAGTTTTACTGAAAGGCTTATTTTGTTATTAAAGCAATGCTTTACCTTTGTGTTGCCTGATGTCCTTGTGTAGGAATTTCAATAGAGATGTTCTAAGAAGCAGCATGATTGGATAAAGACTGGCTGTTAGGCAAATTGTTTGATTGTAATTGCACTTTAAACTACACCAGGCCTTTTTACCTTTTTACCAGGTCCACGCAAAAATAGTTTGGCTTTGTTTCTCATTTATTTGAAGCTGTTGTGGTTTAGATCGAATAGCGATGCCAGTTTCCATTTGCTAACGGCTTTGACTTCAAAGTTAAAGTTGTAATTTATTAAATTATGTTTTTTACTTTATTTTCAGTTTGCTGCATTTCATATCAGAGGCAATTGTGTGGTTTGAATGTAGTTACAGGCGAGATGGTGGCAGATTTATATGTGCATTATTTGTCAATACACCCATATACAGTATTTCTCTGTACACTATACTTTACTATATTATATCTTACAACAGGTAGACATATCATTTAAATCCAAAGCACACCGCTTAGGAAGCTATTCAACTTGTGAATAACATTATTCTTAAAGCAATGCAATACAATTCATTTTGAAGTGTTTTTTTGTGATTTGGACTTCTATTTTATTCATCTAACATTTGGTATTAAATAAAAGTGACCTTAGTGAGAGAACATTTGAGTCTTTTTGCAAAACATGTGTTTTTCCCCTTTGCCCCCCGGGCGCCCACAAGGAAAAAAGTTATGAAAATACAATTAAATATGTTTCTTTATATATATTTTAGCATGTGTGTATCCCTCTGTGTGTTCATGAGTGTATACATAACATCTTAATCTGCCAAAGTGCCTTTCAGCAAGCCATTTTTCATACATTGATTAATGCCGGAGCCTGATTGTCTCGTACTGTTCCAGCAACAGAGAATCAATTCCTCTCTTTGCACCCATCTATGCTTGTATGTGTCTCCGTCATGCTACATACATCACAGTCCTGGATGGCTCCTGATGCTATATTAAGCTACTCTGTATGTAGGGAGGGGGATAAAAACAAGAAAATCAGCCAGTTAATTCATCTCCCAGCTCGAAAGTCTCATTACACTGCTGATGAGTTTAAGGATTGCCTGAGGTGGAAAGGGACTGTGTTTATGGCTCGGCAATCGTGCGTACCGAGTCTCCTTGTCTCATGTGGATGGAAAACAAAAGACATGCCAACACTACAGCCAAATTATTATTGAAATCATTCCTACTTAAATACTTCATGATTTTACATTTATTTAAACATATGTTTCTAAAGAGATGTTATGTCCTCTGAAGTCTTTATATGGTGGCTGCCAAATGAAGACAAATATGGTTGGTAGAAGAATTGATCTGACCTTTCTGGCCGTGTAAGGAATATGAATCTCTCCAAATCTACTTCATCAGTGTGATGTAGGGACACAGGAAATCCTAATGTAGGTCACAGCACAGATACAAGTGGTGCAACTGCATTTTTAGAAAGTATCCATGCATCTATTTTAGCAAAAGGTTTAAACATATAGTACATTATTAGTTTTTTCAAAATATTTTAAATAAAATCAAAGACACATAGACAGAAAGGCATTTGTACAGCTGGTAACATAACACAAATGCACAATATTTGCCAATGGAATATAAATGTTGTGTTGCATGTCAAATTGAATTAGTGAGATACTCAATGGTTAACTTCTGAACCATGTCTCTGTAACGGTGCATAGTTTACTAAAAATATACATATGAGAGAAATAATTTTATTTTTTTTGTAAATGTATTTCACAAAATATCTAATATAAAAAAAAAGTCAAGTTGCATGTGTTGCTAACACACTGTACAAATTATAAAGCCAAATAAACCTGAGTTTTAAAACAATCCAATAACAATGTGTGTAAACAGAGACTTCCATTAGAAATTCAGAAATGAAGTATTGAAATAATGTTGGTATTAGATGGTGATAGTTTAATGAAAACATCTTAATTTTACTGTATCATTTATTTGAATTGCAAACACAGGCATGGCTATTGGTAAATTAGTTTATTACCAAATTATCTTCAATTTTTTGAATGCACATTTATGAGTTGATGAGGCGAGGATGATGGCTGTAACATACATTATATATTCTGTTTATTGACAACTGGGCCTTTAACTAAATAATGGTAAATGTGTTGCTGTTGCCACTGCCAAACACCGTATACCCAGTTCCATATCTTATAGTCAGTCTGCCTGCAGTTACCTTCCCATGCCCTGCTCCGTTTCTGTTGTTTTCAAACCATCATAACCAGTCGTCTGCACTGGAAGACAGAACCGATACGCTGAGGGGCTGTTTCCTGCCACCTGACAGATGCCTCTTTAGTATGACTGCTCAGCTTAGAGCCAATCAGGAAGAGCCTGACTCTCTTTTCTTCTCCAGTGAATACATCATTTCCATCTAAATCTCATCAATAATCAGGGATAGCGATGGCATCAATTGGCATGATTGCCAGAGTTCACAGAGCAATACTGTAAAGATTGCTGTCTGCATGGATGGTGGTGGTTGGCTTAAAGACTGGAAACTGGAAAAACATCATTACCCTTGTTTGGTCAAAAGGTTTGTGTTTAAACCGCAAATTAAAATATATGTTATGGGATGATTTGTACAGAATTAGTCCATTAAATAACCCACAAATACAATTAAGGGTTCAACCACTGTTTTTAACTTGTTGATGTGTTATTTATGTGAATGAAATAAGCACGCCGTACATGAACAAAAAGCTGTTGTATACCTCTACAATTACAAAAATGATATAATGTGATTCACAGAAAGGAAAGAACAAACATCTTCACCTAGATGTGTCAAAGACAAAAGCTGAGTAATAATCCATGTGAGGCTTTTTGTTTTTTTGACAAGCACAAGAATATGTATGTAAATTAGGTTTTGCGGGAACACATATATTTTGCATTCCCTTAAGCAACAAAAGGGAGAGAGGGAGACAAACACAGTCCTTGAGTCATCGCCCACCCTCACACTCTTCTTATGAGTCACGCACCACCACACATGTTCAGACGTTTAGGCATTACGAATCTAATATCTAAAATATGCACACTGGTCCAAATTATCATTTCAACTGACACTCATTTTAGCTAATTAGAAAAATCATAGAATAATCTGAAATTTAGAGATACGTATTTGGGAGATCATTGAGATTTCATTCCAAAATAATCTTAATATATGCTTCTTGAATATGTCAGTGTTTAATTAAGAACATGTCGGATGTCATTTATTTGTTTAAGCATTATCATAGCTCATATCCATCTTCACAAGGAAAAGGTCAAACAAACGATTATACTAGTTGAAAGAAGTATTTGCAAGTTGTATCTGTCAGTAAGCAATCTTATTAAAGAACTGTATTGTTGTCAAAACTGTTAACTTTTAAAGCATTTGTTTATATATGCCCATAAAAGGACTTTTTCTATTGGGCAACAATCTCTCACAGAGGGAGCTGTTGAGCTAAAAATGGGAACATAACAGAAACAAAAAAAGACAGGAGGGGAAAAAAGGAGTCTGAGAAAAAAGAGAACTAAAAGTGACTAAGATACAGGATGAGCGAGAGAAAGGGAAATCAAAGCAAGATGTTTTCGATGTAAATGTGTAATAGAGTGAAGAAGCAAAAAGAAGAATGAAGACTTACAATCAAAGCACCTGCTATGCCCACTTACTCATAGGCTAGCCAGTGGAACTCAGTGCTCCTGTTATTGTAAACTCGCTATAATAAAACTCACTTTGATTACATACAAATGTTTCCCCCTCAAAATGAAAACGTATCAGCATGAAAAACAACCCTCACTTAAATAAATGACAATGTATCTTAACTGTACTATAAAACCAGTACTTTGGGGTGATAACAGAAAGAAGTACATTGATAGGCCAAGTCTCAAAGAATGGACAGCCAGACTTCTTTATAACCTATGAGCAGGGTATAGTGATGGGATGTCTACTCTTTAAACCCAAGACCAAAGTTCAAGACCCTTCTGACTTCTATTCATAAACTGAAAGGATCTCCAGTCATAAAAATAACTTTAACATCATTATTATTACCATAGTGATATGCGCTGTTACCATAGTGATATGCACTGTTTGTGGTTGTGTCCTATATTTATTTTCTTTAAACTGTATTTGTGCTATGTTTTTTTTCACATTTGGTATGTTTACAAATAAATGTTCTCAATCCCATCCACAACTATGGCAATGAAAGAATAATAATCAAGTAATGAATTACATTACATTATTACATTACATTGCAAGTACATCAGGTTTCATAGAGCCAAAACATTTCAAGTGCTTCTCAACTGGCTTTAGATAAGCCAGTCCTTTGAATAACAATGTTTCTGCCGTTTCTAATTTGAAGTGATATTTAAAAAAAACATGCTTTAGTTTCTGGTTTCACTTGTACAGTATAAACAGTGTTATCGACTTCAGATCTGTTGTGATGGATTAAAGTGGACACGTTTTCACAATAGGGTCTCCCCAACTATAGAAAAAAATCAACAAACTACAGTTCTCCTCTTGGGACTTTCTTTTTTTTTAGCAGTTTTATACGGGGGGTTACTGGCCCGCAAACTCTGGTCTTTATTTGAACCAAAAAGCGAATAAACCGTCAGGTCATACAAAATGAGCCACTAGCTGGCAAGCGCAGCAGAGCATCCGACAAGCTAAAGGGCAATGTTGTTGTACTTAAAAAAGAAATGGTGAATAAAAATCGAGTACATATAGAGGTGACACCTCTTTTGTGTTGCAACTGCAAAGCAGGTCAACACTGTACTTTAAAAAGTACTGCCACAATCGCTTATTTTTTTCTTCGATATTCTACAGAACCTTTTCTTTCAGTTCCTGCAAGTCGACATAGTCTTCAATAGCCTTAACGGCCAGCGTGTTCAACCCTCTTTATTTAGCATTTAGAAAACATTTGACACAAGATGATTACATGCCAGTTGTTTATGTCCTAAACTTTAATTTCAGAGCAATCATTCTTGTCTTGCAGTTTGTTTGTTTGTTTGTTTGTGTGTGTGTGTCTGCGCCCCGGGGGCTCACACCCTTGTAATGGCTGCTAGCAGCTTCTGCATATTAATTGATGTTGATGTTTTAAACTATTTAAAAGCTGGGTTTTGGTTTTGCTTTATTTAGTTATGTTTTTGCCCCGCGTTTTGCAGACTTCAGGCCGGCATATTTTGAGTTTCTTCATTCTAGAAATGTTAAGTGAAGTGTGTCCCTTGGAGGTGTCTCCCTCAGCTGTGTGATAAGGTGTAACTTTGAAGTGTTGAATGAGGTTAGAGGCAGCAGTCAACCTCTGCAGGCTATTATTACCGCCACACCCCATCTGTGAGCATCTCCCCTGTCCACTACACTCACATAAGTCATTTCCTTAACCTGCCTCCAGCATTTCCTTGTTCCAATAATGCAGTCTGTTTTTTTCACATTAATAGTCCGTCATTTGCCTGTAGCATTATGTTGAAATGATGGCTGTATGCATTTTCTTGTTTAGTTAAAGTTGATCGCTCTACTTAGTCATTTAGACGCTACTCAGTTGTAAACATACTAATTAGCATGTTTGGTTTTAACAGCAATACCAGAGAAAATGAATTGGTAATTTACCTTGACAAAAAGTTTGTACTCAAATATCCCCCAGCTTTGCCATCTATCCCACTCAATAGGATCACACATGTTAACAACCCCGCCAGCACTGACAGTGGTATGTTAAACAATTGGCACCTCAGGCTGTGAAAACATTCAAATAAGCTCTTCAGCTACCCAATGGTAAACTCATAACTCCTCCTGTTGTAAGGCTGACACCAAAAAGGTATCCTAACAATATCACAAAAACATATAGATGGTTGATTGTCAGCAGAGAGAAGGGAAACCATTGTGCTCCTGTGAGTTCCTTATTTATATTGCAGTGGGCAGACACTCACATATAGTACCAGCACATCACCCTGACTGATTTCCTCAAAACTTCCTGGGGAATTGTCTTCTTCCCCGGGTCAATATCTAAACTTTCCCCTGCATCAAAACATATTGTAATTGACTCCATTTGTAATTCCTCCAGAGATCTGGCACTGGGCTGCAGCTCTGATGGCTGCCGAAAACAATCAAGTCATACAGACATGACCACCATTGTAAACAAGGCCTCCTCCAAGAGTGTGGGGTGCACACAAGTGCGTTCCTTTGCTCTTTGGCCCCAGCCCATACCTCCATTCAAATGTTTTAATTTCTCAGTGCGTAGTTTTCATGTCATGTTTTATTCTTCTTGGCCCGGGCGCTCCTTCTCCATTTTATATCTTGCCGTTTTAAGTTATTGGCAAAATAGAGTTATCTCATACAACAGTTTTATATCAGTGTTGGCTGGAAGGACATAAAGTGCATATTGCATTGCACTGTGCACCATGTCGTATATATGCTACAATGCAGTGGACTATAGCTGTAATAATTCATGTTAAAGCAATTAATATAATAGCACTTCTAATGTGCTGTAAGTAATGTATGAATGCTGTAGTTGTTGCTCAGATTTTCTATTATTACAACATTAAATAATATATTACATTTCAACTTAATATTCTATTATATGTGGGAATGCATTGCTCCATAATATTAATTGCATCTTGATTTATTAAAGAGACTGGAGTGTGTGATCATTGCTGCATTACACATTTGCAGATTAACCATTACATATTTTAACCTTATGGTTTTTCTCTTGGGGGGGGCCATTAGTTCTAATCAGAAAATAAATCCTTCATTATGATAACAGTTTTTTAACATGGAGGGTTTAGGGAAAATACAAATTAAAAGAGGAAATGGAGCAAAAGTAAAACGGATTTAGCCTTTTATGTGCATGCAATTAATGCAACATTGTGATTGTCTGTGCGTAGTGTGGATTTGTGTCCTCTGAGTGAGATGAATTGCATTACCCGCCTATGACAGTGTCCATTGTCTGGTATGTTGTAACAACATAATTATTCTATACTGTATGTGAGAAATTATTTATATGGCAACATTAGAAGTGTCTTTAATTATTAACAAATATATAAGTAACTTTGTTTATTTTTCCCCAGCAGTGAGAATGAAAACAAGCTGATGTCATGTGCTTGTTGTCAGCTAACTGAAAGCCATAACATGATGTTTACACTTAATACTGTGCCATAAGGTTCCTTCCATCTCCTTTGTGTATGCCGTCCACCACATTTTCTCATTTGCCACTTTCTCCTGCCTGCTGTTTCTAACATCACATGATGCGAGGTAATCAGAAAGAACAATGTGAGTGCTTTGTCACAGCAACAATATCACGTTCACTCCTGCAACTTGAGCTGCTTTGATTCCTGCTGAAAGGGGAACACATAGAGTTGTGTTTCTCCTTTTGTTTCTGTCCTCTGGTTTACTCTACTCTGCCTCCCACTTCAACTCCTGTTCACTCTCAGGTGCTACCAACAGCTAAAAAAAAAAGACAAATCATGATTTGTTTTATTGGGAAGAAATTTAATTATGCATCATTTAAAAGGGGGTGGGGGTATTTGAAATCTAATTTAGTCAAATATGTTTTAAATTGACACACAATTCATCATTGCCATGCTATCATGCAACTGATCAATAGTCAGTCTTGCCTTGTTGTGATGAGTATGCTCTTTGGCAGACAGTATGTGTATCTGGTGTCGTGTGGAGTCCCTTCAAGGTTGTCCTTTACACCCTATGTTGTAAAAAAAAAAGACGCTGTAAGAGGACGTTTAATGAGATGACAACTAGCTAGGGTACAATTACTTCTGAAAAGCTCTAAAAGGCTTTAACATATATAACCTATAGTGCCCATACTTATGATCATGGTCACATAATGTCAAGTATTATCACATTGTGAATAGTTTACATGTGAGGATGGATTGTAATACTTTTGTTGATCATTTAATTTTTGAAAGTATGTGACCATCAGGTAGAAAGACGTTTTTTCAGGCTCTGGTTGATGACTAAATATATGCAACATGAATTCCAATCATCTTCAGACATACTTTTTGTTAAATGCTCGTTGGAAAATGTTAGCTTACATGTTAAGCTAACATGTTTAACTCTATTAACATGGTCACTGCTAAAGGTCAGCAATTGTTAAGGATCAACATGATGATGAAACCAGGATTTAGCTTGAAGTACCTTTGTACAGACTTTGAGAAGTAGAGTGTAAACGTTTAGTCTCACTTTTTTCACCTTTGGTTCCTCCTATTAAGTCCTTGGCTTTAATAATAATAATAATAATAATGATAAATGATATTTATATAGCGCCTTTCAAGGGACCCAAGGTCACTGTACATGGTAGGCAAACAACAAATAAAGGAAGCCGGGGGACCAAGAAAGGGCTAGGGCCCGAAGGCCTGGGTGAACAGGTGTGTTTTTAATGATGATTAGAAGATGTCCAGGGAGGCAGCATTACGGATCTCGGCAGGAAGTGCATTCCAGAGGGCGGGGGCCGCAACACTGAACGCCCTGTCACCAACAGTTCGGAGGCGAGAGCGGGGGATGGAGAGCAGGCCCTTGTCTGAGGACCGCAGACTCCGAGAAGGGGTGTAAGGATGGAGGAGGTCCGATAAGTACTGGGGGGTGAGGGTATGGAGGGGCTTGTACGTGAGGAGGAGTGTTTTGTATTGAATCCGGGACTGGACCGGCAGCCAGTGTAGGTGGATGAAGGTGGGGGGGACATGTTGCCATGGCTTGGTGCGGGGGAGAAGCCTGGCGGCAGAGTTCTGGACGTATTGGAGCCTGTCCAGGGTTTTGCTGGGTGCCCCGACAGGACTCCACTGCAGTAGTCCAGACGGGATGTGATGAAGGCGTGTACAAGTGTTTCTGCCACAGAGTCAGAGAGTGAAGGCCGGAGTCTGGCTATGTGTTTGGTGTTTTTAAGATGTGTTTGTACACCTTGATAATGCAGAGACAGATGGCTTCGATTTCCAGTCCTAATCATTAAACCAATACAACTTTTCATTACCACACTCCTCAACCAATATTTACACTCTATATTAAATGTATGACTTATATGACTTATATAAGACTTAATTCTTGTTATGATCACATTTTCACACACCAACAGACCATCCATACACATTAATAAATACTATATTGTGATATATGTACATTAATAGTGAGCACATTGTACTTTCTTTATGTTTGCATACTATCTGTGTGTGATTGTCTTTATATTATCGACATCTGTCTTTCCACACATCCACAAACATACATACACTTACTCTGCTAAGGTGACGAATGCGTGTATGAACGACTTTCTCCTTTTAGTTTTATGTTGCATTTGTCTTTGTTTTCTCAAGTGTGTAGGTTATTTAGAATTTGATCTTTTATTCTACGTTGGCAGCAACGCTCAAAATAAATCTCAATTTCCTTTGTAACCTTTGGCGGCATAGCAAGAGCAGTGTTGAGGGATTGGTATTGTTTGTCTATAAATCACAATGAAAATTGCTCCTTTCTACAAATGACTGAATATAAAGTTGACATATTCACATTATAGCGGTTGATTTGGTATCGTGAGCTGTAACAGTATTTTTCCCTGGCAGTTTATTTGAAAGAAACGGAACACGGCTTAATGAAATGCTCTTTGTCTGTCTTTTGTTCCTGAGAATAAGTAATGCGTCAAGAGCCAATGGTACAGAGCTCATACCTATTACTAAAGGATGTTGACCACAGAGGAGATTGATGATGTATGTTCACACAAGTTAACTCCTTGTCTTTCAAATGGCTTCGTGTCCTCTCTCGCGTCCCTCATGAATCAGCCTTCGAAGTTTTTTTTATTTTGCTTGCCAAGAACATCACAGCACACAGCAGACAACTTAGAGAAACAGGGTTTTTTTCCTGCATACAAATGACGTTACCTGAGAAGACATTCTGTGCATTTTGGCTTTGAAATCTGGAGACAGACATATTTTGTGTGTTATTCAAAGACACTGGCAGGCCTTGCTGACAGCAGTCATTAGAATAATTTTACATTCTCTCTGTCTGGAAAGACAAAATATAACCCCCTCTATCCCCTCCGTCTCCTCTGATCCACTTGCAATGTGCATTCAGAAGATATCAGTGTTTCCATGTTTTTTAAGCTGAAAATAAATACATGAAAATAATTTGTGCTAATTACAGTTTCCAAGCTAAGAAGACTGAGCTATTAATGTATATGTAGATGTAACAATAAAACGCATACCCATACCATAAAACATGTATGTTAGTATAGTTGTTTGAGGACCCAAACACTAGCAAACTTCACCCGTCACATTTATGTGTGTCAGTTAGTCTCAACGGTGAGTAATTCCCATGTAAACAATAGTCTGTATTGTAGTCCCATGGCTTGGCTCTGATCCTGTAAATGGCTCCCCTGACAGACTATCACTGTTAACTTGAGCCACTGTTTCTTGGCTACAATAGTTACTATGATCGGTGATACAGCCACATTATTACTAAATGGTATCACTCATGCTACAAGTAACTATCAAAAGCCACAATGAATGACACAGTATTTTGGCTCAACACATTTATATGAATACATTTGTTTCGTCTCTTGCATCCATCTGTCTACCCACCATGTTTTTTTTTTCCTTCTACTTTTTCACCAATACTGAGGCTGAGATCAATGACAAGAGCATGTGGATCTCAGAGGCCCTATCAGTGGAGAAACAGCAATGTGATAGTGTGGTTTTCTCACTGTCAGCCCCGGGAGTCAGTTCTGTGAGAGTGAGGAGGAGGTATGGTGAAACTCCCAGGCACTGGATATGTACCGCCAGTCAGCTCTGTGCAAAGTCTAATAATGACAGTGACCTCACCCTTTACTCTTATTATATTGCTTCTAGAGCGACCACAGCAGGTGGTTTGTGTGCATCTGTGCATTGTGTCTGTTTGTGTGTGCTTTCCAGAGGTAATGCACTTTAGGTACCTTTTGTATTTGAGTTGAAGGTTATTTCTGTGTGCCAGGGGGTGCGTGTGAAACACAATCTCACCATCCAATCTTATTGTCATAGAATGAGAAAAGAACAAATCCAAGCTATGGAATTGATGTTAAGCAAGACAAGTTTGACCCTTGTGTCAACGAGGCCACATCTCTTGACAGCTTGTCCATTATGCAACTCCTCAATCCCTCAACCCTACAATTACGGTGTAGCAGGAGCGCCAACCTTGCAGATGTGGGGGTAGTGTAGGTTAAATGATCAAAGATTTGTTTAGGAGGGCTGTCCTTATTGGTGCTCTGTAAGGTTATCTATCAGCGAGTCACACTTACTGTCCCCAACATAGTATGGACCATTCGCTGTTCATACATGATATTAACTTCCTTCTGCAGATTGGCCAATAATTAGACAAAAGACAATTACATATATATTTTTCATACACTCATGACACTTGTAGTTATGTCACAACAGGCAATTTAAAATGAAGAACATTCAAAAGTATCACTGAATATTGGCTTATAAGATGTATATATCTGCAAAGGAGATATGATTGCCTCCATCTATTGGTGTGTTTGTCATTATTTCTTGACATGTCGAAACTCAAGTCTAGACTGGGATGGAATTAGTTATTCACATTTAATCTCTCAAGAGGAATAATCATATTGGTTTTGTGACCCTGCAACCTTTCCTGTTGTACAGGCCCGACCTTCAAGTTTCAAATGAACACAGCTCCTGATTCACATAGTTAGTGTCCAAGAGTCATTTAAACAGACACCTTTCTGATGACCTCTTAATCAGCTTTTGAATCCGTCTTTGAAATATTGTCCCTTTTAGACGAACACCGAAACACTATTACTTGTCCTATAATGCAGTGGTCTGCTATCTCCACTTGCTTGCTTTTGTCATTTGTCTGTGTTTTCTCTAGATGTTTAGTTTGCGCTTAAAGGCCAAGGGTTGTACAATAATATCAAAAGCAATTTCGATGGAACATCATTTCAGTCAAGTAGAGATTTTATAAAATGCAGTCAATATGTCTGTGAATTGACATGTAGCATTGGATGAAATGTATGGATGCAATTCAAATACTCATAATATGAAGAGTTGTTTTGAAAGAGATCAAGGATAATGCTTCATCTACTGAATTTCTGCATATCACTTTTAATTTAAAGTTGTATTTTGTATTTGTGTGTGTGTATGGTGTGACTATGGGTGTGTTCGTGTTTGTGTGTGTCAATAAGACTAAACCCTTAAAAGCAACCTAAACATGGTACTACATCCATTCTCCTGTCCCATCTGATCCCCTAAGACACTGCTTACTCTTTGAAGTCTCCACTTGAAAGGCCTGATCTGAATACTGTGGATTTCACAGCATCTCTGCAAACAGTGATTACAGACTGAATAATGAGCCACACCAACACTGCACACACACGTTTACGCATGCTTTCTATCTAGGCCACACACACATGGATTATGCAGGAGTCAGTATGTCACAGTATATAGTCTGACTCAGTTATAAGTTGTGTTTATGTTTGAATTCAACCTACTGCAATATGTGTTGTTCCATCATGTTTCATACTGTCACAGCATTGTAAGTCATAATTGTGGTTTCTAATAATGTATTGTATATATTGTTGTGTTCTTTTTCTAGTGTCTGCTGAGATCTTAAAAAGCAGTTTGACCACCATGGAGAAACACATTCAGAGGCTTGAGAACGACATCGAGAACTTCCCCAAAACAGATGACAAACAAGATAAGTTTGTGGAAAAGATGTTGATATCCTTTTTCTGGTGGTCATTGTTTAAACCTTGCTTATACCGAATGGATTTGAGTATTTTAGGACATTGTGTGCACCCATTTGTCATCAGCAGGGGCAAAGGCTTGTGCTGTTTGTGTTTTGCTTGGCAGTGGTAAGCAGTTAAAGTCACTTGGTGTGATAGGTGGCACCCAAGGGAACGAAGGGAATGGATCTGGCAGCCTCACTATGAGATGTTGATCGGATCTCCCTCTTCACTCCTTCCTTGGTCCCAAGAGTGAAATCATGCCTGTGGCTATTTTTACTGCACTCTGCCACCGCTGCCTGTCCCCAGGGACACTCTAATGGGGGCTCTAGACCCTCACACCAACTTATCGCCGATCCCTGATTTCATCTCCTGACCGGCCACAAGTCTCTCCACACAACCATCCGTGCACTATCTTCT